>NW_026947489.1:2940000-3575000 GCF_034190915.1 Cavia porcellus | reverse complement strand
GACCTCGCCGTGTGTTTTCAGCTGAGCGGGCTCTTCCCTAACGGGGACTTCCATGGACAGAATCAAAGTCCTTAGTTTTATGCAAGATGCTTCTTTTAGCTTCTCTGTACGTTTTTCTTTACATTTCCAAGATGAGACGCAGGCCTCATACACACCAGGCAAGCGCTCTACCACTAAACTGGTCCCCAGCCTCTGTTCCCTATTTCTCCTGCCTCCTTCAAGGCATTCAGAAGGGCAGGGCTGGCAACAGTGTTGACGCCAGAGACAGGAAGGCTCTTCTGCCCTTAATGAAGCCCCTGCTGGCTGACAGGTTCCCCTCTTAGGACTTCTCTGCCTTAGCCCACTCCAGTCATGAATATTGAAGTGATACAAATAATACAAATATTGCTCATTTATTTACAATAATAACTCTGTACCTCTTCTCGTTCCCTGAATCTTAGCGTGTGTTTTTATCGGAGCCTTTCCAAAGCCAGCTGGGGGAACACAGGCCAGGAGGCCATGGCTCAGCCTCTTCTTGCCTTCCTCAAACGTGGAGATGCTACTTGGCCATTTCCTGAGTTTTAGGGATGAAGCCTGAATTCAGTTCAAACCCCTGAATCTCTAGAGCTCCTGAGAAAGACGAAATATGGAGCAGTTTTCCTCATACATTCTAAGGAAGGAGAAAGAAAAATAATTTACAGTAAATCAAACAGAATCGCAGCAGGGCATTAATACCTAGTACCATTTTGAGCTCTTTGTCCTAAATTCTTGCTTATTTACTTTGAAGTTGACTCATGAAACGGCTCAATAATTAATAGCTGGTGTTTCTTTCTTAGGGGCTATGATGATGTTCTCATAAGAATTTGGAAGTCAGGGAAATACCATTCCCCTCCCAATTTCACCCCTCTCAGCACATACGAGGCCAACAATGGTACCAGAAAAGCAGCCACCAGTCTAAACCACCATTGCAAATGATGGTTTTCCAGGAGCCAGGGATACAGCTCAGGGGCACAGCGCCTGCCTGGCAGGCGTGAGGTCGTGAGTTCAATTCCCGCTACCAAAGGGGGGAAAAAAAAAAAAAAAGAATTGATTTTCCAGTTAAGCACTAGGAGATATCATGGTGCAAAAACTAGGCTGGGTGAGCACCTTAGCAAATTGATTAGTGCTCATGACAAATCCAAAGAGAGAGACAAAGAGGCCAGCACCAGAGAGAAGAAGTCCGAAATACAAGCAGAATCAGGAGAGGGCTGGAATGGGCGGGCTCTCCAGCCCTCCCAAGCAGTCTTCACAAGACCACTCCATCCCTTTTGATCTCTCCTCTCACTCATCAGATAACACTCTCATCCTGGTCTGCTTCTCGGGAGGAGGATTACAGAGGGGACAAGCTGGCCATGTGGACGGCTCTGCCTTCTCTGCCGACAAGCTCTTCCCTTAAGTTAATCAGTTCACATCCCGATACCTCCTTCAGGCCCCTGGAATGAGGGTTCCCAGCACTGAGCAAGCAGAGTGTGCACAATAAACCCAACTGCAGAGTGGAGGGACATTGTGGCAATGTCCTGCCCAAGTCCCTGCCCTTCCTGCTCTTTGGAAACTTATTTTACAAGATAGTAAGACAGCAAGTGAGTGAGACAGACAAGCCAGCATGCAGAGACTGCGGAGAAAAAGCCAGAAAGAGAATAAAGAGACAAAACCAGAGGGAGAAACTGTGAGAGAGAGAGACAGAGACAGAGAGAGACAGAGAGACAGAGAGAGACAAGAGACAGAGACAGAGACAGAGACAGAGAAAGAAAGGCATGGGGCTGGAGGAGGGAAACAGACTTTACAGAGAGAAAAGAGAGACGGGAGGATTTGAAGAGAAATATCTAGGCATCACCCCCAAGGTGGCTGTGGCCCTCAGTCCCATCCGGAAGGCAGACTCGGAGGCAGGACCCAGACGTGCCCTTGGGCTAACCACCTCTCCTGAACCCTGGGTGCTGCAGGCAAAGGGGCAGCTGGCCTGGTGTGCCTCCTCCCCGATGAAGCTGAAGCTCGCAGGACTGGACTCAGTGGGAGAGGCCTGTGCCTGGAATTCCTTTCAGGGGAAGCCCAGGGGCGTTCACAGGCTTCTCCTCGAAGAATGAGACAGTCTCATGAGGAAGGCCAGCAGTGTGGGTCCGCGGAGGCTGCCTGTGGGGTGTTCGTGGGGTGGTCTTCCCAGGAGAGGTGGGAACCAGCCGCAGAGCTCCAGCATTCACCACCGCAGTCTCTGGGAATGCAACAAACCTTCCACCTGGCCCCACGGGACGTGGGAGCGTCTTCTGACATGTTCTAAATAACAAAAGTACAAATACAAACTCTTTTCCAAGGGGATGTTTTACTCTAAATCGCTCCTGAGGCCCCACCCATGGGCCAAAGTGGTTACGCTGTCCACTAACATGTTTTGCTCTGACCCCACTGGGATAAGAGCTGGCTGACATCTGTGCTTCTAAAACATCCTCCTAAACTTTCCAAACAAAACAGCGAGAAGGCAGTGAGCCTTCCAGTAGGCGCTCACCTACTCCTGAGAATTCACAAGTGCAGAACAGCGTTTTGCTCTGCTGGGGTGAGCCCTGTGATGTGCTGTCTGTTATGCGTTCACCCTGTCTGTCCTCACCTCGCTCCTCCTCCCCACTTTTAAATTTAGGTTTGACCCATTTATGCTATTTGCATGTTGGGTCCACTTCAATTTTTTTTTTTTTTTTTTTGGAAAGAAATACCTGGAATTGGTGATGAGCACACAAGTTTAAGACACATAACAATTTAAACAAGCAGGGTCCAAGACCACCCAGAGCTAGAAGGCATTCTGTCCATGGGTCCCCAGCTTTCAGGAATGGGGATGAGTGAGCAGCCCAGCCCCTGACTGAGGTCATCGCTTTCCCCGCCAGGCTGGGTCCCCACTTGGGGCTGACTGCAAGCTTCCCGCCCCCTTCACATCCAGAAAATTAACCCCCATCATAGCCAGGTCCACTTCCTCAGCCTCCTCCCTCTCTGCCTTCCACAACACAGTGTGAGTTTATTTCATGCGCCCACTTAGTCAGAGGATGGCTGGTCCGGATGCTGGTGGGAGGACAGTCTTTGAACAGGACGAGCTGTTGAACCACAGAACTGAGCACAGCAGACTATGTTCCATACGGTAGAGGGGCCTTGCCCAATCACTGAAGACATCAAAAGGAAAGGCTGGAGTACCCTAAAGAGGAGACTGCTTCGTGCCCAGAAAGAGGTCGCCTTTGGACTCAGGCTACGGCATCATTTTCCCCTGGTCTCAGCCTGCCAGCCTTCAGAATTTAGGCCTGCCAGCCTCCACAGTCATATGAGCCAACTCCTTAAAAACCTGCCCATCTTAGTCTCTCTCTGTCTCTTCCTCTTTCCTTCCTTCCCCCCTCCCTTTCTCTCCCTCTCTCTCCATATCTGTCTCAATACAGCTGACTCCTCCCAAGAATCAACCGCTTACACGCTACCACCCCGTGCCACAGCTGCCTTCCAGCCTGGTCCCATAATTAACTGATCCTTCTATACGTAGCAGTTGGATTTGGGTGTATATCAAAAACCACACCTGGGTACACTGACACTCACTGCTTAACAGGTCATCTGTCATGGAAGATGCTGGCTTTTCATGGAAAACACACCCGCACTGGCACGGTGATTACAAGGCAAGTTTAGGTGGTTATGTTAATGGCACACCAAGTCATTGAGGGGCAGCTCACTTACGTCACAGACTCCACATGACCCAAATTCTTCCTAAAACCAGTCATGCAAATATTCAGCAAGGAGGCAGGACTCTTCTCACCAGCAACAGCTCCACTGCAGTTCTCTCCTCTGCAGCTGGCAGGCAGGCAGGGGAGGCTGACTCCTCCTTGCTGAGACCCCCTGGGAGGGTCCTCATCACACCAGACTCCCAAACAGGACACTCGCCTCCAGCCACAGTCCCATCTTATCCCTCATGGTGCTTGCTAGGAAGGTAGAGTCAAACCCATGTCTTTTCTCTTAATAGCCATCAATGCATTTTTATAAAAGTTAACCTTCCTTATGATTTCAAGTTGCCTTTTTAAATGCCTGCTTTCCTGCAGACCTGATTTCAAATCTCTTTCCTAGTACTCATTGCATATGTCTGTAAGATGCCTTATATATTTTGGATGCAAATCTACCATCCACCGGCATACCTAATATTAGATGTCTTGGGTCTAATTATCCTGGGTTCATCCTTTATTTGGTTCAGAACTTTGACTTAAAATGAATTAAGATAAAAGAATGATATATTTGCCTCCTGTGTCCTTACTCAAATAGAAAAATCAATATAAGTTTCTAAATGCCTATTATTCCTCTCAAAATTGAATTGTTAAAAACATAAATAATATCTAACTTGATGTGCTGCCTTCCCTGTATGGTTAAAGGAGCACATTGTCACATCCAAGTGGCTGCACCCTACCGTAAGCTGTGTCCTGTTGACTCTGGACCTGTGTTAAGCAAATGTGACGTCAGAAGCTCCGAGAAGTCATTTTGGTCCCAACTCTCATAAAGCATAGATTAATGCCCTCGTTTATGTCTTCCAGAAGCAGGATGCACAAAAGTTTTCACATTCAGAAGCAGAAACCACAATCTTATATTAGTTCTAATTAGCATTAAACATCTCCGGACTTGCAACCTTGGAAACATCTCGATGATGTAAAAAAATATTTTTTATAAAATTATCGTATCATTGGAGAAATAACCTCAAAATGACTTGCTACCTTTCTTCTGTCCTCCCTGAACACTTTCCAAGTCTGCTTTTCCTGAGGAAGCTTACTAAGTTGTTGATTCTAATTTCTTACCCTTACTTTGTCCTTTTATCGTCTGGTACCAGCGTCTGATCTTTAGTTTCCTCCACTTCCCTGCCATCTTGCTGCAGCAGTAGTGACTCAGCAGAATGAAAGGCAACTTTCACACTCACATTCACGACATCCGGGTGAGTGTTTCAGTATGTCCTCCTCCCTCCCACTCCCAGGGCAACTGTCCCCTCTCGCGGTTATTTTGGGGAAACGAGTCCAGGCAGGTTTCCATAAGCTTCTCCGTCAGTTGCTGGCAAACAGAGCAACTCTGGTCATGGGGAAGGATAGCGTAAAGGCACCATGGAGGAGATTAGTGCCTGTGACCTGCTTCTGCTGAGTACCACACCAGAACTCCCCAGAAGGGAAGGAACAGAAACCCAGAGCCCAGAAATGCAGGTAAACAGTCCCAGCCGGTCCCCTTATGGGTCACATCCCTTAAGGCTTTGTGTATTTGAGAAAACAACGTATTTTATCCATAAGAGGTCATGTTCCCTGATGCCTGAGGGGCCAGAAATGTTGCCAGTGAGTGGGAGGACACAGTACAGAGGGGCTGCCACTGTCCAGTCAGAGCCATCCTCTCCCAGAAGCACCTGCAGGGACCCTGGGGAGATGGGACACCAGCCTGCACCCTGCTGAGCAGCTCTCAGCATGGTGCTACCAACACCTGATGATGTAACCTGTGAGCTGGTCTTTGATGTGGTTTTGACAGACTCAGTCAGGCAGCAAAGTGCAGCACTGCTGGGCCCTGCAAGCCCCCAGGCAGTAGGCTTGCTGTGTGCTAGGTGTGAGGCCTGCAATTCTGCCTCTGATTCAGAAAAGCCTTCCAGGCCAGCATGGGGAAAGCTGCTGAAATAGTCCCCTTGGTTGGCCAGCAACACCTTACTCCCGTCTGAGCCTCCTCTGCCAAGAGGGCCACTCTACAATACAGTAAACACAGTGGTACATGTGAGCAAAGCCTTTCTCAGACACCTGAGGGCTGGTTTTCGTTCAAGATCAAGTTCCTACCCAGAGTTTCTGAGCTCCCCTTGTCACTGAGTGTCTTGTTCACTTATCTTCCACTGATGAGACAAAACCCCAAACCCCAAAGTTAAAGGAGGAAAGGTTTACTTAGCTCACATTTTATAGAGGTTTCTGTCCACAATCAGCTGGCCTAAGGAGGGGTGATGTGGCAGAGGGACAACTGGTCATAGTGGCAGAGGACAGCAAAATCAGTCCCTAGGGCTGGTGTAGTACTCACATACTTAATCCCAGCATTGGACCATGAATTAATCACAGGCTCTAGATTCAGTCTCATCAGAAAAACCTGCCTTCCATGACCACATGAGGCTTTCTTTGGGGGAGACATCCAGACACAAACCATAACATTGGGTTTCCCAGTAGGAAACAGCACCCTGAGGTGAATGGGGGAAAGGTTGCACGAAGCTTCTGTTAAATTAGTCTCCCCCCCACCGTGGTCTTCATCAGCCTCTAGCCCATTTCTGTTACATCCTACCTACTTCAATCACTGGGTCAAATGGACAAGGCTGGAAACTTCCCATTGACCTCTAAACACAAAATTGGTTGCCACAGGAGAGAAGTCTGAAGTCTGGTCTATATGAAATGTCCTCCTGCTATATCCCCTGGGGCCAAGGAAACAAGGAAGCCAGATACACAACATGTACTTAGACTCCAGGAAAAAATCTTTACTAGCCTCTCCACCAAACACCTGAAAGCCGTGACAAAGCTACTTGAAGTTGCACATTCATGTAACAATGAGCATGCTG
Organism: Cavia porcellus; assembly: GCF_034190915.1. Lineage (NCBI taxonomy): Eukaryota > Metazoa > Chordata > Mammalia > Rodentia > Caviidae > Cavia > Cavia porcellus. The sequence continues at coordinate 3,568,435 of NW_026947489.1, read as the reverse complement.
CATGTCACCTGTGGACAGCTCTAGAAAGGCAGGGACAGTGCTGTGACACTTTCATGGGGCCACAGCCTTTATGACTGAGGTTTAGGGCGGGGTGTGTAGTTCAGGGGCAAAGTTCATGCACAGGGACCTAGGTTCAACTCCTATTACTGCAGGGGGGGGGGGAGGAAGACTTAGAAAATGTCTCAGTGAGACATTCAAGTTTAAATTATATAGCTATTTATTGAGTGAGTGGCTTCAAGCTCTCTGAATCCTTCATAAAGACTATATAGGAGGCTCAACCTGCCTAACAGGATGAAAACCGACACTAAACAGAAAATCTGAGGCCTCCACACTGTCACCCACATCTGGTCTGGTGGTCATGGGGTAGGAACAGACAGATGCAGCTAGAGACATACAAGGAATTATCATTGATGGGAAGACAAAGGCAGCAGGACTTCTGTCCTCCCATCTTTGTGTCACGGTCTTCAATTCCTCTCTCATCAGTCCACCCAGTCTCACAGATCTGCACACCACATGGTTTCCAGTCACTTTCCTCTCCTTCCCACCATGGGTCATATGGGTTGTTCTCATCATCCCTGTGTGGATGAGCGCATGCCACTTCCTGACCAATCCATCCTCCTCATGTGTTGGGACTTTTTATCTAGGGCACATATCACTTTTAGAGTTCCACATTTCCTACAGAAAACTACAAACACATTTAGATGTGTACTGGGTATTACTTGGTGTCTCCAGAGAAATGAAACCACATACCAGAGACAGATGCACACAAAGATATTTATTATGAGGCACTGGCTCACAGGATTACAGAACCTGAGAAACTCTAAGATCTATAGTTGATGATATTACTCCAGACTGAATCCAAAGGCTTCAGCAGCAGAAAGTCAATAGTGTGATTTTCACTGCACAAGGTAGAGGCTTAAGACCCAGTATTTTAAGGAGCACCAGTATTTTAAGACAGCAGACCCATGTCTCAGCTCAAGCAGTGAGGCAAGAGCACCCTCTCACTAACAGGATGGAGTCAGAATTCCTGCTCTGTTCGGGCCTGCAACTGACTGAATGAGGGTCGGCCATCCTGTGGGGCAGAGAGGAGAACAGGGAAGGGTGTGTTCTGCTTTATGCAGTCTACTATTCAAATGTTTGCGGAGTCTCAAATGACCCTTACAGGCCAAGGCAGAATAAAGTATGACCAAATACCTGGTCACCCCATGGCCCAGTCAAACTGACACATAAAATCCACCCTCGCTGCAGGATTCATAAGAACTCTTACAATTTGCCCCAAATATAATGTTCTTCTATCAGACCAAATACACAACTTATAAGAGGACATTGAAAATTAAAGTACAAGAGGCCATGTTCAAAAATTATTATAAATTTTTAAGCCATAAAGCACAGAATATCAACCCAAGTGTAGGTGTGCTTCCAAACGTGGCTGCACACCCTTAAGGATGGCACTTTTATTCAGTCTTACCAATGCACTGCTCCAATTACGACAAAAACTTGGTCACCATTAGCACCATCTCTCTCTCACACACACCGATGTCGGTTCTGCAGTGCTCTCCACACATTGTTATTCCTCAGCCCGCCGGGCTCCAAGGCTGACGGGCTCTGCAAAGCTGTGACCACCCCTCGGTACCCAGGGCCTCCACGAGGACGGCACTCCCCGCTCAGAGAATTCGGGGCTTACCCACTCCCCATCCCCACACTGGGCTCCCAATGTGTGGGGCTCTTCATTTTTCCACTAAACTTCAAGCTTCCTGGGCACAGAGACCCTGATTTATTCAGTAGGGTGTCCTGGTACTTCACAAGCTAGCCTGTATTACCATTCATAAATAGGTTCTGCTGTGTGTGTGTGTGTGTGTGTGTGTGTGTGTGTGTGTGTGTGTGTAGTACTGGGGACTGGGGATTAAACCCAAGACCTGTGCACTGAGCAATGTCCCCCAATTTTTAATTTTTATTTTTGGAATCAAGATTTCTTAAATCACTAACTTCCCCAGGCTGGTTAGAATTTAGGGTCCTCCTGACTCAGCCTTACAGAAGTACAGTTCATGTATCAGCCAACATAGGATTTCATGGCAAACAATGGTAACTAGTAGAGAGCTTTGTCATGGGTCTGGCAGCTTGTTCAAAGTATGCTGAACTCAGTGATGACTTATGTCCTCAACAACCATCCATAACCAGCCGGCCAGTGCCTGACTGAAGTCCTATATGACCTCCCCCGAATGCAACAATTTCTTCACCATTCCCCCTGAGATCACAGTCTCTCTTGGTGGTGAGGGGATTGATAAGGGGATCTTCCACAACCTCCCTGCCTGTGTCACTTCCCCTCTTCTCTGCCCGTGTCCAGGGTCCTCCTGCAAAAAGGAGGATCTGAGGTGCTCCTCTTGGGGCTGCTTCCGAGAGCTGAACTCAGACAATGAACATCAGGGCTGCAGAACCTGGAGATGCAGGGAAGCTGACTAATCCCCCGAGAAACAGTGATGAATGGAGGAAGGCGTGAGTGACTGATGAGTGGAGCAGCACAAGGTTCGGGAATATGATCCCCATTTATGCAATTTGCAAGAAAACATAAATTTTGACCTATTTTCTTTATTTATGAAAACATTTTATTATGCGACACCATATATATAAGTTTAGAGCATATAATTTAGAAGGACCACTAGGCAATATTTAGTAACAAACAGCTGAGATTATGTTAAATTCTTCAGAGGAAGGATTGGGACACAAATCCAACCTGGGCAAACTCAGTGATTTAGTGAGACTCCACTTACAATTAAAAACTAAAGGCAGGCTGGTGCTTCAGCTCAGTGCAAAGGCCCTAGGTTCAACAGCCACGACCACCCAGGTCTTAAATTATAAAAGGCAGCTAGTGACAGTAGGAGCAGATGTCTACTTTGGCAAAATTCCTCTTCTGAATGATCCACAAGGTTCTGCTGGTGGCCAGGTACAGGACAGGGTTCACCGTGATCTCCGAAAGTACGGTGGTCCTTGGGTTTCTAAAATAAGAATGATTGCCCCCCAAAAGAAAGAACATCAGCTACTTTGAAAGAAAGGAAGCACAAGCAGAAGTTTTCACCAAGTGAGACGCAGGCATCACCGGTGTTTTCCAGGGTTCCTTACCTCTGCTGCAGCTGAGAACACCCAGGCTCATCTGGAAAAGTGCCTGCACCAGCACACAGCACAGCACAAACTCTGCTCCAGCAGCAAGCGGCTCCAAAGCCCACACAGCCACCATCAGAAGGCAAAAGTAGATGTGGACAGCTTCAAAACCTTCAGAAGCTCACGCTTGGGCTTCAGTGTTTTTTTTTTCTGTATGCTGGAACAGAACCAGCACCTTGAGATGCATCCCCTTCACCAGGGTAACCGGAGAGCCTCATCATCCAGGAGTTCACTGGAAATCGACCCCAAAGCAAAGGGTTGTCACAAAGTTAGGGCCACGCACAGCAGCTGTGCTGAACCCTGGCTCTGCCTGGGTTGTGCCCAGGAAAGGAACTGACCCCCAGAGCAACAGCCTCATTCTGTGCCACACTGGCACCATACCGAGGTAGCATAGCCAGGCCTGCGATCCCCAAGCTGGCGGAAGAGTCCCAATTCTCACAAAGTCTGCTCTGCGAAGGACCATCTTGTAAAGCTGTCTGAGGGCTGTGCTTCTCCAGGAAGCCCGAGTCCTTGCATCAACAGGAGCTGCGTCATGGCAAGTGCAGTGGTGCAACCAGCTGCTCAGCACCAGAGGCACAGTCCTGATGAGCACGCTGCTCTCCGCCTGCTCTGCACACCACGCCACCCTGCCCAAGGGGCGCAGCGCGACCTCGCACTGCTCTCAGACTCTGTCCGGGACCCTGTCCTGACCCTCGTCCTTCACCCGGTCCCTCCGCCTCCCCCTGCACTCTGATGAGAATGGAAGGCACGGGGACATGCTGTGCTTTGTCCTCCACACTAACATTCATAGTGTGGACAGGACAGGTATCACAGCCAGATCTCGAGATAAGATGACAGGTGTATGTGGGATTTGGAATTCAGTGAAGACTGCTCAATGGCAAAGTGCCTTATGAACTCAAGAGCTCCATCACAGGAGTAGCTACCTGCTTTGTTATAAAGAAAAAAAATCCCTGTTCCTCCAAGGGGAAAAGCTAACAGGGACAGTTTAGCAGAAGGCCCCAAACTCAGAGAAGAGGCCGCTGTCGGCATCACGGATCTTCACTCCGTTTTCTTTAGCCTCGTCCGCTCCGCTGCCTCCACCTCCCCCATCCTCCCTCCTCTCCCCTTCCCCCGCCTCCTTTCTTCCCCAGTATTTCTCAGAATGACGAAAAGTTACACCACGTGAAATACACATAATCACTGCATCCTGCTTTCCTTGATTTTACTTTTCATCTACTTGTAAAAGTCTGACTGACAAGAGAAAACTATGTCACACTCGCATTTTTCACTCTGACGTGCTTTTGGGGCCCTGCAGGACGTCTGATCCTGTGTAAGTACACCTGCTGGTTGAGCACTTTAATACATTTTTCTGTGACGAATTTTTTCCTCATCATTAGAGTGTGTACTTAAATAGAAGCCATGCTTCAAACCAAGGAAATACCTAGAATAAACATACATTATTTTAATTTTTAATGGGTCAAAAATTACTGAATCTTAACAAGAACTTTCATCATTTCAACAAATTATTTCTTTGTTCAGTGGCCTGATCCATTACTGAGAAAGATGTCTTGCCTGTAAGACATACTTTCTTTGGTCAGAAAGTAAAACTGAACTGGAAACACCATTTTTCTCTATTATGTAATGACTACAAGGCTGGTAATTTGAATAGAAAGCACAGACTTGGTGATTAATTATCAAATACTAAAACAGGGTATCATTTAAAAGCAAAGGCGAATGTGTCCAGTGCTTACTTTTTCTCTTATGCTCCCAGTTATCCAAGTGTTGGCTGGGCTTTACCTCGGCCCGCCGGCCACACACTCACCTAGAGAGGTGAAACGGATGTTGGTCATACCCTAAGCACTGCCGTGCCCCCTGGCCATCCACCACTCACCAGCTCTGCAGACCCAGCCCTTCCCACGCCAAGCCTCAGTCCGCACGTGGTGCTCATGTAAAGTGCTGGCTTAAAACCACGCAGGGATCCTTTCATGGAATAAGCTACTGTGATTCTAAGCCCATGCTGGGCCCACTGTAGTTTGTTTTCATTTTGTGCATCTTTGGTTGGGGTGGAGCATGAAAAAACCAGAGATGTGAAAGACTCTTCAGTCTTAAAAAGCCAGTAAATAGTGAGAGCCTTAAAATGTGCCACTGAGCTCATTTGTGGAGTTTCTGGGATCCAGTTCCCCAGTTACTGCTCGTTTTGGTCACAATGTAACCACATCACAAACATTCACCACACCCATTCTATGGGTTGGTAATGGTGCCGTTACTTACTAAGAAATTCTGACACGTAAATTGAGGCCCTGAGGGTTGGTACAGCTGCAGACCTTGTTAATGTAAAGAATCCTAAGATGGTTATAGTGACCTTTAAACTGTCTTGCTATCCACTACCTTAGGGTCTGATGAAGTTAAAGTTAAAACGATTGTAAAACTTCAGTCATAAAAACGGGACTCACTGAAGTCCCATTTCTGGTGTCAGTTCTAAAGCAGGAATTGCACTTCTATTATCATGTTTCTTTTAAAATTATCATAGGGGTTTTCAACTCATATTTGCTCTCACAACACACCTATCCAGGAGGAGAAAGTACCGAACTCCATGCCGCAGGTTCAGTGGCTTTAACTGCCGCACTGATCCAGGACGGCTCATGCCAGAAGCAAGCTCTTTTGGGCTCCGGGTGGCCCAGTCTCGGTCTCTGCCGCCTTGACTTCCCACGATCTCCAGCCCAGACTTATCATGACGCCTCATGATGGAAAACAGGAGACCAAGCACGTGTCCAGCCTCAGCACTCTGCACACTGAACCTCCCCTAGCAGTGCTCAACACAGTCTAACATGGAGCAGCACCACAGCCCTGCGATGTGGTTCTTCTTTGTACCAAGCTGAGAAACGAGAGGGTAAACGCAAGTTCTTACAGAAAATGAAAGGGGAAACTGAACGTGTCATGCAAAGGTATTTATAAAGACTTAGGGACAAAGGCACTGGGGAGAAAAACTAACAGCTTCAATCTACACGAGTAAAAAGACACTGACCTCTTAAACATCACGAAGGCTACATCATGAACCAAGTGCAAATTATCCTCAACCCTGGCATGTTGACATGCCCTAAGCTTTGGGACAAAATTGTGACCAGGGGGAGACAAACAAAGAAGAGAGATAAAAGGAACAGGAATTCTGATTTCTGGTATGGAGAGTTACACAAAACCCATTATGCAAACAGGCATGACTGCCCCAGAACCAACACAAGGGTTCCGGCCAAGGTGCTGGCCAGCCGTGTTTGCTCTAAAGACCTCTATCTGCCTCTGCCTCTCTCTGTCTCTGTCTCTGTCTCTGTTTCTGATTCTCTCTGTCTCTGACTCTCTCTGTCTCTGTCTTTCTGTTTCTGACTCTGTCTCTGACTCTCTCTGTCTCTCTCTGTCTCTGTCTTTCTCTGTCTCTGACTCTGTCTCTCTGTCTCTGTCTTTCTCTGTTTATGACTCTCTCTGTCTCTGTCTCTCTCTGTCTCTGTCTCTGCCTTTCTCTGTTTATGACTCTCTCTGTCTCTGTCTTTCTCTGTTTCTGACTCTGTCTCTGACTCTCTCTGTCTCTCTCTGTCTCTGTCTTTCTCTGTCTCTGACTCTGTCTCTCTGTCTCTGTCTTTCTCTGTTTATGACTCTCTCTGTCTCTGTCTCTCTCTGTCTCTGTCTCTGTCTCTGTTTCTGATTCTCTCTGTCTCTGACTCTCTCTGTCTCTGTCTTTCTGTTTCTGACTCTGTCTCTGACTCTCTCTGTCTCTCTCTGTCTCTGTCTTTCTCTGTCTCTGACTCTGTCTCTCTGTCTCTGTCTTTCTCTGTTTATGACTCTCTCTGTCTCTGTCTCTCTCTGTCTCTGTCTCTGCCTTTCTCTGTTTATGACTCTCTCTGTCTCTGTCTTTCTCTGTTTCTGACTCTGTCTCTGACTCTCTCTGTCTCTCTCTGTCTCTGTCTTTCTCTGTCTCTGACTCTGTCTCTCTGTCTCTGTCTTTCTCTGTTTATGACTCTCTCTGTCTCTGTCTCTCTCTGTCTCTGTCTCTGCCTTTCTCTGTTTATGACTCTCTCTGTCTCTGTCTCTCTGTCTCTGACTCTCTCTGTCTCTGTCTTTCTCTGTTTCTGACTCTGTCTCTGACTCTCTCTGTCTCTCTCTGTCTCTGTCTTTCTCTGTCTCTGACTCTGTCTCTCTGTCTCTGTCTTTCTCTGTTTATGACTCTCTCTGTATTTGTCTCTCTCTGTCTCTGACTCTGTCTCTGTCTTTCTCTGTTTCTGACTCTGTCTCTGACTCTCTCTGTCTCTCTCTGTCTCTGTCTTTCTCTGTCTCTGACTCTGTCTCTCTGTCTCTGTCTTTCTCTGTTTATGACTCTCTCTGTCTCTGTCTCTCTCTGTCTCTGTCTCTGCCTTTCTCTGTTTATGACTCTCTCTGTCTCTGTCTCTCTGTCTCTGACTCTCTCTGTCTCTGACTCTCTCTGTCTCTGTCTCTCTGTCTCTGACTCTCTCTGTCTCTGTCTTTCTCTGTCTCTGACTCTGTCTCTCTGTCTCTGTCTTTCTCTGTTTATGACTCTCTCTGTCTCTGTCTCTCTCTGTCTCTTTCTCTGTCTCTGACTCTCTCTGTCTCTGTCTCTCTCTGTCTCTATCTCTGTCTCTCCGTCTGTCTCTGTCTTTGACTCTCTCTGTCCCTCTCTCTCTCCTTCTGTCTCTGGACTTCAGCAGGGCCCAGCCCCTCTGCCCCATCTACCATCATCCTCCTGCCCTCTTCGTTGTCTTTCCCCAGGTGCCCTCCTCCCCACACTCCCTACCCTTTCGCTTTCTCTTCCATCCTTTTTCAGAATGTTTTCAGCACTGATTAAACAGCAGCCTCCTCAGCAGACACCGAGGCGCTCTCGATCACGCCATCTTGACCCTCTCCCTCTTGTGTCCTCTCACACCGCCTTGGGGTTCTCTTGCACTCATCCACTTGTCCTTATTTTCTCCTCTAGTTTTATTAATATTCCGCTCTGTCAGGGTTCATATCCAGGGTTCCTGTGATCTATCACCAACTTTCATCCCTAGCCCTGTTTTTACTTTTAATCGACAAATATCTGTATGTATTTATGGGATAGAATCTGATTATTTGATACATGTAAACCATGTGTAATGATCAAATTAGAATCATTGCCTTCTCAAACATTTATTTCTGTGCATCAGCCCCCTTCAAACTCTTCTCTTGAACTTATTTTGAAACAGATAATAAGCTTTTGGAGACTGTAATTGCCTAACTACACAATACCATTGTATCTCCTTGCCGTTGTTATAATAAATACTTGAGATGGGTCAGTTTATAGGGAGGAAAGGTTATTTCGGCTCATTCTTTGGTGGATTCAATCCAAGATCCAATAAGGATCACACCAAGGAGGAAACACAAGTGGAAACAAAACTCAGGCTGGGAAGAGAAACAGAAATGCAAGAAACCAGAATGCCACTGTCCCCTTGGAGCCCATGCCACCCATGATCTAAGCACCTCTCGCTAGGTCCTACTCCCTTAAAAAGTTTCCATTACCTGCAAAGAGCACAAGCCAGGAGCCAAGCTTGTCATACAAGGACCTTGTAGAAACACTGGAAATGCAAACCATAGAAGACAACAGCATGAAGGCTTCCTGTCTATCTGTACCTTGATGCCCTTTATCCAAAACCCTGAATTTATCGCCCTTCACCCTCATCCCAGGCTCGAGTTAGCTCCACTTCTACGGAATCTGCTTTTCATTTTATGCAAGTTTTGCCACAGCGTGGAGTCAAGCTGATTTAGATACCTATGTTACCAATGGGGCAGCAGAGAGCAAAGCACAAAGCCACAGAAGGGGAGAGGAACAAAAAGTCAGAACAATCAAAGTGAAAAGGATTAGGGGACTTGGAGTGGAGTGGTGGGATCCCAAAAACAAAGCCACCCCAGGCACAGTGGCCCCAGCAGGGATCACTTCCATTCCCCACATCCGCTGTGCACACAGCAATAGCCTCAGCCAGGCCAGCAAGCACTCAGGCTGCAGAGGAGAGATCAGGAGTAAATGACCCGTGGCTAAGAGACTGCTTCAGGTTCTTCAGGGGAAGGGATGAAGGAAGCGGAATCTAATCACAGTTTGTTTAATGACCTAATCTCTATGAAAATGGAATTACAAGGAATCAGGTTACTTATCTCTTTTTCCCTTGGAGTTCTGCTCCTCTACTTAATTAATTTCCCGCAGGCTGATATCAAGACCCAATTTTTAGGATGAAGGCCTTTTGAAATTCTCAACAAGTTGAAAGAGGAAACAAATAAACTGGCCTTGCTAGTGACCTGAAATCTTCCCCACAACACTCCTCCTTAGGTGAATACTGTCATCCACCAGTGACAGCATCTCTGTCCCGCAAACACTTGGGTACATCCTTCAGTTTTAGCATCTTTAATAAAAATGTATTGCATGTGCCATATTTATTATAAGTAACCTGCTTGTTGGTGCCACACACACAAGGTCACGTATTGCTTTAAGTGGCTTTGATTAGAACTTACTGATTCTTCTAATAGTTTCTGTAAGTCAGTTCATGGTAAGTTGGGTTAAAGGGAACATAATCATAAAAAATTGGAGTTGGAAATGAGCCAAAGAAACACTGATTGCAGCCTCCAGTCTCTGCTGGAATAGCATCTACAAGGGTCTATTCCATATCCACCAGCTTCACGTCCCAAGTGTCTTGTTTGCCTTCCAGACACAAATCAATCTAGGGAGGAGATCTCCTCCTCTCAGAGACAATTTCTCCTCTAGATAGGAGACAATCTGGATAACATACATAAGCACGGGTGCCAGGCCACAGGGAGCGAGCACAAGAGGAAGACAATAGCAGATAAGTGACCTCCTCCTTCGTGGCAGTGGAAGCCTTTGCCAATACACAGTTCCTTGAGACACCGTGGAGCTCTCCTTATGTTTCTGTGAAACCCATAAGTGTTTTATAAAAGGATAATTCCTCCTAATAAAAGTTTGTTTCCTGGCCCTCCAAACTGTAGCCCACTCAGAAAAGTCAAGTGTCTCACTCTACTTTGGAGGTAGAGACAGCACCAAGTCACAAGGACCGGGTCTGTAACTTTTGCACTCAAAGCTCCTAAAGGCTTATGCTTCACATCATCTACAGCAACTATTATGGGGGGGGGTCCATGAATATTTATGCACTTCCCGGGTTTATGTACAACAATATGAGCAGCTTTTTCGAAGAAGGCAGAAAAAGAAGCCGGCTGGTCTCTCCGTGGTGTTTACATCTCTGTAATGCAATAGTATAAATGCAAATAATTTCAGGTGCTTCAAGAGTCACAGCCAGATGTGATCAAGGGAAGAAATCCCATTTTAATTAAACTATTTCTAATGTTTCCAACTGAGTAAAGGTCACTTGTTAGGAGAGAGAACAAAAAACAGGAGAGGAGACTACAGAGATGTGGAGGATCCGGGCATGAGAGGAGACGGGAAGCAGGAGGGGGAGGGGAAGTGTAAAAGATCAAGACTGGGTGAGTGTGTGTACTGCTCCTCATAGGGAACACATTTATTATGTGTTCAGAAGCATATGCTAATAAAAAGGGGGAACGTTCTTCCTCTGCAGGTCAAAGAATTCACAGTAACACCTTGGTTCATAAGTGGTTTTGTTTGCGATCAATGTGGTTTGCAAATGAAAGCAGTTGTGTTTGTTTCTGTTTGCAGCATTGGCTGACCAGCAGGGCCACCACCATCCTTCCTGCAAAAACCCAGGCATCACCATCTTTCCCCAAACCATGGACCATATGAAGTTCTTATCCACAGTAGATATTAACTTTAAGAGCCGTAGCTCCCGTGATGACTCGGAGGGGAACACAGTAGGTTCTCTCTGCCCCTGCAGGTTCTACATCCTTGGATTCAACAGATCACAGATGGAAATCAGTTGGAAAAAAAAAATGTGTCTGTAAAGAACATTGACAGCCCTTTTTTTTTTTCATTGCTTCTTATCCAGTATAAAAACTATTTACATTGTGGTTGGTCTTGTAAGTATCCTAGAGGTAGATGTGTATGGTGGGTCTACGCAAACACTGTAGGACTTTACATGTGGGACTTGAGATTCCATAGATGTTGGTATCTCTGGAGGAGGCCAGGAACCAATTCTTGGTAGACACTGCAGGAGGAAATTTGCATGCAAAATTGAGAGTTCAACAAGATCATAACTATAAAAGGAGGCATCGTTTGAGCTCCCTGGCTCCCATGCCTTTCAAATTTTAAGGAATTAATGTCACTTGCACCTGACCAAAATGAATCAGTGCAGAGAAACTAGTGGGAATGGGTGTTCTGCTGGAAACAGCGTTTGTACATTGTTTGATTTGATGCTCATCACAATCGGGAGAAGAACACAGGCGTCAGGAACTGTGTTCCAAGGTGAGCAAACCCGAGGCAGCGACGATTGAGTCCTGATTCCGAGTTGATAATGCAGAGCCCCATGTGGTCCCAGGGTCCAGCACAGTCTCAGACACTTTCAGGAGTTTGAAACAGGAATAAGAAGTGTGAAAATGAGATAGAAATAAGCTGATCCTGCGAGAACATGCTGAACACACAGGCACTCTGGGTGCCCTGGTTAGTCCGGGATTCCTATCACAAGAGAGCTGTGCTTCATGATCCTGGAGGAAGACAGCCCAAAACCTGCCAGGGACTTCTGTAAAGACAGAGCTTGAAAGCAAACACTTCTGTTCTCCCAAGAAAAACAGCAGGATGAATAAAAAACCAATAATTCCTATCAGTTCCAACCAAAAACTAAGGCCATAGGACGAACCACTGCCCTGAAACCTGGAGAGAGAGACAGCTGGATACAGAGAGTCTTAGCTTAGTAATGGCAGAAACTGCTCAGGAACCAGAAACTGCCTGGAACATCAAATGGTGGTGACTTATTGCTGGAGGTTGGCCATGGCCTCCCCAAGAGTTAAGAGCTTCTGGGGAGCAGCCTTCAGAGAGCCCCACCCCAGCAAGGCGTGCAACTGCCAGAGGACCCCTCAAGTCCTCAGGTATGAAAAAGGCACCATTAGTATCCCGTGCTGTCAGCAGGCAGAGGGACGTACACCGAGGGTGGCCTCGACCCCTTAATGAAGGCCATTCAGCAAAGACGAGTACTTTACCAGAGCCTAACCGATAGGCGGGGACGGAAGCACCCAACTGCAAAACCCTCGCACCTTCCTGTCTCCCTAAGAAGCACTGCTCCGGTGACACCAGTCCACACCCTAGCAGGGCTGCTGTGTGACAGTGGGGTCTGCCACACGTCTGGGACTCCATTTAGGAAGCAACCTGCCAAGCAGGCAGCACACAGGACAGTCCAGCCAGGCAGGTGGGAGTAAGAGAATTTCTTTATCTCACCTGGGAAAAACAGCAAGACTCTGTTTAAAAAATGATTAGGGAAATAAAAAGAGCTGAGGAGACAAAAGCAGGGGCACTGGATATCTATTCTGGTATCTATAACTGCAGCAAACAGTAAACACAGCTGAATCCAAGTCAGAAAAACACAGAATCTCACCGGCAGGCTGGTTTATGTTCATTCCTTTTACTTGGCCATGTCTGGCTTTCAACCCAAAATTACAAGACACACTGAAAGGTACAAGGCACAGGCTTCAGGAACAAACCAAGTGTCAGAATCAGATGCAGCAGAAATACTGGAATTATGACAGGGAATTTAAAATAACTATGATTAAATGCTGAGGATACTAATGGAAAAACTGGAAAACATTCAAGAAGAAGATTGGAAATATGAGCCTAGAAATGGAAAGTCCACATAAGAATCAAAATTCCAGAAACCAAAAATACCTTAATAGAGATAAAGACTGCCTTTGATAGGCTTCCATTCTAGACACAGTAGGAGAATGAAACAGCAAGTTTTAAAATGTGTCAGTAGAAATTTTCAGACAGAAAAAGAAGTAGAAAATGAATGAAGCACTTCAAGAACCACTGAACAATTACAAAAGGTTTGATATATGTGTAATGGTAATACCAGAAGAAAGAAACGAACTTTAGAAATACTGAACGTAATCATGGCTCAGAATTTTTCAAAATTAATGACACTGAACTAGAGAAAGAGGACACTCAGAGAAAACCAAGCAGAATAAACAGTAAATAACAGTAACATCTAGGCAGTATGTCATACTGCAAGGGCAGAAAACCAAGAACTAGAAAAGATCTTGAAAGAAGGGGGAAATCACCTAATCTATGGAGGGAAAATGATGAGAATTTAGATGACAATTTTGTCTTCAGAAACCATGAGAACAAAAAAATGTTAAAAGAAGTATCTGAAGCATTTGAATTATTAAAAGAATCGATAACCTAGAATTCCCTACTCAGCAAAAATGTCCTTCAGCACCAAAGGAGAAGCAGACTTTCACAACAAACAGACACTGACCAAATTTGCCAGGAGACCTGTTTAGCAAGAAACGTGAAAGAAATCCTTTAGGGAGGAAATACAGATCAGCAACTGAGACCTACAGAGAGAAAAAAGCATTACAAAGCAATTACATGATAACCTAAAACGTTGTATTTTATTTTTATTTTACTTACCCAATGGCTATCTGTTCAAAACAATAAAAGCATTGGAAGATGTAGCAAAGGCAGCTTGTGAGATAAGTGAAATAAACACCACCTCCTGGATGCTCTGTCTGAATCCTGGGAACAGCAGACCGCAGAGACCCTTCTTCTTGATATTGAGACAATAAATCTAAAGGACCCGTCTCCGGGCACTGAAAAGCAATTTTATCTTTTCTCAATGCTTATGGAGACGCCTTAAAAAGTACTGTAGTAATGCTATATGAGAAATTGAAAAACAGAACAATGTTAATTATTTTTCCCCAAAGAAGAAATTTTGGACTCTGTGACAGTGAGTTTCTTGCAGAACTTGGTGGACTGTAAAGTTACAGATGACTTCTCTCTCTCTCTCTGTCCCTGCTCCAATTCCTCTCTGAAGTAAACGGTGCAGTAGCCAGCGCTCTGACACGGGTCACTCATCTCAACTATTTTATTGACAGTCAACAATTTTCATGCTTTCTGTTCAGCATTTTATACACCTCTTCCCCATGCGAACTTCACATGCCCTGTTGCACTATTACAGTTATTAGTGCCATTTGAACAATGAGTAAACTCAGGCTGAAGGGTATGGGGCTAGAAAGATGCAAGCTCCCACCCCAGTCTTCAGGACCTGCAATCCTTTGTCCCTTAGAGGCAAAGGTACTATGCATGGTACCTCACCTCACGTGCAGCCAAACGGGTGTAGGTGCAGCACACCTGCACACACTCTGACCTTTAGCCCCTATCAGCAGTCACCTGAGGCCACACAAGGTTTATCATACACAGTGCTGGGCAACCTCCTCTCCTCTCCTCTCAGCAGCAGCCAGCACCTGCATTACCTCAGCAGCAGCCTGCATTACCAGTGTACCACCTGCTCACTGGGCACACTGAAGGGGACCCTGGCAAAGTAACCTGGGGCACACACAGAGCCACTGGGAGGACCTGAATGTGACCGTGGGCAGGAGACATGGATGTCAAGACTAGCTGGCTGACGTCCACTGGATTGTCTCTGACACCACACAGCTGCGCTCAGACAGGAGCCAACGGGCCCTGAATTTAAGGGGACATTGCTGAAAGTGATAAAATTAAACTGGGGACATACAGCAAAAGAGTGTGAGATGAGACTGGATCACATGGGTAAAGCACGTTCATATCCAAACCCACTCCCTGTGACGTGCAATATATTCTGGCTACTTCTAGCTCCACGTAGTCCCGAGGTCCTCAGACCCCAGATATTCCGGAAGGCACCAATGCATGGGAAGCAACACTTCACTCTCTTTCAAGCAACAGGGTGGGAAAGGATTTCCAGAGAAGTAGATTCTGAGGCTTCCATGATGGAAAATGCTAGAAGTGTAAGCTTTTCCTGACTCTTAATAAAATTTCCCTTTTAAATTCCTTGGAAATTCACATGCTTTTTAAAAAGTCACACTAATATATTTCTACTTGACAACAAACACTTAGAAAAGAGGAACCACCTGTTCAGTAGCCAGTGTCTCAACCCTAAGGACCTTCCTGCCCTGTGGATAGCGACCTTTCCTCTCCTCACCCCTACCCTGGTCTTCCAAGCACTTCTCACCTGGGGAAGCGAGGTCAGTCCTTGGACAGCACCAGCAGCAGGCCCACCTACACTGGCCTCACTTGCTTCTACCCAGGATGTCCCTGTTTCTCTAGCCCAGTTTCTGACAGGTATATGCTGAGAGTCTCTTTCCTAGGGTTAGAAAAGGAGAGGGATATCTCAGAACAAACATTTTTTTGAGTCATCAGCCTAAAGATCATAGGAGCCCGAGCAGAAGAGAACCAAGCCGAACTGCAGGCTTGAGAATCACACACGTGCAACTCAACATCACTGTTTCTCCAAGCACGGCTCAGGGCCTTTCCCATTTGAGGTGTCATCAAATGTTTTTATTTTTCCCAAGATCTAAGAAAGAATTTAGAAATCATCTGGCATTGTGACTCACGCCACCTCCTGCGATCCCTTGGAGCTGACGGAGGATCCCAGGCTCCTCGGCTCAGCAGCCTTCATGAATCACCTTCAGCAAAAGAAACCCAACAGCCCTTCATAGTCTGCAGAAAAGACAGATGCGAAGGAAGCTGCCAGGTTAACCTCTCCAGCTGCCAAAGAAATGTCAACTGATTACGCCCCTGGAGGAAAGGGGGACAGATGGACTGACATGACTGATGGCATTAGCCCATTTGCCATTAGGAATCAGAAGCCAGGGGCACTGCAACGGTACAGACCTCATGATACACAGTATCAGCGTTGGGTGGTATTTCAGCTTGTTTCCTGCTGGAAGACGCATTTAGTCTTTACTGCATATTCTCCATGCTTCTGTGCCCTTCCAGTGATACCCAAGCAAACTCTATTAGAACTCAGCTGATCACACACTGTACATCTCAGTTGGGGACTCACATTAGAACATGTGTGTGGGTCCCTGCATGCTGATATAAAATGACTTCGTGATGAGGTGCCTAGAACAAGGAAAGCAGGAGGGAGTCTTGCAATGTCAGAAGGATAAAAATAGGGCAAAATATGAAAAAAATGACAGAAAAGTGCATATCTGAGAGAGGAGATGAAATAAAATGTAAAGAGAGGCATCGGCAGAGGAGCAGAGGGGGCAGGAGAAGAGAGCCTGTCTGGGAGCATCATCATCTTTCCCCTGGGGCCCCCCAGGGCCCTTCCTGCTTGCTCTTGTGAAACTTCATCTGTTAAAATGCTAGTTTTGAGGACTGAAAGAAACAAAGCTGATACAGCAAACGATTCAACAGCCGCAACAATTAAAAAAAAAATGATGTCTTTTAGTGAGCTCTGTTGAACCTCTAAGTATATGGCATGATTGTCAAATTTAGATTAAGTGATTAGAACTTCAGTGAAACTATGAGAAAAAGGTATGCCACTCCCCACATAGTGTGATGCACTTCTGAGTTTACATTAAGCCAGTATTTCATGAGTGGAAAAAATAGACACAAAAGTCAATTATGAAGCCAAAATGAAGGTACTGAGGAGTATTTTTCAGCTTAAAATGAAACTTCCGGGGATGGCAAAGATACTGTCCTGACCATAACAGGGCTCACAGGCAGGAGGCAGAGCACACGGCAGTCCCTGACTCAGAGACAGGCAGGAAACGAACCTCTGCTGGGCCAAGCCCCATCCCTACCCATCACCAGGAGTGATCTACACGGGAAGAGGGTTTCTAAGACCCTCCACTGTGCCCCAAAACAAAGCATGCGAGCACTTACAGGACAAAGATGCCTAGCACACAGCAAGTGAAAGTTACAATGTCTGGCGTCCAAACAGAGATTGCAAAGCATATGAAGAAGCACAAAGATGCAATGCAAGATAAAGAAATGTACCAGCAAATTAGAATGGACCCAATACTCCAGAACTTCAGAAAATGTTAGAGGTTAGCAGACATGGAAATTTGAAAAGTTAGCACAAACTCTGTCCTTTGTGCTCAAAAAGTTGCTAGAAGCATAAAAGGTATTTTGAAAATATTAGGATTGGATTACTAGAAATGAAAACTCCAGTGTCTGAGATGACGAATACACAGGATGATGGATGCAGCTCACTGTAGAGCAGTGCCACTGAATTCTCAGCACTACAAAGACAGGGACGGGGAAAGAGACAGAAAAAAGGAAAGGAAAGAAAGGGGAACTAAAAAGGGAGAGAGAAAGGAAGGGAAGGAGAACACAGAAGGAGCCACCGAAGTTTAGACATTGCAGGAGAAAAGATCAGCACATTTGAAGACAGAGCAATAAAACCACACAAAACAAAACGGCAGAAATGGAGAGAAAAAGGCAAAAAGAAAATGGGCTATGTGAACTGAATGAAAACGGAAACACGTGTCAAAATTGTGGACTATTACTAAAGAAGAAAATTTATAATTACTGATGGGCTTTTATAGTAAAGAAAGTTAAATTAATGTTCTTAGCTACTATCTTATAAAAGTGGAAAAAAACAAAGTTGGAGAAAAGGGTAAAATTATACACAAACTAAGTAGAAGAAAGAAAATAATAAAGGTCAGGCTAGAAATCAATAAAATAAGAAACAAAAGCAATATAGGAAAATCAATGAAACTAAAAGTCGGTTCTTTGGAAAGATCAATAAAACTTTACCATTCTGAAAAAGGGGGAAAAAGACGACAAAGTTACCGACTCCAGGAATAAGAGAAGTGACATCACAGTGTCCTTGTATTAAAAAGGAAACAAAGAAAATGCTAACTTTAGGCTGATGCTCTCTCCAGTGCCAGGCAATGGACAAATTCTTCAATGACAGGAGACACTGACCGTAGCCAAGAGGCCTTCCCAACCAGCCAGCTTTCCAGGCAGGAGAAAGACGGAGAGGAAAGGGTAGGAGGGAAGAGGAGGGGGACACCCAGGACAGGAAAAGATAACAGTCTCTTTATTTACAGACCACACACAAAGCCAAGGGATCTATAAAAAGCTACTAGAAAATAAACACGTTTAACAAGATTGCAGTATACAAGATCAATGCACAAAAACCAATTTTATTTCTATATACTAGCAATAAACACTGAGAAAAAACCAATGGGATCTACAAAAAAAAAAAAAGCCGCATGAACCAGTAAATAAATTTTAAAAGACTGGAAGATACAAATTCAATAATAAAGACTAACTTTATTTCTATATTCCTTTGATGAACAAATAAAAATTACCATTCACACAATCCATTTAGGACAGCACACAGAAGTAAACAGAGATGACCATGACAAAAGATGTAGAAAACCTAAACAATGCAAACTACCAAATATTTCTGAGAGAAATGCTAACAGATACAATGAATCAGAAGCACAACATGTTCCTGAGCTGGAAAACTCAGTATTGTTAAAATGTCAATTCCACTTCTACTTCAAAATGATTCCAGTGAAAAATCATAATAGGCTTTAAAAATAGAGAAATGGACACACATATCCTAAAATTCAGATTTAAATGAAAAGGGTCTAAAGAACCAAAATAACTCTTTAGAAACGATAAAACTGTAAGACTAATACTGCTTCTCCTCAAAAATTATTCTAAAGCTACAGTAATTATGATATTGTGGGCACTGGCATAAAAATAAACAGAGCAATGAACAGAATTGGGTCTGCAAATAGACCTGAGCTCATATCAACATCTGATTTTGACAAAGGTAATTAAATGGAGAAGGAACTTTTTAAGAAACAGTGTCAGAATACTTCAACGTCCATATATGCGCTGACAAAATAATTTGTACACAAAAGAATATTTTCAATTTATACATTCTATTATATACAAACAAGAGTTAAAATATGTGAAGACAGATTTTGACCAATTGTGAACATTAAAAGTATAAAATGTCATACGTAAATGTAGGAGAAAAGCTCTATGACTTTAGATTGCACAAAATTTTCTTTGATAAAATAGCAAAGTTTAAAAACCCCATTTTTAAAAAAACTGACTTCACTTCATCATAATGAAAACCTTCAGTCTGCTGGAATATACTAGTACATTGCTTCAGGATGGGAGAAAATGTTTTTGCAAAGCCTGTTTCTCATAAAGAGCTTAAATCCAAATATGGAAGGAACTCTTTAAATTTCAATGATAAAACAAACAGCTCCATCAGGTAATAGGCTAATGGTGTGAGCAGATTTCACCGAAGACAACACACATGTCAGGGCTACACCTGTGCATGGTGGAAGGTATGTTCAGCATGCAGGAGGCACCACAATAAAATAGATCAGTGGAATTTTAAAACACATTCAGCAAATAATCACTTCTGGAAATGGCCTGTCTTGGCCACCCAGTTTGCTACATTAAAATACTACAAACTCTGTCCTTAGAAATGCAGACATTTATCCCTTGCAGTTCTGGAGGGTAAGAATTTCAAAATCAAGGCTCCAGCAGACTCAGTGTCTCTGCGAGAACACTTCCTCAGCCTCAGAGGGCCATCTTGGTGCTGTAACATCACACTGTGTAAGGCGAGGAGATCTCTCTTGGACAGGGGCACCAAGTCTACCCAAAGGCAAAGCCTCTTGGCACCATCACACTGGAGGTTAAGATCTCACAAGTCAACTTCAAAGAGTCACACACATATCCTTCATCAGATAAATGGATAAACTAACTCTGGTAAACTCATACAGTGGAACACTATTTAGCAATGAACATAGTGAATCGTTGATACACACTCAAACATGTACAAATCTCTAAAAGGACACAGCAAAAAATCCAGAGAGAAACAAGAATGCACTTTACCTGATTTTACACACACGCAACATTCTAGAACACTCCCAGCAATGCAGAGGAGATGCAGGAGGGAGCTGGGAGCAGTAGGAGGAAACTCTGGAAATCATGGACAGATTCATTTCTTTGATCGTGGCAATCCCCACAGTGTATACATGAAAACTCCCATGTTATCATTTAAACATATGTAGTGCAGATACATCCACAGTGTCTCTAACAAGTTGTTGAAAACACAAAAGAATACTTACGTTTGTTTTTACATTTAAGGTGTTAAGCAGAGAATGCCTCATTTCACTCAATATTAGTGGATTTCAACAAAAGGCAGTTCCAGTGCTGCCAAACTTTATTAAGACAGTCTTGGCAAAACAAAAAACAAAAAAAGTGAGCCAGGCACCACCCCTGAAGCAACATCCTCTATTGGGAGAAGCATTGGTTTGTGAGATATGACAGTGTACAACTGTAATTGAAGCCCTCTGGGAGGCTGAGGCAGGAAGATCACAAGTTTGAGGCCTGTCTGGGCAACTTGGAAACTTAGCAACACTATCTCAAAATATATGAATAAAGGAATACATAAGAAAAAAACTTCCTCGTAAAAGTCTTACAAAAGCCTAAAATAACTTCTTAGAAATTCATACTTAGCTGTTTTTATCAAAAACCAAGTAACATTTATTATCCAGGGCCTTGGAATTCAACTTCAGTTTGGTGCTGTTTTCTGTTTCTCCTTATTTCATGGCATGATACGCTTCGTTAGTGTGACTGTGAGGGGTAGAAGTGTGGAGGGAGAGGAGGAATCCAGCCTGAGAAGCCGTGCTGAAACATAAACGTGCTAGACGGAGGAAACACCAGGACAGGTGGAGATGGGGGTTCCTCCTTAGAAACATCCACAGACTGAAGGCGAAACAAGAAGTGGGGTGCACAATGGCACAAGTGTGAAAAGATTCCAACGGAACTGTTCAGGATGCCACAGGATCGCAGGGTGGTCTCTGCTGAGGTCAGGGAGGCTTTGTGGAGAAGGAGACATGCACAGACTGCAGATGGGGTTTCCCAAAAGAAACAAAGTGTCCTCCAACTTCTCTTCAATTACTGTCTCAGTCAGTTTTCTATCACTATAACAAAATACCTGAGACTAGGTAATTTATAAATAACAGAGATTTATTTAGCTCACACTTCCAGAGACTGGGAAACCCAAGTGTACGGTGCCTACAACAGACAAAAGCCATCTTCCTGCACTGACCAGGGTGCTGCAGAGGGCATCACACAGAGGAAGTGAGCCAGCTTGTGTTCCTTTTCTTCTTTGCTAAATCCACCAATGCCATCATGGGATCCCCACTCTCATGATCTCATCTACTCCTAACCTCATCAAAGCCTCGCGTTCGAGTCTCATTCAAATGGCTTTGGAGATCCTGTATCTAACATCTGAACGTTGGGTAGTCACATGCAAACCACAGCAGGGAGCTTTGCGGTTGGTCCTGAAGAGAGATTATATTGTTGGTGGGGAAGCTAGATGGTGAGAGCAGAACCAGCAAACTAGTTGGGACACATTCCAAAGGTCCAGGTAAGAAACGGCATGGAGCTGAATTAAAACAGTGGCTTTTAGGATGGAAAAGAGGGTAGAAACTTCAGAAGTATTTAGGACACTGAGTCACTCAGAGTGAATGGCCATTCTCAGTCCAGGCTGAGAAATAGCCAGAGTCCAAGGATGAGACTGGGCTTCTGCCTCAGAAACTCCGTGGTTCCAGGAAGGAGGCGATGCCTTTCCAATGAGAAACCATCGGTTTGAAATGTTCAGGGCACTGACCACCAGACCAGTGCTCTTACCTTCGGGGCCCCTGCCACGAACTAACATTGCAATGTTGCAAGGAGGTCCCACACAGCACAAAGGTTGCCGCACGGAGCAACAGGTGGCCTTGGGGGACTTCAGCATGAGGAGTTTCATCTTAAGGTTTAAGACAGAAGTTACATGGGAAAGTCAAAGAGGAAAGTAAGAAAAATGACAGAATGCATAAGCACACTAGAACATTCGAGAAAATTCTTAGAACACCAAGTTTCTTCCTGAAAGTGCTCTGAGAAAAGAGATGGCTGTGTCCTTCCAGAATGTTCATCTAAACAGGGAGAACAACAGACAGTTCCCTGTGACAGGTCCAAAACACATAGCAGCCTTTGAGATGCACACATCATGGGTCGTGGCTCAGCTGGCTCCTTAAGAAAGGACAATGCCTAAAGAAATAAGGGACCTACAGATGGCTCTGACTAACTACCATACAGAAGGCTTGTTTGCTAATTCCTACTAACACAAGTGCAGATCCGCACTGGAAAAGCCTTGATGTAGAAGAGAACACAACACATCCATGTGTGTGATCCTGCCAGTAATTTCTGGCCAAACTAAAGAGGTGGCTGGGTTTCAAATTCCAACTCCACCTTACGCAATTAAAACTTGCTACCACTGGTATTACATATTTTGATGGTTTGTTCTATGTTCCTAAGTAAAATTAAACTACTGACCATTCTCTTTTCTGACAGAAGTAAAAGATCACATGGAACTCATTGAGTTTCATAAAACAACTTAAAGAGTTTACATATAAAAAGTTAGTTTATATATTAAAAATAATCCATTCTAAGAATACTATTAGGGGCTGGAGATTTAGCTCAGCAGCATAAGCACCTGCTTTGCAAGCAGGCAGTCGTGAGTTCGATCCCCAGTACTGATAAAAAGGAAAAAGACAAAAAAAAAAAAAAAAAAAAAAGAATACTATTAAATTTTTTTTTACTAAACATATAGTCAAGCAACCATCATCACCACAAACCAATGTTAGGAAATTTCCAGAATCCCAACAATTCCCTTCATGCATATTTGCCTTTCTCAACTGCGTCAACTGTCAACCCAGAACCAGGCAAGTCCCGATCTGCTATCTCTATATAGACATTCGCCTTTTCTATAAAAATGGAATCATAGGAAATGTAGGCTTTTGTGTCTGTCTTCTTTCACTTAGCACAATGTTCCCAGGGTCCTTCAGTGAACTGCTTGTGTATCCTTTTGTTGCCAAAGAGCATAATGTCATACATAGAAACCACGTGCTGTTTGCCCATCCATCGGCTGAAGGGCGTGTGGTTGCTTCCAGATTTGGGCAGTTACAAACAATGCTTCTGTGAACACAGGCCTGCCTTTGAGTGGACATAATGTCTTCACTTCTAGAGAGAAAATACTTACAAGTGGAAATGCTCCGTCCGATGGCGACGCCACACGTAAACTCCAGGGCATTGCTGAGCTGCTGTCCACCGTGTCTACTGTTTTACCCTCCTGCCAACAGCACAGGGAGTTCAAGGTTTCCAGCTGTCTGTCCACCAGTGGTGTCGCCAAGCTTTTGGGGGGCATCCAATGCCAACGGTTTACTTGCTCCTCCACCGGGTTACTGGTTTTATCATCCTGAGCTGTGAGTGTCCCCTCCACATAAATTCTTTATCAGACATAAACTTTTAAGTATTTTCTCCCAGATGATGATGGCAGCCCTCATACTTCAGAGACTGAGTCACGAAGACTGCACACTCAAGGCCAACCCCGGGCAACTTAGAGTCCCTTTCTCAAAATAGAAATTAAAAAGAAAGACCAGGGATATGGCCAGCATGCCCGGGCCTTCGTCCCCTGAACTGGGGGTTGAATGACACTTTCTCTGTTAGATTTCTGCCTCTTAGTAAGTGACACTTTGATTTTCCTTGCATTCCTCAGCTCTCCTGGGAGACATTTCCTGTCATCCCCTTTCATCTAAAGTGGAATTATGTTTCAAGAGCTCTGGTCATAGCCTGGAAGTATCTTATAACTTTTGGTGTATTCTATTAAGTTCAAGGAAATCTATTCCGGAACAAATCTAAATCATCACAGAGTTACTATCTCTCACAAATGCATTGCACTATGCATGCATCTGGAATGATGCTATCCTACTACTTTAAATGCGAAAGGCCAAAAAAAGTATCCTTTTTTATTTTAAAGATGTTTTTGAGCATATTCTGTACATGGAATAAAAACCTCCTTTATCATACAAATGTTCACAGATGTTGGGACTAGAAACACCCATACATTCCCTGAGCAACAGATTTTATTTCCTTAAGATATCACAGCACATCATGATGCTTCCCTTGTCTGCTGAGTCCCTGACCTCTGGAATGATGCTAATATGCAGTCATTTTTACGGCTACCTGAAAGATGTTCTAACTCCGAGGTTGCCTCTCATCAATTTTCGACTCACTTCAGTTTCCTTAGGATGAAGAAGTTCCACTGTGTTTGCTTGAAAGAACTTTGGTTCTTATCCAATTTGCTAATACTACCTCCCACACCTCACGCCCTCCACATCCTTCCAGGCTGTGAGGCGCAGAGCCGCTGAACACCACAGTGCCTGCCAGAGGAGCCATGAGGGATGCAGAGAAACCCTAAGCTCCATTCTTGAACTATTCAAGCTGCCACGAGCACAGAGACTGTCTCTCCTTCCTGCGGTGGCAGTGAGCGACATGAACCTCCTGCTCTGCTGAATTTCTAGTAAGGGAAAGCATAGCTCAAAAGTAAACAAATTGATTAAATAATGCAATCTTAGCATTTGTCAGTTGAAGAAAATAACAGCAAAATGAGGAGTAGTTCAGGGTGGGGGAGCAGCTGACTTTAAAGAGGAGGTATGTGAATATGGAGGCAGGTGGGTTGGAACAGGGACAGACTGTGCTGGAGCCCAGAAGTGAAAGACCTCGGGACAGACACATCTGCACACAGTGCAACTGCAGAAAGAGTGGCAGCCTGGAGAAGCCCAGGAGGAGCCCAGCAGAGGCCGAGGCCAGGGCAGTGGGAGCAGAACGAGGGACATGCAGGCTGGGAGGACATTCTAGTCCAACAGTATCCTAAAAGGAACAGAACTGTGGGCTTCAGCGGCCACAAGAGAGGCAAGAAGACAAGTTAGAGGGGCCCAGAAGACAGAAGGGCCGTGGTAAGGACAGAAGAGGCAGCAGCAGGAGAGGACCTGATCTATCCAGACACCATGAGCAGAGCTCCGTAGGGTACCCCGAGGACACAGACTACCAGAAGGAGGGCAGAAGCCAGCAGCTCTCCAGTGGTGTGCTCGCCATGTTATACTTGTGCTCACTGAGTCTCCAAACTGTAAATCTGGCCCCCAGGAGACTGTCATGTGCCCCACTAATGGCCACGTGACTTTCTGTCACCATAACAGAACACCTGACATACAGGATTTGGAAGAGAGGTGTCCTCTGGCTGGCAGTTTCACGGGTTTCAGAGCATTGCTGGCTGGGTCCGCTGTTACGGGTGCACTGGAGCACAGAGGGCAGTGGACAGGAAAGCTGCTTACTTTATGGTGACCGGAACGTAGTGCTGCTGAGCTTTCTCTATCCTCCATTCTTATTCTTCCAGGGTAGGTGTCTCCCCTCATCCACTGGCCCCCACCAACCAGCTCCGCAAACTTCTTCACAGACACACTCTAGCACCTCAGACATGCCCCACAGTGCACCGGACTAGGTTCTGAGGCATCACTAACCAGCCAAGCGGACGGTCAAGAGTAACCACCTGTGAGCTGCTGTCGTCAGCATGCAGATGGTACCGAAAGACAGGAGGGGTAGAGAGAAACCAGGCATCATGGACACTGCGCCCATACATTGGCCTTGGGCCACAGTGCAGCACCATCGCCAACCGCTCAGCAGCACAGGGCGAGCCCTGCAGCTGGGCCAGGATGTGACTGAGGGTAGGTGAAGACTGCAGGCTGGTGCTGACATCCCAAGCCATGCCAGGGCACAGGGGAGGCCAGAGAAAGGGACAAGGCCCTGAGGGGAGCCAGGAGTCCACTGGGGAGCTCCAGGGATGGCTAGAGACCAAGAAAAGGCTGCTCCTTAGGAAGCTGGAGTAGGCACCATGGGCCACGGTGAACCAATCCTGAGGGCAGAAGCTGGAAAAACTCGCATCCACTCGGCACTGGTTTATGTGCTGGGCAGAGCAGCGACGTGTGAGAGGGTTGGGATGGCAGGAGTGTGCAAAGGAAGGGGTGGTGGTGAGCGACAGCGCAGTGGCCATCCATTGCAAACCTCTGACTCCTTCACGATGGAAAGTGTAAGGCCATCTGCAGAGAATATAGCACAGAGAAAACAGCGATGCTCCAGGTAGCCAGGTGGGACAGCGCAGAGATATGCAGGGTGTGGACTGGGGGGGCCTGACCAGCAGTGCTGGTGGCCTGCCGCTGTGCAAAGTTAGTGACATCTGCTGGCTCCAAAATGTCAGGGTCAGAATAAAGGCACGAGGTGGGTCACTGGAATGATCTGCCTGGGCACTGTGGGGGGCTGCAGAAGATGTCAGAGTGCACATCCAAAAGGGTCAGTGAGACCAGCCAGCATGGAGTCTTGGCCACTTCAGGGCAGGGGACACGGGCACCAGACAATGAGAGGGCCTGGGAGAGGCTGGCCATGTTCTGACTCCACAGGAGTCCGGGTGGAGAGCTACACACACCCCTGCTAGACCTGAGCGCCAGCTGTTGGATCCTCCTGCTAGGGGCCATTATCATGGGTACTGTGGCCTCTGCACAGCAGGTCAGCTGGGCCAGAACAGAAGGGAGGGAGGGAGGGAGGGAGAGGCAGAAGATGGAAGGGAAGTTCACCTGGGAGAGCCTCACAGCAGGGGAGCCTGGGACCCACGTGACAAGGTGACAAGGTGGGAAGGGCTTCCTGAGGTCATCTGCTTTGGGGGGGCGGGTGAGCTGACCACTCTGCCAGAGGATCTGGCCAGAGGGAAACTTCAGCAAAGACCAGGAGAGCAGACTTGGCATTCCGTTCCAGCAGGTGGAGAAGTCAGTGGTGGAGGATGTGTGGAATCACTAGGTGTCACCGGGAAAAATGGTGAATGTTCAAAGTTGTTTCTAATTTGTTACAATCAAAGACTCAGTGCTGTGACTGCCCTAACGCACGTCTCTCACTCCGAGCACATTCATCCTCACTGGTGTTGCTTTCTGCAGCACTTCTGGAAGGCACTTTTGTATTGTCAGGTGCGCTGACCTAGCTGTCCTTCTGTCCTGAATTAACACAAAACATTTACTTTTCATGATGCTTCTGGCTTTGGGGAAGAGCCAGAAGTTGCAGGGTGCCAGGTCCAGTGGATAAGGTGCACAAAAACACTGCGATGTTTTTACGAGCCTGCTTTTGGTTAGGTGTCACTCACGGCAGCTTTCACTGAAATATCTGTATCCTACCTCATAAAGATATTCACGAAACAGGACGCCTGAGATGGCATCAGAAAGCTGTGAGGATGATGGGACAAGTGTATGCTGAATGGGGAGGGAGGTTTGGAAGGAAATTTTTAACAACATATGTGTCTTTCACTGTAATAAATTCTTTTTGTTTAGACACACACTGTATATTCTGATCACACCTCATACCTAGCTGTGTAACCTACCACTTACTTAAGCCCCAAAGCTTTAGTTTTCCCTATTGTGTAAAGAGAATCAGGAAAGTCCCAAACTTTAGGGTTGTGAGAAGGGAGGAAAATGATACATCTAAACTGCTTAGTACACTCGCTGAAAAACAATCCCCCCCCCTTTTTTTTTTATTGATACTGGGGATCGAACTCACGACCACATGCTTGCAAGGCAGGCGCTTATGCCGCTGAGCTAAATTCCCAGCCCCAGCAATCCCTCTTTAATTTAATATCATCGTTATCACCTTTATAATTACTAGACATGAACTGAGGACTGTCATTAACACATGGAAGTTTGATAAACACTAGTTGGATGCAAATCTGAATCTTGCAGAACACTAAGTTCTGAGAGGACACACCAAGAACAGAGAAAAGAAGCTGCCGTCTGCCTCACGGTGATAAAACACACCACTAAGAAGCAGACTGCGAGCTTGACCTGATGGCGCAGGACAGAACTCCCAGCTACTCAGGAGGCTGCAGTAGGAGGATCACAAGTCCAAAGCCTGTCTGAGTAAGTGAGATCCTGTCTAAAACACAAAACTTTTTAAAAGGCTAAAGGAGTGGCCCTGTGGGAGAAGGCTGTCCCAGCATCATGCATAAGGACCTGGGTTCTGACCCCAGGTTTCAACCCACCATGCATCACAGCCACATTCAACTAGCTCAGAAGTACAACCTCATGCCCCTATTGCATCACAGAAAAGCAAGGAGCATGTGAGAAATGTACAAAGCCACATAGCAACTAAGCACACAAAGCAAAGTACCAGATAGATACACAGGCGTACGTGCCAAGTGCTTGTGCCCAGGGCAGAGACAAGAGAGCAGATGGGCCAATGCAAGGCTGACGGGAGGTCCCTTGGAGAGTCAGTGGCAGCCAGCCTGAGGGTGTGGCACATAATAGCTGGGGGAGAGTTTCGCTATGCTGGACCAGCAGAGTTCCACTATGGTCGCATCATCTGACACAGACAGGATGCAGAGGTGGGAACCAGGCTGGTTATAGAAGGTATCAGAAAAGTCTGAAAAAGGCAAAAAAAAAAAAAAAACAGTCGTTTGAGGGGAAGAGCCAGAAGTTGCTGGATGCAACTGATAAGTCAGCCTCGCATATCTGCAGTGTTCTGGAAAGGCTCTCTAAGAACCAAGCAGGAACCGAGCAGCAAACAGGAGGGTTAGCAGAGAACTTTTCCTTCCCGGAGATGTGTGTGGGATGTGCTACATCCCCAAAGACAGAGGCAAGAAGCCCACACAATGTAATAAGACTTGCACGAAGATGCCAAGTTATGACCATAAGTCCTCAAGTGCCAAGTCAGGAACTAGGAGGATATGACTTAGACTTTGGTAATTATGTTGAACAAATTATGAAATAAGACCCAGTTATACCTCAATTCTCCTAGCAGTCCAACACACACAGAATGAGTTCTTGAGATAAAAAATATAAACATCAAAATGATAGAAATGCTACTCTTGTCCAGGGGGTGGTTGTTGAGTCCAATGATGAGATAATGTACCTAACGGTAAACAGGTTACTCTGCTGTCTTTGTTGCATACATTCTCTGATGCCTCCTGTGCAGAACTGGCTTCTTTCTTAACAAACCACTAAACACCAGCTCGGCATTTGGACATTCTTTACTACAACTCATTTATAATGTATAGAATTTAATCTCGACATTCCACAGACTAACTTTCCACACTGGCTACTTCTTTTAGATACAAAAATCAAAATGTGCAGGGAACAAACCACAGTAAAAACACAAACCACAATAAAACCAGACACTGGGTTTGCAATGGGATGGAAAGCTGAACTGTGTAGGAATTTCCCACATCTCCTAAGTGAACACGCCTGACTCAGACTACGCAGCAGCTAATCAATATCCTGACTTATGGGGAGGAAACTGTAAAGTCTCAGATTAAAAATCTTACTTTGTTACTTCTCTCTGATTTCTGTGACAAAGTACCTGACACCCAAAATTAAGGAAGGAAAGGTTTATTTAGCTCACAGTGTGTGGAGTTTTCAGTCCATACTCGGCTGGCTCCAAGGCAGAGTGGCGCAGGGCTGAGGGCAACGCTCATGGTGTTCAGTAAAGAACAAAAGCAAGAAGAGTAAAAAGGGGGGAGCATGCAGAGAACTCTCTGTCCCTTATATTATATGTAGGCCACTTGCCCTATGGTGGGTACAGCACTCACATCCATGTTCCCAGTATTGGACCATGTATCAATTGCAAATTCTATAAGCCTGCTCCCAAGACTCTTATGAGGCTTTGGGGGGACATCCAGACACAAATCATAACAAACATGTTAAGACTGGCCAGGTGCAGTGGCACACAGCTGTAATCTCAGCATTCAGGAGGCTGAGGCAGGAGGATCATTGCAAGTTCCAGAACCACCTAGGCTACAAAGTTGCTCAAGGCCAACCTGAACTACATAGTGAAACCTTGCCTCAAAAAGACAGAAGGCCCAGAGGGAACCAACTGCAAAATTGCTTTCAGCAGCTTCACAAAAGATAGTCATCTCTTTCCATGGAGAGTGGTTATTGGATATGAGGGACTATGTGCCCGGGCTGCAGGTAGAACCTGCCATGAATAATGAAAAGAGCATGACCATCACAGCAGGGAAGAGAATGACCTCAGTAACACTGATGATGCCACACTTACAGCCCCACTCCTAGTCAGCCTGTCTCCAGCTGCTCTCCCACTCGTCCATCTACCTCCAAGTAGCCCCCAAAACTAAGGCCTCCTGTCTCCATTTTACCATGCAGGAACTAACCTAGCCACTCACCACTCAGATTTCTATGT
This sequence comes from Cavia porcellus, assembly GCF_034190915.1. Taxonomy (NCBI): domain Eukaryota; kingdom Metazoa; phylum Chordata; class Mammalia; order Rodentia; family Caviidae; genus Cavia; species Cavia porcellus. Next base: position 3,538,302 of record NW_026947489.1, on the reverse strand, counting down.
TGGTTGGTGTGAATACACTGTGATGCTTCCTTCATAAGAGAATCACCCCACAGCACATTTCTCAGAACTGCAATTCGTTATTAAGTGGCGCATGACAACACTTCATCCTCATAACTGCCAAGGAAGAATTTTTGCTCAGGAACTTGAGCAACTATGTGTCCAAGGTCCCCAAGTAGATGAGATGAAATCACCCCTCCAATGTCTAAGTCCGGAATCTGCAAACCATCTCTGCTGCTTCTCACAGCCCACCCCACAGCAACAGGCAGATCTCTTCTTCCCTGAGGCTTCTTGCTGAGCTCCCTGCCACCTTGTGATCATCAAGATTATCCAGCTGTCTGGAAGACCAGCCCTCCTCCCTCTCTCCATCCACCCGGCTCACTGGGACAGGCCAGCTGTGAAGGCACCCACTCCAGTCTTTGAAGCTCCTGATGACTCCGCAGTGTGGGTCAGAAGCAAAGCTCCGACCACACAGCCTTGCTTGCTGGTTACTGCTCATGCCCATTCTAGTAACAAACGGGGAACTCCAAGGTGTAATGCTGTCATAATCTGCTTCCTGTTACCATGACCCAGATGCCAGAGACTGGAAATTTATAGGGAATAGGAGTTCATTTAGCTCACAGTTCTGGAGGCTGGGGAGTCCAAGGGCAGGGCATCAGCATTGGCTAAGCCACCAGGGAGGGCTTTCCTGCTGCATCGTGCCATGACAGAGGGCATCACCAGTGAGCAGTGCTCGTGTGCTCAATGGGCCGGGCTTCTGACTTAAAGCCCCAGTGACACCATGAGGCCTCCACTGTTGGGACTCATCAGATCCTAATGACCTCATGAAAGTGCCTCCTTCAAATACTATTGACATATAAACTCAAGACTTAGCCACAAACTTTTAGGGACACACAAACCACAGCAGATGCCACCCCAATTTTTCCTTTGTTTAAATCATGTCTACTCAATAGGGCTTAAAGATGGCCTTTCAGATCTGCTACTTGAAAGCACTCTTACCCTACAGAAAAGCCCAGCTCCCTTGTACACCATGCCTTAGGCTTCTCCTTTGACCCCTATCTTGTTTTCCCCATTTTAATTGCTTTCTCCTGTTAGAGCACTGATGCGCTGCATCTGACTATCACCAGCGTTTGTCCTTTCCCAATGAGAACCCAACAGACTTCCACAGAATCTCCACATTCAGATCAAATATCTTAAAGCAATTTGCATCTCAGATCTTTACACTTCTAGCGATGCTCATAAGACCCACATCAACAGTGCAAACAGCTTTCCAACCAAAGATCAATATGGTGCTCGATATTAGGGTTTACTTTTTCATTAATATATTTATCTACACAGACTCTCCAGCTGTTAGAAATAATCTACTTTTCTTTCTTGGCAGGAGCCTTTGGATGCTTGTAGCTACCTCAAATATTCAGAACACAACCTACCATCTGTTACCTCCATGAGGCAGCCAGAGTGATTCCAGAAAACTCCACCTTGATCCCATCACTCCTGAAGCTGGACACCTCAGAGCTTCTCCTGAGTGCACTCCTGGGTGTGACTCACAACCCGATGTGACCTGGTCTGGCATGTATCTCCCAGCATCCCGACCTATGCGACAGCTGCCTGCCCACTTTTACCCTTGAGCAGCCCGCACAAACTCTGCACTGCCTGAGATGCCCTCTCTATCCCTCGGTCATCTCGTTGTGGCCCTCATCCTAAAGCATGGCGCGAGCACATCCTGAGCTCTGGATGGACACCTACACCCTATCAGACCTAATCTGAGCTTTTCCTGCTGCATTCACAATAGTACAGGGTCTCTCCTGCCTTTCCTCTGTGTGGGAGTCATTTGGTACAAGCTAGGAACATGCTAGGACTCCACGGGATTTTGGTGCACAGAGGAAGGACCAACCAAAGAGCGGAGGAATAATTCCATTCACAGTGGACCATTCCAGAAAGCCACACTCCCTCACAGGTATGTCTTTCTTTCCAGAAAGTTATGTTGGTATCCTCGCAAACAGAATGTGCTCCATTTAAATTTCACACTTCAAATTAGGCATAAATCATTATATGAAAAATCTATGGCATGATGGTTCAAATATTGGTCAAAATGAAGATTTTAATACTCAAATTTTATTCACCCTTTAATATAGTCCATTTTGGAACATCTGTGTATAAAAGCAGAGTTTTAAATATTCAGCTCCAAATGACTGACAGCAAAGTGAGCAGATACTGATCATCATCCTAACACAGCGTTTTAAAATGTCTCAACGTGTGGACACACTAACTCCTGCACTGTGAGTTACTGCCCCATATCAACTGTTGTTCTGTCCTGAGTGACACCCAGCCCTCAGTGTGGAGGCAGCTCCTCCCTGATGGTTAGCTTCAACTACGAAACTCACAAAGCAACCCAAAGGAAGGGAAAGGTTTAAATCTAAAAATTAGCCAAATAGTTGATACAATGACCAAAACTGCCACTTCCCCATTCTGACTGATCACTAGAATCTGGATCGGCTTCTACTGGTCTTTCTTTTTCTCCTGGCTACATGGTCAGACTCCCTTCTTACAGCATGGCAGACCCTGGTCTGAAATGACAGTGGGCTGGAGATTCAAGGGCACTGTGGCCGAGAAAGACGTTGTCATCTCAGAGACTCCCGACACCGCAAGAGAGGTCAGTAAATACAACACTGTCTGATACCCTCTCCACTCCCCACCAAACGAATGAGACTGTACTTAAACCACAGTCTTTTCTCTTGAGACATGAGGCATTCTTGCATTCATGAACTATCACATTATTCCTTTTCAAACCTTCTTTACACACACACACACACACACACACACACACACACACACACAGTATCTGAGGTCCTCCCAGTTACTATCAAAGGATGAAAGAATCCTCAGCATGGAAACTGGAATAGAAAATTCTTGGGGGAAACACACATGAGCCCCAGCATAGGGAAACTCATTTGATGAACCATGTCTGCTTATCAAAAGTATTAAAAGTGGGGCTGGGGGTTTAGCTCAGCGGCATAAGTGCCTGCCTTGCAAGCAGGCAGTCGTGAGTTCGATCCCTGGTACCTATAAAAACAAAAAAGACCAAAAAAAAGTATTAAAAGCATTTAATCACTGAACCAAATAGAGCACTCAGAAGTACATACACACAAGATCCCAGCATGGGAAAAACAACCCAACATTTCAAATGTGAGTCACCACCACGACATTCTACAAAGCTTTCATTCCCCCATCCACCCTAAGGCCTTGGCACCTGGCCTTAGGGTGGACTCCCAGGCACCTGGAGGTGCTCCAGCTGCAGGATGGGAAGGTGCTGCTGGACTCAGAGGGGAAGACCAGAGAGGCCAGGCCTCTGTAAGAGAGCAGAATTCACCACTGTGAAGTACGCCTCATTAACAATAGGATGGTTACTTTGAGAAACTGCAGATGCAGAAGTTTTGGGAACAGAGCAGAAGTGACCTTATCCTATGGGAAACTAAAATCTACAACAACCACCACCACATCACCAAAAACCCATTTGAGGGTGTCTCCCTCCAGATCGGGAAGACAGGAGGATTCTACATCACAAGGGGCTCTCGCTATGGGAGGGCACCAGCTTAAACCTTTGTAACACAGCTTACTTTTCCACAAGTGCCCCCAGCACCCTTCCTGACAATTAGTTGGTGATGGTGCCCAAGCCTAAATTCCAAGGCCTCACTGCAAGCCTTACCCGGTCTTCTGATCACTGCCCTCTTGTGCATGAGGTATACACACTATGAAACCTCCGCTTTTCTTGTTTGTCTTCTGTCACAGGGCTCTATCAAAACTAAGAACTATAAAAACAGAAATTATTTTGCCTTTCTGGTATTTCTGACCTAGGGAAAAAAGCTTGCAACATCAAAATAAAGAGCTGGGCATGCTGTTGTGTAGGATTCAAATCCCAGCACTCTGGGAGGCTGAGGTAGGATGACTGTAAGCCAAACCCAGCCTAGGCAATTTAGCACTTTAGTGAGACTCAATCTGACAAAACTGTTTTTGTTAAAGGCTGGGGTATATAGCTCGGTGTGAAGAAGGCCTTGGGTTCAATCAGCAGGACCACAAAATAAATTTTTAAAATACGCCCCTTACTCAAGCATCCGCCTGCCGGCTGCCATCAGCCTGATTACATGAGGCTCCCAGGTCACTGAGCGCTTCCTGATGCAGTCCTGCACCGATTTTCTAACTGTAGCCCCCCCCAACCTGTTTTTCATCTCTCCAATGCTGCTTAGAAAAGAGCTTTGCTTCCTTACGTTTTTAAGCAGTCGCCACCTCTCTTATGCAAATAACCCCACATCCCTCACCTCACTTAATTCCGCTTTCTTTGTCCCTGTGCTCCGACAGTCTGCTCCAACTAGAACAGAAATCTTCAGTGCAGACAGCTCAAAAGAATTACCCAGATAGCTTCTGAACAGGTTGGAGCCTATTCAGCTGGGCTGGAGTCTGTGTTACTGGAATTCCCCCCTTAGAGCGTTTTGGGAACTGAGAAACTAACCAACAGAGTACCACTGTAATGTCAGGGCCACTGTTTAGGTTGCTAATATCAAGGAAAACAAAAGTAAAACAGAGCAGCATTGTGTCTCAGTTATTTTTTTCTCATTGCTGAGACAAAATACTCAAAGTCACAAGAGGAAAGGATTGTTGTAGCTCATACGTGCAGAGCTCCCAGTTGGCTAGCTCACGGCAGGGTGGGGTGGCAGAGGTGACCACAGAGGAACAACAGCTTGTGACCTAGCAGCCTGGCAGAAAGCAGCCAGTGCGAAGCAGCAAGCAGCCTCTGGCGTCCCTCACATACTTCTCAGGCTATAGATCCTTAGCGAGGGCAGCATTCACCCCCGACGTGGGCTTTCCAGTGTCCACACCTAGAACCAGCCAGCCAATCAGTGGACTAATTCAATTACCACACACACTTAATCCCAGTGTCACCTTCTCCGAATGCAACCATCTCTGAAAAGCCCCACCAATGCCCACAGAGGCCTTGAGAGGTCTCGCAGATGCCCGGTTCTGAGCATTCAAAATAAGAAACTTCACCTGCAATCCTTAGCCACAGCCTACCTGAATTCAGCTGACCCGAACTGGGTTGAGCACTCAGTCACCTCCACTGACAGCTGCTCTTTGGGACACACTACTCCCTGCTACACTCCTGCACAACAGACCAGTTCCCCAAATACCAGGAGACGCAAGCTGTACCCAGCCTGTTCTTCCAAGACACTTGGACGTTCACCAGCACAGGCAGGACAAAAATTCCTAACAAGTGTGCAATTCCACCCCCCTTGGGATTTGAGGCTGTAAATACAGCCAGCGCTTTGTGAACCCTGGAGCACATTTTTACTTGAATGTGTTTTCTCAGATTGCAGTCCTCATTAGCTCCAAAGAAATGTGGCTTCCTTTATTCTCTACTACGTCGGTTTTTATTTGGGGGGAATGTTTACAAGAGACAAAATCTGAGAAGCCTTTGTGGACCCTGAGGCATTCCAGCTGGTGATTCTTCGGGCTGAGGTCTTGGTGAAACAGGACACAGGTAGAAAATAAATCAGGTAATGTGCTGTGGAAGAGCCAAGCTGGCCTCCCCAGATTTATTTGTGATTTCAGTTGAAAGGGAAAATCCCAAGGGCGTCTATTCACTGAGTTTCCATTAACTGTCCCTCCCCTGATCTAGCAGAACTTCCATGGGGCAGCCATCATCATCTCGCCATACTGCTCATCAACACGCTTGATTTGCAAAGGGCAAAGGAAGACCCAAGGCAAAGAGGTCCACTCAGGAATGCGATGTCCACCTGCAGAAAGTTGCAAGACCCAAGGTCCTGGACTTCTCCTAATAACTCTTCTGTACACTCAGATTCCGATCCACTGGACCCAAAAGGCTCACCTGGGATGCTGTGAGCCAATTAGCCCCGTGGACCCTCCAGTTCCCTCAGTGGTGTCTGCTCACCAGCCATGGTTACTGCCTTTAAGTGGCTCATCTTTGCCGCAGGGACTTCATCCTGTGTGGTACTTTATCATTCTTCTCCCAGGACAGCGGCTTCATTTTCATAATAACACAAAAGCTCTGGAACTAAAACAGAGTAGCTTCCAAAACATAACTCACAAGGACCTATGTCCTTCCCTTGAGGTTCCAGTTCCCTGCCCATGACAGGGAAGGGATACAGGGAAGTGAGAGGAAGTCCACAGAGAGCAGAGAAAGCGTCTAGGACAATTCTCCTCCCTTGCAGAAGAAATCTGTCCAGCTAATGTTATCATTGTGATCTTCTCAAAAGCACAGTAAAAAATTAGGTGAGCTTTGACCAATCCTAAGCATCTGTTTAACCTCCTTATCGAGCCTTTTCAATGCCGTGTCCCACTTTGCTGTAGACCTTCCCCTCAATCCACCCCACGAAGCACGGGCCGTCTTAGAATCCACCCCCTCCAGGTGGCTATTTTCACACCAAGAAATTCCACGTTTTGAAACTCATCTGCCATAATTTTGCCACAGAGTGGCTACTCCGATTTAATTTAAGCAAATAATTACCTCCCCGCAGAGCAACAAGGACAGCATGTATCTGTGCATGAAGAATCTGAGTTGCACTCTTATGGTGTGAAGCAGAGTGTGCAGATGTGGACACAATCCTGGGCTTAACTATTGTCACTGTGCCCATGAAGTCTCCTAGACGTTCCAATTCACTGACCACAGCGGTCTGAAATGTTGGCCGGAGACCTTTGAGATTTAGCTGGGAAAGTGATGTAGGTCACCAGGAGCAGGAGGAGCACACCACTAAACATAGAAGCCTGTGTGGGGAGAGCGGTGTCGCTGCTGACTCATGCCAGCATTTATTTCCTGATGCTCCATGGATTTTTCTTTTTGCAGAGAAAAGAAATTGCTCAAAAGACTGATATAAAACTATTGGACTTTTCCTGAATTTCTTTTCAATAAAGAAGAATGTCACAACACCTTGTTAAACTCTTGCACCCTTGAAAAATGACTAAATCCTATGGCAGGGTTCCTGGGCACCTTGGACACCCCCATCCCATCTCATCTGCTGCTACAGCGCACAAGCCATCACCCTGATAGCCAACAAGTTGTGCGCCCTATATTCCTTGTATTCCCTTTTCTGTATGTATGCAAAGGTCTTCATGTGGAACACACTTCTGCCAAGAAACATTCTACCTTCTGCCTGGGAATATTCTCATTTTCCTAAAATGCCACCCACTCCAAAATCCCACCCTTACCATGCCAAATAAAATTCACACTAAAATGGCCCCTCACCATCTAAGCTAGCATGGTCTGCTGGGGCTCGTGTCTAGATGTCGCCCCAAACCCTTATGCTGGGACTAATTCACGGTGCAGTGCCAGGAATAAGGCCATGAGTGCTACCTGCACTAACGGCAGAGGCTTGTCACTTGCCTGCTGCCTTTGCTGTCTCCCTGCCATGACTGTTTCTTCTCTGTGATACCCACTGCCTGCCACCCTGCCTTGGAGCCAGCTAAGTATAGACTGAAACCTCGGCAAATTGTGAGCTAAATAAACCTTTCCTCCTTTAACTCTGGGCACCAGATATTTTGTCTCGGCAACAAGGCAGCTAACTACAAAGTGGTCCGTGGTATGCTTAACCATGTGATGCACATACTATGCTGAGCTGAGCCGAGCTTGCCGTGACCTGCCCACTGCAGTCAGCGGAGGACAGAGGCACCTTCTCCTCTTTTGTGGCTACTGTGCTTCTCACTGTGTCTAGCGGGAGAATCCAGCAGGTATCTGCACAAAAAGTCGGTTCATGGGAAAAGTCACCTTCTTCCCTCAGACACATGCAAGTAAATCATAAGCTGGTGAGGAGTTTCAACCCAGCAGGGACTTTCCAGAGAAGCTGAAGAAGTCTTTACTTCAACTGCTGTTCCAAGCCTGATGGAAGTTGTTCAGAAAAAAGCTCACCATACCAAAGAAAATAAAGGCAAGTTTTCACCTCACAGCAACGTTGGTAATTATTCTCACATATGAATTCTAATTTATTTTTTAACTCTTTATTTTGAAATAATTTCAGGCTTAGGAAAATAGTGTAAGGACTTCCCATGTATCAGTGGGTCTGGATCTGCAAATGTTAGCAACCTATACACACTGCAATAAAATGATCAAAACCAACAAACTGAAAAAACCACTCTATTATTAAGAAACTTACAGATCTTACTCAAATTCGTCTGTCAGTCTACGTTCCCTTTTTAGACCACAATCCAAACTGGGATCACACATCTAATAACCTTTTTGAATCGTGGACATCTCCTTAGTGGTTCTTTGACTGTAATGATCTTGACACTTTTGAAGATTACAGGCAAGGTATCTTGTGAAATAGCCACAATCTGGGTTGATCTAAAAATATTACATGGAAAATTCTAGAAAGAATTCCAAAGCTTTAAACTGCTTTTTCTTACAATACTCTTACAATCGCTCTACTCTGTCACTAAGCATGGCTGCTAGTCTCTAGCTGTCTAACATATAAACTGGGATTTACCACAGGTATACAGTCATGCACAGGAGAAAGCAGAGTCTAAACAGGGCTCAGCACTGTGGCTGTGGCACCCACCGTGGTCCTGGAGGACATCCCTGCATCTTCAGACTGCCCTGACCCCCAGGCTAGAGCCTGGTCACTGTGACAGCCTCCAACGGGCCTTTGGCTTGGTGTGTGGGCAGCAAGCCTTGGTACCCTCGTTCTTACGCCTCTGCCCTCTGCTCTGGTCTCACTTTCTCTCACACCTCCCTCCTTGGGGACCTGCAGACCTGCCAAGACCAGGAAGCACCACAGAGCACTTCGTGATCACCCGTGCACCTCCACCCACCCACCGTCCTTCGCACACCGTGCTGGACAGAGGCATTAATGGTTGCGGTCCTTGGTTGCCACAGCCCTTCACACAACTGCTATAGGAGAAACCATCAGACCAGCTAACACAGGAGTTCTTCAAGCCTTCAGCCAGGCCCTATGATCCCCTGCGTGTGGCAGGGCACACTTTCTGCTTTCTCCAGATGTCTCTTCTCCCACACATGGGGCACTCAGCCCCTGCTCACACTGGACACAAGCCCTCCACCGAGCCGCACTCCCGGCCCCACGCCCTCTCCTCCTGTGCTCTCCCCACCCTCCCTCCAGGGTCTGTGTGGCTTAGCCCCTCCTGGCCCCCACAGCACTGCTCAGCTCTCACTGCCAGCAGGGCTCCCCTGACTACGCTGGGCCTCATCCCTCCTGCTCCACTGCCCACACCACTGCTCAGCAGGCTCAGGAAACGAGCTGTGTGCTTGCAGTATGGGTCTCCCCAGACCGCCAGCTCTGCCATGGCAGGAGTGCCCTGCTGTGCACAAAAAGACTTCAGCACCTAGAACCAGCGTGCTGCACGGGTGCTCACTGGGCACTGTCAAATGGGTGCTGGACACACAAATGGCAGAAGTATTGTCTCCATTCAGTGTCAGCCCCTTTGTCCAGTTTCGCCTTACACAGTTTCAGTTACTTGTGGTCAACAGGGCTCTGAAAATACTAAATGGTAAACTTCAGAAATAAACAGTTTATAAATGTTTTGTTTTGCTGTGTTGTAGTTTGGGGTTTGGTTTTGGTTTTGGCTTTGTTATTTTGAGAGAGGGTCTCATATGTAGCCCAGATTCAGGGAGTCCTTGAACTTAATTGGTAGTCCAGGCTGGCTTTGAACTTGGAATCCTCCTACCTCAGCCTCCTAACTGCTAGGATTAAGGTACAAATCAAAGTCTTCCAAAATTTGTAAATTTTAATCTACAATCCACTCTGAGTCACATGAAAACCATCTTACATCATCTTAATGCATCCAGCCTGAGACGTAAATCACCCTCTGTCCAGCGTATCCACACTCTATATACCATCCACCCAGTGTTAGTCACTAGTCAACTATCTTGGTCATCACATTAAGTAGGACAGTGGCTGGGCGTTCCTGTTCAAGTACCCTTCATTTTATTCACTGATGACTTTAAAACATGAGAGCAGTGACACCAGCAATTCAAACAGTATACCAAGGAGCAGCCATGAAATTTCTTTAAGGCTGAGCATGGGGCACATGCCTATAATGCCAGCACTCTGGGAGGCTGAGGCAGGGAGATCTTTAGTTTGAACCCAGCGTGGGCAATTTAGAGACTTATTTGAAAAACTGTCTTAAAATAAAAAAGAGGTAGGGATTAAACTCAGTGCTAAGAGCCTGGGTTAGATCTTCAGTACCACATAAAGAGACAACAAGAGAAAAAGAACATGAGAGAAAGAGGAGAGAGAGAGAGAGAGAGAGAGAGAGAGAGAGAGAGAGAGAGAGACAGAGACAGAGAGAGAGAGACAGAGACAGAGACAGAGAGACAGAGAGAGACAGAGGGAGAGAGACAGAGAGAGAGAAAGAGAGAGGCCATCCATCTACCTTTTGCTGGCTGTGCACTATGGAACAAATTACCCCCTCAAGTCTCAGCTTCCTCATCTATAAAACAGTATTGCTACTAAAACAATTTTTTCCTAGGCAAAAAAAATAGCTTCACATATCCAGGTGCTTATAAATAATAAATAAATAAATTTTATCAAGAAAATAAGAAAAACCTAGGCTCAACTTTTAGCCTGCTGACTCTAATCCTTGCATCTGCTGTTGTGAAATCTCTTTTATTTTCAGCAATGTGAATTAATACAATCTCGCTCGCTCTCTCACAACCAAATCAATGACACTCTTTCCACTCAGAGGTTATGCGTGTAATTGACATTGATTTCACAGTTTTATGTGTTAAAAATGAGACCACTTGCTGGACATATGTGACTATTAAATAAAGTGAAGGAAATCACCAAGAATAAAGGTAAAAGACGTGAGGAAAACAAACCAGCAGACACATACAAACAAGTACTACTTACTGCAATGAACACTTCAACTGAAATGTTTAAGACTTTTCTCCCACCAGTGAAAGAATTACGTGCACCTGTTGGGATACCCTTAACGAAACCTAGAGTTGAAAATCCCTTTGGAAACCTGGCTGGCTCCTCAGGCGTCAGTCTCAGTGCATGCAGAGGGGTTTGGGCTCACTGGCTCCTGCTGGGGGCAGATTAGGAAGCAGGGACTGGGGCACCAACGCACATGAGTGTGCAAGCCAGTGCCCCCTGGGGGTCAAAACCAGGCCTGCTCTGGATCCTCCTTGGAAACTCAGTAGAGGCCAGGACACAGAACATCTAAGGTAATGTATGCATTCCGTAAGTTTGTATTTGTAGTTTAGGGTAGTAACCACAAAGCGTTGGTCAACATTTGGCAAACAAACACCAGAGAGACACACGGGAGACAATGAACAGGAAACACAGACACGGGCATGCTTACTTCTAAAAGATGAAACAAAGTTCTTTGCCTCCTCAATCAAGGGGGCTAAAATGAGGGATTAATGATGTTGTGTATTAACTATGTAATCAAAATCATGCAATAAATCTCCTGATTCTAAAGAGTAACATCAAGTTTAACAGTGCATAAGATAAAATCAAGTTTTGCTGGATCGACCAGTTGACAGACAGAGTGATGAGTGGATGGGAAGAGAGACACATATACACACACACATATACATACATACACACATACACATACAGACATACATACACACATGCAGACATTCACACATACAGACAGACATATACATAGATACATACATACATATACATAGATACACACATACACATACATTCACACATACATACACACACATACATATATACACATATATATATTCACACATGCAGACATACATACACATACACACATACACACATGCAGATATACACATATACACACATATACACACATACACACTCACATGCAGACATTCACATATACATACATAGACACACATATACACATCTTCACATGCACACAGACATATACATACACAGATACACATGCACACATACACACATATACATATATACACATATACACACTACATACATGCACACAAATATCAAACCCATGGTTCTTTCTAAAATTCAACTTCGAGAATAATTTTTTATAATTCAATTTCCTGAATTATTCAGTAACACAGATAATTTCATCATCTTTGCAGATCTTTTAAAAATTGTACAAGTTACTTAATGAAAGGTATGTGCAGAAAACTTAGCAAGGGTCACATCCATGGTGAAAACTTTTCATCTAAAGTGGGAGCCAGACAAGAACTCACGGCACGGCCACACCCACCCAACACGGCACTGCAGGTTCCAGCCAGAACAAGGAACATTTCTTTCCCCAGAAAAATAAATAAATAATAAATGGCATCCAAATTTGAAAGGAAGAGGTAAAAGTATCACAGCTAGCAGACCTTGAACAGAGAAAATCTCAAAGAATACACACACATACAGTCTATTAAAATTAATCAAGGAACTCACCCATGTGCCAAAATACAAAGTTAACACACACACACACAAAAACAGGTGACTTTCTAGGAATTAGCAGTGAATAATCTGAGTAAAGAATTATAGTCATAACTTCATTTACAACATCAATAATACTTGGAAATGAACCAAGAAGTGAAAGACTTTGCAAAATAAAAACAATGGCTCATTGCTAGAAAAAAACTTAAGGGACACATCAGTGGAGAGAGCTCTCATCCTGATGGAGCAGAAGACTTGTTATTGCTAAGATGTAACTTGTTATTACTTCCGATGTAACCCACAGTTCAGAGCAGTCCCTGGCAAAGTCACAAAGACAATTTTTGCAGAAATAGAAAATACCTCCTAAAAATTCATATTAATTCCCAAGGGACTTCAAATAAGCAAAACACATTTGATAAAGAGGAAAAGTAGACTCACATCTCTTGCTTTCAAAATTTCCTACAAAGAAACAATAATTAAAACAACAGGGAACTGCCATACAGCAGACATACAAAGCAGTGTAAGAGGGGCTTAGACATGGACCCTGGTTTACATGGCCAAATGGTTTTTGACAAGGTTGCCAAGATCATTCAATGGGGAAAAGATGGGATTCTTCAACAAATATTGCTGGGGAAACCGAATAGCCACATGCAGCAGGATATAGATAGCCTCTCATCAACAACATATACTTGAAAAGTCATTCAAAATGGACCCAGGATCACAATGTGTAGACCTATACCATGACACTCAGAGAAAACAGCAGGAGATCTCTGTATCCCACACTTGTAGCAACATCACTGACAGTCACTAACATATTAAAGTGATCCAGTGTCCATCAAAAGATGAACAGGTAGATACAGCCAGGCTGTGCAGTGCAATATTCAACCTTAAAGAGGGAAGACATTCTGATGCAGGTTGTAACATGCATGAGTCTTAAGGACATCGAGCTAAATAAAAAAAAAAAAAAAAAAAAAAAAAACAAGTCCTAGAAAATATGCCTGCATGTAGATGAGAAACCTAGAGGACTCAAAATCACACTAAACAGGAGAACAGTGGTTTCTACGAGCTGGGAGAGGAGAACAGAAGTTATTACTGAATAGGTACAGAGACTGTTTCATAAGATGAAAAGCGCTAACTACATAAATGCACAGTGTTATGAATGTGTTTAATACCACTGAACTGCACGCTTAAAAATGGTCAACATGATAAATTTTACACTTTATCAACTTAAAAAACCTTCTGAAAATAAGCCACTTATATAAGGCAGTATCTTCGGTGAAATTACATAAAGTTATTCTCCTAGAAGCATAAAAGAGGAATGTACTTTTCCAAAACCATGACAAAATTATGTCATAATTTATGGTTCTTTTTTTTAATCTGAGTGAAGGGAATTTCTCTTTCCCATCAGCCTGTAGGGGAGGAAATAATAAAACATGATAGAAACTGCTGTCCTGAAGTCCTCTACGGGCGCCTTTCATGTGCAGCCCAGCGTCACCCTGGAGCCTCTGCATGGTGAGACCCTGAGCAGGGGAGGCTAGTGCTGGCTATCATGTGGTGGGCCGCTGAGGGCCGCACTGGGCCAGGTGCACAGGGCAGTTTTGTGACCCACAGCAAGACAGTGATTAAGCTGCTCAAGGGTCTCTCCCATGAGCACCCTTGTTATTTGCGGGCTGTGCTGGCAGGATGGGTCTGCGGGTGAGTCCAACGTGTCTCTACATCTGTGTTACAGGATGGGGCTCTGGAGGGGAAGGGCAGCCAGCAAGCCAGCAGAGAATGCAGACCCGACAAATGCATAGAGAAAGGAGAACAGACGTTGGAGGGGAGGAGGACAGGCCTCGAGATGCCGCGTGGAGGGGGCGCATATCAAACACAGACACCCTGTCGGGTTCCATCTGTGTCTCCAGGAAGGATGGCAACGGGCAAAGAGCAGCCTTTCCCTTGGGGCTTAACACGCTTGATTTTCTCTTAGCCTCTTGAGTCACCACTGGACCTCCAAGGACAACACTGCCCTCTGCAAAGCCCAGACCCACTCCCAGGCAGGAGAGAAGCCCTGCATGTCTGCTCCCACCAACACAGCTCGGCCCTGAGCCCGCCCCTGGTGATGCTGTGCAGAGCACTGACTGCAGCACATCCTCTGTCTGTGCGGCTCTGAGCCTCCAAAAGGCTGCTCTCTCCTGCCTGCCTGCCGAGAAGACTCCACCCAAAGCAGAAGGCAGCACGAAGCAGGGCCAAGCACAACGTGGCAAAGGAGAGGGGTGCAAAGTTAGTCACTGCAGTTATTTGGAATGAGATGAGCTGGGTTTCTTTGGCTATGCACATGAAAATATTTTCTTCAAAATAAAAACTAAAGCTAAAAGTGAATTCTGCAAGCCAAAAGGACAAGATTCTTCTGGTTGGTTCTTATGTCCTGCTAATGTGTGCTTAATAAGTGGATGCTACACAGGAGGTGGGGAAAAGACTGTGGAAAGTCAGAAAAGTAACAAAGTAAACCACACACACACAAAAAAGAACTGGACTTTTCTATACTCTACTCCTGTGAAAGTCAGTATTTTTATTTATTGCACGTTTTCTTGTATGGATGGATGGGTGAGTGGAATGAGTGGATGTGTGGATGAATGAATGGACGGGTGGATGTGTGGATGGATGGGTGGAAGAATGGATAGATAGGTGGATGGATGGATGAATGGGTGGATAGATGGGTGGGTGGATGGATGGATGGATGGATGGATGGATGGATGGATGGATGGGTGGATGGGTGGGTGGGTGTATGGATGAGTGTATGGATGGGCATATGGGTGGACAGATGAGAGGACATATGGGTGGACAGGTGGGTAGATGAACAGGTGGGTAGGTGGACGGATGGATGGATGGACAGATGGATGGGTGAATAGATGAGTGGATACATGGGTGGATGGATGGGTGGGTAGGTGTATTGGTGTATGGGTGGGTGGACAGATGGATGGATAGACATAGACGGGTGGGTGGGTGGACAGGTGGATGGGTGGATGGATATGTTACAGGTATACAGTAAGTAAGGTGTATGGATGGGCGGATGGGTGGATGGATGGGAGGACAGATGGGTGGACAGGTAGGTAGGTGGACAGATGGATGGATGGATGGATGGGTGAGTAGATGAGTGGATAGATGGGTGGATGGATGGATAGATGGGTAGATGGATGGATGGGTTGGTGGATGGATGGGTGGGTAGGTGTATGGGTGGATGGGTGGGTGGACAGGTGGATGGGTGGATGGATATGTTACAGGTATACAGTAAGTCTCTGGCTTACTAATATTCCAGCTGCCAACTTTCACAGATGTACTTTGTAAGACTCACTTTGTCAGACTTAGGAACAAACGTGACTTACGAACACTCTCCCAGAAAACGTGTTTGTAAATTGGGGGGTTATTATATCCTAATATTATTATAAAATCATTTTCATATGTAATGTTCATACAATTTGATATCCTAAATTTTACTTACCACTATATGATCAGTCTCTCATTAGGAAATAGTTCTTAAGATATTAACTTTATTGCCATATAATATTCTACATTTCAATTTGTACATTATTTATCGTCCACTTAAGTTTGTTGCTACCTTTTTGCTACTTAAATGATAAGACGTGCGCGTGAGTCTTTGCTAAGCTTCTGCACACTTCGTTGTGTAGACTCCAAAAAGAGAAATCACTAGACAAAGGAAGGTAACTTTTTAAGTTACTGACAAATTGTACAGATCTGTCATTCTACTATGATGGGGAGAGAGTTGTCCCTGCCCCTCGTCTCCACTGAGAATTCCAATTCCTTTTCAAGCCCAAATTTAAAAAAAATACATGATATAAAAGGTTGGCAGGGAACGAGCACTAAGCCTGCAGCCAGTCTGACCCTGTCCCCCTCCCTCCCTGACCCTGGCTGGGCTTAGTGTCCCCACCTTCTGTCCCTCCTGTAGAATTCCTCCCCAGCAGCATGGAACTGGACGGCTACAAGCTGAATCTCGGTCCCAAGCGACAGATGCTCGCTGGATCTCTGCCATTTCCTGACTCTGCTGATCACACCTAAGAGTTCAATGTGTTTACTCACAGAGCGGTTAGCTGTGCCCTTTAATAGTGCACAGCAGATGATGTAATAGAGGAGAGGACAGGTCCTGCCATACCTGACCCATCAATAGCCAACAAGGGGAGGCAGAGCCTAGGACATGTTGGCAATACCTCCCTGATAATATGCCTTACTTAGTTGGCTTTTCTTTTTCTTTGTTTGTTTTGAGATGGTGTATTGTTACATTGCCCAAGCTAGACTTGAATTCTTAGGCTCAAGGAATCCTCTTGCCTCAGCTTTCTCTACAACAGGGAACCATAGGCACAGGCTTTATTTGAATTTTAACAGCACTTTGTCAGGTAATTATTACAGATCTGAGATCAAGGAAGTGACACAAAGGCCAAAGGACACTCAGCTCATCAGCGTCCAGTGTCATTTGCTTCACCTGTCCCAGCACGGCTGAGGCTGGCAGGCAGACAGGGCACGTCCATCCAGCCCTACCCAACCAGCACCATCCTGTGCCTTGGGGTCTCTCACCACTCCGCATCACACATCTATGTAGCACCCACAGACACCTACAGAGCGGTCCTCGAACAGCTACAGTGCTCGCCACAGAAGTCGGACTCTGCACAAGGGATTCTGGTGTCTGCTTGTGACAGAAAGTGTAGGTTTTTAAACATCAAGACGACTGTATCCTGACTGACAGAATCACGTACCTACTGAAGCTGGTTCATCTGATATTGCTGGTACAGAATAGAAATCTATTAGAAGTCAGTAGGAGTTCAATCAATATTTGCTGAATGAATTAATGCATTAATGAATTCTCTTTTCTGTCCAAAGAGATTGTCAGGTTACAATGACGAGCTCAAGTTTTTCTCTGTGCCCAGGTATTTTTAGGTACTCAATACTTGGTTTGCCTAGATAGTAAGTTTGGGAAACTAAAATACAGTAAATTATTTATCAGGAGAAGACCGAAAGGAATTTATAAGGGTTGGGTATCGCTCAGTTATAGGACACTTGCCAAGTACATGTAAAGCCATGGGTTTGATTCCCTGTACATAATTAAAAGAAAGAAGGAAGGAAGGAGGGATGGACAGAGGGAAGGAGGGAGGGAGAGGAAAGGAAAGAAAGAGGGAAGGAGGGAGGAAAGGATTATAAAATAGAAATAAGCAAAATGGGACAAAAATAGAAATTATCTCTTCAGAAAGTAAAGGGGACACATAGAGCTGTCTTCTAAGCCAACACTAATCCACACCGTGTGCCCTCTCCCCTCGCTTGCAAGACTGCTCATTTGTCTCGGTCTCCACGATTTCCTCTTATTTTTAACCGTCTTCCTGGCAGTCTGTTTTGGTGGCTTCATTCTTGCTCAAACACCACCCAGAACTTCCTCGGGCGGCCGATGCTTCCCATGCCCTGTCTTGCCGTCCCCACTCGAGCGGGTCCCAGGTTGAGCTGGTGAGAGGGGAGTCACAGGTGGGCTCCACTGTGCAGTAGCGGGCAGCCCAGCAGCAGAACACACCCAGGGGGCCCTGACAGAGCCATGAGGGGAGAGTTAATACGAATGTGGGGCTCAGGGCCAAAAAGGGCAGGAGGAGCCCCCAGGGGCGGCACAGTGCAGGAAGACAGGCGATCTCAAGCAAAGGATGGGCGCTGGGGAGGAGACCTGATTCCTGGCAGGAGAGCGGACCCAAGGTGAGGTAGGAGCAGGCTGAGTGTGACTCCCACAGCAGCCCCAAACTGCAGTCCCCTCCTCAGTCCGTGTCCCAGTGCCCTGTGGTACCCAGGTTCTAGACACACCCTGCTGTGCCCACGTCCCCCCAAGACTGGAGTTCTGCTTCCCCGTGTTTGAGCCCCAGGGAGCTGAGCTGCACCTGTGGAGCGCACGTGCTCTCTCAGACAAGAGGACACGCCTAGTTGGTGGTGGCTCTGTGTGGTGTCACCACACCTGCCCGGCTCACTGCCGCTCTCCCTGGCATGGCGCTAGCACCACTCTGATGCTCAGATTCTCCTGGTCATGTTCCTAGGCTCCCCAACATACACGGGTGTCCTCAGAAGTCCCGAGAAGCAGGACAGCAGCAGTGGACAGAACCAAGGTGAAACAGATTCCAGGTCTGAGTTCCAGGTAGGACAACAACACTAACAGTGCCTCGGTTTGTTCACCCATAAACTGGGATGACGATGTTGACACTTACCCCTGAGGACAGGGGTGGGGCCGGGCGATGGGGAGGGCATCTGCAGGTGAACTCCTACCTCACACAAGTACCCTGCGCACTGTACACCGCAAAGCTTTTATGGCTTATTTCTTCATCTTTTATTCACTGCAGTATAAAGACCAATGTCAGAGTGGAAAATATTCAGATCTTCAGGGAGTTGAACTGAGTTTCCTTATCCATGATGTACGCTTGCTTTCAGTGATTTCTGCATATTCTTTATAAAGAAAGAAAAGGTGGAGCATGGCAGCCTTGCCCTGAGCAGAAGTGCTATCACTGAGTATCTACAAGCACAAGGCCCACTGCTATCCACTGTCCAGTATTTCTCTCTGTTAGAAAGTGAGCTCCTCTTAGCTGACCCTCTAATAGATACATGCATATATTTCTGTGTATATTAGTGTCCTGAATCCTATCCCCTCTGGTCAACCCCAGAAGAGTTAAGTCACACACACAGCATAAATCTGTGATGGGCAGCCTTCCTGGCCTTTTCCAACTCCCGTGCTATATTTCCCCATGTGCAGTTTACATCCACAGTCTGCTCAGTGTTCTCCAAACACATACAGACCTAGACCGCCTCACATGCATGTAAAGAGCTTGCTCTTTGGTCTCACCGTACCCCACTCTCTGAAAGCACCTTTGCTTATTTAACCTGCCTCCCGTACCACCGGGATTTGGGTAACTTTCTCTCTAGTTACGCGCCATAGTAATTATTGTTTTTGTTTCTGTTGTGTAAAAGTTTACCAAAGCTCTATAGATCTAAATTCTGGGGTTAAGCGTTTTTAATATGAGCTATCTGCTGCACTAAACCGACTCCTACAGACTGCACCGTCCTCCGTGCCCACGAGGTATTTTTCAGCAGCAGGACTGCCTGTAGCTTTACCAGTGCAGGTGAAAGTGTCAGTCCTCATGCTTGCACTGGTGTTTCTCTGAGCACATCACCAACACTAATGCCCTTCTGCCACCACTACCGATGTTTCTCCCTGGTTTGCCTATGGGGCTTTCAACAGGACAAGATCAGCTTTTTACTATGTGTGTATTGACCCATTGCTGTAGATGCTGACCACTTTAACCAAATTTTTAATTTCAACTGTTCTTTTTATACTCTCTGATCTTGGTCAATTGTTTAAAAATGCTTCATCTTCTATTCTAGGGTTATAGATATTCACAAAAGGGTCCAAATAGTCTCCTATATTTTCCCATGAGCCCTTTTACAATGCATAAAACCTTCATCTGTTGAGTATTTACTTCAAATAGACTATTCTTTTATCTCAGAGTTTGAAACACAGTATTTGTTAACTACCTAAATTCCTATACCAGAGAGAGAGAGAGAGAGAGAGAGAGAGAGAGAGAGAGAGAGAGAGAGAGAGTAAGTGTTCCCGGACTCTCTTCCACTGATTTGCCCCATCCCTGCTGTGAAATATCTGCTGTCATTTTTAATACTTCTTTTAACATAGCTCCAAGGAGAATTCATCAGTAAACCTTTTCTCCCAAGGATTAATTGTTATTCTCATTCATTTATTATGCCACGTAATCTTTATCACTTTATCAAGTTCCTGTCACATGGTAGGGTTCCAGTTCGGACTATATTTTAGTTATATAGATTAATTTGGGGGTGATGAACATTAGACAATGTTAAGCCTTCTGTTCAGTCCTTTTATTGTCCCTGAACTTTATGTTCCTCATGAAAACAGGACATTGGAAGAGGATGGTCTCAGTTTCTTTTGCCTCTCTACTCAGCCCGTAGTCCTCTGTCCACAGCTCCCAAATCTAGTGCAGAATTTTCAGGCTTGAGTTGAAACTGAACCCAGATACGACATGATCTGGAGCGATCGGCATGATCCAGCTCTTCGGTGAGGTGCAGCCAGTGCTGTTCAAACGTGTAAGCCCTCCCTATATACATGCTTGGTTATTGGGATGTCCTAACATAAACATTTTCTAATTCAGAAGGGTGATGAGTACACCTAGGTGTTCCCATAAGTCTTCAGATCAGCGAACAGTCTATGCTGAAACAATGGAAATCTAAAATATGGCAGAGTGAGCATTATACCAGTTTTTTGTCTGTTTTGTACTGAGCAAACATGTGGCACAACACTCTTGGCAGGAGAAGGTCATTTCCTGGCACAACAGTGATCCCCTCACCCCATCTGTCAGACTCGCTCTCTGGATAAACATTTACACGTCTCACTCGCACTTCTGTGATCCAAAAGGCGACCAACTCCGAGTCCAACGGGGCAGACCCTAGCACTGGTGAGCGCTCACACAGGCACCCACAGCATTTGTGCACTGTGGGCATTCGTCCTGAAGAAGCACTCTCGTGTTTCTCTAATACAAATTCCCTTCTCTCTCTCTCTACTGAAGAGAAGAAAGAATAAATCTCTAGATGGGGAAGCTGGGGGGAGCGGGTGAGTCCAGTCACTAAAAAGTAAAGTCCTATGCTCTTAATTCCCTTCCTAGAGTGACTGGGGCTATTTCATCCACCAAAATACGAGCTTATGCTGATAACCTAAACAGAAGCTATTTTTTACAGGTTGACGTTTCCTGAATGCACAATCTAGATGAGTTGCTATGAAATTCAGTACATATCAGGGCTTCTTAAGTCAAGTAACTACATTGATACTAACACCAAACATAAAATTCTCAGATATCCCACTGATATTATTAGATGACTCATATGGTTATTTAACTGTTTTTGTAACTACCATTTCTTTTCTCCTTCTTTTTGTGCTTTTTAATTTAAATCATCTTTCCTTTCAGAAATAAATATAGTGGTAAATTACAGTGAAAATTATTTTCAACTTATCAATAAAAACAAAAACTTTCATTAAAACAATATCAGATTCATGGCAGTAAAGCTCTTATTTCCAAATTACATCTTCTTGCTAAATTTCACTTTCTATTTACATGTGCATGTTTGTAAATGTGTGTAAATATGTCTTCAGGATCATTACTTTTTATTTTGAAACAAAAATAGTTTCAGGGGAAGTCATGAAATAAACACACAGGGAGGGTTCAGGGACCCTTCACTTAGACACCCCACGTAGAGACATATTGCATCATTTAAGTACAGAAAAACTGTACTTAAGAAACTGACACTGGTGCCTCATTCAGATTTTATCAGCTTCACTCATGTTTGTTTGTGTGTATGTCAGAGGTGGGGTATAGAATCCCATAACTATAATCAAGCCTCCCTCCTACAACTCTGCATACTCACACCCACCACCACACTTGCCCCTGGTAGTCTAACCACTGAAGATCAGAAATTTGTCTTCTCTATCCATGTAGCTTCGTAATTGCTCTGGAAACAAAATGCAGTGCATAAACTTTTGAGATTTGGCTTTCACTAAGACATTTCCATGACATCCATCATGGCTGATGCATGCATCAGTGTTCCCTGCTCTCTAGGTTGAAAGGTGAGGAGGTACCACAGGTGCTTAACAATTCCTCTCCTCCAGGGCATATGGCTTAGCTTCAAGTTGTGACTAGTAAAAGTGAAGAGGCTATGAACATTCACTTACAGCATTCATCGTTATGTTGTTTTCAGTCCTTAGGCCAAAATGCAATTTTATAAAAATCTACCAATTTATCTTCCAGAGTAACCATGCCATTTTACAATTACACCAACTATTCAATTCAGCAGTGTATAGATTGATACAATTTCTCCACGTTCTAGCCAGCATTGGTCAGTGTATTTTTTTTATTATAATCACCCTGACAGATGTTCAGCACTACAGTATCTCACTGTGGATTGATCTGCATTTTCCTAATCGAACTCATGTTAAACAGCTCACGTGTTTATTTGCCATCAGCATGGACACTTATCTAGAAAATGTCAGCTAACATTTTCTGACCATTTTCTCCTGCTTATCTTCAACTCAAACTCCTCAGGACTGAGTATCAAAATCAAGGCCTTGCAAACGCTCGCCGAGTGCTCTACCACTGAGCTACATCCCCAGCCCTCCCTGCCCACTGGCTGCTTGGACCGTTTATTACTGCTGAATTTTGATATTTGTTCATATAAGCCAGGACAGCTTTGTGATCCACAGGTACTTTTTCCTGAGTAAATAGCTCATTATTTTATCTTCTTCAAAATCTTGTGCAAATTTTGCATGAAATGTTTTGATTCTAATGAGATCCAACCTATCAGTTTTCTTTTATGACACCTCCTTTTGATGTTAAAGCTAAAAATTCTTTTTTCTGTCTCCACCATGCAATGATATCCTTTTATGTTTTCTTCCACTTTTATATATATTTTTAAATTTTTAAAATTTATTTAGTAGAAAAAAGATATAGAAAAGAAAAATAAAAGCAAGAGTCAAACAACAACAAACCCAAAACAGTAACAGTAAAATTTTATAGATTTTCAAAACAAGATGATAGGAATTTAACAATGGTTGTAATGTTGCATATGCTTATCTTCAAAAAGATTGCTCAGATTACCAGATATAGACATGTAAAACTGATCTGATCATAAAATGAACTGTTATTTTCCAAGAACTAATACAATTAGTAGTACAGAGAAAGACATAAATTTGTATACATAAGTAGCTAAAATGACTACTTTTATATTTTATACTGCCGTCCACCTGTGTATGTCTGAGACTTTGGTCAAAGTTCCTTTGCTTCCTCACTAGTGTTGAAAAGACTAACTTATGCTCTACTGAACTGCTTTGCAATCTTTGTTAAAAATGGGGTGGGCCAAGCTGGGGATGCAGCTCAGTGGTGGAGTGCTTGCCTTACACTAGGTTCACTCTCTAGTATCCCAAAAATTTTTTAAAAAGGAAAAAAGGAGGAAATTGGCAGGGCCTATTTGCGCAGGTCTGTTTGTGGATTCACTGTCCTCTTCTGTTCTCTGGACCCATCCCTCCCTCAATAACACACTGTCTTGATTTCTCTGACCCCATGGAGCAGAAGCACTGGGGAGGGTCCCCACACACTGTATTCCTTCCTGGAGATCAGATCACACTAGCCGCACCTGTGACCTTCCATGTAAGTTTTAGAATATTTTTGCCAAAGTCTACAAAATACCTGGTGGCATTTTTCATAAGCTTTTGCATAAAACTGCTAAATTAACTGAGGAAGAACTGAGACCTTAACAACGACCAGTCTCCCAATTGGTCCCAATGGGAGATTTCTCCTTTTAGTTAGATCATTTGCCATTTCTTTCACTGGTATTTTGTAATTTTCAGTACACAAGTTCTGTATCGATTTTATTAATTTATACCTAAATATTTCATTTGTTTGAGTTATTAGCAATGTTTTTTCAGGTATCTATATTTGTGTTAACATATAGATGTGGCTGGTTATTCTGTTGATGTTGGATCTTATAATCTTGCTGACTTCACTTATTTTAGGAATGTTATATAAATTCTTTGAGATACTCTGTGTTGATGATTATCTGCAAATAATTCTTCTTTCCCAGTCTGAATGCCCTTTAATTATTTTTCTCGCTTTTCCAAAGGAGCTAAAGTAAAAAGGTAAGGGTGGAGATCTCTGTCTCCCAAACGATCTTAGGGGAAAGTAGCCAGTCATGCTCAGGTAAGCCTGGCGATAGCTACCAGGTTTGGGCAGATTCCTTTTATAAGTTGAAGAAATTATATTAGCTTGCTGAGAACATTCATCACGAATGGGTACGGCCTTTTCTGTTTCTGCGATCTTTCTTCTTTATGGGTATCAGGGAGATACACTGTTTGGTTTTCACTTGCTGACCCAGCCTTGCATGCCTGGTGTAAGTCACGTTGGGTCAGAGTCCATGCCTCTGCTGAGATGGCACTGAGTGTGGTCCACACGTGCTTTTGTTCAGGATTTTGGGGTCAGAGTTCTTAGGAGATTCTGTTCCTTGGTTTCCTTTCGGGAACTATCTGCTTATGAGTTTCCTATCGATGTGATACTGTTTCATAAAACGAGTGGGAAACTGCCTCCTTCTCCTCTGTTTTCTAGAGAGATTGCATATAACTAGTGCTAATTCTTTAGATGTAGTTTAGAATTCTCCAGTGAAATTATCTGGGCCCAGAGATTTCTTTTTTGGGGAACTTCTAATTACAAATTCAATTTCTTCAGTCATTAATGGATTGTTTTGATTATCTATTTTATGTTGGGGAGTATTTTAGCAATTTGTGATTTTTAAGGAATCACAAGTTCCTGAATTACATGTGTAAAGTTCTTCATGGCATGCTCTTATTGTCTTCAAATCATTCTATCTCATGACAGTTCCTGTTCCTTCCATATATCTGGCAATTTCTATCTTCTTTTTGGCATTTTTATACAAAATTTATCAAGCTAACTTTTATCTGGTTGACGTTCTCTGCTTTTCTTGCTTCTTTCACGTGTGTCTGTGTCTGTGTGTCTGTGTGCTCTGCCAAGCAATAGCCCCAAGCCCCCCAATTCCACTTATCCCTCCTCTTAGCTTTACCATATCCTTACATTTTCTTGGTTTCTGTTTATTTTCTTCTTTGCTTTCCAGTCTTTGAAAACTCACATTTGAGTTTCTGTTTTTTATATAAGCATTTACAGCCGTAGTTTCCTCATTAGCAGGGATAACCCATATCCCTCCAATTCTCATAGGCTGTATTCTTATTTTTGTGGAGTATTACAGATCTTTTATTTTCTCTGGGAACTCCTCTCTGACCCATACATCATTTAAATGTTCATTATTTAGTTTCCACATATGGAAATCTTTCCAATTGTCTTCCTGCTATTGATTTCTAAGTTCATCCTTTTCTGGTTGGAAAACAAACCACATGATATTAAGTCTTTTAAACGTAAAGAGGTTTGTTTAATGACTCAGAGCATGGCTCCTCTTGAGGAATCCTTTAAGACAACTGCAAAAGAACTGTGTGCTGCTGTGATTGTGCGGGGTGCTCTGATTCGGTCAGCTGATCACAGAGGTCAGCTCTTCTCTGTCTTGGGGGTACACCCTCCTGCTTCCACTGTGTGGAGGGTGAGAGGTCAGCTCCTGGCCTGTCCTTGCTGAAATCTCTAGGAAGCATTAGCTGGAACTCTTTATTATTGGCCAGAATAAAAAATTCATTTAAAACGTTTTGTAAGTTACTATCAATTTTTATTTTCCATCTTCTTTTCTCCTCTGTCTCTGTGTTTTTAAATTTATTCCTATTAGCATCTTCACCAGAAAGAAGGCAGAGAAATAGAAAGAAAATTCAAATCAGCCCATTTCACTACTCACTAGCAGCTCTGGAAGATGTTCAATGAAGGAAAAAGTGAAGCTACTTACTAAAACGAGGTTTTCAATAACTCTAGGGTGTTAATTATCTATTCAACCCAAACCCTCAATTAGCAGGCAGGGAACACTGAGATGCTGAACTCACTATATTGCCCAGGCAGGCCTTGAACTTGCAGCAATCCTCCTGCAACAGCCTCCCACGTGCTGGGATTACAGGCATGTTCCACCACATACAGCAAACTATTGATTTCAGATTGAAAAGTTAACACAAAGAGCTCATTCATAATAAAATGGCTCTACTACATTGAAAAAAACCAGGTTTCTGCTGGAGTTAGTTTTGTGAACTGGTGCACTCCGAGGGCAGATATACAGTAACCCATGAAAGCCAGCAACGCGGGCGGGAGAACGACAGGGTCAAAGTGATGCGGTTCTAACAAGTGAGTAAGGAAAGCACACTTTGCTCACAATTAGGACTATTAGAACTCAGAACTATCAAGCATTGAAAAGTCTACTGGGCTGGTTCCAGTGGTACACACCTAGATCCAGCCCGCTAAGAGGCAGAGGCAAAAGCAATAGAAATTTGAGCTCAGTCTGGGCAGTTTGGGCAATTTAACAACAGCAAGACCGTGTCTTAAATAATGAAAAAAGGACTAGGGATGTGGCTGACTGCTTAGACTCGGAGTTCAGTCTCCAGGCCCACACACACAAAAGGAAAGTTATAAAATGGAAAAAGCTTATTTATTTCAAATTTAATCATGATACTGACTTATGATATAAACATATATTTATTTTCCTTAAGCTTCTCAAAAAACAACATAGCACTAGGGCCTTTTTCAGCTCTAAAATTATGTGCTATAAAATGCACTTAGCATCTAGAATAGTGCAAGCTTTAGATTTTCTTAATCTTTCTGGATTATAAAAGATTCAAGAACCACAACTGATGCTGCTCATACAATGCGTTTTCCCAAGAGTTCTCCATAATCTGAGCTTTTGTATTTTTTTATTTTATGGTGCTTAGGGGCAAAAACGGTTTGCAAGTGATCTAGAATTCATAGGATTCCTTTCTTTAACAAAGCACACTTTACAATTCATATTAATCAAATATTTAAAATAAAATAACCTTTTAAACAGCAACTGGCAAGAATCTCATTGTGGAAATTCGAACCAGGAATGCACAGGAATGTGTCCAGTGTATGGAAGCTGCAGTGTTCCAAAGTCTGTGGTCTCCAAACCTTGGCCCCGGTCCCGACAGTAATAACACAGCAGCCATCTGATTGCCTTCCATTCAAAAAAGAGCTCTCCAGACAGGTCGTGAGAGCAAGGATCTTCCACTAACCACCTCCGGCTCCTCCTCCTCCTCCTGATTTGGAGGGTGTTTGACTCTGAATTTTCATGCTATTCCAATATTTTCTGAGCGGAAAGTATCATATTTTTGGGTGCCCTGTGCTGCTGCTGAGTCAGCACTGGAGCAGATGAATTTTGGCCAGAGCACAAATCCTACCCATCCTGGTCTGGTGTATTCTTTTTCTTGCTCCTTTCAGATCTTTATTTTTCAGGAATCAAAGCTAAGCTCTTGCACCACAGTCAACTACAAATCCTGTCTCCATTCCTAATTTTCATAAGGCTACAGGACATGACTTCCAGCGACTCTGTACGGCAAAAAGGAGCAGGGGATGCAATGAATAGGCGCGGTTAGCTGAGATGCCACCCAGCTCCTCCCAAGAGATAAGTGCCTTTTGAAAGTGTGCTTTGGAACATCTTCTTTTACAAACTTGGAAGCTTAGTATTACTGACCTCGCAGGAGACCCTTTTCTGAAGCCGGCTCTTATCCTGCCTTTCTGCTTTTGCTTTCGAGAGGGTTGCACAAGGCACAGCGAGCGGTCCCTGGACAGCTTCCTGCCAACTTGAGGCAACTGCACATGCATGCTACCATCACCTACTCTCTGCGAGGAAGGGATTTTACTTATATATTTTTAAACTGACATATAAAAATTGTCAATAAATCACTACTTAAAATCTATGCTGAACTGGTTCCAGTACCCAGTTAGTTTTGCTAGTTTTGCTATGAGGATCCCCATAGCAAAATCTTCAGATGTGCAATCACTTGTGTAAGAGGGTGAGTGTTTGCACAAAAGTTACGCACACCCTCCTAGATCCTCTAGGTCAACTCTGGATGACTCACCATACCTAGCATGGTGTCCATGCAATGGAAATACAGTAGTTGTTAAATTATATTGGCTTTTGTTTGTATCCTTTTTTTATTCTTATACTCACTTCTACAAAACTTTTTTGAGTATTTCCAATCCATACCTTTGAATCTGCCCATGCACAGCTGTGGATAAGGAGAACCAACTCCATTTACAATGTATAGCATTATATCTTGAGGTATGTGCAAAATGTGAAGTGCCTAAATAAAGCTAATAATGCATCTATCACCTCACACTCTATTTTTGGGTGAGGACGTGTAAAATCACTCCTGGCAGTTGTTAAATGTACAGCATATTATTACTAACCACAATCACCACGAGGTACAATGGGCCTCCAGGAAAGCTGTCTAACTGATACTGCACTCTGGGCCAATCCCAGCTAGATGCACTATTTCTCTGGGTGATGATTTCCTTGGCAACTTGGTCTTTTTCAGCTTCTGACTATCTCTTCCAGCACAATATCATCATTCTTAATACTCAGTGCTTAAAGTATCTATTTTGTTGTTGTTGTGGTTGTTTTTCTGGCATTTTCTCTAAAGGAAACCTGAATCTCCCTTGTATGGTGAATACTCTGCTGCCTGCTGAGAATCTCAGTCTTCTCTGCTCTCAGCTAAATTGTGAGTCATGTAGGCAGTAGAGCTGGATGCACTGTTCCATAGTCAAAGGGCATGTTTCCCGGACTGCTGAGCTGGTTCTTATCTGTGGGGGACCACCCAGATGACTCTCCTCGAACACAGGGCAGTTACCTCCACTTGGGCTAAACCGGGCCCTGTCTCCATGTAGTGGTGTGTACAGAGCTGGCTGAGCCATGTCCTTTGCCCTTCAATTCACTCTAAGCAGTGTAATAGGGCTGGCTGAGCTGATGTGTAACCTTTGAAGCTAAGCAACAGTTGCCGTTTCCCTGCCCCATGACTTCCAAAACATGGTTGAGCAGGACAGGCTGAAGGACCATGGCTCCAAGGCTGTCAACCTGGACCAGCCTTGGGAATGAGGCTATGACTTCCCAGAGCAGAAGAGCTGCACATCAGAGCAGAAGCACTGGCCCCAAAACATGGTGCTACCTCAGGTGTGTTATGCAGGTCGGTCTTTCTGTACATCCTTCTCTCTGCACATTGCAGAGGCGCTTGTAGGCCTCCTACCAGCCTGGCTCATGGTACTCACATAATTCCTGCCATTCCCACAGGCTCACATCCTCACTCGATCCATTCACCTCTTCACAAATTAATAAAATCCAGATTAGGCCCTGGGTCAGGCCTTTGGTTCCAGTGAACACTCAGCTGGGTCGGACCTAGGCCCCCTTGGCTCCCCATAACTATAAATATGTCTTAGTGTCTTTTTCTCATCTTGGGTTGCACTGGAAGTTGTAAATTGGGATTAGTTTACTACAATTCCAATAAAGTTTCCATGGCATTAAAAATACAAAACTCCCAGATGGAGTTTTTGCCATGTTTATGCCAGTTTCTGGGCATTAATGCCCACTACATGACTATATTGCCCATCAAACATGGCACATCAAGCAGGCACTACAGAGCTGTCAGAGGCACCTGTCCTGGAAGCAGGACAAGAAATGAAGTGGCAATAATGTGGACGAGAAACCAGAGCACAGGAGAACCACAGATAAAAGACAGGTGATGTGTCACTGCACTAGAGGGCTCCAAACTAGGGCAATGGAGAAAACAGATGAGATTTCAGTGCATGGTCAAAACGACTGGGCAAGCCTGGGTGAATGATTTAGGTGGAAAAAAGAAATGAAAATCATTTTTGAAATGAATGACAAGGGAAGGCACAGGTGAACAACCAGGGCAACAGGGAAGGTAAAGGCAAGGGCTGCAGGTGGGTGTCCGTCCCAGGAAGTGTCTAGAAATGCAGGGCTTGGGAAGGTGGCGGTGGAAAGGAACTCAACAGCTAAGGGCAGTGGGCCTTGATAATGTCTCCTTAGCACAGTTACTTCCTGCTTTCCACGTCAAAACCAAAGAAAGGGACCTAATGCAGACCAAGGCAAGAGGTGAAGCGGGCAGAGAAAAGCAAAAGTACAGAGGACAGACAAGAGGAAGGAAATCAGAGAGCAGGAAAAGGAAATCTCTGCCCAGGCTGGGGCAAGTCAGGATATAAGGTGGAGAAGGGAGCCAGCGCTTTGAACCTTCTGAGAAAACGAAACCTGAGTTCAACAACTATCCAGAGAGATCCAAGCTGGGGATTTAGCTCAGCGGCATAAGCACCTGCCATGCAAGGCACGGTCATCCAGGTTACCCATTAAAAAAAAAAAAAAGTAAGATCCAAAGTTACAGCAGAGGCTTTAAAGACTGACAAATTCTGCATGGTAAAGACAATGAGATGAAGCGATACCTTTACAGTGGGTGCTCTCTGCGGTCAAGGATCACCATTTCCTAGCAGGTGGGTGGGCAATTCCTCCCACCAGGCTTCCTCTGAAGCCTGGAAGAGCTTCCTAGGCCATGCCTCTGGGGCTAGTGAACCCGAAAATGGGCTTTTTTCTGTGTTCAGGATAAGAGATGGAGCCAGCTGCTGAGGATGAGTTGAACTAAAACTTACAACAGAGCTGAAGGAACAGTAAGGGCGGACAAAGAGAAACAGATGAGCACCCTAGAAAAAAGGGTCTTCTGGAGCAGAACAGCACTGTCGGCTCACAGGGTGGCCTAGATGTAAAGTAGAAAGGAGGGGGGATGGGAGGGTGCTGTTGCTGGGCACGATGGAAGGGTTAAGATCCCAGGTAGCGAGGAAAAGGGCTGCCCATTCATCTCATAATCAATGTGGAAAAATCCAGCTCCATCCAAATTCCCTTTCCAATTAAATGTTAACAGCCACTTAACATTTTTCTCTCTGCATCAGTAGACCAAATTCTGGATCATATTAAAGGATGTCTGACTTTTTATTTTCTAATTAACTACATGGAAAATTGTCCCTTAAAATGTTATTCATGTAGGCAAAGGAAGCTACTGGTTCATTAAATAATACCTCCCATTAACCAGGAGTCTCACTTGAGTCACTCTCCCTGCACGTGACAAGGACCGTGATAATGAGACCACCCTAACCCTTTGCCCTTCCGAGGTGACTTAATGGTAGCAGGCTCCTCTCAGCGCCAGGCCCAGGTCCTCGTCTCTCTGCATCTTCACCATCTGTCCCTGCCTACCCCAACACCCAGAGACTCGGGGCTCAGCCAAATTGCTGAGATTAAGTACAATAATAAATTGAAATTACGAGGTCTTGGTGGATTCTGGTCATCCAGCTAAAAATGACCTGTTGGGCCTCAGAACTCCTAATAATATTCTTTTCCAACTTCTTAGGCCTGATGTCAGAGGAAATGCTCATCTTCTTGTGTAAAATGTATCTGGGGAATTGGCATTAATTCTAGTTCATACAAAACAGTGACTTCTGCCTGTGAATTCTTTTGCTTACACTTAGCTGAATACCAAACATAAAGTAAAATACAGTCAATTTTAATACAGAGCCAAATCAAATTTTCTTATTGTCAATGAGACTGTGTTAGACAAAGGAAAATCAGTAATACTTTGGGAGGCTTGGCGTGGTGGCACACTCCTGTGATCATAACAGTCTGGGAAGCTAAGGCAGAAAGATGACAGGCTGGCCTCAAAATTTAAAAACCTAACATCCTGGGGATAGAACTCAGGGCAAAGGCCTTGGCTTCAATTGCTGTACCTCAAAAAAACAAAAACAAAAACAAAACAAAACAAAAAGAACAGTTTGTGGTTTAATTCTTTTTGGCTTTAAATGCTATTTTGTATACTACAGTTCTCTATTTGCCAAGAAAAAATTCATTCTAGAACTATAGAACATTTTTCGACAATCCAGTAGAAACCCACAAGGTGAAAGGTGTTTTCTTGAAAGATTCTTAGTTACATGTTTCCAAACTGTGAAAATTCATACCATTTCCTTTAGTAATTCTATATAATTAAAAATATCTCAAGGAAATGAACGATACTAGTACAATGATTTTTACACAAGGACATTCATTCAAATATTACGCAGTCTATCAAATCACAGCAATGAGCTACATATCCAACAGCAGAAAAATACTAGGTAGAACATTTTGCTTCTCCATTCAAGAGAGTACTGTGAAGCTCTTAAAATATCTTTAAAGTATATTTAATAGCCTAGGAAGATCCTATCCTATATAGCTACACTAGAAAGTGTGAATGACAGCAACTTGCATACGTAGTACACGAATAATGGTACACACATATTACACATGCATGGAAAACTAAAAGAAATATATCCAAGGGTACTTTTCTACATATATTCTAAAATTTTCTTGGTGGGAAATCTTTTTAAAATTTTGGTGAATAATAAACACACTTTTATAAAAGTTTTAGGGTGCAACAATGTGCAAAGTTAATAAGCAGTCCAGTCAGGTGGAGCTTGTTTTCCTAATCCAGCCCTCAGAGTCCAGTCCTCAGCATCCAGTCCTCAATGTCCAGCCCTCAGAGTCCAGTCCTCAGCATCCAGTCCTCAATGTCCAGCCCTCAGAGTCCAGTCCTCAGCGCCCAGTCCTCAGTGTCCAGTGCTCCACGCCCAGTCCTCACAGAGAAGTTTCTACAGCTGATTCCACGCTATGGGATCTGGGAATCTATTGTATCTGTGTAAAGACCCACAGACATGCTGACTGCTCAGCTTAAAGCCCAGTTAGACAGCACCTCTGCCTCCCTCCCTCCTGATTTCCCTCCTTGCATGACACCTGAAGCAAGCACACTCCAAGGCACCCTGCACTGTCAGGGAACATCCAGGCATTTCAGCACAAGGGCCACACAGACCTCATTCCTTGCAGGATCCTGTGTACCTGAATTGGCTGTCAGCGGGATGGTGGAGTCGGGTGGGCTCCATCTTAGGCAGCCAAATGCCCCCAGGAGTTCCGTTTGTGTCTAAGGTAGCCATAAGAAGAACAGAACCAAACAGAATCGAACCCTATGCATAGCACAAATGCATTCGATCAGCCTTGTGTGACCACCAGACCTGTATCTGTGGACTCATTCAAACATGGATGGAAAATACTGAGGAAGAAAACACATCTGTAACCAAACAGGTAGAGACTTTCCTCCTGCCATTATTTTATAAACACTACAGTATAACAAGTATTTGTGGGCCACCTGCACTATTTTGGACATGATAGGTAATCTAAGCAAGAGAAGGATGTGTCCAGGGTAGAGACACATTACATGGTTTAACACCACAGGTGTTGGTATCTGCAGGGCATTGGAGCTAATGCCCCATCACACTGATGTACAACTCTGCGTCCATTTTCTCATTAATGCATGGCAAGATACCCCGGGATTCCAAGTATTAAGTAAACAAAACTTTTAATTGTGATGATTTTACCTTTCTCCCCCGTTTTTCCCCCCAGTATTAGGGTCTGAGTGTGGGTGAGCTTCTTCCACAGGTTGATACATGCGTACTGAGAGATGTGGGGTCTTGAGAGGTGACCAGGTCCCTAGTGGGTGGAATCACGCCCTTGGATCAGGTCCCTCCCCCATGTGCAGACACAGACAGAAGGCTCCATCTGTAAGCCAGATGGAATCTGGCACCAGAATAGAATGTGCCAGTGCTTTGATCTGACTCCTTTGCCTCTAGACCTGTGAGAAATAAATTTCTGCTGTTTAAAAGCCACTCAGTTGATGGTGTTTTCTTACAGCAGCCTACATGGACAAAGAGAAAGCCCCATTCATTTTTCTCTCAAACTGCTTTTCAGAACACTGTCAACAACGACGGAAGATGCAAGCATCCACCAGCTGCCTGGCAGCTTCTCCCCCTTATTCATCCGACTATCACTACAGCCATGGCCGCGTCTGCCACGAGCCGATAAGGACTCTGCACGCTTTCCTTGGCCACCCACTCGTTGCTCACTCAGACCGGGGCCATCACGACTTTCTTTAGTCGGAGGTGACAGAAGCACGGGGTGAACCCCTGTGCTTAAACACAGCAACATGGAAACCCCAGGCTGGACTCTCGATGCAGGGCATTCCCCTGCTCACAAGCGCAGTCCCACTACCCTGGTGATGACAAACCTTTCAGAAACCAGTGCCCAAACTGCGAAGTGCCCACACTGCAATGAAACCTGAATACTGAGGGTTTAGCCTAGAAAAACAAAACCCATGCATTAGTGGCTCTTGTGTTAAAAAGAAACCAACATGCGTGCCAGAGGTGCATCACCCCTGAGCTCGTCAGTCTCTCAAGTCTACCTGTTCAGAATGAAAGACAGCAGCAGCACCAGAGCACAGGCGTCTGCACAGAGCAAAGTATCCAAAGAGCTGTGTCCTAAAGATGCCAAGAGATAATTTCCAAGTATATGAGTTATTTTGAAATTCAGAAAAAGTGCATCTCTTTGTCTCCTTTTAGCTAGTTCCAATGTTAATCAAGATGAAGCCTAGAATTTTAAAAATTGAAGCATATTCCCAATTTTGAACTAAGCCAGTTAGAATAAATATAAATCACTAAGATTTCACTCTGAAGCACCGAAAACAATGTCTTTCATATACATTCTCAAACCCTTATACACCCGTTTTCTATCTTCCCAACAGACTCTACTATTAAAAGAATGGAATTCTGTCCTGTTTTGTTGTATTTCTTAGTTTTGTCTTATGACCAGTATTGATTTCATAATTTGCATTATAATGGAGGTAGCTACACAAGACTTCTCCGCGGACTTGCGATCCAGAAACATTCACACTTATCAGATAAAAGACACTGAAATAGTTCATTAACAGGGAGCCTGACTGCTGCTCCCGCGGTTGGCTGAGTGGCAGCTTCTATTTATACTGCAGCGTGAGTTCTCCGCTGCACGGTATTGCATAACCGAGTGTAGACTTGGGCAGAGGTGGCCGATGAGGAAACTGGGTGTCAGTTAACAGACGCCTGCTTTCCTCGCGGGCTCTGCTTACAAGTTCCATCTATTTTCTTCTCAAGGATGTAGAAAAAGAAAAGTTACCTTTAATTGTTTTAGGACGAGAGGATAAAAGGAAACAAATGCTGAAGCCAGCCGTCCTGTGAGGTATCCCATGGAGAGAGAAGCTAGTAGGTAAAACTATCCTCTCTCATCTCCTGATGGGAGGTAAATGTCATCCAGGGTGTCCTGTGAGGAACCAGCAGGGCGTCTGTCCCTCACTGACCTTTCCTCTTATCTCAGTGAACCAGCTCTGGCCTGTGATCTCTCCCTCTCACTGACTCCCAGACAGTGCTCTGCGTGGATGGGCTAACTCAGTCTCCATGGAAAAGATTTCCTTTGTCAATGTCTAAATGTTGCACACAGTAGCCGCATCCCTTGTGCTTCTGAGGGAAACAGGAACCTTGATTAATATATATGTGTGACTACCATGGCAGACAAATTATTTCAAGTATTAAATTAGTGAATTAGTTATTTACTCTCATTAGGCTGCTAAATATTCCTCCAACCAGCTATTAAACGCCATTGTTATCAGGATTTTATCTACAGTAGGAAAGAAAAATATGAGCTAAACACTCTGAAAATTATTATTATTACTACTACTACTACAAGGGATCACTGACTGCTTCTAAATTTAGGGTACACTATACATTTTGACCAATATCATCTTGTGTAGGCTGTTCCCTAATTATGTAAGAATTTGCTTATCCACATTTTCTTCCTAGAATAAAACTAAACAATTTTACTTTTCTATTTGCATATTGTTAGTACAGGCACACTAAAATCCTCACCCCAAGAGCCCACAGTGGTTAACTTGCTTGATTTTATGTATATGAAATTCTTTTTCACTAAGACTAAGAATCAACAAAAAAGGAATAGTGTGTTAAAACTTAATTTTTTTGTAGAAATGCTACAAGTTGCAAACTCTAAAATCTAAGCTTGTGATTATCCTCTTTAATTGCAGATTTTTCATTCCAAATTAGCCAAATATGACAATATAATGACAACGACTAAGATTATATCTTCCCATTTGAACGGGGTTATGAATTCAATGTTAGAATCATGCAATTTCATGAAAATACTGAAATGCCATGGAAGATTCAAAATGGTTCATGAATAAAATTTTATAGAATTTTTAAACCTCTGAATATGTACAGCTTGGTATCCACCAACATTAACTCAGATATCTCCAGGGTAAGTGGGTCTCCCCAAGTGGTTAGGGAAAGACTGTGCTCTGAATCCCAAAGAAGTATTGTAATACTTCAACGCAGGTTTCACTCATCCGTTAATAATCCCACATTCACATGAAAAAAAAAGCACTATTGTTTGCAACCTGCATGTCAATGAACATGGGTGAATATTTAAATTCCGGTTGATCATGCACTGTGGGGCTCACAATAAATGGCACAGGTAGGCTGAGAAAACACTGGGTTCCGGTTCCATGTTGGCCGTGATTTGAGTGCCAGATCAGAGTGGCTCAGAGCCACTGACCAACACTTGGATAATTAATTAAGCCACAGGCAGTGTCAAATGACAAAAACCAGCAGTCTGTGGAAGGCCAAGGGAAGGGCCCCTTATGTCTCAAAATGCTCTGTGAGTCTGAGAAACCCAGAAATCTAAACCAGAAGGCAACTTAGAGAACATCCACTTCAACGCCCTTAATCAAAGACAGTCGAATGGAGACCACAGAGAACGAATGACGTACCAAGTCCATAGAAACCTGTCCCTGCAATCTAGGACTCTGACAACCAACTTTCCACTGCAGAAAGCAATCTTGTAAGTTAACCTCTCTGGTCTCTAAGGACAAAAATGCCCCGCAGTACAGAGAAATTTGCCTACGTAATTAAAATTTCAAACAATGCATGATGATAAAGTAAAATATCAAGCATGGAGAGTCACTTTTTAATAATAAAATAACGATAAGCTTGATAGCAATATCGTCTAATGCTAACCAAGCATGCATAGGAGAAAAGGGAAGAGATCAATTAGACAGAAGAGCCTGAAACCTTCCTTTGCTCCTCCTCCCCACCCCAGTGGTACCGCTGACATCAAGACGTTCTAGCCCTGAGTCAACTCTCTAGGTTCTAAATCTGCCTTTTCAAATTTTTCTGTGTTTCTTAATGCCCAAAACAAACAGAGAGCTATCACAGTCAGTCACAATTCCTAAATCTGTTTGCCTTTCTAAGCCCACTTTGCTGTACTTACTTATAATTTCACAGGTCTGCAGGGGGCCTCCGAGCAGTCCTGGGCCAGCACCACGCTTTCCAGAATGGAGCAGAAAACGCACATCTGTCCTCTGAGCTCCTGTTACTGCACATGGTCTTCACGGAATCGCACATGAACGCGCTCTTCATAGAATCCCACGGAATCACTCATACGAGGAATTTTGAGGTAAGTTTCTCCAGGAGATGTTCAGTATTTTTCCTGCAAGGAGGCTTCATCCAAACAGCATGGGATGTCACACATAAATATTATAAATGATGGCATATATTACCTCCATCCATGTTGTGCTGCTGTTGCAAAATACCTGAGACTCAGTGAAGTACACAGAACAAAGAGCTTTTCCTGCAGTTGTGGCAGCTTGAAAATCCAAGAATGAGGGAAGCTGCGGCTCGATGTGTTGCATTTAGGGGGAAAAGCAAGGGAGGGAGGAGGAGGAGAGAGGAGAGGATTGCAGGGGAGGAGAGCAGGTACGCAGCACTGGAATATGCCTGCTAGCCTCACTCAGCCCCAAGAAGGACTCCCCAGGCTTCCAAGGCAGCTAGCTAGAAACACTGGTCAAGCCCAGCACCCTCAAGGAGCCACATTCCTCACAATCAATCTGTTGGTGCGGAGGCGTAGCTCAGGGCAAAGAGCTTGCACTGGGCTCTGGGTTCAGTCTCCAGCTCGGTGAGTAATAATTATATTAATCTGTTCTTGGCCAGGAGTCTTGTTCACCCTCTCCTCCTCAGCACACGTATCTTTGTCACTGTATAAATTATTCTTGTAATACAAGAAAAGGAGACTTAAAACACACAGACCTCCCCTTAATGATACAGTCTGCTACTGTAAAGCAGAATCTTTGCACGTTTTAAAATCAGTCTACTACAAATGCCTAATTTTTACTTTCAGAAAGTATCACCCACCCCAATGTCAACTAGGAGATTATCAAACTTTCACTTTCTATACTGTCAGTATTGTCATTAAAAGAGGATTTACTATCCAGCGATTTTTTTCAATTTATTATAATTTTCAGAAACTGGAGAAGCTAAAGACCACTCTGCCTCAGTATTTGAGGCCTGCATTATTTCTAAACTGTGCTCTCCAGGTAACCTGATTAAGAAACAGAGGTAAAGCTCGGTGGTAGAGCACTTAGCTTTCATGCACAAGCACTGGTTCAATCCTCAGTATCACACACACACACACACACACACACACACACACACACACACACCCATAAATAGGTATACAGACAGATATGTACTCCCCATAGCCCAAACAATCTCCAATCAAATATATCTGAAAATAGTGAGTTATTCAACATTTTCCTATGAAGATTTATAAATCCATGAACATATTAAAGGGTTTGACAATTCTTGCACTCAGGAAACATTTTCTGTGTTCAGCATGATAGCCAATATCACTTCGGCATAAGTACTATGATTATGGCACCACACCAA
Organism: Cavia porcellus; assembly: GCF_034190915.1. Taxonomy (NCBI): domain Eukaryota; kingdom Metazoa; phylum Chordata; class Mammalia; order Rodentia; family Caviidae; genus Cavia; species Cavia porcellus. Next base: position 3,499,754 of record NW_026947489.1, on the reverse strand, counting down.
CACTGTAGATCGCTTCTTTTATGTAAGCACTGTTTTACTAGCCTGTGCTATAAGAACTGGCATTCTCTTGGAGAATTTTGTACCCATGGCCAAAACCAAAACAACAAAAAGATGATTTAGAAATGAAAACTCATTCAATGGCACCATCAAATAACCCCTGCACCGTAATTTATCTGTACAGTGTTTAAGAGTATTGAAAACAAATTTCGCACATGAGCCCTGGTCATCTGGTGGTGGTCTCCAGCCTTTTCCATGTGCTGCTTTGGAAGGGCAAAGCAGTTAGCAGGCTCACCAGGTATCTGCAGATCCTGTGCTTCTCAACAAACAACAGTGAGAAATGACGGACAGCTCTGTGGCTTCCAAGAACTCCAACACCCTGAGAGGAGTTCTCTGTCCACAGTTTTGGAGCCATAGATCTAGACAATAGCGATGACTCTTTCTGCCATAACTTGGAATTTTCTTCTGTGATGAAGTCAGAGGATAGTCATGTTTAAAGTTATGATTACTTTTAAAAGCTAAACCCAAATAAGGGAATCACGGCAATAAAATAAGTCAAAAACACACCTTTAACACAAGAATCACTCATTCCACAATTCATTTACTGAATCTTTATCAGCATGTCCTCCATGGCAAGCACTGAGCTTGGTGAACATTCTAGTCTACCTTTACCATGATACAGAGACTTTTCTCTCAGTTGGTTATTTAGAGTCAGTATGGCTGGCAAAAATCAATAATGTTACAAGAAATTACCCAAAAGACTGTTGCTTACTCTCTTTTCAGTTTGGATACATTCACTTGTAAAAACACACACACACACACACACACACACACACACACAATGCACACACACACACACAATGGAATGATGGGTGAAATGGAATATTCATTTCTTCTAGTCAACTGTGAAGTAATACTCAAAAAATTAAGTTTTAAAAGAACAAATGTCACTACAGACATGTATCAAACACAATCAGAGCTATGTATCTTTAAACCAACAACTTTCCCATCCTTTCAAGCCAATTATTTTTCATGTCATGAGTCATAGCATATGAATTTTGCAAACATTTTACACAAAAGGAATTCTATTACTGTAGAACTGTGGTAAAATATGAAGATGATGTAATCAACAGAATATATATGCCCTTTCAAACTAAATAAAATATAAATTGGAGTTTTAATAAAGTATGGCATTCTTATGTCCTAATTTTGCTATTCATTTGAGTAAAAATGTTAGGATCACACATATTAAACTTTCAATTGTTTGAATGCTTTTGTGTGATGCTCAATTAGGTGGAAACATACAAAGGAATGCAACAGTTATGTTTACAAATGGACTATGTTTCTTGATGTGGTTCCCTAGCTACCATGGAATAAGGAAAATACAGAGGCTAACACTGTCTTGAATCGATGACACAGAGCAAATCACCAAGAAATCTTAAACTTGTTTTGCCAAATTTTGCAGCTCGATAATTTTAACTGCCAACATAAATGGTACGGTGTCCTGGAAAACTGGCAAATAACTGGCTGTTACCACAGTGTCACTGCTGAGTGGCCAGTGGAAAGGGGAGTGTGGACCCTAATGAATCTATACAAAAAGAGCAACAAGACTTGCCTCTAAGAGAGATCTTCCACAAACGAGAAGGGGATGGAAAGCTGGAGGAAGGGGGAAGGAGGACAGGAGGGGGGGTGTAAAAACATATGTGATGCACACGTACCAGTCACTAACAGTGAACATTGTCATCATGTCCGGCAAACTTGTACTAATAAAACGAAACAAAAACTCCCCCATACTGCAGTATGGAAAGGCTCAACCCACATATGCTTTACAAACTGATGCAAAACCTTAAGTGTAAAAACACACCAAGTACTTGTGTTAGAATATCCACACCAAGCCTTACACAGGCTGAATTTTCTCAGGGCTGCAATCTTTTACTCTTCTCTCTGTTTTGAAATTCAGCATAAAACCTCCCCAGTGAAGGAGATGACGGCTACAGAATATTTTACAGCTGATGGCATTATAGTGGCTACAATTATACAAATGCTGATTGAACTACGTAAGTCTTCTGAGGTAAAAAACTATAGACACCATTTTTAGCCAGTAAGATTTTTTCCCAGTAACAAGTCCAAACTCTGAGTTATAAAAATATCGCATTGCAAATTTATGTATCTGTTTATATACTTACATATACATTTATCTTTGCTTTATGTTTCTTTTTCAAGAAATACCTGTAGGCACCTACTAAGTATTACAAAAAGTTACAAGGACTGTTCACTGACACTGCTGTGCCTTATGGAACATCTAGTCTAACTGGGACAGAGCAGAGGTAAGTCTGAGCAAACAAACATGCCCAAACAGTATTTCAAACTGTGATGGGCATTATAAGGAAACATTAAATTCCATGGAAAAGTAGAAATGGAAGATATAACTTACAGAGTGATGATCATAGAAAAAGATAAAAACCCTTGAATCTCTCACACAGCATCCTTGTCAGACTCTAGAGAGACAAGGTGCGAAGATCAAAAACAGCCCGAGTCCCAGCCTCGTCATCTACGGAGTGAGAGCATCGCGCTATTTCTGACTCTTGTTTTCTCATCTGAGAAGCACAGATGCAGTTAGTGCCTGTAATACGTACTTCCCCAGGCTGAATATCCGGCTTGATGATGAAGTAGGGCATAATACTTGAAACATGTTAAAAATTACAAGATGGTGTAAAATTCTGTTATTAACTGCCTACATTTCACTTGAATATGCATGATAAAACAATTTAAAAGATTTCAAATGTTTGGTAGGTTTCATTTGGTACTTGATTCTAAACATTTGGTATTTTTCCAAATCCAATAGGCAGCATGCATAATAAGACACAGAATCACACGCCCACAAGGATCCTGACACCCAAAGCAGAAGACCTGTCACAGTCACCAGACTACAGAAAAATCTAAATAATGAATCCATATTGCTTTACTTGTAAAAATCGTGAAACCTACAGTCCTAGATCTGAAGCTTTCCAAGACAGACAACCAGGAATATCACACACTGGCCATTGACATCTCTGCATTTCTTAAGTGTCTGCACCCAAGTAATTAAAATAAAACCACTCCCTGCATTAACATCTTTGCTACTATTCATTTAAACAAGCATCAGATTTACAATGTCCCTTCATTTGACAAGTGACCCAAGAAGCAACAGCTATTTTTGTAACTTCTTTTAATTACAGTCATCTAAGGAAATATAAACAGTGTATTTTGCCTTTGGAAAAAACAAACGTTGGAGCTAAAGAAAGAAGCTGGTAGTAACTTATCAGCTGAAACTGAATTTCCTACGAGATGTGATTATTCTTTAACCATAGATAAGTAAGGAAATTTGCACCATTAAATCAGACTAAATTCTTACTGAGTATCTTCTATATACAACATACCATACTGCAATATCCCTGAGCCTGAACACACTCAGGGAAGAAGCCATTCACAACAGAACAATGAGCATAAGTTCCATTTTTTAAAACATGTAACAACATAAGCTTTCTAACCTCCCTACGGGGAAAGGCAAAAAGCACTTGCTTTAGGCTCTCTGTACCATTTGTTCTAATATTAAACACAAGGCTCTCTTCATAAAGAGTGTATTATGTAAGGTATTATGGTGATCCATCTCTGAACTTCATTATATGCTTTTTTTATCAGTGCCCTCATTGATGCCTGATCATAACTTATGCATGAAACGTACTGCCAGTGAAAAGTAATGTCCTCAATAAACAGCCTTCGCTCCCCCATGCAGCAGCCTGGAACCCCACACTGACACACTGTGTTTTAGACTTTTATCCCTAGTGCCTCCTGTGCAAGCAGTTCTCCAACCCCCAACTAGGTCAGCAAAACAGTCTTCCTTTCTGCTGAGTCATCCCCCAACTTGCTTAGTAATACAAAACATGAGCACATTTTCTACCTTTAAAACTGCTAATCACAATTCGTGTGCAGACTCTGCGTACAGCCCATGCCTCCCTGGAACTAATGGGCGGAGGATGGCTCAGTGCGTTTACCGCAATCTTCTAGAGCTGAACGTTGTGGGATGAGGCTTTGCCATTAGTCTGTGCACACACCATGAGCAACTGAGACCCTGCAACTGATTACTGAGGATTAAGTGACTTGTAGAAGGACAGATGCTACTACAGACTAGGAAACAGAACCCACAGACTCCAGTGCAAGGCTCTTTTTGAGGGCACTCTCTGGTCTCCTGGGATCTGCTTTTCCTGCCTGGAAACTTAGCAGGGTCGAGGGCATGCCCTGGGGCCCCGATCATGCACTGATGGCAAAGAAGCCTCTGGACTCTACATGGAGCATGGAGCAAGGGAGTTTGATTGGCGCTTTTTTATTTAAGCCTAAAAGATGAATTCTCCAGCCTCTGATCCTATTTAGAATTACTCTATTTAGAATCACTGCTCTTTCCCTGTCTTCTGAAAAGACAAGCTATAGCACAAATGCATGTGTGCATAGTTTGTGCATGAATAAGTTTGTATCCATACAACAATGATGCACCTCCAGGCTGATTCTCAAAGTGACTAAACCGTCTACACACCATGCCTACTTCACACCTATACATAAAAAGTGGGATCTGTGAGAATAAAGTGTAACAAACCAGAAAGGAACACAACAGAACCAATGCAATGCGTGGATAATAGCTATAATAACTAACAGTATTACACTTTACACAAAATAATGCTAATAGAGCAAAACAGTTAATAATTTATGATTTACATGCATGAAATCGAGAAAAAGTAATCCTATAGTTACATTTTCCTCAGTATTGAGTTAATTTTAATGGAGTAATTAAATATAAAGTAATAGCAAAGTGCAACTTAAATCACAGGAATTAGTATTAACATTATTAGGGTTTAAATCTAGTTTTATGTCCTCAATACTTTATAATTAATGAAGAAAAAAGTAAGTATGTGTTTTTTCTGCTCTGAATTAACAAATCAAATGACTCACTCTAATAAGGAAAAAAGAGCTCATTTTGAAATACTGTTTAAGTTTTTATTTTTAAGTATTTCTTATGCTTCCTACATTTTCCTTAATTTTTATACCTTTATCCATCTCCGTCAGCATGTCTTACATATCGAGACCACGACCAACCACCAACATTATGACTCAAATACTAATTTTCAGCAGATAACATCCTCGTATGTATACAGTCTCACTTAATCTATGAAATAAATTTCCTTAGTTGAAAAACTCTTCATAATTTTAAAATATTAGCTTAAATTTGAAAACAAGAACTACGGAAACAAGAAGTTATATACAATAAAAAGGTTTTTTTAAAAAAATTGCTGTCAGGTAAACCAACTGAAAAGGAGCACATGAGAAAAACTTGTAAGATTTAGAAAACAATGGAAATGCAGTAGAGCTGCACTATCCATGAAGCAAACCATGCCAAAAGCAGTGTTATATGCAGTGTTACGATATTCAACTCCGTTCTTAGTTTCTAGAGAACATCAGGAGAAGGAATGTGGTACACATGCATATGCATGATTTATCTATTTTCTACTGGAAGTCAGAAGCACTCTGTAGAATGTTACATGCACTATCAACAGATAAACATTGCACCTTATGGCTGCATACAGAAAAAGCAGCAGTTGGTTGTAGTGTCTGCTCCTGTCCTTCAGCCATCCCCCCACCACACAGAAGTCTCAAGAAGCATACGTGTATTTCCCCTGAACTAGATACACTTTCAACATGTCGCTTTCAAAGTTGTGTGAATTTATTTTTAATTTCACTCAATGTATACTTAATCTCAAAATTGTATCTGTGCATACTACAATTGAAGCCCAGTGGTAATCGGTTTGCCCCAATGCAAGCAAAAGACACTGTGCTCAATCCTCAGCACAGACATAAAAGGAAAAGCGTGTGTGAGTGTGTGTGTGTGTGTGTGTGTGTGTGTGTGAATGTGTGTGCGTGCATGCATGTGTGTCTGCAAACTTTAGAAGAAAATTTCAAGGCATGACCTTCCATGATCATTTATTTCCAATTTTCTTCTCTTAAACTTAGCCCTCGGGCTGGGGGTTTAGCTCATAAGTGTCTGATGGGCAAGTGCAAGGTCATGAGTTTGATCCTCGGCATGGAAAACAAACAAACGTTAGCCATCTTGATTCTTGCCATTATTTCTCTGCCTACGTTTTGGCTGAAAATTTCATCCTAAAGCATGTCTCAAATCTTGTCAATCACATGCTTAAAAACATTTGCCATTTACTACAGGATCTTTGTTTTCTAGAAGCTAGTGCCTGAGGTCTTTGGCACCATGGAGGAGAGTCTAAATGTTCATGCTTCACATTCTGATCCACCCATCCATGTAGCTATACGTTTGCTGTTTTCTTTAACTCATAGTGATGCCTTCCACATATGGCAGAATTCTCTTTCATCCAACTTAAATATACTCCCTTTATGAAGCTTTCTATAACAAAATCACTCCTCCCCCACTCTGGCTTCTCCCCTGCACTCTCCCTCTCCCCGCCCCTCCTGTGCGCTCTTTACTCTGCTCCCCTCACGCGACTTCCCCTGTTCTACCTTTGGGTATGGCCATTTGACACATCTCTGCTAATACTTACAATGCCCTTTAAGCAAGACCGCATCTTAGATAGTAACTACTCCTGTATTGGTAACTGACAACACTCAGTTTTATGGAGTGGTGAAGTATTAAGGAAGCTCCTCTATGACGTTTATTATATTCAAACGACACGGTCCAATGGTGGCTCTAACCTGACACTCAAGTTTTCTATGCTTTTCCTAAAGAATATGACCCTGAAAGTGATACTTAATGATGAATACATTTGGGTTTCCTTCAATAATAGGCCAAATCTTGTATCTATTATTGCAAACAAATATATTAAGGAGAATCTGAGTTTTCTAGAGCATGATCTGTTGACTAATCTATTTCTGGAATCAAGAGGACATTTTAAATGGCGGTCAGCCACATTTGTCCAAAAGCCTTCAATCTCCAGTTCTATTAATTCCCAATTTTTATTTATAATAAATTATGTTTAGAGAGCCAGAAAAATACTACCACAAGAGCTTAAAAGTGCATACAAGCATAGCATGGCTATTTCATGTGTGGTTACGATGAGGGTATATACTTAAAGACTGATCAACCATGACCTGAATCTTTAAGTTTTCTCTCTATTATTCAGTCCAGAAAAAAAGTGTGACATCTTAACTCATAGCTCTTGAACTATTGCAAGTATTGAAAAAGATGTTATATGTACTGACTAAATGATGTCAAAATAATGATACTAAATTAAAAGTAAACAAAATATACAATGGTCTACAATAACACCTCTCTCTTCTCTTGGTTATATTAATACTGCACAGAATTCTTAAAGAGCTACTCATATACTTTCTCTTCCATTTAACACCCAATGTACTGATTTTTTGATGTAAGAACTCGCTAATCATTTAGCTTCTTTATTAAATTGTCTTCTCCAGAGAATCTGAAGTTCCAATTGAGAAAAATTACAGACAACAAATCTTGACTATATTAACCAGTTCTCTTAAGGCCATGAAACATGCCCTAATGTGGGCAAAATTATTTTTATAAAATGATAAGTGAAACAGACCTCATTTTACTTTTTAATGTAAGGTAATATTGCATTATTTCTGTGTTTCTTGCTAATACTTTTACTGTTACACAACCTTGCTACAGAAAGATCTAAAGTGATACATTTTAAAAGTATATTTAAAAAATTCACAAGTTGTATAAGTTTTAGGTCAGGGATAAAATATTATGAAAATACCTTGGTGTGATCAACGGTTTCTTCCAGCAAAATTTCTTCCAGCAATATATATATATATATATATATATATATATATATATATATATAACTGTGATATAAGAACTAAACTCTAGCTTATTTGTGTATGTCTGTATTTGTATAACTTGTTCCAACATTTCTTAAAATACTATCCACAAAATACTTGATTCAAAACAGTTTGAAACACCATTTATATACGAAGGCCTCAAGAGTCCACTTCAACCCAGTTGGTTCCGAATCCCTGACCGTGAAACATCAGAGAGCAGGCGTTTAGAACAAGTTTGCCCACGTGATTCTGATGCACCCCACAGTTGAGAAATCAACCAACCGTATGTATCTGAAAACCATACCTCATTGTGCTGTTAATGCTGTATGTTCAAAAGAAGTCACCAAATGATTCCTTCCAAAAAATACGGATTCCAAATGCTCATCCTCAGTGGAAAAGTCAAATCTGTTTCTAAATCTCCTGCTAATTCAGCTCAATTAACAATAAAGAGGTCCATTATCTCGTTTTTTCAGGAGCCCTAAAAGGCTGACAGCAAATGAGCGCGGCACCCTGTCCGCACCTCGAGCTCCTGACCTCCGCCCTCCACGGGTCGGCATATGGAACCCCAACAGCACTCACAGGAGCCCCAAGTGACACTCAGCGCGGGCCCTGGACTCTCCAGCCCAGGGGACCGCCTGCAGAGCTGCCCTCCAGCCCCGAGCCGCGCGGTCCCGTCAGCACCTCGGACAGCGCCCGCCGGAAAGCGGGGCGCGGAATCTGGGAACCCCGGGCGCCGCGGAAACGGACCGAGACGCCTCGGAAGGCACAGGCCAGCGCACCCCGGTCCCCCTCCAGCTGCCAGCGTCTCTTTCCAAATTGCAGCCAAAGAAACCGCAAGGCCCTCTTACCTGGAACGGAGACCCACCCCACCGCTCGCCTCTCTCGGCTCCGGCGCCTGTTGCTAGGGCGGCGAGACCGCGCTCGGGAGCCTGGGGACCTGGGGACGCCACGGAAGAGCCGCGGACGCGGGCGGCGGGGCAGCGGCGGGGCGGCCCGGGACCTCGGGGGGCGCGCGCCCTGCGCCCCGCGGCGGGGAGGAGGGGGCGGCGCGCCGAGGCCAGTCCGGGCGCTCCGCGCTGCGGCCCGAGGCCCGGCGCCTTCCAAGGCCTCGGCGCGGTGCACGCTCGCGAGCCGGCGCGGGGCGGGGGCGCGGGGCCGGGAGGGCAGCACTCACCATGTTGACTTCGGAGACCATGTCGATGCTGGCGATGTCGATGTTCATCCCCACGCAGACCGGGGGACCTGCGGAGCACACCGCACGGGGTCAGCGGGCCCCGCGCCCCCGCCCGCCGCCGCCGCCGCAGCCCGGACGCGGCCCGCTCCCTCCTCCGCCCAGGCCGCCGGCGCCGCGGGGCGCGGAGCCCGCAGCGGCCGCGCGCACCCCACTCACCCCCGAAGTCGGGTCTCAGGCGGATGTCGTAGCCTTTCAGCAGCTTGTCCACCGTCTCCTTCACGAAGGACATGTTCCCGGGGTCGTTCACGCTGGGGAGGGCAGGCGCGAAGCGGGTCAGGTGCGGCTCGCCCCGCGCCCCTCGCCGCGCGCCCCTCACCGCGCGCCCCGCGCCCGCCCGGCCGCCCACCCGCGACCCTACCTCTGGGCGCAGCACACCACCGCCACCAGCACCGGGGCCGAGAAGATGCCGAAAAGCCTCCCTCCCGCAAAGCCCCACATCCCTCCGCCGCGCCCCGGCACGGGGGAGGGGGCGCCCCGCCGCCGTCGCGACCCGCAGCCGCGGCTGCTCCTGGTGCTCCCGCCGCCGCCGCCGCCGCGCTGGCCCGGAGCGGAGGGGGAGGGGCGAGGGAGGGCGGCCGGGGCGGAGCCAGCGCGCACCCCGCCTCCTCCGGCCCCGACTCAGCCTCGGCCCCGAGCGCGGAGGCCGCTGCGGCGGGCCGGCACACTGCGGGCCGAGGCCGGGCTGCGAGCTCGGCTCCGGGGTCCCGCGCCGACGGAGAGACTGGGCTGCGGCCGGCGGCGGTGCGGGGGGACACAGCGAGCCCCGAGCCGGGCCGAGCCTCCCGGCGCCCGACCCCCGCCCAGCCCCGCGCAGCCCGAGCCCGCCGGGGACCGCGCTGCGCCGCGCGCCCCAGAGTCCTCGCCTTACCTGCGGGGACTCGAGCCCCGGGTCCCCAGGGCCCAGCACAGCCAGATGGGCAGCAGAAAGGCCGGGAGCCCCGAGCACATGGCGCCGGCTGCGGCTCCGGCCTGGCCTGGGTGGGATCTGTTCCTCCCCCGCAGCAGCGAGCGTTCAAATGGCGATGTGGGGATCCCCGCCCCCACCCCACACGCACCCGGGGCTTCCCCGCGGACCCAGCCTCCAGCCCCTGCGTGGCTGCCCCATTATTTATTCATAAATATGACCGTGGAAGAAAATGGGCTCCTGAAACTATTCCTCTCCTGCCATCCTTTCTGCTTATATAAATACAGCTGCAGTTCGTGATGAAGACACAGCCGAGACTGCACGTTGTTATCAATAAACCCGCGTCCAAATCAGACGCAGAGACGTCGTTCTGGGAAGGAGAAGGCCCCTTTCTGGAGAGCTGGAACTGTCCGTGGTCCTTAAAAAGGCACAGATCTTCGTGTTCCTAGGACAGGCCTGCGTCCTTCGGACTTAACGGAAGCTCACTGGCTTGCTGGGCCAGAAACCGACCGGTGCGCATCGATGCCCACCACTCCCTGCGTGTCCGTGGTGCGCCAGGATCCGCCTTCTCACCCACGGCCACAGGTTGTATATTTTTTTAGTGGCTGAACCTTACTGAAATTCTCTGTACTTAAGACTTTTATCAGCCAGGGTGATGGTTATGCAATACTACTGTAATCATCCAACAGAACTCAAAAATCAAACTAATTTTCAAGTTTTATAGACTTCTTCAGGACTTACTGAATGGTTAATGATAGATGACTTTTCAGGGTCCACTCGTTTTTTTAAACAAACCTTTCTCTCATAGAGACCTTATACAGGTAAAAAGCTAAATTTAGATCTTTATTATCAAACTATCATGTTTATGTGCATTCATTTTAAGTATCTTTGCCTTTTCTAAAAATCAGCAATTTTATTTTCGGAACAGTAAATGTGACTGCAGTGCCTAAAAGGTTGAGAGATAAATATAACTCCCTAATTATTTTCTGGAAAAGTCTATTCATGACTGCTTTGAAGTCTGCATCCTGTTAATGTACAATGGAAGTGTCAGTGAAGTGATATCTCTATTCTCTCTCTCTCTCTCTCTCTCTCTCTCTCTCTCTCTCTCTCTCTCTCACACACACACACACACACACCAACACAGGGGCCATAATGTAATCTGTTTCTCCCACTTCTTTGAGAGAAATGCCCTGTGGGGCATCCTGGCTATCAAGAATAAGGCATTTGAATAAAGCCAACAAAGTGGCCAGAATTTCCCCCCTGCTACTATTTCACATGTTCTAAAACCTGAAAGAACACACTACACTGTCCTATCATTGTCCAGCAGGCACACCTAAATGTCCACCTCTCCTGGGCATTTAGTCTGTCTTTTCCCCATGGTACTGAGGATCAAATCCAGGGCCTTCATACTGAGTTATATTCCAACCTTTTTTTTTTTTTTTAACTTTGAGATAGGCTCCCAATAAGTTGCCTAGGTTGGGCTTAATCTTACAACCCTGCCTCCGCCTCCTAGAGTTTTGGGGTCACAGGTGTGCACCTTGGCCTTTCTTATTACCCAGCTGCCACCCCACACCCATTTCTCCAAGAGCCTGACCAGCACTGCATGGGAACAGTCCTCCTCCCTGCCCACTGCCCAGGCTGTTTGCCCCTCACTTCCCACTTGCAGCCTCTCATCTGAAAAAGAGATGGACCCTGCCAGAGAGCAAGCTTAGTAACCACACACGTGGAATGTTAAGTCTTCCGGACAAGAAAAATCCACAGTAAGTCCGTGGATGGACAGCTCTCCTTTGATGGCCTCCTGAGAAACGTTCCAGGATGCAGTAGTTGCTGGACTGTCCAGGATAGCCCTGTAAGGTGGGTCCATCGGGGATGTCCGTGCTCAGCTTTGGCCTACAAGTCACAAGCATTCCGATCTGCTCTTTCCCTACCTCAGTCCATTTCTGCTTCAGTCTCCTTTTCATATTACTCAAGAGTGTCATCTGCGTTGCCTCAGGATACGTTTTCTAGGTACCATAGGCTAAAAAAGTCTCACTTAAAGCCAGTCCTCCTTAAACAGAAAAGCAAAATAAAAGAGAAGGACTCACATATGCATACTGCCTATCCTACGCCAACACCTCAACAAAGGCTAGACCTGGAGCGCGTCTCCTTCCAGCGCACAGCCCCTCGCAGTGTGACACAAACCTCGGCTACTTGCCTGTCTTCATAGGTGGTGATATGCAGTCACTAATTCAACAGGAAATTACTACTTCAGTTCTTGTTTTCACCAGAAAAACTCTACCATGGATACACTTTCACCACACCAAAAAAATGAGATAAACACCATTTTCTTGGTCATAGAATGGTTTTGTGTAGGGGCTCTGGCTAGTTCTCCAGAAATACAGTAATTGGTATTAAAGACCGAGACCAGGCTGGCCCTGTAACAAAGGCCTGTGATCTCAACTACTTAGTAGGCTGAGCCTGGAGGATCACAAGTTCAAGGCCAGCTGGGGTAGCTTATGGAGAACCTATCTCAAACTGAAAGGGGCTGGGGCTGGGGTGCAGATGTAGAGCGACTGCTTAACCTGCAAAGGCCCTGAGTTTGCTCCCCAGTGCCCATGATAGAAGGTGAGCCCAGCCCTCCTCCTGGTCCAGCTTCCTGTGTGCCACACAAGCCTTTCCTCATACATTCTGTCCTTGTTCTGATGCCATCCATCCGAGATTCTCGCCAGAGCTGAGCCAACAACAGTGTCTTGGCTTCTCCAGAATGCTGAGCAAGGTAAGCCTTTTTTCTGCATAAAGGATTCCAAGGGCGTTTGTAATAGTGGCAGAAAATGGACTAACACAGGAGCTCCAAAGTAGGGGGAGGAAGGAAACAGCAGGAGTCACCACGTGGTCTTGTTTCCCAGCCCGTGTTTGTCCACTTGGGCTGGCCCAAATGCCTGTCACCGAACTGGGACTTGTTTAATTATGGTTGCCTCTCACACACTCCTTTGTGACACTCTGCTCCTGTGTCACCTCCAGTTCCAGGTAGACGCTGACCTACACTCTTTTATTATAGATAGATCTGAGTTTCTGCCTGCATTATTCACTCCACATGGTAGAATTGAGCAATGTGTACTATGTTGCAAATGGCTTCTTTGATTCAGGCAAGTTCCGAGACTTCACTGTGTCACTGCAGAGCCATTGTCTTCATTTCACTGCTGAGCCGTGATCTATCATATGGTTATTCCCTAAATCATTTATCCATCCACTCACTAATGCATTTCCCTAGTTAAACGATTACAGGCAGAGGTATGTATGTTATTATCTTTGTATAGGCAAATGATTTCTCTTTTCTTGGTAGATACCAAGGAGACATCTGGCTGAATAAACATTTCAAAATAGTTGGAAGATTTCACATTTCACCAGCAGTGACGTCAAATGCTGTCTGCCCTCTGCCCTCTCTCCCCACTGTGAAATGCAATATCTCAATATGGTTTCATTTGCATTCACCTGTGACATGGAGGCAAGCCAGTGAGGGTGCATCACTGGTAAACTGGCTACTCATCTGCTCTTCTGGAAGATGTAATATTTTTTGCACATTGTTAGTTACATTATCTATGGTTTTATTAGATGCAAATATTTATTTGTATATTTATTAGATGCAAATATTCTATATTTGGAATAAAAGTCCTGTGTTCAGAAACATATGATGGAATACTTTCTCCAAATCTGTAGCTTCCCTGTTTCATTCTCTAAATAATTTCAAAGAAAACAAAAGTTTAACTTTTTCTTTTGGGTTAAAGTTTTGTTATTCTATCAAAAAAATCTTTGCCTAATCAGAAGTTGAGATTTTTTTCATGCTTTTGCTCAAAATCAGCCTCCATATTTAGATTTGTGATCTACTTTAGCTCTTACTGTGAGTCTGGATCAAGGATCTTTTCTTCCATGTGGATGCCTAGCTGCTGAAGCGTGATGTATTGAAGGTATTTTTCTCTTCTCCACTGAGTTATCCTTACAGTGTTTTGAAAATCTATTGATCTTTTATGTGTGGGTGTATTTTTATACTATTTATTATTTTCCATTGTCCTATATTTATATCTTTGCACTAATTCATACTGCTTTGATTAATACAAGTATAAATAAACATTAAAGTTAAATAACATAATTCATATAACTGCTCTTTTAAAAAATCACTTTGACTATTGAAAATTGTTTTTGCATTTTATATATAGTTTAGAATAACTATTTTGGTTTCTCTGAGAAAACATGTTGGGGCTGTAAGTTATGTTATATTTGCTCTATAAATTAATTTAGGAGAAATTAACAATATTGAACCTTCCAAGTTACAAAAATTCCATATCCCTCCATTAATTTATATCATCTTTAATTCTTTTCAGATATATTACATAGTTTTCAGTGTAGAGATTCTGCATTAGACTCACTACATTGTAATCCTGTTTTAAGTGCTGTTTTCAATATTTCATTTTCAAATTGTATTTGCTAATGTATAGAACTATGACTGATATATATTGTCATTGCATCCTACAAATTTGTTTGGTGGGCTTATTACCTTTATAGAATTATGCCTTATCCAAGAGACTTCAAGGTGTCTTTAGAGATAGCTAGTTTTATTTCCTTGTCACCTAATTCTCTGAGTTTTTCAAATTTTTTTTTCTTTATTCACAGTTCTGGTTGGAACTTCCAGTGCTATAGAGAGTACAAGTCACCAGAGTGGCGATTTTCCTTGTTTCAATTTTAGGGAAAATGGCACACTTTCCTTTCCTGTCTTTAATAGCTAAACCCAATGCTAACATCTCCCTCTTAATATTTTTCTCTGCTCTCTTTCCTCTTTACTTTTCCCATTTTTTCACCTCCTGGAAAAATTTAGTCCTGAAACAAGACAGTAAATGAAATACTTGGCATGACGCACGGAATGTCAGCGCTCTGGCTCTGGCGTGGGGGTTCAGGAGCCACAGAAAGTGGCAGGAGATGGAGCTTCACATGGAGTTGGAGGGCGTAGGAAGGCTGCATGTTGGGTGAAAGGCTTGGTTGAAAGTCACAGCCAAAGAGAAGCAAGGCGGAAGGGAAAGGAAGGCCCAACACAAGTGTCAGAGCCCGCAGGAAGTGAGGTCAGCATTGATGAGGGCAGAGACACCTGGTGAGAAATCAGAGTTAAAGTGAAGAGGATGCGGGTGCAGGCCAAAAAATCAGAGTTTCCGAAGATAAAGAGAGCGTCAGTGTGTGGAAGCCTGAAAATCCACCGCTGAGAAGACTGAGCCCAAGCAAGTGGAGGAGGAAGAAGAGCAAGAGGAGGCAGAGGGACAGAGGAGAACTAAGGCAAATGCTTCTTGGCCAGGGCGCATCCACCTGGAATGTGAGGATGGAGCCAGGCCACATCAGAAAGGCACCCGCCGATGGGCCCAGAGGGGCCCTGTAATGGAAGCATGAGGGTGCGTCCCGATGGCACAGCACCTGCCCAGGAAGAAGAAGCTCAAGGAAAGAGGCGGGAATTCATGCGCTAAGGAGGCCAGAGTGGGGAGTCAGAGCCTGGGGAGGGGAAAGAAAGACTGCAGGGAACGCGGTGGGATAGCAAGAAGAGGCGGGGTATGTGATGGAGGACTGGTCAAAGAAGTAAACACATGTGTTGAGGGTAATGAAAACTAGTTTCTCTCTATTGCAAATGAGTGTCACACAAAGGACTTATATCCAGAACACATAAAGAACTGAAAAACATCAGGCCCCTCAAATTCAAAGACCCGCTCCAAAAATGGGCATCTCAGATGAACACACAGTTCTCAGATGAAGGTACACAAATAGCAAATAAATACGTGGAGAAATGTTCACTATCACTGGGCATTCGAGAAATGCAAATTAAAACAGCATTGAGATTTCATCTCACCCTGGAAAGAATAGCCACCATCAAGAAATCAGCTGATAACAAATGTTGGCAAGGCTGCAGGGAAAAAGGACACTGCTCCACTGTTGGCGGGAGTGTAGACTGGTGCAGCCACGGTGGAAATCAGTGTGGAGATTCCTCAGAAGACTAGGGTTGGAAGTTCCATTCAGTCCAGCTATTCCCTCCTGGATGTTTTCCCAGAAAAACTGAAAAGATCATGTCACAGTGATATATATGCACCCGTGTTCACAGCAGCACAACTTGTAATAGCTAAATCTTGGAAACAACCAAGATGCCCATCAACCCTGCAGAGTGGATGAAAAAGATGTGGTATTTTATACAATGGAATATTACTCAGCTATAAAAAGGATGCTCTTGAGGCCTTCATGGGTAAATGGAGACAACCCGAGACTCTCCTCATTAGTGAAATAAATAAGAATCACATTTGTAAATATCACATTGTCTCTTTAGTATAAAAAAGTAATGAAAACTGAAGGAGTAATAAGATCTGAAATGTGTAATAGCTATTGTAAAAACAAAAGAGAAGGAAAGTGCTCTAAAGGCTAGAACTGCATGTATGTGTAAGTGTGTAAGATAGCCAACATATTAGTAAGTTTGTGTTGGATCACTGAACAGGACGGTTTGCACTCTCATTACTTGACTGTCCACTTTCTATGCTTTAATTTTGCAATTTGAACAATTATTTCTAAGATGACAATATGTAACTTGTCAACTAGTGATTTCTTAGCCTTTTGTCTGTTTTGCTTTTTTTCTTTCAATAAAAAAATGAGTGTCATAAATATGAAAAGAGAAAATAATTCCTGTGGTATGAGAGTGTGATTTAATGTATCAGTGTGATGTTTGCAAAACATATTCATGTATGTAAATATGCACATACATATATATATGCATGCATACGTGTGTGCGTGTGCATACAATCACCCCATGTTGTCAGGAAGTTAGTTTCAGGGCCTTGGATGGTACCAAAATCTCTAGACGCTCAAGTCCCTCATATGAAAAGTTTAGTATTTGAAGCTATGCCCTATACATTCTCCATATACTTTAAATCTTTTTGAAATTATTTAATGTCTAACACAATGCAAATGCTATGAAAATGAGTGATATTCCATAATGTTTAAGAAGTAGTGATAACCGTTTCATATAAATCAATCTTTAAAAATGTTTCTATATGAAATAATGCATATCAGAGCTGAAATAAGTGAGGAAGTAGAAGACTAATGCAGAGAATCAATGAAACAGCTTTCGCACTTTGAAAAGGTAAGCAGAGCAGATAAACCGTCAGCCAAACCAAACCAAATAAGGGGCCAGGAGACTCTGCTAACTAAGTTACAGCTGGAGAGGGGAGGGGAAAAGAGTCCCCGGAGATCTAGCCAGTCAGTAGGGACTATTTTGAAAACGTAGCACAATAAATTAGAAAATCTGGAAGAAATGGAGAAATTCTTAGACACTTACGACCTACCAAAATTGAGCGAGGAGAATATTTATATTTTAAAGGTAAATAAAATGTTTATTAAAAGATACGTTACAAAATATTCTGTTTTTCTCTTCCAAGTCGACATGATATCAGAAATATCCCTGGAATACACTTATATTAATGAATTCAGACCAGCTTCTGATGATTACCATTTTCTTCAGTAAATATTTTTCTTCGAAGTGTCTTTTTAACAACACAGTTGAGAATTTTAGAAGTTCATCAGCTTATGGTTTCCAGAATATAGTTTTATTTTATTTAAGAGGAAAAAACACAGAAAAGAAAAACAAAAAGCAAAAGAGATAAATAATAACAACAACAGGAAACTCAAAACAGTAACAGTATAGGTTCAAGAGGGTATTTTCCAAAACAGATTAATAACAACAATGACTAAAAAGTGTCCCAAACAGAAAACCCAGCACTGGGACAAATTTACTGATGAAGTTTGTGGGACATTTAAAGAAGAATTAGAACAAATTTTCTTCAACTATTCCATGAAACAGAAGGAAGGTCTAAACTCAATCTATGAAGCTAGTATCAAAAGCCTGACACAAAATCCAGATCAAGATTAAAATACAAACATTCCTACCGTCCAATATCATTGGTGAACATAGATGCAAAAAGCCTCAATAGTTTCTTTTTTTTTTTTTTTTTCATTTTATTAGTACAAGTTGGCAGCCCATGCAGTTTGCAAGCATCTTGGGGCGTGGGCTCCTGTACAGACCACAGCTTGTTCCCTTTTAAATCCCTCTTTCCCTTTGCCCCCCTCCCCTTGCTCTGCCAATTCCCCTCCCATGTTTCTCTGTCTCATGCTATGGCATGTAACGTGTGCACCAACTGTGGCTCTGGGGCTCCTGGAGACACATGTGTTTATTCTACTTACTTGCCCTTCCCTCCTCACATCCTGCCCTTTTTCTCTTGGGCCACTTTCTTATTATAAAAGATCCACCCTCTTTTATTCATCCTTTATTATTCCTTTTGCTTGTATTTTGCCTTGCTCGAGTGGAGGACACCATACAGTATTTCAGCTTGTGTGTCTGGTTCATTTCTCTTCCATAGAGAGAAAATTCAGCCACACATTTAAAGGACCACATATCACTATCAAATATCAAATGGATTTCATTCCAAGGATGAGGTGGTTCAACATACACAAGTGAAACTTACTAAGCCACATAAATGAAATAAAAAATAACAATCATGTGATCATTTCAGTCGATGCAGAAAAAATATTCAGCAAAATTCAACATTACTTCATTTAAGAAAAAAGCCTTGACAAAATTATGTAGAGAAAATTCTTACTACAATATTACAGGGGCTATTTATAGCAAACTCACATTCAACATCATACTAAATGTGAAAAACTTGAAGGCATTTCCTGTAAAATCAAGAACATTGTTCAATGTATTATTTGAAGGTTTAGCCTGACCAGTTAGGCAGGAAGAAGAAATAAAAGGATACAAATATGAAAGCAAACAGTCAAATCATGCCTGTTTTAGAAGATCATAAAAACTCCACCAGAACATTTTTGGATCTGATAAACAAAATCAGCAAATTGACAGGATACAAAATTAACATGAAACTCAACAGCTCTTCGATCTACGAACAATGAACTTACTGAGAAATACATCAGGAAAACAATTCTACTCTGACTCACTTCAAGAAATACCTAAAAGTAAACATAATCAAGAAGGAAAAGATTTCTACAGTAAGAATTACAGAACTCTGAAGAAAGAAAATAGTAAGACAGTAGAAGACAGAAAGGACTCCCATGTGAGAAGAAAATTGTGTTAACTGTCATATTACCACAAGCATTCTACAGGTCTAGTGCAGTCCCATGAAAATACGGAAGACACTGTTCAAAGAACCAGGAAAAAAGTCCTAACATTCCTAAGGAAACACAAATCCATAAAAGTGGAAGGAATTCTAACAAAAATAGCAACACTAGAGGCATCGCAACTGTGGGTTTCAGAATTACTACTTAACCACAGTACCCAAAGCAAAATGATTATTCATTACGCATTGAAAAATGTTTTAAAAGTTAATTAATTAGTAGAAAAGTTAATTAGTTAATTAGTAAAGTTAATTAATTAATTAGTTAATTGGTACCTGTGTGAAAACACGTGTATAGACCAATAGAGTAAAAAAGGTAACAAACCCACACATCTACAGCCATTTAATTCATGGCAAACATGCAAAAAACATACATTGGAGAAACATTCCCAGCGTAGCTCCCCCTCTCCACACTGCTTTGCAGAACAAGAGAACAGTCATCTAGCTGAGCCCCCATGTCCTCCCTCCCCCACTCTTCCCACTCTCCGTAACAACTATCAAACGTTCTGGTCAACACTCTCTAAAATTGCACACATGACAAAGAACGGATGACATGTGTCTCTCTTGCTGACTTATTTCCCTAAATCTAATATCCTCCAGCTCCATCCGGTTGGCTGCAGATGACAGGAAAATATTCATTTGTAGTGGAGCGATAGTCCAAAATTTTATATACACGCCACATCTCCTCTCTCTGTCCACCCACTGACGGACATCTATGCTAACTCCATAGCACAGCCATTGTGGGTGCTACAGCAAGAAATAGGAACACGCAGGTGTCTTTCACGGTCTTTTCTTTTCTTTCCTTTTTATTTTATTATTTGCTTACTTTTGGTGGTGCTGGAATTGAACCTGGGAACCTTGTCCTGAGCAGTATTCCAAGCCTCCTGTTTCCTTTATGTTGAGAAACAGTTTCACTAAGCTGCCCCTTTGAGACTTGAATGTGTGACCCCTTGCCTCAGTTTCCCTGAGGCGATGCTGGGTGACAAGGGGCACGACCTTGCCTGCTGCGGCTGGCTTTTCTGCTAAGCTGGCATCACCTCCTCTGCGTGCATACCAGAAGCCGTGCAGCTGTGTCCTTTTAGAACTATTCCCGATTCCCTGAGAAGCCTCGCAGTGGTCCCTGCGGTGGCCTTGCTAATTTATATTAGCTCAGTCAGGGACAGCTCCCTCTCCCCGCATCTCCCACAGCGATACTTAGACTTTGCCTTTCCCTTGTTGATTTTCTGTTTATTGTGCCATCAGTTACCGAGACAGGAGCGCTGAGGTCCTTGCATAGCATGGTATTTGTCTGTTCTGTGAGCTTTGGCTACCTATCTATTGTATGTTTGTGCAGGGTTACTATAACATACAGGATCATTATATCTTTCTCATGAATGGTCTCTGTTGTTATTTTGAAATGTCTTTGTTCCTTGCTGATGGTGTTCCTTGCCTGAAGTTTGTTTTTCTTATTTTAAAATAAATACCCAGCTCTTTTCTGATAACATGTTCTTTTGCTGCCAACTATCTGCTCATAATTCAAATCTTTCTTGTGAATTAATTTAGTCAGCTCATTCTTTACTTAGTCTGAGAGTGTTTGCCTTTTAACTGGAATGCTTAATTCAAAATTGTTTAGCAGATATTTAACATAATCCACACATTTAGTTCTTTTAAAATTTCCGATGACTATGACAAAAAGTTCAGTGGAAACATCCAGGATTCATTTCAGTTTATTTAAATACAGTTTATTTACCCCAATATATCCAAATTGTATTTCAGTTTGTAACCAGTATAGAAACAGGAGTTAAAATTTCTCACGCTTCACATTCAAAATCGACTACTGTATTCTTGACATATGTACCTCTTAATTTGGGACAAGAGCATTTCAGAAAATCAATTTTTCATCACATTCAATTTTTTCATTATTATGGGATTACCAAGAACACCTTTTGAAAAGTATTTACCGAATGGCTTACAGCATTCATCTCTAAGTAGCCAATTTACGGTCAAATGCTATAATACCACTTATTAGTGGAGGTAAATACCTGACAGCAGAACAATTCCAGCATCCCTAAAATGTGTGACATTTCCTCAGTTCATATTTGCACACTGTAAATACCGTGATGCATTGGGATCGCTATAAATTCCCCTTAAGCAACGCTTTAACAGGCAGAAGCTACCACAGATTTGCCATTTCTAGCACTCATCACTCTAGGAAAATCTACATTTCTCTCTGGGTATCGCTTTTGTTTTGCCTAAGAAACTATCACCGTCTTCTAGTGCATGTCTGTTGGTCACAAACTGTCTGACCTTTGATTGTCTAAAACTCTTTAGTTACGAGGTTTTTTGGGCCAGATATTAAAAGCTAAATTAACATTTTTGGTTTCATACTTTAAAAACAGTACTGCATTGTTTTCTGGTTTACGTATTCCAATGGGAAGTTAGCAAAGTTTCTTATCTTTGTTCTCATGTGAACAATATCTTTACATGCACTTCTCAGTTTCTTCCAAAGTTCCCACCTGTATCACGCTCACCTTCAAGATCATTAGGCTGTTTCCAGGTGCAATTTTCTTTTGCTTTATCCTTACGATTCAGCGAGGTTCAAACCTATGTGTCTATTGCTTTTATCTTATTTAAATAGATTTTCAATAACAGTTTAAAAAATATTTTCATCCCCTCTTCTGGGATTCCAGTTGCAAACACGCTTGCTACTCTCATATGCTCGTGGAGCCCTGAATTTCTCTGTCTCTGTTTCTATCTCTGTCTCTGTCTCTCTGTCTCTCTGTCTCTCTGTCTCTCTGTCTCTGTCTCTCTGTCTCTCTCTCTCTCTCTCTCTCTCTCTCTCTCTCTCTCTCTCTCTCCCCCCCAATCCCTCCTTGTGTCTCTCTCCCATGTTCCCACTGTGTTTAGTTTGGATCATTTGTGTTATCACGTTTTTAACTTTTCTTGTATGTTCATCTGAAACGTCTAATTTGCTTTTATTGATGTCAATAGAATTATCACTTTGCAAATAGTATTTCAGTTCCAAAAATATCATTTTTCATATATTTCATTATTCCCTTCATTGTGTTCATTTTTCTTTAAATTCTTGAGCTATTAGGGTCTTTTACATTTTCTTGTATATTTATTTAACCTAACTCCAGTTTGTGGGATGATTTATGATTTGTGGGGTGAGGTTTAGGGCAATTTTTCCTTATTCATGGCATACTAGTAATTCTTGTGTGGATTCTAAAGGCTGTGAATTCTTTGGTATTTGGTGTTAGATTTTGTTACATTGTTTTAAAGAATTTTTGTCTTCATTCTATCAGATATGTCCTGTGCATTTTATCTTTTCAAGGGTACTTTAAAAACTTCCCTAAGGAAAGATCTGAAGTAGCATTTAATGAACAGCTAGTTTAGCCATAGTACTAAGAATTACCTTTCTAGGGCACCTATAACCTAACTACCACCAGTGCTTGAGAAATACCCCCTTAACTCTGGACTGTCACCAGGTGCTGGCTAAGATCTGAAAATCATACAGCTCGCAGGTCCCCGGTAGCTCTTTGTTTATCTCTATGGATACGCAGCCTGCACACATAGTACAGCTGGGCACCATCAGTACCTGCAAGGAAGAACATGCTCCTGAAGCTCTCCTTGCAGAGCACCCTCCTCCCTCCTTCTATTATCTCAAATCTAAGTTGCTATAATTTCTAAGATCTCTCTCTCTCTCTCTCTCTCTCTCTCTCTCTCTCTCTCTCTCTCTTTCTTTCTCGGGTGTTAGTAAATGTCTATAAAATCAGAACTCTAAGAGGCTGAGACAGGAGGGTCCCAGTGTGAGCAGTGTAGTGGGTTAATGAGACCATGCCTCCACATCAAACAGAAACAAAATCTAGAGACGCAGCTCCGCGCAGTGCATCGGGTTCAGTCCCCAGGACAGCCATGGAGAGAGGCGAGGCACTGCTACCTCAGTGCACACGTAAGTTTACTAACAAAATATTTCCACAGCAGAAATACATTTAAACTCATAGTAAAATCCCCACAAAAAACTGTTATAAAATTTTGTCCTAGGGAGCCTGAGGATATACCTTAGCAGAAGAACACATGCTAAGCTTTGAGTTCACTCCCCAACAGCAAAATTAACTAATTGAAATAATCTTGTCGAAGACTAGTATTTCCTAGATGTCAGTGGAAAAACAGTATAACAATGACATATTGAAATTAATTTTTGATTAACTGAAGAAACAGACACAAGACTTGCAGGAGCACAAAACATTTTTTAGCCAATAAATAAATTATTATCTTCCTAAACTTGAAATCTTTTGCTACTAAAGGATACCAGAAGGGTGATTAAGGTTTTAATTTTATCAGAAATGCTAAATGGACAGATTTTAAGTTGATAATGATATAATATGTATTTCCAAGATATTATTTTAGATTGTAACATATTCAGTAACAATGGTCTTAAAATCTATCAATCAACCCTTTATTTTAAAATCATTGTTAATTTCTTTTAAGATTGATATCATGGTCCTCTTTTTTTTCCTCTTATATCTTTCTTTTAATGAATTGTCTTCCTAACCTGGTTGCATAACAGGGATAAACAGACCTAGATTAGATTAGATGACTGAAAACTCCTATGAATCAGGTACAATGAGAGACATAGATCAAATTAAAATTTCTGTCTTAATGTTTTAAGACAATATGGATACGATATTGATACCTATCCAGGTACAAACCCAATGTAGGGTTGTATTTCAATGAGTAAAAGAAATTACAACCAGAGGTAAAAATGGGAATAACCAGAATGATCTCAACACGTGGGAACTCAAGAGTAGGAGCAGCCTGCAGACTCTCCCTGTGGAGCTCACTGAAATATATGTTATAACATATTACACATGTATCTCAAGTATATGATGCAGAGTTTAATACATAAATTATAAACACTGGAGTTCCACATTACACAACGCAGTACTAATGTATTGTGAAAGATGGAACTTTTTATAGGTTCTTAATATATGTATACACAGGTGCAGTTTAATTCATCATACATATATGATCGAACTGTTCTCCTAAGCTTCACAATTCATTATTCTTAATATATATAGTATGGAACGTTAAAGTACATGTATATACTATATAGGCAAATACTTTTTATGTAATGTGTAGTTTTTATTTAGAAGCAAGTCTGAAGATTTATGTCAGATTTTTCTCCTCTTTGGATTTTACATATCCATGGAAGTAGAGCAATTGATTTTTGAAGACTATCTAATGCTAGACACAGGTCCCCTAAGTAGAGAAGTGCAGCGTGAATTTGTGGTTCAGCATGTGAAATTGCACCTCTTTCCCTTCGGGGTGCGAGGTTTCTGGTGAGAAGTGCACTCTAGCTCTTACCCTCGGGGAAGGTATCTCCTTGCCGATTTCCCTCCACGTGCTGCTGTTTGAGATTTTTCTGTTTCTCGTTCTCTGATATTTGAACATGCTACTTTAGGTATAGTTGATGAGGTTTTTGTCTGGTTTTGGTTTTATCATTTTACTTTTATTTATCCTCCGAGCCTCCTGGATCAGTTATCTGGGCCCATCATTAATTTTGGAAACTTCTCAGACATTTTTAAATATTTCTTCTGCTTTCTTCTCTTTTTCATTTTGTCCCGGTTTTGAATTGTGCACGTGTCACGAGTTGGGATAAAACTCAGGTAAAATCTTTCTCTCCGGAGAGGGCTTGTTAAAGAGAAACCTCGGAGTATGTCATCATAATTAATTTTTCCCTTCTCTTGCTAGACCAGCGGGGAATGCGTCTGCTCCATGAGACCCTAGTGGCAATTTTGTAGATAAAATCCACGAAAGCGCGGGCCACCTCCAAGGACTGCCGTCGCTGGGCCTTTGCTCTCCTCACAGCCTCCCTCTCCCGCAAACTTTGGGTTGATGGCTCTGAGCACCTGCACTGGCCAGCGCATCTCCATCAGCACTCTGTCCCTTTTTCTCCAGATGACTGGGTGACTCGCTCTTGACCACAGATGCCTGCTGGACCTAAAACAGGTGAGATTTTCTTGTTGGATACACACCTGCCATGACTCCTTGACATGCCAGGGATTGTCTCCGTGACTTCTTTCCTGATTGTCCTCTATGACTGACAGGAAGAGAGATTTGGCTCGGGGTCTTAACCCAGTGATCTGTCTCCAAAGGACACAGCACAGGGGACAGGGGAGGAAAAGCTGCTCATCTCACGGGGCCAGAGAGAGAAGTGAAGCCAGGAGCTGCACGTCATGGGCCAGGCCACGGGCACCGCCTCAGAACCGCGGGTCAGCCACTGGCTCTGGATCCAGCCCCCTTCTGTGAGCCCCAAATCTGATCATGCGAGGCCTTGGGGAGATGGTCCGGATCCCAGCCATGACGGGGCTACCTCAGAAGCTTTAAGATACCGTTCAGAGACATCTATCACTTGGCTTGTATTCCCTTAAAGTAGGCTTCTTACATTTTTATATAGTAATGTAGTTTCAAGTCAAGCTCATAATTAAAATTTTTGATACAAATCATTTATCTAGAAGCATGTATTGCTGTGTTTGGGGGTGTGTCATTAAAACTAAGCTTCCAAAATATGCTATATCACTATGATTATTTAGTGTTTCTACAAAGTGTCCATTATGTACTGTTTCAGTGATCTATGCATGATTGAATTTTAAAATCTTTGCCATCTTACTATAACTGAAACACAAGAAATACAATTGAAGGGCTAGGATTTAGTCAGTGGGGCTTAGTCTAGCATGTGTGAGGTCCTGGGTATGATCTGAAGCACTATAAAATACGTACATATATACATACACATGTAAGTAAGAAATGAGGGCAGAATATTGTATATGAAAACCAGTTATTACCAATGTATACTGTTCCTCTATCTTATACAGTCTTTCCCTTATTTAATGTTTTGTGCTTGAAAAATCATAAGTATCGTTGTGGAAAATTTAAAAAAAGAATATAAGACTGTCTTCATTTCCAACACAAAATAATGGCACTATCATTTTAGTGAATATCCTTGATTTTGAAAAAATATGTAGTATTCTTAATAAAACATGATTTTATAATGATTTGGGAATATGGGGTTTTGTAATTGGCTTCATCACAAACTAAAGAATATAATGTTAACGTATCTCTAAGAACGAATGCACTTCAGAACCATGACTGATACTCACGTAGTAACCCTTGAACAGCAATGTGCTTGCCTGACTCTCACAGTTAGATTTACCATCCATTCAGGTTTTTCCCTGTAGCAGACACCGTGGTGTCATGACTGTGTTACTTTTGTCTCGTATACTTGTTTGCTTGAGATGAAGTTTTGAAAGTGGCACGGTGAGTTCAAGTTCAAAGGATCCTCCTCTTGCTGGCGCTCAGAACACACTGACAACACTCCAAGGATGCTGACAGCTGCCCCTCTCCAGGCAGTATGCGTGTGGGTATTTTGTGCACCCTGGAACCACAGGCTGGATCCAATGAGAGGACACTTTTTATCAGTGTATACCTGTGTCTCAATACGCTTACATAGCCATGTACTGTCAGGAGAATGTGTTTGTACTTTCTATATTCTTTTTAAATTGTACTTTTAACTTCTTTTGTTAATTATATTAATTTATCCATTCATTTAAGCATTTATTATTGCATGAATTTTACACAAACATTTCTCCACATACTCATATTCTATTTATATTTAGTTTGTGAATTGCTATTCACGTGCTCATATTTCTGTTGATGAGTTTGTATTGCCTACTGATTTGTAAGAACCTTTTAAGACAGTTCAGTCCTTATAGTACAGTAGCTGAATAGCTCATGGGAGATGCTAATATTTTACTATGCTGGTCCTGATGTCCAGCACTGACTGGTTCCTCTCTCCGCGGCCTGCTGTGACCCCTCCTACATCCACTACCACTGCACTTAGGGAGTACCTTGCTAACTCCAGGCAGCACATGCCGAAAATGAGATTAACAGGGGTGACATTGGGGTGCCCACTGAATTCCTTAAAAGTGGTTCTCCTCATCGCTGAAGTACACCTTTTTCTCTGATGCTCAGTATCTGAAATATTTATATTCATGCTCTCATCACGCAGTTTATCTGGACTGAAGTAACTGCTTTGAGACAGAGTCCTGGCCCTGTTCAGGCTGACCTCAAACTCGTGGCGACTGTAGTGTTACAAGTGATGTTATTCCAAGTAACCCACTCTGTTTTGCAATCTGCTTTTCACTGTTTTTATTTTGGATAATTGTATGCATTATTTCCAAGATCATTCATTGTTTATCTAAAAAATAACAAATATATAGACATTTTGGAAATCAGTAATCCACAGCATATTATTATAGTTCTGATTTCTGTTTTGCTTCTCTGATAATGATGACATAGTGTTATATTGCTTGCTTTTTCCTTTTATAAGTACTGGGGATCGAACTCACAGACACGCACTTGCAAGCACTGGTGTTATGCTGCTGAGCTAAATCCCTAGCCCCTGATGTAGTGTTATAAAGATAAATAATAATGTAAGGAGAAATTGACACACCCACACAATTTGGGAGATTACTCATACATCTATCAGAATAATTAAGAATTTAGGCCATTTAAAATAACTAATATATTTTGGAGAGTAAAAACCCTAATATAATCATATATATAAGTTACTTACATGTATGTAAGTGACATAATACTTACAAATACCCACAGACCAATTACAGAGATTGGCTATGTATTATGCAAAAGGATATATACTAATTTTTAGGAAGAGAAATAAATAAATGTGCACTAACCAATGTGCATTATAGATTAACAACTAAATGACAGCCAAAATAGCTCTCCACCTAAAAATTTAATCACTGGATGATACAAAAACTAAAATAATCAAATATTAATTTAAAAAGACACTGTCAGAAAATTTCACTCTCAAACAACCTCACTTACATGACAATTTTTGAATTTAATCCATTCATTGGACAAAGATGACGGTATGAAATTTGAGGACTAAGGAAGTATTCAGGTCACACTGTTTTGCATTGGCAAGTTGCTTTCCAAAGTGATTGTGCCTACTTATACAACATAATTCATTACACATTGCTTATGATAATCTACCCTAACTTTGCCCAGGTCACGTGCTCTCCAGTACCACAGACAGTTTCCCGGTGACTTTCATCACTGTCACTCACGGCATCAGCGGAATTTAATTTTTACAAACACACTGTATTGGAATGAGTAACACATTACTGTTCGGTGTGCACACATTTTAGCATTTATTAAATGCAATAACTCATACATGCTTGTTAAGATTTTTAAAATGTTTTGTGGACTGACAATTTATATCTTTGCCCATTTTGATACAAAAGGAAATTGTGTTTGTGGGTATGTATTTTATATACTTTTATTTATGGCTTACTGAAGGCTGCACGTACTTATAATTGGGGCTTATGTTTCCACAGTTTTCATACAGACATTGTACTTTTCAGTGCAGCAAATACATCAGTCTTCTCTTTTATAGTGTGTGCTTCTTTTTTCACAGATCTGCTTTAAGAAACTCACCTTTTCTTTGTTATCAAGACATTCTCATGCAGTTTGCGTTTTGTTCATGAACTCTCTGCCTATCCCTATGTCCCCAAGAGTTCTACCAACCTTGTTCTCCAGTAAATTTAGTGTTTCTGTTCTAATATTTATATCTGCGATCCATTTAGACTTTAGTTTTGTGCATGGTGATAGGCACGGGTCTAGTTTCAGTCTTCGGCATGTCAAGAGCCAGTTTTTCCAACACAACTTATTGAAGAGGCTGTCCTTCTTTCAGTGACTATGTTTAGTACCTTTGTCAAATGTCAGGTGGCTGAGTGTCTTTGTAGTTGTACTTGCGTCTTCTAACCTGTTCCATTGATCTTCAGGTCTATTTCTTTACCAGTACCATGCTGATTTTATCACAATGGCTTTGTAGTACAATTTCAAGTCAGGAACTGAGATGTCTCTTGTCTTGCTTTTGTTGCCCAAAATCATCTTTGCTATTATAGGTCTCTTCTGGTTCCAAATGAATTTTAGGAGTGTTTTCTCTAGTTAATGGTATTTTGATTGAGATTGCATTAAATCTGTGTAACAGTTTTGGGAGTATGGCCATTTTCACAATGTTGGTTCTTCCTAGCCAAGAGCAAAGAATATCCTTTCTAATATTTTTTTCTAATATCCTCTTCAATATCCTTTTTTAGTGCAGCATAATTTACAGCATATAGGTCTTTTACAATCTTGGTTAGGTTGATTCCTAAGTATCTCATTTTTCAGATGCTATTGTGAAAGGCGATATTTCCATAATTTCTCTCTTAGGGAGTTTTTTGTTTGTGTACAGGAATGCTATTTATTTTTGAATGTTGACTTTGTATCCAGCTACATTGCTGAATTTGTTTATTACCTCAGGTAGTCTTTTAATGGAGTTTTTTGGGTGTTCTATATAGTGTATCATGCCAACTGAAAATTGATAATTTAATTTCTTTCTTTCCTATCTTTATTCCTTTTATGTTTGTCTCTTGTCTGATTTCCTTGGCTAGTATTTACAGAACTATATTGAATAGGAGTGGTGATAGTGGACATCCTGGTCTTCCCCCTGATTTTAGAGTGAAAGCTTTCAGTTTTTGTCCATTTAGTATAATGTTGGCTGTTGTTCTGTTATAAATGGCCTTTATGAAATTGAGGTAGATATTGTGTATTCTAAGTTTCTGAAGGGTTTTTATGATAAATGCAAACTGCATGGGAAACACTTTAAAGAATCAACAACTGGGACCTTATATTTTTAAAATGTTTTTGCACTTCCAAAGAAATCACCAACACAGTGAAAAGAAAACACACAGAATGGGAAAAAATTTTAACCAGCAACCCCTCAGGCAAAGGACTTATACCCAAAACATATAAAGAATTTAAAAACCATCAGGCCCCTCAAATTCAAAGACTCTCTCCAAAAATGGGCATCTGAGAAGAACATACAGTTCTCAGATGAAGATACACAAATGGCAAATAAATACATGAAATGTTCACCATCACTGGTCATTTGAGAAATACAAATTAAAACAGCACTGAGATTTCATCTCACTCCAGAAAGAATGCCTGTCATCAAGAAATCAACTGATAACAAGTGTTGGTGAGGCTGTGGGGAAAAAAAGAACACTGCTACTCTGTTGGTGGGAGTGCAGACTGGTGCAACCACTGTGAAAATCAGTATGGATATTCCTCAACTAGGATTAGAAGTTCCATTCAACCCAGCTGTTCCCTTCCTAGGTATTTTCCCAGAAAAACTTAAAAGGTCATGTTACAGAGATATATATGTTTATGGCAGAACAATTTATAATAGCTAAATCTTGGAAACAACCAAAATGCCCATCAACCGCAGAGTGAAAAAGATGTGGTACTTTATACAATAAAATATTACTCAGCTATAAAAAGGATGATATTGAGGCCTTTATAGGTAAATGGAGGCAACTGGAAACTATCATCATAAGTACAATAAATAAGAATCATATTTATAAATTCACATGTGTCTCTAGTGTAAAAAGTAAAACCGTAGGAGTGATAAAACCCAAAATGTATAATTGCTATTGTAAAAAAGAAAGGGAAGTGCTCTAAAGGATGTAACTGCGTGTATCTTTAAGTGTGTAAGATAGATGAGCACATTACTAAGTTTTTGTTGGATCATTGAACAGAATTGTTTGCGTTCTCACTGTTTGATTGTCCACTTTCTGTGCTTTAATTTTGTAACTTGAACAACTATTTTTAAGATGACAGAATGTAATTTATCAACTACTGATTTCTTAGCATTAATTTCTTTTGAAATTCTGTGTTGCTTCTATTCTTTTTTCTGTTTTGCTTTTTTTCTTTAAATAAAAAAATAAAAAAATAAAAAGAGACATTCTGCTTTGTTTTTGTGCATTTAGGTTTTACAGCTTATTTCCTCATTTTATCCCTGTGATCCATCTAGTGCTAATTCTGTGCAACTGTGTGAGATCATGCTCAACATCCGGGTTCTCCTTGTCTATTGAGAGTTGTTCTGATTCATGTGCCAGTAAATCTAAATTTCCTATCTGTTTTGTAACTGTAGCTTTAATTTTTTTCTGATTTTTTGTTGCTAGGGAATTAAAATATTCTGGAGCTAGAATTCTCAAGTTTGAATCACCGAAGCTTGCTTGCTATTATTAATGCATCAGTTTATACATAAGAGTTTTAATTCATCATCTTATTTCCCTTTTTCTTGAATTTCTGTCCATTATCTTATTGTGCAAGGTAGGAAATCTACTAATTTGCAAAATACAAGTACTGGTCAAATTCTACGTTTTTTTATTTAAAGAGAATAAAACGGAAAAAAGGGGTAGAAATAATACAGAATTTCAGAAAAATAAACAGTAGGAAATCACTAGTTGATAAGTTACATATTGTCATCTTAGAACTAGTCATTCAAGTTAAAAAATTAAAGCATACAAATTGATATTCAAATAAAGACACTGCAAGCAGTTCTGCTCAGTGATCCAACAAAGACTTAGTAATATGGTTATCAGTCCTACACACTTTTTTTTTATCTTAAAGAGGGTAAGATTAAACATGTCAAAACAGAACAAAACAGTTCATAATGAAACAATTTAAAGAAACACAGATTTCGAAGCAAGTCCACTGGAGATCTTCACTGTGTATCTTATTGTTTCTAGTTTTCTTCCAAATAGTTGTCCCCATCTTCACACACTGTGAATATATACTGAACATTATAGAACTAATCAAATCATTACAGGATGATGAAGACGTTTTAGGTCTTCAAGACTGACATTGGGGAAGTCAGTAACGACTACCATAATGTCTCTCATCACTTCGTAGTAGCTGTCCTTATCTTTACGTATGCTGAAACTGAACATAACAGGCTAGACTAATACCACTCTGAACAGTGAATAATAGTATTGCTAGATTTTAATTCATAATGCTACAGAATTAACATTGGGTTTCTTAGTGTCTCTTCTTCTTTAGAGTATCTGTTCATTACATTTTGAGCTGTAGCTTTGCCATTGTCCCGTGGAGACTGGTGTAAATTTGTTCTGGTTAGATTCAGTGGGTAAATGTGATGCCTTCACTACCAACTTTTAAGTTTGTTTCAGGATGAAGTTAATTGGATTTTCTCCTAGGTCTTGTTGAGCTTCATTATTGAGAGATATTTCTGGGGTCTATGAAACACCTCATGTATTCAAAGCATCTTCTTCACTCTGGATTTTGGAAACTCAAATTGTTGTTGCTCCTGTGTGATCTTGAAGGGTTTGTCTTTGCCTAAGTGCACAGATTCGTGCCCCATCCATGTGTGGACTGACATCAGCCCAAGACCCGCATACCGCTGAGCCATACTTCTGGAGCTCTGATTATGTGCCTGGTCAGAGCATCCGCTCCCTGCCCCCGAGCTCACAAGCCATCGCAGTCACTTTAGATCCCTTTCTGGAAGATCGCTTTGTGCAGAAAGCTCAGTGATCACAGGGTCCTCTCTTGAGCCATGGCTCCCCCAAGATCATAGAGGCCCTCAGTGGACTGTGCAGACAGCTGCTCCTGGGCTGGGAGCGCCCCCTGCACATCCGCCACATGCTCCTGAGTGACTGTGTGGGCTGACACAGGGAGACTGGATGCAGACTCTCAGCACATGCCATGTGCCGCTGTGGCTCGCTTCCCAATGTTCTTAAGTAGGACTAATTCTGGACTAAACAGAACTGATATTTTCAAACTTCCTGCTCCAAAATCTATAGGTGAACAAGTGGAGAAAAAAAATACAATAATCACAAATGTTTTTGCTTCACCCGAACGGCATATGCATATGAACACTGGAATTAGAAGGAAGCAGATACTTTGAGAGTAAAATGCACTTCTGGAGAGCTGGGACCAGACTCTCCTGGGCCTTGTCATGATGTGTCAGACACAGACAAGCTATGAATGGAGGAAAGGCTGTTTTTCTCACGGCTGCAGTTTCTCGGTTTGAGGAAACTGCAGCTTTTCTCATTCCAGGATCTTGGTAAGGGAAACTGCCAGGAGTGTGGTACCAGGGGGCAACAGCAACAATAAAGGTGCATAAGCTGAAAGTCACCTGATGTCCTTCCTTTCCAGTTAGTGCAAAAAGACGCAGGTGACGGGCGCATGGCTGAGCATCTCCCCTGCAGGAGCGCTCACTAAAATGCCCGTTTCTGTCTTCTCCTGGTGGCCCTCTGCACTGTGCCCCACTGCAACCCTAGGAGAAATGACCAGGCAGAACCTTCCCGGACCAGTCACTCTGCTGTGGTTGCTGCTGGACACAGATGACGCGGAAGCACTGGACAGGAGAAGCGTAAATGCAAAGTTCTGCGAGTCTGTGCTAGGGTTTATAACTATCATGCATACATTTACTTCTTCCAACTAAATGCAAGCACCAGTATCTGATATTGACTCCTTCAGTCCAGGTGGTATAATATGAAAGTTATATGTTCTTCATTTCTGCTCTGGGCACAACTAACTGGAATTACACCACAATAAATTAAAATTCTACCCTTATGTGGATAGAGGTTTTGCAACAGATACCAATGTGTCTTAAGAACCAAAGATATATGGCATTGTGTGACAGGTTTTGAAGGCAAAGAAATTCAATGTAAGCTCAAGATCTATTTGGTTTTCTCTCTGGATACATTGGTTCTCTAGGTATTCCACTTCAGCTCGGAGCTGTTCATTAACATTCTGCTTACAAGGCTTAGTTAAGCTCTGTAATTGGATTCTGTCCTGGGGAAGCTGGTTCAGCGATTGTGTTCTTAGGAACTTGGCACACATGAGTCCCTTTGCCTGTTGTCACTTTCGTTTTGAAGATTGGCATTGCCCATTCCTGCCATGGCATTCCTTCGGTCACAGTGCCTTTGGGTTTCCTGATATCTGGCTTTTTTCTTATTTTATGAATGGTTTTTATGTGAAGTCATTAGGATTGTCCCCAGAGAGAGGGAATTAGACTATTTTGATAGTAATAAAAGCCACAATAACAACTTATCTGTAAGAATGCATTTTATGAAGAGCACAGTGTGCAGAGCAGCTATGTGGAATATTGTAACATCAGTGTAGGCACTAAAAGTGTGGCAACAATTGAATCACCAAATTCCTCCTCCTCAATCCACATTTCCTGAGCATGACACGGTGACAACTGCCATCTTCTGTACAGTGGCTTCTGACCATGATCTCCAGAATTGTTTACCTTCAATCCTTGAGCTACGGTCTACTGCTGGGCGTGCTCGGTGCTGACAGCACTGTGCTAGGTGGACCCCGACCTGCCCAGGGAGCAGCAAAGCAGCTAAAGGAGGACTTGCTGAGACACCAAGTAAAGACGTGCATTGACACTTGTCACCCAGCAGAAGACCTGTCGCGATGCAAACACTGCTTTAGTGAGCATGAACCTTGACACTGATGGCCATACCCAAAAGGGAAACTGAGCTCTCAGCAAATTAGAGGCCAGGCTCTTGCAGCAACAGGGCACTTCTGTGGTCTGGAATCAAGCCCAAGAGCATTAAAATTCTGCAAGCTCAAACAATACCGAGCAGGGTGAAGTCTTCCTCTTCTTAGCATTTTCCATTTAGTTCTCAAAGTAATTCCATCAATGAACCATGTGGAAGGATGATATTGGACAAGTTTCACTCTTTCATTAATTTTTTACACACAATCACACACAAGAAAATAAAAAGCACAGCATGAGCCCTTTATTACTGGAAAGAACACATGTCAGTATATCACTCAAATCTGGAAACAGCTTCCTAGTGGACCCACATTTGTTAAAAATAGCTAGATGGTCTTCTAAGAAAGCCTTAATTTAACTGATACCAATCAGATAATAGTTATCCAAATCCCAAATCAATAAAAAGCTATTTTAGTATCCAGACACATAAATCATTCAGTAAAATACTTTTAGTATTCAAAATATAGCAGCCTACTTTTCCACTGTCAGCTATGAATGAGCTTTCAGGAGACCAATCCTCCTACTTAGAGCATGCAGAGAAGAGAAAATGTATGTGTGTGTGTGTGTGTGTGTGTGTCTGTGTGCACTCATGTGTGTGAGCATGCATGCGTGTGTGTGTGTGTGTGTGTGTGTGTGTGTGTGTGTGTGTGTGTGCATGTGTTTGAAGAGCTATTATTATGTCTAGGACTTCAGGGTCCAAAACCCTCAAAAGTGAATGAAGGAATCTGCAGAGCCTACAGTCTATG
Organism: Cavia porcellus; assembly: GCF_034190915.1. Classification (NCBI taxonomy): domain Eukaryota; kingdom Metazoa; phylum Chordata; class Mammalia; order Rodentia; family Caviidae; genus Cavia; species Cavia porcellus. Next base: position 3,464,431 of record NW_026947489.1, on the reverse strand, counting down.
CGAGATTTTTCTGTTTCATTCATAGGTATTTCTTTAGGTCTGGGGCTGAACCCAGACCTTTTACTGAGCTATAACCTCAGCTCTTTCTTTCTTTCTTTCTTTCTTTCTTTCTTTCTTTCTTTCTTTCTTTCTTTCTTTCTTTTTCTTTCTTTCTTTCTTTCTTTCTTTCTTTCTTTCTTTCTTTCTTCCTTCCTTTCTTTCTTTTCTTTCAATTTTGAGACAGTCTCCCTAAGTTGCTAAGATTCCAGGTTGGATTTGCGTCTGTAATCCTCCTACCTCAGCCTCCTGAGTAAGTGGACCACAGCCACATTCTGCTATGCCTGGTCTGTCCACCGTTGGGCATGGCCCCAGGAAACTTCCAAATGCCTGGATATGCATCTTGATGTCAATAAATAAAGGGCTCAGGGGACATTAGAATGTTGTCCGAAGTGTTAGCAGGCTATTCATGGGGTGAGGGTGTGGCAAATACTGCCTGCATTTTTCTCAAAGCTAATCTTGGGAGCTGTTATGAAAATATTCAGTTCCTCAATTATTGGACGCAACGCATCTAGGATACCTGCCATGCTCTGTATTCCACAGTTTCCCTGGAGTTCTCAGGCCCAGTTAGCTACTGTGGTAACTGACAATGATATAAATTTTATTAGCTACTTTGCTTGTCATCACCAGTGCCCCTTGCATCCTCCAAATACATTACTTTTACCCTGATGTTTATCCCACTGTCTGCTTTAAGGCTGCCTAGTGGACGATTCATATGCTCTAGGAGGCAAAGGCTGCGGAGGTGAACAGAAAGCTGCTGCTGGGGGGCTGCAAAGAGCTCCCAGACATCGCACGGGGCTAATGAGATTTAAATAACTTGAGGGTCAGGATGACAAAGCAGCCAGCACCTGAGAGGCCAAGAGGGCTCGAGAACAGGAGAAGCACAGAAAAGTGATTCCAAGGACTTGGCCTGTTATTCACCTGCAGCACTCAGCGGTTCCCATGCAGGACAGGCCAAGAGGCAGAGAAACCACGCACAGAGCAAGTCCTGACAGGCTGAAGGCTAGGGAGAGCTGCCAGGGCTCTTAGTGCCCCAGGAGACAACATGGTGAGGGCGGAGCCAGGGAGAGGTGGAGATGCCCAGATCAGTGCGCTTGCGTTCACTGATGACCCTGGAGGAATGCAAACCAACAGAAAAGGAGACCCAGAAAGAGCAAAGACAAGGGAACTCAGCTGCGAGCTTGATTGTGGGAGCTGGATGGGAGGCTGTATGCTACCCTCCCGCTTCCTGCAGCAATCTAACAGATAGCCTCTGTGGTAGAAGCAATGTCAAATAGAAAATTTGCCACATTTAACACATTTACATTGTCTTCTTCCTAGGCAGAAGATTTTATCTAGTGTTGTGCTAACATGTTAGCCACAAGCCACATACGATCATTTATGTTTCAATATGTTGAAAGTCAATAAAATTAAACATTTGCATGTATCTAGTAGCTACCACATTAGACAGCATACATACTGAGATCTCCATTATCATGGAAAGTTTTATTGAACAAAATTGATCTGAAAATTTTACATTTAAAGAAACGTATCTAGCATTATCCAAAATTAGAAGCCATTCCAAGACCTATAACCAGTAAAAATAGTGATGAAAATGTGACAGTGGTGAACCTATGTAGGAGTTTAAGTCAAACAAACTTTAATATGCTGAAAGCATAGATTGATAAAGTAGAGAAGGATTTCAGAGAATTGAAATGTATACAAGAGAATTCAGTGGAAATTCAGGAACTGAAGAATTACAAAGATAAGTTAAGAATGCTAAATATGGGTCAAATAGCAGATGGAATGAAACGAAGAGGGAAATAGTTGCCAAGAAAATGCATCCGGAGGAAGGAGCCAGATGGGAGCACTGAGGGAAAAAACACAAGTACGAGAAAAGCAGAACAGACAAGACGTAAGACCAGGGCAAGATGGACGTCAGGGATGGTAACTGGGTCCTAGACACAGGAGAAACATGACTGTGGGGAGGCAGTGCGTGAGGAGGTGACGGCTGAAACCTTTCCAGAATCAGAAAAGAACTAAGCCATAGAATCACAAAATCTATAAAGGTCAATCAAAACAAAAGGCAAGCATACTGAGGCTTCAGAGTAAAACTTCTGGAAGTCAGACCGAAGAAAAACCTGCAAACACACCCTCAGAATGGACCGATCACAAAGGAGCAGTGAGACTGAGGGCGATTCTCATCAGGAACAGGGAAAAAAAGTGAAGAGACATCTTTAAAATAACGAACGGAGAGGCCAGAGATGTAGCTCCGTGGGGCCGCACCTACCTGGAGACCATGAGGTTCTGAGTTCAATTCCTAGGACTCAGAAAGAAAGAAAGAAAGAAAGAAAGAAAGAAAGAAAGAAAGAAAGAAAGAAAGAAAGAAAGAAAGAGAGTGCCAACAATGAAGTCTACACTCATGGGAAAATTCTTCACGTTGAGGAAAATCAAAATATATCAGACTATAACAAAAATAAAACTTAGAGAAATTGCACTAAGAGTTGTAATAAAAAGATCTTTCAGCAGACAGAAAATAACTGTTAAAAGAAACATGTTCATAGGAAAGAATTAAGAACCTCATCAATGGTAGATACGTTAAACCAAACGTGTACGGAATGCATAAAACATACTAATAAAACTAACACAATAATTTATGAAATTTAAGATGTAGATTTAAAATTAATGATAATTGCCTAGGAAGTAGAAAATAATATTTTGTATTAGATTATAAAGAATTTCTATTGTCATTTTTATGATAATAAAAGAATAGTATAACTGAATACCTATTTGATCATTTGCATAATGATGAAGTAGAGATAAATCCAATACATTTTTCGTATTTATTTTTTATTTTTCTCTTTATATTTTGACTTTCTCATATAAAATGTATTATGTTCAAGCTTGTGTATCTCATTAATTTCACTTAACTTTATATCAAAGTGCATCTGTTTTCCTACAAACAACTCAAATTTATTCTTCTTTATGGCAAAGTAGGATTCCAATGTGCACAAATACCACATTTCTTTTTCATCTGTTGATGGACACAGAGTTCACTTCCAAGATTTAGCTCTTATGAAACGTGCTACTATAAACACTATGATATAATGTCTCAATCTAACAAATCAATATTTAGAAGAGCTACTGGAGGAAAACTACAAAATTACAACTTTGATGAAATACCAAAGAAGATCTCACTAAGTGGAGATTGTCTTACAAACAGGAAAATTGTCAAGATGTTATTTAGAGCTATAGATTCAACAAAATACTAACCAAAATCTTAGCAGGTTATTTTATAAATATTGAGAAACTTGAAGACTACTTGGAGAGGAAAAGGAGAGGAGCACAATCAGAGGACCAACAGTGAGAACTTTGAATCCACAGAAATCAAGACTGTAGCTTTGGAGGGAAAATAGATTAAGTAGATACAGGGAACAGAATATAAAATAGGCTATAAATAGACCCACTCAAATGAGCAAGTGTGGTCCACTGATTTTTAATTAAAGAGCAAAGATATTTCAATGGAAAAACATAGTCTTTTCCATAAATGCTGCTGAAATAATTGACATTCGCATGCAAAACATAATTCTTACACCTTTGCAAACATTAACTCAGAATGGATCATAGATCTAAATGTGTAATGAAAATATACAAACTTCTACAAGAGAGGAAGAAGTATAGAAGACCTGATATTTAGTGTGGACTTTTTAGCTATACACAAAAAGCACACTCCATGAAGAAGAAAAATGTAATTTGGATTTCACTGAAGTTAAATGCTTCAGGCCCATGAAAGACATTGCTAAGAAAATGAAAAGACACAGCACAAATTGAGAAAAAAAAATCTTTGCAAAAGTGTATTTTGTAAAGTTCCGATATCCATAATATTAAAATGTCTTTAATTTCAAAAGCAGGAAAATAAATGCCCAATGAAACATGGGCAAAAGTCTTGCACAGCTGTCTCACCAAAGAAGATATACAGATAGCAGCTAAGCACATTAAAAGGTGTTCAGTGCTAAGTATTCTCAGAGAATTGTAAATTAAAATGATAATGAGTGGTCACTGCAGATCTCCTAGGGTGGTGAGATCCAAACCCTGAGAACCCTCAGTGCTGGCAGCACATGGGCCAGCAGAAGCTCTGGCTCGTGACAGGTTGAAATGTGCAGTAGTCCTGTCATGGTGGGAGACAGATTGGTTGGTTTGTTTTTTTTTTTACAAAACAGAACATAATCTTATCACTGTAGCCAGCAGTCACTTTCTTTTGAGTTCTGAACTTAGGACCATGCAAAATTCTGCACAAGAACATATATGGTAGCTTTCTCCATAACTACCAAAGCTTGAAAGCAGCTAAGATGCCCTTTACTGTGTGAATGCCTAAAACAAGCGGGTATATCCGTATGACGGAAGGGTATTCAGAGGTAAAAAGGGATGAGAAGCCATGGTAGAAAAAGACACGTGACACCTTAAAGCTCAGGGAACGAACCCAGTCTAAGTGGTAAAAACCGCAATTCAGAGTACAGGCGAATGACATTCTGAAACAGGCAACACGATTAAAGTAGTAAAAAGACCAGTTTGTTTGACAGGGTCAGAGAGGGAGAAGGACAGATGAGGAGAACTGGGATGCGCAATGGTTACTCACTACGCTAAGAGTGGTAGACAGAGGTCAATCCACATTTGTCAAAACTCGTAAAATAGATGACCACGAAGCGAACCCTGATGCAAACTGAGGACTTCGGTCAGTAATCAGTAATAAAACCCAGAGCAACATCATGAGTGCACAGAGAGGGGACATTTGCTCCACCAAGCGTGTTACTGACATCAGTGCACGTAAACAGTGGCCTGGGCACTCTGGGATCCTTTCATCAAGGAACGAGCTGGCTGAAGGCAGATGTGGGTACTGACAGGCACTGGCCTGCCTCAGTGTAAGAAGAGGCATCCAGTCCGACCTTCATCTCTGGATTAGCAGTGAAGTATTTCCTGATATTCACATGCCAAATTTTAACAGTCTGTTAGCAACAAGAGAGAGTCTTGGTCATCTCGTCCTGCTAAGGCACAGCCTCTTCTAGAGAGGAGCAGTGAGAAATGCAGATCATTCACATTGATCACAGCCTCTAGAATAACTGCAGCTGGAGGGGGTGACTTGACCAAACATCCCTTGTGGTGCATCTCCCCAGAGGTCGTGGTCATTAAGGATCCTCCAGAGCCTAAGCTAGACTCGATTTAGTGGGAGAAGCAAGTGGGGCTCTGTGGTGCAGAACACAGCTGCGGGTGTAACTGGCACTGCTGGTCCTTGGTGCTCAGGTGCAGCTGGGAACAGGTGCGGCCTTCAGAAGCCTGCACAGGTGCTACTGTCCTGCAAGTTCCCGGGCCACTGCGCCCCTCACCAGGCAGGCCGTGGTGCAGCTGTGTCTCCTTGGTTCTAGGTGGGTGCTTTTCAGCCTGCAGTTCACGTCACAGAGCCCGCTGGACCGGTAGAGCCATCCTGGAAACACGCTTTTTGTCATCTTCCTCGCCTGTGGCTTCCTGCTCCTTCACCCTCCCAGCCTTCATCTTGGGAAGAGTCTGGCTTCTGGGACCCATCCAGGGAGGCTGGGGAGGGGAGTCTGCTGTGGGGTGAGGAAAAGCTCCCGCGGTGACCTAACACTGGAATTCTGAGCTGGCTAGTGATTTCGTGGGTTGTTTAGTTGGGATACTGGTGCACTGTAATTATGACTGCACAAATTTTAATAAAGTACAGGTTTAATTGCACCCATGTCCTTTCATCATAAGAACTTGCGCTAAGCAACTATTTAAACGAGTAAATAAAATTATATATATGCTGTAAATAATGAAGTAGGTTTAAAATCTATTTGATAATGTATTTATTGAATTATGATTAATATAAATTATTTTATTGTTGGATTGTTCAGTTAGCTATAGATTATATAACAGATTATTATTATAGATTATTAATTTTACAAAAGATATGAAATTATTACTTCAGTTTATAATGCAATAATTAGAATCTAAGTATATGGAAAAGTGAGAGAGAGGAAAGGAAGGAAAAAGAGAAGGAAAAAAGAAAGAAAATGCTTAGCACTTTACAGAGAAGTTTCAAACATTAACGAATAGACCAGCAGAGGACGAACTTTGTCTTATATGCAAACTGATTGGTTCAAAAACTGGGCATGGTTCAAAAGCTGGAGAAGCAACATTTGAGAGGCTGTGTTGTAACTTAGTCTTTTAAAATTAAACAGAATTGTTAGATGGTTAGTTTCCTTTAAAAAATGTGACTTCAGAAGATTTGCTGCAAGATTTTGTTGTCGGAGTCATTTCTTGCCCAGAGAATATCAGTTTGAAAACATGATTTTATACATAGCGCACTATGTAGCTATTTCCCCCGACAATCTACAGTGGGTGGAGACCTGTAGTAAATGTAAATAATGTGTATTTTCTTTTCCCAAGTCCTCTACTGAGCATTTGTGTAATAACGGAAACCTAAAATGTCTGGGATAGATGTCTTTCCAAATATGTAAAACATCCTGAGGCTTCTTCCAGTGCCAAACTACTCAGAGGAAGACAGAGGAAGTCCAGCATCAGAGGCCCAGTTAGACTCAATAAAAATTTCATTTTAAATTATGGAAAAATATAAGCTAAGCTAAGGTGACACTTACACAATTATTATGTTTATTTTCTACATAACCCTTACAATGATTTTGACAGATGTTTGAAATACACATAAAAAAGGGGAAGTTAAATTAGAAGGTCACATTATAATGACAATACTTTTAGCATTGGTAAAAGACATAAATATTAATCAGAAAATACAGGTGTATCACAGACTCACCTAGTTTCATAAATAGCATAAAGTTTTCCATGTTCCTTGACTGCATTCCTGAAAAACATGCAAAGAAGGATAAAAAGTAAGCATCAAAATTATAGTTAAGTTCTGAAATTCCTTTGATAACCATATTGCCAAGTTGTGTTTATTTGATAAAATACTAAATACTTCCACTAGAATTTTACCAAATCCAAAACACAATATTAAAGAAATGTGCACACAGTTTTGAAATTAACACATATAACATGTAGACTCTGGTTCCTGCTTCGAGTGGAACTAAACTTGTACTGAACCACTGGTTAAATTCTAGGGAACAAGACAGAAAAACAAATAATAAAGAGGCATAATTCAAACAGTGACAGAGTCAGTGAAAAAATAAATTTATTTCCTTGTATATCTCTTTGCTTGATTTTATTTTTGATCTTTTGTTGAAATTTGCCATTGAGACTCTGCTAGATTATTTTAGCTAATTTTCTCTCCACTATTCAGACTGAATATACAGATGTCAACCATCTACCATGTATCAAAGCCCATTTTTGCAGATTTAAGTTATTTTAAGTATTTTACTCTGTGATGCTATTATAAATGGAATTTAAATTTCATTTTAAATTGTTCATTTTTATAGCACAGAGTTACAATTGATTTTTATCTTGTTTCTTGCAACCTTACTAAACTGGTTTACTAGTTCTAATCTGTTTTAGTCATAATCTGCATAATTGTATATATAATTATAATCTGTAATATATAATTTAATTAACACATATACTATCGTCTCATCTACAAATTGAGTTTATTTGGGTACTCTCCGATCTGTGTGCCCTGTGTTTCTTTTCCTGGCGTATTGCTGTCACTTGGACCATGCTTGAGTAGAAGTGTCAATAGCAGATATTCTTGTTTTACTTCTAATCCTAGAGTAAAGATGAACAATCTTTCATCATTAAATATGATGTTATCTGTAACACTTGTAAATTTTCTTTGTCAAGTTCAAAATTTGGCTGATATTACTGTTTTGTAAAGGTTTGTTTAAATCATGAAAGTGTGTTGAATTTCTTCACATGCTTTTTCTGCAACTATTGAGATGATTAAATGTGTTTTGTGCCTAATTCTGTTAATGTTATATATTAAGTGGATAAAGTTTCTGTGACAAACACAAATGCACTCTGGTGTATGATTCTTTTCCTATGTTGTATTGGGTTTGCTAGCATTTGATTGAGGACCTTCACTTCTATGTTTATATGGGATTTTCATTTATAGTTTTTTCCTCATGCTAAATCTTATCTGGTTTTTATATCAGGTTAACACCGATTTCATTGCATGAATTGGGAAGTGTTCTCTTATTGTGTGTGTGTGTGTGTGTGTGTGTGTGTGTGTAAGGTATTGTGAAAGATTGGTGTAAATTAGAAAAAATTTACTTACAGTCTCTTGATTCTTAACTGATAATTTCGATTACTGATTCAATGTCTTTATGTGTATAGATATAATCAGATTTTATGTTTCTTCTTAAATTGGTCTTGATGGTTCGTGTCTATACAGGACTTTTCATCTCTTCTAACTTGCCAACATACTGATCTTCCCAAGATTCCCTTAATGATCATTTTTGTTTGTGTAAGGTCAGGACTACTTTCCTTACTTTCATTCCCAACTTTAGCAATTTTAATCTTTTATTTAGGGGCCATCTGAGTAAAGTTTTACCATTTTGTTGGACTTTTTAAAGAACCAGCATTTGGTCTCATTGATTTTTCTTCACAGTTTTTCCATTCTTTCTTCATTTAATTGTTATTATTTCCTTCCATCTGCTTGTTGTGAATTTGGTTATTTCTTTCTTGTTTCTTAAGGCTAAAGGTCATCTTACTGGTTTGTCTTTCTTTTCTAAGATACTTTTACCTTTAGATCTTCCTCTCTACTGGTCCATATATTTTATCATGTTTTTTCATTTACATTTGTTTATTGTATTCTTGTTATTTTTTCTTTGACTTTGACCCATTGGCTATTTAGATATATATATATATATATATATATATATATATATATATATATATTTCTAAATAAATGGCTTAACTTCCAATATGTGTTAATTTACAAATTTCCTCCTGGTTTGAGTCCCTATTTTATTTTAGCTAGACTCTTCATGTAATTTTAAACTTCTCAAATTCTTGTTTTGGTTTGTGAGCTAATGTGTGGTTTATCCTGCAAAAATGCTGTTCACTACAGTGTGTCCCACATTTATTGAGTGAAGCATCTTATAGCTCTCTGCTAAGGCTAGATGGCTTATTCTGATGTCTAAACTTCCATTCCCTTAGTGATGTTTCTAGCCCTATTATCAGTTACGGAGAGGAAGGTATTGAAGTCTTTGTCAGTTATTACTGAATTTCATGTTACTAAATCTTTTTTACTTTTATTAGTCCACATTTGCTGTACATAATGATTACAGCCACGGTAGGAGATTGGTACATGTACACGACACATTTCAATATCCCTCTCAGCCCTACCGCTCTTTATTTTTCTTCATCAAATTCATTCATTTACCTTATAAGAACTTATAAAGAACTTACCATGTACACAGATTGAAAACCAGGCTAGTAGGCCTAAAAACACATAAAACATGCAAAACAATTGCACTGGATTAAGGTTCACTTTCAGAAACATTATCCCCACTGAATGACACTAACTTTTTTCTTTTGCTTTTTTCCCTAGTATCTGTCTTTTATTTCATCTATATCCATATATGTATATCTATCTTTGAGAGAGTGTGTGTGTGTGTTTCTCATAAAAGAGAAAATGTGATTTTTAAGCTTGAGTCCCTGAGTTATTCCACTTAACAGTATAGTTTCAAAGGTACATATGTTTTTCGACAAATGACTCACATATATCTTTTTTATGACAGAACATTACTCCATGGAATGATGATCCCCAAAAATGATACACACTCCAGGAAAAGAAAAACTTGTATAAATACTTCAATCCTAAATGTACTGGGGATAAAATGAGATTAATACAAGGTGTTTCTGCCCTCTACAATTACAGAGGTGCGCAAAGTGTTAGGGTGTTTGGGTGTCTCAGTTACTTTTCTTGTTGCTGAGACAAAATACTCAACACCCCACAAGTTAATGGAGGAAAGGTTTATTTGACTCCATTTTATAGAGGTTTCGGTCTATAATTATCTGGCCCCAAGGCGGTGTGGCTTCATAGAGAACAGCTCCTGCCAGCCAGAAGGGAGCAAAACAAACAAGGAAGAGGAAAGACAGCCTCTTTCTGTGTCTTATATTTCACAAAGGCCACCTGAATTAGGGAGGGGCCAAACCAACCTGATTAGTAATCACCCACCCCTAGTCCTAGCACTGCATCATGAAGCAGTCACAGTCTAGATTGAGTCACCTCTGAAAACTCCATTAATGACTGCATGAGACTGTGGGGGACATCTAGAGACAAATCATAACATCAGGTCACCTTGGTCAAAGTGTCCACTGAGTTTGCTGCACATGCATCTTCAATTTCTTCTCTAAGAGCCAGCAGTGAGTATTCTGCAATATGTGACATCCCTAGGGTCCCCACAGATAAAATTCAGCAGGTGTTAAATCAGGGGAACATGCAAGGAACTCAACTACAGCAAGGGACTTAGACATTAGTCACTTGTGTTGCTACTACAGCAAATGGCATAAACCTCAGTCTCAAGAGGTACAATTAACCACTAAGGAACGTAAGAGCATTTTAATGTGACATCTCCAATTTGAGGATATCAGTTAATAAACTATGATGGAGACGTGAGTTTGGAACAGAATCTCTCTGACAGTTTCACGAATCCATGATAAGTTTGAGAAATACGGCTGCACGCATAGTATACATCATAGAAAATCTGGTAAACCTCGCACAGCCACAAATACTGCTTTCTCCACGCTAGGGCTGGAACAGTTGCCACCCACACTCACCACAGAAGTTGGCCGCACAATGTGCGAGAGACACAGGCACAAACAGGACAAGCACAGAGCGCATTCCTAAGAGACCTAAGTGGGACGTTGACATCCCAGGATTGCTCCGTGCAATCGGTGAAGACGATTCTGACTGAAGAATCCAGCTTTGTGAGTGTGGGATGCAAATGTGAGGAATTTGTGAGGAGGAGTGTGATCTGATAAAGTGGAATATAAGCTAAATGAACAGTGAACCAGCACAACTGTGTTTACAGGGCTCCAAGAAATCCTAACACACGTATAGACAGGGCAGTCAGCTCAGCAAGCATTCATGTCTGCTGTGGAACCTCAGTAAGAAGCGTAACGGGACAATTTTCTTTGCAGGTACCGTTAAACATCAAGCATATCTAGACATGCTGCACACGTCCATCTTACACATGCCTGCCATGAACTTTATGGAAACGATGAACTTTTCTTTCACCAAGAAGGTACACACCCCACGGTCATGAAGCTGTGTGAGCTTATCCGGAGGAGAGTTTGCAAGATGCAGTGAGGATGAGGAGGGGCAGTTAGTCCCTGCTCATTCCCCTGATCTAACACCCGCTGCCCTTCATCTGTGGAAGACGCTAAGGGACACTGTGTACTACACTGCCTGCCCTTAGAAAACAAAACGAAAATGCCTGTGCAGCAATCTCAGTGGACACTGAGACCAAGGTTCCCAGGCACCAGTTTGCAGTACTAATAAAGGACTGGAAGCTAATTTGTATTAATCTCATGATGCCTCAGTAAATTTAGTATTAAAATATTTATACAACTCCTTCCTTTCCTGCAGTGTGTATACATTTTTTGACAGATTCTGTATATAAATACTACATTTTTAATCCATTCATCTGTTGACGGACACACAGGTTGTTTCCAAGATTCAGCTATTGTGAACTGCATGGCTATAAAGGCAAATGTGCATACTGGAAGATGAATAGAAGAGCAATAAGTGGGCCAAATGGAATCTCTGCTTTTGGATTTATGAATGAGCTCCATAGTGATTTCCATAGTGGTTGTATCCATTTGCAGTCCTGCGAACAATGGAGAAGTGTTCCTTCTCTCCACAGCCTCACCAGCATTTGTTGTTGTTGACTTTTTAATTGTAGTCTTTCCTTCTGGAATGAGAAGGAATCTCAGCGTTTTTGGATTTTCAATTCTCAAATGGTGTTGAACATTTTTCCATGTATTTATTGGCCATTTGTATTTCTTTCTCTAAGACTTGTCTATTCATTTCAGATGTCCATTTTTAACTGTCTTTAATTTTTTTAATTTTTTATATATTCTGCATGTTAATCCTTTGTCTGAGAAGCAGTTGGCAAGAACTTTTTCCTGTTCTGTAGGTTGTTTTTCACTATTTTAGTGGTTTCCTTTGCTATGAAAGAAATTTTGTTTTAGATGCAATTACATTAATAATGTTTTATCTTTTGAATTACTTGGCTCACTTACAAAACATCTTATTCCAAATGTTTCCCTTAAATGTCTGTTTTCCTGATGCTCTATTTTTTTTACTGATTACATTTTACATCATGTATGTTTTTTATGCTTTTGGTTTCAAATGAATCCTTTATTTCCAAGAAGTTTCTCTTAATAGACAACAGGTAGTTGACTCACATTTATCTGTCCTGCCAAGCCTGAGTTTTCTTTGGGGTGTGCATCCGTGAATATCTGTGCAGTGCTTGCCGCAGTGGGATTTACCTCTGCCTTTTGCTATTTTTTATGACTTTTACACCAGTTATTTTTTGTTCTGGTTTTACACCAGTTTTAAACCAATAACTGGTTTTACACCAATAACTGGTTTTATTTTTTGAATGCAGGCTTGTGTAGTGTATAAACACTTGAGTGTAGCACTTGAATTTTCTTTTCCTTTGTTTTCATTTTTCAAATTAAAATTTTTGCAGCTTCAGAATTAATGTACAACTGTCTTACCTAGATTGAATTAATATCAACTTAATTGTAATAATATTTTTAAAATAAATCTCCATAACTGCATTTCCTCCTTCTTCTTTTGTCCTACTTTTGTTATTCAAATGATTTCTTACATATTTTGTGTTCTTTATTATAGATTTATAATCATTGCTTAATGCAATTTTAAAAGCCAGGCCACAAAATGTGTACAAGAAAAGTTTATATCGCCTTTCGTACACATGTGTATATGTCTTATGTTACTAATATTCATTTCCTCAGATTTTTAATTACTTTCTAATGTTCTTTCATTTAATTCTATGAAATTAGCTTTCATGTCTTTTGTAGCATGGGTTTGCCACTGATAGGGTTTCTCAATTTTAATTTTTTTGAGATGTTTTAATTTTTCTTCATATCTGAAAGGTATGCTAGATATTGAACCCTTGAGATTCCTTTCTTTGATTCTGTTGAAAATGTCACCCCATTTCCTCGTAACCTTCATGGCTTCTGATGATAAAGCAGCTATTAATTTTACCAACTTTCCTTCGAACAGTATGTGTTCTGTTCCTTTCACTACTTTCAACATTCACTTGTTGGACGTGATTCCTTTACAGATGATGGCGATGAATTTAGGTGTGGAACTTTTCGAGTTTATTCTACTTAATTTGTTGAACTTTTTGTATGTATTAATACCTTAAAGTGAAATTGTGAAGTCTTATGCCATTATTTCTTCATACTTTCTACTCTTTTTTATTTCTTCTTCCGAGATTCCAGTTCTGCGTCTGTTGGTACCCTTGATTAGGTCTTATGTATCTTCCACATTGTTTTCCTTTGTCGCCAGTGTTTTCCTTCTTGTTCCTTACAGCAGTTGTCTTAGAGACTTTTTTCTTTCCTGAGACAAAATACATGACACTAAAGTAAAAGCCGGAAAGGTTTACATAGCTCACAGTTTGTGGTAGTTTCAGTCCTTAATCGGCTGGCTCCAAGCAGGGTGGATGGAAGGCAGGAATCACAGAGAAGAAACAGGAGGCAGCAAAACCAGGGGCCTTAACAGCATCTCCTGCCCCTTTTATATTACCCAGGCTACTTAGGGCAGGTGGCACTCACGGCCTTGATCCTGGTGCCCGTGAGTCTAGCACTGCACCATGAATCAATCCGTGTCACACAATCGAGATCCAGCCACCTCTGAAAACGTCCCACCTATGACTCATGATGCTTCGGGAGGACTTCTACACTTACAAGTCATAATAATGATTAACCTCGGTTGCTTTATCGTCAAGTTTGATAACCCTTAAACTCAAATGTATAGTCAATTTTTTCAATTGTACTTTTGGATTCAAAATTTTGTTTATTAAATGTATAGTACATTTTTCAGTTGCACTTTTTGACTTTTAAGGACTAATTCCTACATCTGTACTTTATCAGATGGGACATAGTTCTCATACTTTCTTTTACTATTTTCAAAGGTATTTCCATTAGTTCTATGAACATATTTTAAAGGACTTTGTAGTAAGTCCTGCTCCTCTAACTTTGACATATCTTTTTCAGGGAAAAACTTTTAACTATTTCTTTTTCTTGTATATTGTACACATGTTTTGTTTACTTCTTATCTTTTTTAAATTTTTCAAAAGTGGCTATTTAAATAATGTAGTATGTAACATCTAGATATCATATTTTTCACTTCACCACAATTTTATGTTATTTTTCTTTGTCTTAGCGAATTATCAAACCATAAAGTCTATTTTCTGTGGCCAGTGCAATCCCTACTGAGTTAAATCAATGATTAGTTAAACCTTACGGAGACATTTATTAAAATTCCTGGAATGAAACATTTCCTGTTTTTCCCAAGTGACTTTGTGTCTTAGGCTCTTCTTCCACCAACATATGGTGTTGTACTTTGCATTTCCTGAAAGCGAGTCAGAAGCAAAGCGTACCCAGGGCTGGGGGATCCCTGTAGAAGCCAGCCCTGAGCACGCTCGCACACTTGTGCATAAATGCAATCTTCATTTTTCCAGGAACACACCAGAGCTTTCTAGAATTCTTATGGGCACCCCATTCCCCAGTTCTTTTACTCTAAGTTTTTAGGTTAACCTCATATTTTCCCCACAGTAACAAGTAGTGATGGAGTAACTTAATTCCCTATAACTTTTCCACAAAATCCCTCAGCGAAAAGGGGTCTTCCTGGACCCCCACTATCCACAGCCTTCCCAGAAGGTTCTTCCGGAGAACCCCAAATTGGTCAGAATACGCTGTTACTTTTCCTTTGCTGTCACGGAATATATGACATAAATGAACCTTAAGGAGAAGCTTCATCTCACCACTGGCTGACTACTGCTTCCTGCGCATGGCGAGGCTGACACTTCAGGGCAGGGGAAGGCTGCACACTCTGTGGTGTCCAGGAGGAGTGGAGGGGACCGGGGCCTAGCAAACCCCTTCCACTCATGCTCCCAGCCTCCTGCTTGCTCCACCACCAGGCTGCAACCCTAGGGGCCCACCGGGTATGTGGTCAGTGAGTCAGTGGGTGAAACCATTGATCAAGTTAGCACCGGTGGTCCAGTCTCCTGTTAAAAGCCCACCTCTGCACATAGCAGCCTTTACAAATTTTGGGCCCAAAATTTAGCAAGCGTTTATCTGGGAAGAAGACGCTGGACAAGTTCAAACCTCACTCCTGCTCTTCAGCTGCCTGCTGGGCTCTTTGCTTCCCAGGGTGCCGCAGGGCTGAAGAGCCTGAGGTGAAAACTGAGCACGCCAGAGTGCCACACCCTGTGCTGCTCCTCCCCGTGTTCTGCTGTGTTTCCTCAATCAGTGCTCGCAGAATCGCTGTTCTCGGTCATCTTACAGAGCTCTGAACAAGCTGATCCTGAGCATTTCCCATTTGGTCACTGCTTTGATCAAGAGATCATTTTTGGACATCCTTACGTTGCCAGTTTCACTGATGTCGCCCCAGTGATAGTGAAGGATGCTACAAAAGCAATCAATTACATGAAGATTCGGTCTTTAAGTTAGGGCCGTCTGGTTTGTTATGTGGTCTGTTCTTTTGTCTGAAAAATAATCGGCTAAAATTTTTCCCACTCTTTATTATGTTGATCATTTTCTTTGCTGTGCAAAAGCTTTTTAATAACATGACACCCAAATTGTTGAATCTTTGTAATATTTCCTGAAAGATCAGGGTTTTATTCATGAAGTCTTTGCCTACACCTCTGACTTCAACAATTCTACCTATTCTCTATTCCATCAGATTTAGTGTTTCAGTTTTAATACTTAGATCTTTGATTCCTTTTGATTTTAGTTTAGTGCATGGTGACAGACATGAGTCTAGTTTTAGCCTTCAGAATGCGGAAAGACAGTTTTTCCAGCGCTATTTATTAAAGAGGCTGTCTTTCTTCTGAAATGAATACACACTTCGCAGATGAGGAAATTGAAACAGCAAATAAATATATGAAAAAAATTTGAACATCACTGTTCATTCTAGAGATGCAAATTAAAACAATGCTGAGATTCCATCTCACTGCAGAAATTATCAAAAAAATCAATTAATAATAAATCTGGTGGGGCTGTGGCAGGGCGGGGTAGGAACCTTTCTCCACGTCGGTAGGACTGTAGACTGCTGCAACCACTGGAAATCAGTGTGGAGAGTCCTCAAAAAAACCCCTAAAACTAGCACAACTATTCCCTTGTTGGTGTCTTCACAGAAGAAGTAACGGTATCATACCAAAGCAATGTATGTTCCTTCCATATTTACAGCAGCACAGTGTATAACAGCTAAGTCTTGGAAGCAACTCAAATGTCCATCAACCAATTAATGGACAAAAAAAGATTTTTTAAATTACACAATTGGTACTACACAGCCATAAAAGAGGATAAGCTTGAGATATTTACAGCTAAATGGACCTTAACACCATGCTCTTCACTGAAAGAAATGTGGACACACATGTGTAAATATCACATTGCTTCTTTGGTGTGAGAAACAGAAAGTGGAAACAAGAAGCAAAGTGCTCAAAGTGTTCAAACAGGAAGGGGAACTAGGGAGGAGGAGGGAAGAAGGAAGGAATGGAAAAGGAAAAAATGAGAAATAAAGGGTAAAATGGAAGCAAAGTATTGTAAATAAGGAAGGGAAGAGAGGTTGAAGGGAGGGGAGGAAAATGGGGAAAAGGGAGGAATCAATATACATTAGCACAAACTCCCAGTGATGAATGTGATCATTACGTATGTCTAAACTGTATCAACAAACTTTTTAAAAAGCAATTAAATGAATGAATGATGATTTTTAGCAAATGGTGCTGCAGCAATTGGAGTTCCAGGAACGCAAGAAATAAATATTGCCTGACTTTCTAGCATGTTATAAATAAGAGCGGGTCATTAACTTGGGTTTCAAATACAGGGCAATAAACCCTTTGGAAGAAAACCTATCGGATCCTAGGAATCTACTGCGATGAGATGGCTACTGGATAGGACAAAAAAGGCACAGCCCAGACCAGGAGGCTCTGCTGGGTTGGTTTGTGTCAGGATTGAAAGTTCTTGACCACTACGGCCCCAGCTGGGATGGGGAGCTGATGGAAGACAGGCTACAGATGGGGTGGGGCACAGCGCTGCCAACCTCCAGTCTGCTGGACTCTGACACCTGCTCTGAGTGGAAAACTCGCAGGACTCAGCAGGACAGATTTCACCAGTGCAGTGAGATGGCCGGAGACAGGAAGTGACGTTTTGCTAAGCAGGACGGGTCCCCGAGTGACAAGTGTGCCCCGGAATATGCTGGAGATGACTGGTGGGAGAGAGGCAGAGTGGAATTACAATGGAAAGGGAGCACTGATCAGAGCAGCTGAAGGAGAAACCTGACAGCATCAGAGTCTGGAAAAGATGCCAAGAAGCTTGAGCACTCAGGCACTTGTGACGGAAATGTACTAAAATTTGGTCCCAGAAAACATGTTGGGAGTTTATAAAACATGAAAATGGGTACCTACCCTAGAGTCTGGCGGTTGTACTTTGAGGGGTTTACTGCAGAGTGGCCAGGGTCTGCACACAACATTTAGAGCAAACTTACTCATTTAGGAAATTAAAATGATCTAAAAGCTCTTCAATACATGAATGTTTAAAGAAACTTCAGGTAATCCATGCCGTGGAATATTACCCAGCAAAAGGAAAGGATGAACTACTTAGATACGCACTTCTGAAGTGTGCTGGAAAACTGGTAGGTGTGAATTTAGTTATTTACTAGTTTATTATGTGATAGACACATTTTTATTTACTATAGAAATAAGCAAAATACTATAAATCAATATAAATTCATAAAAATAGTATAGGCAAACAAAACAGATCTAAACTTTATATTATATGAAGTCATAGAAAATATAAAATAATATGATATTTCCATGAACCAACTTGAAAACATTTTAATTATTGTTGCTAAATGTTTGGTAATATAAACATTTAATGCATTATGGTGATAAATGTCAACTTTTACATGCCTATTTTAGCCTCAAGAAGTTTTATGCACTTTAAACCAGTCATTACAAATGCAAGGACCCATTTGCAAAAACGCTATGAAGTAATTTCCAATCATAAAACACCATAATGATATTTATTTAATTTTTTTACTAATAGAATATTAGAAATAGTGTGTGTCCAACGATGCTGAATTGGTTAAGCTATAGTAACAGACTACAGGGGAACATTAAGAAAGCAAGCATCTAATTTATTTGAATAACATTGATAGCATAAGAATGCCCGGGATATTGTGCTAAATTACATCATAATACAAAACTCTGCCCACATATGTTCAGTAAATAGGTAAAATTTACACAGTGTACACACTTTGTATTGAAAACAGAAGTCGAATTTTGTAGTACCCAAATACATATACCATTTCTTCGTAACGAGTGGAGGACAAACTATAGATGTATGTTCAAAGTGAAGTTATCTTTCAGAAGTTAAAACATACTCATAACTGTAAATATAATGCAAACTCAGAAAAATAAAAACAAGGGGATATGTGCTATACCATAGCGATATAAAATAAAGTGAGTATAGCCCAAAGCAAGCATCTCAGCAGTCCCGCTGCTATTT
This sequence comes from Cavia porcellus, assembly GCF_034190915.1. Lineage (NCBI taxonomy): Eukaryota > Metazoa > Chordata > Mammalia > Rodentia > Caviidae > Cavia > Cavia porcellus. Next base: position 3,445,687 of record NW_026947489.1, on the reverse strand, counting down.
ATTTTTCTTGGAACCTGTGGCATCTTTAGTGGTATGGGACAATCAACTGTGATTTCAGAACGAACAGATCTCAAGGACTGCCATAAAATTGCCCTGAAGTAATGTAGCTTCTGATCCTCAGACTGGTTTCCTTTTGTATTTCCCTTTGAGGCTCTGAAACTTTCTTAATCTTCTCCGTGATGAGGAACCTTTTTTCTTTCTTCCTTTTTTTTTCTTGCTAGGAAAAATATCTTTGGAGTAAATGGCTGGCAAATTGAATTTCTCTGCCTAGCAAAGTCCTTTCCGTGCAATCAACTGTGATGTAAGGGGAGCTGCCTGAAAAGTCCAGCATCACCAGCAATAGTCACAGAAAAGACATGGGATCCATCTTGGAATAGAAATATTTGTTGTAAAATCAAATGAGAGCTGATTGCAAGGAAATTGCTGTGGTCAATCAAATGCGTATGCATGTGCTTTGACTCATGTAAAGTCCCTGCTGCTACCCTCCACCGTGAGAGGCCTCCCTCTACAAGACCTTTGTTTTTAAGATCACTAACTCGGTGGAGTTCAGTGTACACTTAGCATGTATGAATTTTACAGTAATGGTCCAGCCTGCAAATCTAATTGTATTTGTTTCAAATCAACGTTTCACCCTAAGGCCCTGCCTGTCCACAAATGCTTTCCCCTGTCTCCATGATCTCCTCTGTGAGCAACACATGGCAGAGCTACTTTCTTTGCATCAGCACCAGGAGCTGGTAGTTTGTTGGTTTTCCTCAGTTTTTGTTTTTGTTTTAATTTTAGCCAATCTAATAGATGTGCAATCATGCCCATTGTACGTCACCGTGTACTTCTGTAATGACTGATGATGTGGACCCCTTTCATGTATCTTCACAGGCAGAATGTCAGTTCAGATTATTTGCAGATTTTAAAAAATGTGGTTGTTTTCATATATATAACTCTCAGAAATTCTTTACATGTTTTGATACACACTGTATAATAACTTCTTGTGCCTGACATGTGATTTTATAATATTTCGTCCTACTTTATGGCTTGTCTTATTTTCATGATGACTTTGCCTGAGCAAGCATATTTTTACTGAATGTCAATTTATCAATTTTTCTTTTATAAATCTTGCTTTTAATATTTTATTTAAAATTTGTATTTTCCCAAAACCAAATTCACACAGGTTTTCTTCTCCCTCCTAAAAATTTAATGTTTTACCTTTACACCCATGATCAGTTGAATTAATTTGGTGCACAGTATGAATATATCAAAGTTTTTAATACAGCGGTGCATCGGTTTATACATGCTTTGGCTTGTGAACAATTTGGTTTGCAAATTAGAGTGTTTGGCAAAATTTTGCTTTTGCTTGCACACGCTACATGGAGTGAAAAACAAAGCCCAGGCCCCCTTTCTTACCAAACACCAAATCAAACCAACCAACCAAACATGGCCCTCTTTCCCAAAATCATGGAACAAGTACCGCTATATATGTATAAATACATATACCATACATGTATATGAAAAAGTTAATATTTGTAGTATCCAAATCCATATACCATTCCTTCATAATGAATGTGTATTATATATTTACTGGACTGTATATGTACACATATACAGTATTCTATTACAGCACTATTTTTGGAAAATGCTATTCTTCCGCAGTTGAATTCTTTCCACATTTTTCTCATAGATGAATTGATCTGACTTGTGTTAATGTATTTCTAGACTCTCTATTCTATTTTGTTGATCTATGTGCAGAAACTTTTCTTGATTCCACACTTTCGATTATCATAGCTTTATTGTAAACCTTGTAATCAAGTGAATTTCCAAATTTGATCTGTATAAAAATAATATATATTGGCCTTTTTTATAAGATCATTCTAAATTCTTTCTGAGAACTTCTGTGTGGATCTCTTTGAACTGCACATAGTTTATCACATGGTACAGAAAGGGTTTGTTTTTATTCATGTAGCATTAGTCTTGGTGTGTTAGTGATTCCACGACAACATAAATAAAGGTAATGGGAAGGGACTTCTCAGCTGCGTTTCTGTTTTGGGGTAGAAACAGTCCGTTTGCCCTTGAGATTGTTGGTAGCTACTATTCTTTTTTAAATAACCTGGTAGGATGAAGGAAGTGCTCTCCTGTCATTAGTTGGCTAAGAGTTGTCTGCTTGTTTGTTTTATGCATATATAATTCATGGAACAGAAATCAAGCTGATATTAGCTGGGGCTTTTCACAGACACCTTGATCAAGGTGAAGAAGTTTCCATCCAAGCTGAATTTGTTTTTAAAACATGAATGTTGAATTTTTAAAAAGATTTAGTTATAACTATCGAGATGAACATGTGCTTTTTCTTGTTCATTATTTGTAATGTTTTATTAAATCCATTAAATTTTGCTGTCTTTATTGTCAATGCTTTTCAACTTTGTCTAATGTTTTCTTTCTGCATCTGAGATGACTGTATGATTTTCTCTCTATCCTATTAATACACAAATTTCATTTATTGATATTTAAATGTTGAACTAGATTCTGTCATTGGGGTAAAAAACAATAAGATGGGAACAAAAAATGGTTTTCAATCATCCTTGATTTTATTTTCTAATATTTTCTGAAAATTTTCATATTTAAACTATTTGGAGATAGGACTCCATGATTTTCTTTTAGTACTATTACTTGGCTTTTGTATATTGCATTCTGGCATGAAATTAATGTGATTTGGAAAGTATTTCCTTTTCTATTTACTAGCAAAAGATTTGTGAAGTTGTTTATTTAGTCCTTAAATGTTTGTAGACTCTGCCAATGAAAATATCAGGCCCTGGATTTTTTTTTTTTTAACTTAAGGATTTGAACTAAGGAATCAATTTCTCGAATTGAGACAGAACTACTTTTGTATACATTTCTCTTTGAGCATGCTTTGATGCTTTTATCATTATAATAATTATTTAATTTAACCTGGTCTGGTGAGTTGATGAACATAAAGCTATTACTGCCATTCTCTGTTATTCATCTAGTATCTGCAGAGAAAAAACAGCCCCCTGCATCTGCTATCATTGGTTATTGGTTGTTAGTGTTCCATAGACAGTGATTCAGCCAAGTTGTTTGATAGCGTTAATTAAATTCCTAAAAATCTTCTATTTTGTTGTTTTACGCAAAGAAGAGCACTGAAGTCACAGGTACAATTGTAGATGTGCTTCTGTCACTTTTGTCCTATCAGCTGGGCTTCATGTGCTTTGATTCTCAACAGTAGGCACACACACATTGTTAGGATTGCTGTAGCTGCTTGGAGACATGTGTATCCCTCTTGATTTAAGCGTGCATCTGTTTATCCTTAACAAGCTCCTAATTCTTGCATCTTGCTGTTAACATAGCTAGTACGGATTTCCTTCAGTTAATAATTACATAGGATAGCTTGCACGGTTCTTTAGCTTTTTATCTGTATATACCTATGTAGGCACACAGATGTGTCATGCTTTATTTTGATGTGGTCTGAATCTATTTCTTTTAATGTTGTGTTTAAGTCATCAAAGCTTACTATGATTATTGCTATGGCCCATTTAAAGCCCATATTTGCTAGTGTTTCCTATTTCTTCTCATTTTTTGTCTACATGTTCTGCCTTTTCTCTTGTTTTTGATCATGTTAATATTTATTGTATCTTCTTTATTGATGATATTTATACCTGTTCTAAATTTTTATAACTTACTCTAGAGTTTTCCATACATATTTTAATGCCCATGGTACCTCTGCGTCTGGTACCCGTTACACATTTACAATATATTTCCAATTTGGTTTTCACATCCCTCACGTTATTACTGCTTAAATTTTTACTTTTTTCATAGGCTCTACACATTCTACATATTTAACTTTGCTTGATTTAAGCAATCATTCACCTTCTAGAACAATTTGAAAAGCAGAATACAATTATAGTCTTATGTCACTTTCATTTATTTCCAGGACTCCTAATTTATTTGTGCATATTAATTTCTGTCTGGTATTAGATTCCTGTGCCTGACAAACTTTCTTACATTTCTTTCAATTGCTCTGTCTGTAGTAAACTTTTGTATTTTTTATTTATCCAAAAAGTCTTTGTAGTTATGACTATTTTAATATTTTTCTTCAGTACACAATAGTTGACTAGTTTTCCTTTGTCCATCTTTTCTTTTGTTCTTCTCTCCTCCATTTTCTCTTCCTGCATTTCTTTCTCTCTTTCTCTCTCTCATTTGTTCTTGCTTTTTGCTTTGCTTTGCTGTCTTTTCTTCCTTCCTCTTCTTTCACTTTGAAGTGTCCCTCCATCTTCCTTTAGCTGCCGTCTCCGACGTTTACGCTGCCTAATCTTTGTTCCTCTGAATCTGACTTTTTTCCTAAAACTTTTAAAGACGTTCTTCTTAATCTATTTCGCTTGTTACTTTGCTTTTAATAGGCATGGTTGTTTGCTTTTATTTTATTTCCACCTAACAATCGCTGCGCTTCTGAGTTCTTCATTTTGGTGTTTTTCTTTTTCTATTTTAAAAAGAAAAAAAAAGATGCTCTCTCTTCTATACTGTAATTTTCTGTAGTATGTTGGATTCATTACAGATGAAAGCAGAAAATGTGGGAGGATATTATCATATCGTAATTAGTGTTTGCTCATCTATTTGGACATAGCAAATTAAAATTTATGAAAATTAAAATAACTTCATTTCCACTCAGCTACATATTTCTGTTTTTATTTAGTTCTTCTTTTATATATACATCATTCCATGAATTCTGATTATATTCATAAGCATCCTTAAACTTACAGAGTGCTAATGTTTACTGTCTTCCTAATTATATGCTAATGTGAAGATTATTCCGTTTATACTTTTACCTGTTCCTGATGGTTTATAAGACTATTATTACAACACATGTTAATGAAATCTACAGCCATGCTTGTAAACTGCAAAATTAAATTCCAGTATTTACTTCAGCTTACATTTTTAGACTATATATACAAATGTGTGTGTGAGAAAATACAGCAGTTGAAAATATATTTTTACTTGAAAATAATGATAACCTTTCATTTTTTTCCTGACTGATTGCTTAGGCAATAGCATTCAAAATAATACTAAAGGACCTGAGGACACCTTTCATGGGGAAATATGAAAACGTCAATTTCAGCCAGGCCTGGGCATGGACCTGTAATCACGGCTCCCTGAGACACTGAGGCATATCACAAATTTGAGCCAAGCCTGGACAGTTAGGTAACATAGCCAGTCCATGTCAGAAAATAAAAAGTTGAGCTGGAGATCTTTCTACTTTCTGATATCTTCTTCTGTCGCCTTCTTCAGAGTACTGTCATTTTCAGTGGAGAGTTCTTTTACTTCCTTTGTTAGGCTGATTCTTAACTATTCCAATTTTTAATGGCATTGTAAAAGGTGTTGCTTCCCTAATTTCTTTCTCAGTGAGTCTGTTATTTGTGTACACGAATGCTATTGATTCTTGAGTGCTGACTTTGAATCCTGCTACACTATTGAATTTGGTTATTAAATCTAGAATTCTCTTGGTGGAGTTTTGGGGGTCTTCTATGTAAAGTGCCGTATCATCTACAAATAAAGATAATTTCATTGTTTCTTTGTCTGTTTTTATTCTTTTTATTTCTTTCTGTTTAATTACTCTGAATAACATTTCTTGAACTATACTGAATAGTGGTGATAGTTGACCCTCTTCTCTCATTTCTGATTTTACAGTGAAGGTTTTCAGTTTTTTACTATTTAGTGCAATGTTGCCTGTTGGTTTTTCATCTATGTCTGTTATCAGATTGAAAAAAGACCTATTGTAGTTTTGTGTCAAGTTCTTATCATGAATGGGTGCCAGATTGTATCAGATGCTTTTTCTGCATCTATTGAGATGATTATGTTATATTATCCTTGGATCTGTTAATATGGTGTATTACATTTATTGATTTGCATACGTTGAACTATTTCTGCATACCTGGGACAAATCCCACTTGATTATATTATGTAATCTTCTTGATGGTTTGCTGCACCCTGTTTGCCGGTATCTTATTGGGGATTTTTGCATCTACGTTTATTAGAGATTGGTCTGTAGATCTCTTGTTTTAGCTGATTTCCTCTCTGGTTTTGTTATCAGGGTATTGCTTGCTTCCATGAATGACTTTGGGAGTACTGTTTCCCTTTTGATTCATTAAAGAGTTTGAGGAATACTGGCATTAGATCTTCTCAAGATATTCCTCAGTCTGGGGTAGGAAGAATAAACAGTGAAAATGGCCATACTCCCAAAATTGTTTTACAGACTTAATGCGATCCCAATCAAAATATCAAAATATTAGACATTAGGGAAGACATCCTAAAGCTTGTTCATGACCAGAAAGGATTTAGAAAAGCAAAAGTAATTCTGACCAACAAACGAAAAGCAGAAGTATCACAGTTCCTGATTTTAAATTATACTGCAAAGTTACTGTGAGAAGGAAAAAGCCTGACATGGTACTGGCAGAAGAAGAAAGAGGAGGAGGAGGATAAGGAGGAGGAAGAAGAGGAAGAGGAAGAGGAGGAGGAAGAAGAGGAGGGTGGAGGGGAGAGGAAAGGAAAGGGGCAGGGGAAAGAAAAGCAGAAAGTGAGGGGGAAGGAGAAGGAAAAAAACAGACCCAAGGATCAAAAGAACAGAAAATGAAGAAAGAACTCCCTGCGCACTCAGCCGCCTTACCCTTGACAAGGGGCCAGACATCCTCACGGGAAGAAAGACAGCCTCTTTAATAAACGGCGCTGGGAAAATTGGCTGTTTATATATGGGGACTAAAACTAGACCAGTGTTTCTCACCATGCACTAAGCTAAGATCAAAAGGGATCAAAGATCTAAACATTAAAACAGAAACACCAAATATGCTGAAAGAGACAATAGGCAGAACTCTTGAAGACATGGGTGTGAGCAGAGACTTCATAAACAAAAGCCTGACCTCACTGAAAATACTATAAAGAATCAATAATTAGATTCTTGTCTTATTAAAAAGTTTTGCACAGCAAAAGCAAACATCAAGAGACAAAGAGACAACCCACAGAGTAGGAAAAGGTTTTAGCCAATTGTTCCTCGAAGAATTAATATTTAGATCCTATAAAGAACTGAAAAAATTAGGCCTTCCTCATTTAAAGAACTGATACAAAAATGAGCATCTGAAATGAATACACACTTCTCACATGAAGAAGTATGAATGGCAAATAGATGTATGAAAATGTGTTCAACATCACTGGTCATTCAAGAGATGTAGACTGAAACGTGGCTGAGATTTCATCTCACTCCAGAAAGAAAGGCTGTTATTAAGAAACCGATAATGAATGCTGGTGGAGCTGTGGGGAAAAACCCTTCTCCTCTGTGGCTGGAAGTGTAGACTGGTTCCAAGACTGTGAAAATCCCTTTAGAGGTTCCTCAAAAAAGTAAACTGGATCACATGTTTAAGTATCACATTGTTTCTCTTGTGTGTGAAACGGAATGAACCAAATAGGTAACAGATACTGGAAATTAGGAAGAAAACGTTCAAATGTGACGGGGACATAGGCGGGAGTAGGTGAAAGGCAACGGAGGAAAAAGGGAAAAAAGAACAGAGAAAAAAGGAAAAATAAAAGTATAGAAGGAAAAAATGGAAACAAAACTTGAGGAAGAAGGGCTGAAGGGCAGGTAGAGGAATGGGGAGAAGAGTCAAACTATGTCACGTCCAGTTACAAACTCCCGAAGATGCATGTAATCAGCATAGATTGGAAGTGTATGTAGAAGATTAATTTTAAAAAGAAGAAGAGCCAGATTTACTCTTGTCATTAAAACTCAATTCTCTCAAGAACCACATTAATTCCTCCTGAGGATGGGGCCCAGGGCCCTTTCACCTCTCTCGGGTTCCCAGCATCACCACGATGGGGCAAAGCTTCTGGCCCTGGGCCTTTGGGGAGCACCATGACATCTGAACCACAGCCCTGGATAACAGTGCCGGCATGGAAAGACACCTCGATCCAATAAAAACTGATGTGGTGGCACACATGCTGCAGGCCAGGCCCTGACCAGGAGCGGAAGCCAACGTGGAGCCCAGAAGACACTGTCCTTTGTTTAGCACTGGGCAGTGGTGGCTATTTCTGGGCAGTGGTGCCAGGACACCACTCTGCAGGATGCTCAGGCCTTGTGAAGCACCGCAGAGAAATCCTGCAGAGGAATTTCGTGACATGAGTGTGAAATTCAGCCTCCTGGAAAGAAAAAAGCCAGCAGCTTTGGGTGACGAGTGGTGTTAAGGAGAAGAGCATTGGCTTATTTTTGCCCTCAATTGTCACGGTCAAAACAGGAGCAAATGTTCTGCCTGCAGTCACTTCCCAGGAAGTTTATGCTTTAGGAGAATCAGTATCTTGTTGACAGTCATCACTTTTGGGGTGACCTGCAGAGTTTAGCGAGGTCAAGGGGTTAGGTCAAGGGTTGCTTGCCAGACACGTCAAGCCCAGAAGCGTAAGTTAATTCCTCAGTGAAATGATGTAAAACTTGTAACACTCAAATCCGAATTCCTCCCCAGATTCCCCTGCTGACTCTGAGCTCCCCCAATGTGGTCTTCTACGGTGATGCCATGAGCCCCATGGCCCCCTGACTGAGAGAGCCATGACAGTTTACAAAAAAAAGTACCAGAAAAATTGTAATAAAATCTCTTTCTGGGAGGAAGCAAGCTGATGAGTAGAGCAGAGGAACAGTTTTGTTACAGAAACAGATGCTGGATGGGATCTAAGACCTATTTGTGAGATCTTAAAAAATCAATAAAGTTCTTTCATTGATCAAAGAAAGACCTCTTACATATTCATATGGAACCTACAGTATGTTGCAGCAAGGTTTTTAAAAATATACCACGTAACTCTAAGCCAAGTCAGAATGGAGTAAGCACTACAAAAGAAGTGTGCATGCCAAGGGAATGCAGTCTCCTGCTAAATTTGTTCATTTTTAGTTAAACAGTTCACAGTCATAGGCTGTAGAGCTGTACTTGCTAACTATGGTTAAAATCCCCAGTTTGTCACTGTCGTGGAGATATCCGCAGTTTGAGCACTTCTACAGCACACCCTGCCCTTCTCCAAGGAGACTTACCACCCGTTACCTTTGTTAGCTTTGGGTTCTGTTTGGATTGGATGCTTTCCAGACTTCAGGATTTTGAATTACTGTCATCTTTTGAAATAATGTGATGCAAATTAAAACACCAGCATAAATTAAAGTGCTTCTTAAATGCTTAGCAAAAATTAACATCTAAGAGCCAAAGCTAAAAGGAAACATAATGATTCCTCCTAACACAAGTAAAGAAGCCTTCTATTACACACTCAACGTATGAGACTGCCTTAAAGCAACTATAATAAGACTCTCCAATCAGATTCTTCAGAACCTTCTGCCAGAAACAGACTTGGCTTTTGGGAGCGAATTGGGCACACGCTGAGAGATTAGGTAGGTTTGGGTCCCAGCCTTGACAGTTACTTTAGTAGTTGAGTGATAACAGGCTTTTGATTTAGGCTTTTGAACCTTTCACCTCTAAATGTCAGCACCTCAGAGCAAAAGGCGGGAAGTCAGGGAGACAATGTATGAAGCTCCGTGGTGTGTGAAGACAGCTTCCTGCACAGCACGTGTGCCTGGCAACTGACACTGTGGCCTGGCCACCCTTTTCCTTTTAATTTTGAACTTTGGTCATTTAGTGGGCTGGGGTCCCTCAGCAGGGCTCCCCTGCATGATGCCCTAACTCACGGTCGACCACACACACAGTCCAGAGGGGAAAGGGCCACGCTGCAGTGTGCTGATGCTAGACTGCTGGGTTTGATGGGTCAGGTATGCATCGTGGGGTTTTATTTATGGTGCTTTACACTTACGGTAGTTTCTAGGAAGTGCCCCAGCAGAGGCTGAGGCAACTATGAGGCTTTCTCAAAAGTGAAGAAAGTGTAAGTAGGGTTGACAGAAATGAAGGCGGAGAAGAAGACAGCCACTGAAGAGCACGGCCAGAGAGTGCTTCTGTCTACCTGGAGCTTAACCTTCTGGGAACTCAGGAATCCAGGGTGAAGGTATTCTGGAATGTTCTACCCAGGGCGGGTCTGGGCGAGGTATTTATGAGAGCCGCTCAATGAGGGGTGATTCTAACTCACCTCCACCCGACCTGAGAGCTCAAGAGTAGGGCTTGTGACCGGGACATGTCCTCAGGCAAAGCCACCGGGCAGCTGTTGGTGAGAACAGCCTGGAGCAGGGCAGGACGCTCCCAGCATCAACTACAGATTTCCTTCTTACGTTTCTTTGTAACATGGCTTTCTAGTAGGTCTTCTACTACTTAGGAGACTTACCACCTTTTTTAGGATGCTAGTCGGTTCATATAAACATTTTTCCCAAGCCCTGTGTATGAGCAGCAGAAAGTCCAATGTAGTCAATTTCTGAACCTTCTTTTTCCTGGGATCTCACGAGGCTCAATTTGGGCTTTGTTGCTGCCTGTCCTTGTTGGTGTGGATCCTTGTCCTTTGGAAAGGAGATCTTCTTCGGGGATCCCAGCATGGTTTAGTACTGTACCCCTATTAATGTCCCTGCATAAATCATACCCCTCTCTTCTGCATTTGTCAAGCCCTCTGCGTTGGTAACGTTTCCTTGCTTTACTAAATTCCTGACACACAGGTTAAAGGAGGAGAGGTTTTTTGCCTGGCAGCATTAGCGGTTTCAGTTCATAGTTGTCTGGTTCCAAGACAGAGCAGAAACTTCACGAGGAGTGAGGAAGGAAGCAAAGAGGGTCAGGGAAGAAGAAGGATTTGTCTTTTCAGTCCTGACCACAGTGGCCCGGTGCTTCCCTCTAGGCTTCACTTGCCAATGTCACACCTGGCTGTAAACCCGTGAGTAGACTAATCCAGTGGCCTCCCAAAAGTTCCATCACCTCCTGTGGTCCTGTCCCCTCCCCAGAGGCCCATCCAGGAGCAGTGAGGCTTTGGGGAGCATCTGCATTCAGACCATCGCGCCCTCCCTGCTGGGAGTCTCAGGAAGGCCTCCACAGGCTCTGCTGAAAATGTTTCCAGGGACTGCTCTACCCCCATCCACACCCTGGCTGTCTCACTTGCTTTATTTGGTTTTCAGGACTGTTCTTGGGGAGATAAAGAGCACAAATAACAAAAGCAGCAAACCCACGAAACTAGTGTGCTTTTATTACCACAAGCTCCCTGTTTGGGGGCTTATTTCGGTAAGATTCATTTTTTACTGGAGAGTGTTCATTGACATTTTCATGAATTTTTATAACTTCTTCATTTTGTAGTGCTCCTGCAGTGGCTCTGATATGCCCGTGTTCTGTTCTTAATATTGATTATGTTTCTTGTTTTTTCAGTCTTGTTGGAATCTCACCAAAAATGTTATGATTTTTTGACTGTTTCTTGAAGAAGCAATTTCTGACTTTGTTAATTACTTTTATGTGTTTGTTTTATATTTATTTAATGTTATTATATTTTTAATATTCATGCGTTCTGCTTCTTAAAAGTGTATTTTTCTTTGTCTAATTTCTTGGGATGAATATTTGATACATGACTTCTCAGGCACTTTTCCAGTATAAGTATTTATGCATACACATTTTCACCTAATAATTTTTAGGTTTTATTATATACTTGCTTCAAATTTTTAAAAAATATGATTTCTTCTTTGGTCAATGGTTTAATATTCAATCTGACAGAAATTAATTTTATATTCATCTTTTCTAGTTGGTTTTGAAATGAATTGCATTTTGGTTAAGGGGCATATTTTGTATTAGTTTAGTCCTTTGAAATTCATTAAGGTAAATTTCAGTATTCAAATATAATAATCAGGTAATGGAATGTTGTAAATATTTTACATGACCTTGCAAAGAGCATGTGTTCCACAAATGTTCTATATTTGATCGTAAAGCACATCTCATTAATCATCATGCTTACATTTTCTATGGTCCCCCTGAAAAAAAATTTTAAAGACAAATAAATAACAATAAAATAAAGTTTCAAAATAGGTTGGTAGGAGACTAACAATAACTAATACATAGCATATTGTTGTCTTCTAGTAGTTGTTCAGAGTACAAGATTACAGGCATGCTATCTTGTGCAAACAACATTAGCTCAAACATTTCTTTTGAATGAACTAAGGGAAACTAGCTGTATAACTATCTTCACTATGTTGTGTGTAAATACGTATATTTTTTCTTCTTTCCTTTCTCCTTCTCCATCACAGTTTGTCTTTCCTTTTGAACAGTTTCTTCCCAATTCATAATATCTGTTGTATATTTTGGATCTAGTTTACTTGTTCAGTTGCTCACACCAGGGAGACAACATGATGTTTACACACATGAGTGATTTATTTCACTTACAAGTGTGGTCCCAAGTTACATCCATTTACCTATAACACCCTCCAGTTTATGCTGCTTTATGTCAGAAAAGGATCTCATTATAAATAAAACAAATCGTCACATCTTTTTTATTCATTCCTCGGTTGATGGCATTTGGGTTGTTTGCAAGATTTAGCTGTTACAAATCATGCTGCTATAAACAAGAGTACATATATTTTGATGTGGTACAGTGTCTTTAATACTTAGAAAATACCCAGAAGGGAGATAACTGGGTCAGATGAGACCACTAATCCTACTTTGTTGAGGAATGTCTACACTGATTTCCATCAGTCTACACTCCCACCACCAGTACCATAGATAATGTGTCTGAATGTGTTTGGAGTTCTTTCTACATCTTCTAATCCATTCTGTTGATCCTTGGGTCTGTGTATTTTGCCACTGCCATGCTGGGTATGTTTATCATAGTACCTTTGTAGTATAATTTCAGATCAAGGATGATGATGTCTTCTGCCTTATCTTTGTTGGCCAGAATTCCTTTTGCTACTCAAATAGCTTCTAGGACTGTTTTCTCAAGATCTGTGAGGTATGCTGCTGGTGTGTCGATCAGGATTGCATTCAATCTGTATAATGGTTTTGAAGTGTGGCCAATTTCAATAAATAGGTTCTGCCTACCCAAGAACAAGGAATTTCTTTCCATTTTCTGATATCCTCTTCAATTTTCTTTTTCTGCTTATTACAGTTTTCACTGTAAGGGTTTTTACTTCTTACTTAGATTGATTCTTAAGTATTCCATTTTTCTTGATATTATTGTGAAAGTTCTGAATTTCTTGCTCGGTTTGATATTAACGTACCATTCATGATGCTATTGCTTCTTGAGTGCTGACTTTGTATCCAGCTATACTACTGAATTTGGTTATTGAATCTAGAACTGTTTTGGTGGAGTTTTTGGAGTCTTCCATGTAGAATATCATTTCATCCACAAACAAAGATTATTTCACTTTTTCTTTTCCTATCTTTATTCTGTTGCTTTCTCTTGTGTAAGTATCCTGGATAACAATTTCAGAGCTGTACTGAACTATATTTCTCTTGTTCCTGATTTTACATTCAAAGTCTTTAGTTTTTGACCACTTATTATGATGTTGGATGCTGGTTTTTCATCTATGGCTTTTATCAGATTGAGATAAAGATCTTCTATTCCAATTTTCTGTTGGGTTCTTATCATGAATGGGTGTTGGACTGTATTGTATGTTTTTTCTGCATCTTTTGAGATGATCATGTGATTTTTGTCTTTGGCTCTGTTGATGAGGTGCTTTACATTTATTGATTTGCACAAATCAAAGCATTCCTGCTTTGGAATGGATCCTACTTAGTTGTGGTGCATAATCTTCTTGATGATTTGCTGCATCCTGTTTGCCAGTGTCTTATCAGGATCTTTATATCTATTTTTAATAAGGAGGTTGGCCTTTAGTTCCATTTGTTGGCTAGAGCCTAGTTTTGGTATCAGGGCAATGTATACTTCCAGGGCAATGTTTGCTTCCCTTTCAATTTCCTTGAAGAGTTTGAGAAGTTATGGCATTAGTTTTTCTCTGAATTTATTATAAAATTTAGCAGTGAATCTGTCAGGACATGGGTTTTTCTTTGCTGGTAGTTTTTAAATACTTTAATTAATTAGTTTGTTGATAGTTTTTAATTGATTTAATTGATGCTGGGTTATTTAGAAGTTTTGTATCTTTTTGGTTCAGCTTTGGTAATTCACAGGTATCTAGGGATCTGTCCATGTTTTCAGTGTTTTCCATTTATTAGAGTACAAGTTCTCAAATTGATAATCTGGATTTCTGCAAGGTCTCTTACAATTTTACCTTTTTAATTCCTAATTGCATGGATTTAAGACCCTATCCTTTTTGATCAGGTTGGATATGGGTTTGTCCATTTAACCTTTAAAAGAACTAACTTTTTGTTGTGTTTTTGAGCAGGGCCTTGCTACATAGTTCAGGCTGGCCTTGCATCCCCTGTGATCCTCCTGCCACTGCATTCTGGGATACAGGCATGCACTAAATGCTAAGAACTAAGTTCTGATTTATTGATTCTTTGCATTGTTTTCTTACCTCAATAAGTTAACTTCTACTCTGATATTCAGAATGTCCTCTTTTATATGTGCTTTGGGTTTAACTTGGTCTTCTTTTTCTAAAAGCTTGAGTTCAACATAAGTTTATATATTTGAGCTCATCTGTTTTTCTGATGTGACACTCTCTCACAGTGAATTTCCCTGTAAGTTTCTCTCATAAAACTGCGTTCATTGCATCCAGTATGTTGCATTGGCAATATTGTTTAATTGCAAAAACTGTCTAATTTCTTTTTTATCTGTGACCCTCATTAGTTGGTAAGAAAGGCGTTATTTAAATTCCATGTGTTCGTGCAGTTTTTGTGATTTCTTTTCCCATTGATGTCCAATTTCCTTGCACTATGATCTAATAATATGCATTGGATAATTTCAGATCATTTGCATTTACTTAAGCACGTTCTATGAGCCAGTATGCAGTCTATCCTGGAGAAAGTTCTGTGTGCAGCTGAGAAGAATATGTATTGTATTGTTTTAGGGTGGAACATTTGTTCAAAGATTTGATTCAGCTATAATATTTCTTTGTTGACTTTTTGTCTAGTTGATCTTTTTGTGACTGTGGGATATTGAAGGCACTTATTACAATTGTTTTAGTGTGTATTTGATTTTCACATCCCTCAGTGTTTGTTTTATATAGTTGAGTATGCAGGTATTTGCTGTATATGTATTTATGATTATTATTTCTTCTTCTTCTTGGATTGATCCCGTAACAAGTAGATAGTGACCTTCTTTTTCTCTCTTTTTTGGTCTTGACTTGACATCCAATTTGTCTGCAAATAGAATAGCCACCCTGCTTTCTTCTGCTTTCCTGCCACATGAAATATTGTTTTCTATCCTTTTATTTCAGTGTGTAAATTACTGTTTTAATTAACTGTGTTTCTTGTGTGCAGCATGTTGTTGGATCTTGTTTCTTGGTCCATTCTTCCAGGCTTTCTTTTGATTGGTGAATTGAGGCCATTGCTTTGGTGGTTATGACTGATATCATTGACACCCTTGTCATGTTGTTTTCCTGTTGTTGGATCCCTTTCATTCCCCTCTGTTTAATTGCTTTCCTTGTCTGATGGACTCATGGAATTGTTGTCTTCATGGTGTCCTTCTAGCAGAGCCTTCCAAACTTTTTGGAGTGTTTGTTTGGTGGTAGTGAATGTCTTCAGGTGTTCTTTATCATGCAAGTATCATGTTTCTCCAATTTTGAAAGACAGTTTTATAAGGAACATAAATCTGGGTTGGAGGTTATTTTCTTTTAAGTCTTAAAATACTTCAATCCAAACTCCCCTTGACTTAACAGTTTGTGTTGAGTAGTCTCTTGTGTTTCTGATAGGGTTTCCTTTGTAGGTTATTTGTTTCTTTTCTCTAACAACAGTTTTGTTTTGTTTTGTTTTGCTTGAGATAGGATTTCACTATGTAATCCAGGCTGGTCTTGAACTCATGGAAATCCTCCTGCCTCAGCCTCTGGAATGCAGAGATTACAGATGTGCACCTCCATCTAGTAGTTTTTAACATACAGTTCTTGCATTGAATTTCTGGAATTTTGATTATTTTATGCCCTGTGGTAGATTTTGTTTTTCTGAATGTGGCTTATTGGAAATCTGTATGCCTCACTTATCTATATGTCAGAGTCTTTTTTCATGCTTGGGAAGTTTTTATGTCATTACTTCTGGGAACATGTTTTTTTTTTTTTTTTTTTTAAATATCTTTTTTGCTGTCTTCTGATTTTGCAGTGATTCTGATAAATCTTATGTTGCTTTGCTTTGGATCATCTAGCAGCCAATGAATTGATTTTTCATGGTACCTTGCTATTTTGAAGAAGTCTTTCATTTATGATCACTAACAACAAACCTGTCTTCTAGATCTGATATTCTGTCCTCACATTTGTTGAATCTGCGGCGCATACTTTCAATAGAATTTTAAATCATCTGGCTATTTTTTAATACGTTTCATAGAAGCTAGTCTATTATTCTGAGTATTCATAGTTTTCATTAATTTCCTATTCTACTCTATTTGTATCAATATCTACTAGAAAGTCACTAGCCATGCCCTTTATGGTGGGCATAATCTATCTGTGAAATTATTTCACAGATTTGTTTGTTTCTAGAGACACATTTACCTGCTTTGTTACTTCTAATGATACCATTTCAGAAAGTTCAGCTGGATGGCTTTTGATTTTTCCACCTCCAGGCCCTCTAGATTTGCTTTAGGTGAGCTGGAGGCCTGGGGATGCATCTTGCTTTTGTGTCTTCTCATTTCTTTCTTTTTTAAAATTTGTATTCTGCATTGGTGCTTGTATATTGCTTATGGAAAAGTAGCTTTCTCAGTATATTGAGACCTCCTTAAGAAATGACTAATTTTTTAAAATGTCTTCTTGACGTAGATGGCTTTTGGCTTTGGAGTTGATCCCAATATCCTGCCTCTCCAATTTACTAGGGATGAAAATTGCTGCCTATTTAGCCTAACACCCAGTTATTTGTACTGGACTATGATATTGTCTATAACCCCAGACACTCTTTTTATTGGTATATAAAGAAAAACACTGATCACAACATCGGTGTCATCTTAATGAAGAAGTATAGTCAATAATAACAATAGCATCGATCACAGTCTAGAGAACCACAAACTATGATAACTGTTAATTTACCACCTATAAGTGTAGGTACAAGAGTCATAGTTATATAAATCTAAACCAAAGCAGAAAATTATATACTGTAGAAGTCCCTTCAACAGAGTAATTTTGTCTGCGTGGGAAAAATTTTAAATGGATAAGAGAAAAAGAATAGAGAAACAAAAGAAGAGGAAGAGATTAGAGGCAAAACTGAAGGATGAAGGAAACCTTACCCAAAATTTGGGAAAATGATGAAGAAGACAAGAAAGAAAGAAAGAAAGAAAGAAAGAAAGAAAGAAAGAAAGAACAAGAACTAAACAAAACAAAAACAATGTTTGCACTTATGAGAGAAAAAATATGACCAAGAAAAACAAGATAATGAGAGTTGAGAGAAAAAGAAGTCTATAGCTTTCTTTTGGGATATACAGTCTTACGGTAGTGTCCAGGTCAGCCTCTGTCTCTGCTGTCACCGGTAAATAAAGGAGGCAGGCAGAGCCCAGATCTGTGCTGGATGACCACAGCCAGCCTGCAGTGGTATTAGTGCAGTGCTCATTCTGGGCACTCAACCCCACAGACATTCAGTCTGCAACACCCTGGGTGTCTCTGGCTGTCCTGAGCTCAGCTCCCTGACCTGTCTGTGTTCTGCAATTGTGCCTCAACCAGTCACTGGGACCCTTGAGATGAAGCCCCATGGCTGCTCCGAGTCCCAGGTTCATACCCTCTGCTGGGAACCAAAGTCGCTCATGTTGGAGCTGACAGCATTCACTGCTCCATTCTTCTTGTACCATTCCCCCTGAAGCCTCTGGACTCACCCTCTCCTACCGTGCCTCTGTGGATTTAACCTCTTCTCTCATGCTCCACACTGAGTCAGAGAGAAAGTGCACTTTATTCCCTCCTTTATTGAGCTGAAGTCTCTTCACCTTCCCTGTGGGCTGCAAGTCTCCCTTCTGATCCTCCCTCGGTCACAGGGATCCACCTCCATCCTTTTCTTCCCCAAATTGTTTATTCCAGTGTCTGGATTTCAAATCTCAGAGAGGCTGATTTGCTGCTGTTCACCACTCTAAGATCTTTCTAGAAGTCTCTACTTCTTCTTTATAGAATGTCCAGCTCCAGGTATGTTTTTGTAGCCACAGAAAATGAACTAACTCTCACTTAACTATTTCTTTAGCTACATTAAACTATTTCTCTGTGTGTGTGTGTGTGTGTGTGTGTGTGTGTGTAAATGCATACTCTACTAGACCTGGATATTTAATTCCCCTATTATTCACTCTGTTTTATAATTGCCCTGAAACCTTGTTCACCTTGCTCACCTGTGTTATCTGTGAAATTATACATGTCTTCACTTCTTTGCAATGACTAGTTTCACCTATCGAAAGTGACTTATAATGTCTTCAGGAAGTGTTCCTGGCCACTTATTTGACCTTGATGCTTTTTTATTCTTTACACCCTTTAGTTTTGCTAACACTATTAACACCATAGTTGTGTTAGTTTCCCATGTCTGAGACACAATACCTGACACCCACAACTTAACATAGGAGATACTCAATTTGGCTAATGTTTCAGGAGGTTTGGTCCTTGTTTGCCTGGTTCTAAGGGAGAAATGTCATGCCAAAGGGGCCCCATTACATTCATGGCAGTCAGTAAACAGAAAAAGAGAAGTCTGAGACAAAAAGAAGCCTGGCATCATAGCTGATATGCAAGATCATGTGACCCACTTGAAGGCAGGAAGAAGTGTCCTTTTTTGGTTGTTTTGTTTTGTTTTGATACAGGGTCTCATTATGTAGTCCAGGCTTCCCTTCAACTCACTATGGAGTGTGGGCTGGCCTCAAACTCAGAGCAATCCTCCTGTCTCAGCCTCCCTAGTGCAGAGCAGCTGTGGGCCACTATGTCCAGCAGGCAAAACGTATTTTATTAGTGCCTTGGGAATTTCTTCAGCCAGTCAAGCTGATGCAATTAAGATTAACTGCAACAATATAGCACAACATTTTATCCTGCATCGCTTCCTGGATTACACGTAGGAAGAGCCTCACTGTTCCCATCATGATGTCTATGTGAATATACATAAAACCTGAAAATCTGACCCGATGACAGTAAAAATTCAGTGCATCACACACGATGGTGACTATTCCATCGTGAAGGAAGGAGATCCTGTGATTGGGTGATTTGAGGAAGAATGGCTGGAGGGAAAATAAGCCAGACACAGAACAGGCAAATACTGCACGTTGTCTCTCAGAGCTTAGTGCTGAAACAGTTATTCTCAAAGTAGACAAGAGCAGTGTCGTAATTACCAGCAATTGGTGGAGGGAAGGGGTGGGGCATGCGATAACAGGTACCAAGCACAGACAGGAGGAGTAAGTTCTGCTTCCATGCATCACAGCGCGCTGACTGTAGCTTACAACAGCCTACTGTGTACTTTAGGACTCCATGAAGAGGGGAGCTAGAAGGCTCCAAGTATTCATAAATTTTAGGGATTAATAAATGGAAATGCAAATCATCTTGATTTGATCAGTATACACACACGTGCATAAAGGTTTTTTCTTTTGCAATAAGACTAATCAATGGGTCTGTGCTCACTTATATCCTAAATGTGTATTTTTTAGCTTGAAAACCCTTAATCCATGCATTCTTTCTCTGTAAAAGTTATCTTCACATTATAGGAAGTAGGGGCTGGAGATTTAGCTCACTGGCATAAGCGCCTGCCTTGGAAGCAGGCAGTCGTGAGTTTGATCCCTGGTACCGATAAAAACGAAAAAGACAAAAAAAAAAAAAAAAAAAAAGCAAAACAAAACATTACAGGAAGTAAGTCTTACAAATATGTAATTTCACAACTTTATGTAATTCATGAGTGAAAAATGAACTCTTGCAGGAAAATTTCAGCTTAATGCTAATCCTTGACCTCTCTAGGATTCATACCTGGGCACTTCTAAAGTTTAAATCAGGCAAGGGCTGCTGTGTGCCCTTCTTTCCAGGCAACACGGAATCCCATGAAGTATGTCATGTGAAGAACAGAGTGACAAAGTTGGGTGGCGGTCACAGGCTCATTGCCTTTAGACCCTACTTCTCTGACCACAAGCCTGAGCACACAAGATGTGTACCAAGTATGCCCAAGAGTGGACCTCGGGGCCATGCACTATCAGAACGTCCCTGGCATGGAGGAGGCAGGGTGACTTCACAGACTGGGCACCAGTGAGTGCTGGAAATGAGCCAAGACGGAATCAGAGAGGGCCGCGCCAGGACGAGGGTGGAAAATGCCAGTGATGTGCTTGGGAGGGGACCATGCAAGTCTCCAGACTGAGGACACCAGGGTTCACGTCCACAGTCAGAGCTCAGTTCTTGGTGAAGTTCTCTGGGACACTGCTGTGCTGCCGAGTGGGAGGAGCTTGTAGACATGTGGAGGGCGGCTTGCATTCTTGCAGTGATATGTCTTTATTGTGACTTTTCACTTTTTCGAGAACATACAAGTAAGCATTCATTTTAGTTAGTTCCCTCTATATTATTAACATCTTACTATTTACATATTATTAATATTATATTACATTATAAGGCATTACTACTTCTAATCATAAGAGTGTAAATAAAAGTTCGCCAAGAGAAAATAGATTACTAAATAGAAGCTTAATTAAATGCCAAGCTACTGTAAGTGTGGTCAGTATCGTGTTGTCTTTTCCTCTAACCTGTCTCATAGCCTTGGAGTCTATACTTTATTTCAGCATTCCATTTCCTTTACAGCATGGGGCTAGCAATGTCCCCCAAACAGCAATACCCTGGCCAACCAGTGGACGTTCCAAACAATTGCTACTGCAACCTCTGGTCTCATAATTTTATGAAAACCGTTATATTTTCCAGCAGATAACTTCATGGCTTCTTCAAGATTATGGTCATATGTAATTATTTTCAATCTTAAGTAAATGAATGGATAGCTTTTCAAAGAAAAGAATAAAGAAGAATTAAAACAATGATGCAACCACGTTTTCACATGAAGCGTGCTCTTTTTGAGCCTCCCAACCAGATAACCAGCCTTTGTCTGTCTATGTGAAGCGTTTGCAAATTGCAATATTCCGAGCGCTATGGTTTTCAAACACACTTAGTCACCAGCTGGCTTACATAGAGAGGAGGGGGCCATGTCTTAGACCACAGGGAATGTCCACAGACACTGAGAGCCACGGCCAGCCTACTTCAAGAGGCGTTCTAACAAAGCAGAGTGACCTAGAAGACCCACAGGACTCTGACCCATTCTCCCCGCTGAGGCACTCACCACCAGGGGCCACCACCGTTTTCTCATTTCATTGTTGATTTTGTGCCCTTTCTCACTGGCTCTTTGTTTGTTTTTATGCCTTCGTCATTTCACCAAAAACTTTGAGATGACCACATTAGGCCCTGAATTCTCATATAAATTCACATCTAAAGTTGACTATCTTTACTTCAGAAGTAAACATTTTAACACTATGTCACTGTGCTCACAATGTGCACTCTCTTTACCTGACCTGATTGATTAGGTTTTTCCAGATAAAAACAAATGAACATTGGAAAATAAAGAACCTTTAAACAGACGGGTAACATAAATGGAGCACACATGTATATTGTATGTACATTTGCAGAGGCAAATTTCTGGGAAAGGCAGCTAATTATGCAGTGAAAACACATGTCGAAAGCCAAGCTGATACTTTGCATTTGTTCAAAACTCTCCTAACCCTTTTATTGTCCTCTATTTTTTCTATCTCGGAAGTATTTACAAGATGTATGGGAATTTGGAAATTTTCCTAATCACCATTGCACATGGTTTGCAATTTTAAAATATTTTTCCATGGAACAGAAAGTAGTCCTTTACAGAGTAGTCATTAAATAAAATATGTATTTTCATTCATAAGCTAAATATTTTATAACATATTTACTCATTTTTGTTGCAATTATATTAAAGGAGTTATGTTAGAATTATAGTTTCCTACAATTCTGTGACCTCTGATCCAATCCAAGATATATCTAGATCAAGTATTCCTTGGCTGAAACCCGTGGGATGAGAAGTGCACTGGATTTTGACTTTTGTTTTTTAGATTTTGGAATATTTCCATATACATAAGGAGTTATCTTGAGGATAATATTCAAGTCTACACAAATTCATTTGTTTAATATATACCTATTTAACATATACATATCTTGAGGATTTTTACAAAATGTTTTAACAATTTTGCACACAAAATTAAGTTTTATCACACAGAACTTCCTACCTGTGTATGTCTGTGCTCAGACAATATTGAATCTTGGATTTCAGATTTTCGCTTTTCAGATACTCATCATGCTAACACCTATATAATTCTTTGACAGAACAGACAGTCTGTGTCTAGGAATAGCACCAAAGAAAATGTTGATCTCTGTATAAAGTAGAAACTTAGAGGTGTTTGGGTTTTTTCAATGTCTCTTTTCCTAATTTAAATTAATGTATGTTTTAGTCCAACCAGAAGCAAATTGAATCTGTGTGCTATCGGTGAACTGTCGGGTCAAAGTAGGGTGAAAAATTGCAGTGGGTTTGGGGCAGGCCAGACTGCACACAGCAGAGCGGGTCTGGGGGTCACAGCTGCAGAACACACGAGCCTGGCGTCTGTCACCGGTCTCAGGGCTTGTTGGGTATTCTTTTTTTTTTATTATTTTATTTAAAGAAAGACTGAACAAAATAGAAAATGGGTAGAAATAATACATACTTTCAAAGAAAAATTAAACAGTAAAAAATCACCTTTGATGTTTACATATTGTCCTCTTACAAATAGTTGTTCAAAGGGGCTGAGGATTTAGCTCAGCGGCATAAGCGCCTGCCTTGCAAGCAGGCAGTCGTGAGTTCGATCCCTGGTACCGATAAAAATGAAAAAGACAAAAAAAAATTGTTGTTCAAGATACAAAAGTAGAACACAGAAAGTGGGATTGTTGGGTGATCTTAAGACTTGGAGTGTTGAGACAGCATTAAACTACAACGAAACAGCAAGTTATCGGAGCTCATTCTTGTTAGCCAATGCCTAGATCCACAAAGGTTTTATTACCCTGAATCCTAACACAAGTCCTCCGTTGTAAAAATTTCTACGTACTCCAAGATGAAACGATCACTGGGTGTGAACAGGCTGTTTGTAAGAATGTCCTCACATTCATGTACTGCTTTGTATCTGTCAAAAGGCTTTCTTATTTATCTAACTACATTTTATCCTCTAGCCAGTTTTGATGATCAGATCTGCCTTCTATTTTCACAGAGCAGGTAGTGAAGCTTTAGGGACACCAAGGTTCTGAGATTAATTATAGGGTAGGAGGAGAGTTCCACTTAAAATCTAGGTTACTGCTTGCAAATTCGCACCTGTGCCTCACCCCAATGACTTCTTTGAACTGCATGTAATACAACGCTACCTAATTTTTTGTTTGAGACTGAATCTTGCTGTGTTACCCAGGCTGACCTCGGCCTTCTGGGTAGCATATGTCACCATGCCTGGCTTAATGTCACCTAAAATAACATACCTCCCAGGCTCCTGATATCCAAAATACATCCTACATTTTCAGGTACTTCAAATAAACTAGTAAAAATAAATACTGAACATTTTATAGAAACTATGAGTATTGTCAAAGCTCTGTCGGTTTGTCAAGGTCTGTAAATCCTTGTCTACCTCATCTGTTGAGACTCAGGCTGACTCCCATCCCACAGTCCTGTAGATAGATTTTTCTTTTTGTACCAGGGATTGAACTCATGACCTTGTGCTTGCCAGGTAGATGCTTGTGCTGCTGAGCTAAATCCCCAGCTCTAGATTTCATTTGTTTTAATTTTGTAGTTTATTACTTCAGTGGGTCTGTTAGTTGGACTTTGTTGAAAAGCAACAAGATTCAGTGCCACCAGATGTATTTTCTTTAATGCAACAGTAAAGAAAGTGTTCGGGTCTATTTCCCTAGAGCATAATCTTCATGAATGTGGTTCCTGCCTTTGAAATTGCCTTCCCGAGGTAATCAGAGGCAGCTTACCCTATCTTCCCATGGCAATTCAGGTAAATGGCATATTTTACACATCTCCAGGCAGGAGGTAGACAGGACAAATTCCGGGGAGGAGGCCCCAAGGCCAGAGAGAAAAAGAGGAAGCTTGCTCTCCATAAACCACAGAGTGCCTGTTTCTGTCACCACAGCCAGGAAAAACAAGAGGGCGTGTGTGCTGTAGGCCTTTTGGGAGAAGGTACCAAGAGAAGATAGATCTCCAGGAACCAGAGAACCTCTGAGGATTAAGCCATGTCTGGAAATTCGTGCATGATAGAAGGTCCTAAACAGCCAAAGTGACCCCAACTCAGCTCCTCGTTCACCCTGTGGTTTTGACCCCTCTTCAGCTGTGAGCCCCATGACATCCTCAGAGATTCACATAGGAACAAAATCTACTCCTCCAAGAGAAAGGAGGAAGCTTGTCCCTGAGGACTGAAACACAGTGCTGCCCCCCTGCAGAGATCAGGGTAGGCGGCCTGACACCTGGCGAAGAGTCTGCTGACCTTGAACTTTGCTGGTAAGTCTGCTCTTTCCCTTCTCCTTCTGTCTATCCTGCTCCATTCTTTTCTCTGGATACCAAGCACCTAGGACAGTTACCACAAGCAGAAGTCTCACACACGTGCTGTGTTGCAGCACAGGCTGCCTGGTTTCACACCTGAAATGCTAACTGCAAGCGTTAAAAAGATAAAGCTAGAATTTAAGTGGGGCTTACCTGGGCTCCAGTGTGTTTAGCCCTTAAGGCACCAGCGGCTGAAATGTAAAGAGCCAACCAGCCAGTGAGGAGAAGCAGAAGAGGGTCAGACCGCGGAGCCCCAAGCAGTTCCCAGGCTCTGGCAGCCCCTGTGTTTGCTCTCCTTTCCTGCCCTTGTCCCTGCAGCACAAACAAGACTCTTGTCCCTACGGCAAGTTCAGACTCTGAAACCCAAGCGTGCTGGCTTCAGACAGAAAATGGGAGGCTTTGAGAAAGTTTTGGGGCTCTTTGGGGAAGAACCAGCGATCGGCCCAAGGATGTAGACGTGGACTGCACATTAGGTCTGGATGCACTTAAGAACAGAGATCTCTCCACATGGCATTTTTCAGCTCAAAGTTTTAATGGTCTGTTCCGCCCTACTTTTTCTTATCATTCTTACATATTTATGTGACTATTTTTTGAACGTAGCAGTGGAATCCACTGGAGAATGCAGAAGCAGAAGTGGCTGCTAGCACTAACCTCTGTAAGATAAGAGGCACAGGCTGGGGAGAAGCCGCCTGCAGTAGACATTCACAGATGTAGAAGAATGCCGTGAGCAACACGGAAGTGCTTGTTAAACAGTCATAAGCGTTCATATGGATGTAAAGTCACAGGGCTGCACACGGCACAAACCCTAAGTGTACACGGGGATGCTGCGCAGCTAGCAACGCAAATATTCCTGGCGGTGGCTGTGTTCCTCCCCATCACTAATGCGTTCACCTCAAAAGAGACCTCTGTGGTGATATGTAAAATTCCATGGCATTATGCTTGTTTCTAACTTTATATAAGTGATATGAAATAGTAAATTTTTTGTGCCTCACATTTGTTTAGATTTTTGCAGGTTGTTACCAGATAGTCATCCATTAATTTTCAAATGCTCTATAGTATTTCATTGGATGAAAATGTAATGTATTAATCCATCTGATTATGAGTGGCTATTTAAATTGATAACAGATTAAGAACAGAGTGGTACTTGGTTCACTCAGTTCTATGATTCTGTTCACAAACTGCACTGGACAAAATCAAGTCAAATTTCCCCCAAATGTCAACACTGAATCAAATGAATTTGATTCTGTTCTCATCCAACTGAGTCTGTGACCAGAATTGTGGAAAAAATCAGTCCTTTGGGGTACATGAGTATGGGGTTATACCACACACCTAGTATGGAAAATCCAGGTTCATAGTATATATGCTTTTGCAACCTTAGTGGATAACTAATTAAGATACTCTTCAAGTGGCTTCACAAATTTATATTCCATGAACAAATAAGAATACCAATTGTTCTGCACCCTTGCCAATACTTAGGATGAGCAGTCCAGTCATTCTCCTGGATATGAGATAATTCTTAGCAGCTATGGTGGCACACACATGTAATCCCAGCACTTGAGAGGCTGAGGCAGGAAAATCACTGTGAGTTTGAGTCCAGCCTGGGGTACAAAGTAAGTTCAAGGCCAGCCTGAACTGTGTATAGTGAGACCTTTACCTCAAATGAGAAAAAGAAAAGAAATATTCTCACTGTACTATAACGTGTGTTTCTAGTAGCACAACCTGAATTATTTTTCCATTTATTTATAACCCTATTCATAAGGTAAACTGTCCAGGACTTTGTCTTCTAATTTTCAGTTAGGCTTTGTATCAGTTTGTCCTCATAAAATTTTGAAAGTGATATTTTTTTCATATTGGAGATTGGATCCAGGGACTTTACACTGAAATACATCCTCGGCCCTCAGAATCTTTATTTTATTTTGAGACAAGGTCTTACTAGTTCACTAAATTGTCTTGGCTGGGTGTGAACTATTACTGATCCTCCTGCCTCTGCCTTGCAGAGTGCTGAGATTACAGGTGCATAACACCACACCTGGCCACCAAGGAACTCTTAATGTTCCCTGGAAGATCATAAAATACCTGTTTTATGTCTTCCTAAAATATTTGGCAGAATTTAGGCCTAGAGTTTTCTTTGTCAGTTTTAATTATGGATTCCGTTGTGCTATTAGTAATGAATTCAATATTTATCATTTTAATATATCAGTTATGGGAAGTATGCTTTTTAAGGGACTTGTCACATAATAATCAAATTTTGTCATATAATTGCTCACTTAACTGTCAAGTTTTGGCATACAATTTTTATAATGTTCTCTTATGATGTTTTAATGATTACCCTTTCTCTTAATAATACCAATTCATTGTATCTTTGCTTCATTTCATGATCAGTCTTGTCAGAGGTGGATCATTTTTATTTTTCGTCTCACATCTTTTGACTTTATTGACTTTTACTACTGGACATTTTAGAATTATTTCTCCTCTTTTTAATATGCACTTTTAAACTCTCTTTGTGTTTAATTTGCCCTGGTTTTTAGCCCTTCTTGATTTTCAGGATTTTTTCTGTTTTTATATAATTTTAAATCCTCAAAGCACAGTTTCAGGAGTCTGCTAACATATGGGTGTGGCAGTTTTAAAAAATCATTTAAAATGGCCCTGGGAGTGTTTGCTGGCTTAGGAATTGTTGAGACTGTTTTATCTTGCTTGGCCTTGTTTTTCAGGGTTTGTTTTGTTTTGTTTTGTTTTCATTAGTAGGTATTAGACCTTCACACTCAGATACAGCACCAGTGCACTTTAATATTTTATTTTGGTACAACGTTTCTCTAAGTCGCTGAGTTGTCCAGGCTGGCTGGAACTCACCATTCCTCTGCCTCAGCCTCCTTGATGGCTGGGTTTGCAGGTTCCAGCCACCATCCCAATGCTACAAGTATGTTTTCAAGTTTCCACATATTATTTTAGGTGGGACAATGATTGTAGAATTTCATTTTCTTTTTAGTTTCAAAGATTTTGATAATTTATGCATCAGTTGTGTTATTAGTAATGCAGTTAATGTTTATCTTTTTAATGTATCAGTTATGGAAAATATTCTCTTTAAAGAACCTGTCACATGATAATTAAATGTGGGCATACAACTTGAGTTAAATTTTTAAAGACAGCCTTAATTTAGAATGATTATATCTTCTTAGTAAATTATGAGATGTCTCTTTTTAGCTCCAGAAATACTTTGCTTAAAAGCCCACTTTATCTGATATGAATATAGCTACAAGATTTTCTTTTGGTTAGTGTCTATATGGCCTCTCTTTTTAATTTTATGAGTTCTTATTTCTAGAATTTCATTGAAATGACAAAGGAGAAAGGAAGAACCATACAGGATGATACAGTTTATTCTCTGGGACTGACAGATAGTCCTCAGCTGCAAATGGTCATTTTCTTACTTCTGCTTCTAAATTACATATTGAGTGTGGTAGGAAGCTTAAACACCATTGCTCTCACCTGCTGGGTTCCCATCTCAAGACCCCAGTGTATTTCCTCCTTTGTAATTTCTCCTCCTTTGAAATTGCATCCACAACTGCTTGCATTCCCAGATTCCTCCTCACCAGAGAAAAGACAATTTCCTATAATGATTGTGCATCTCAAGGTTTTTTAAAAACATATTCTTGGAAGTACAGAATTTTTCTTTTGCCTGTTGTGTCCATGACTGCTGTGTTGCCATCTGCAAACCTCTGCATTATTCATTCAGCATGAGCAGCAAAGTTTCCACCAGCTGGTCCTGAGTTCCTGGGGAACCGGATTCCCTCCGCTGATGCTGGGTCTCAACTTGGATTTCTGTGCTTCAAATATCAATATTTCAGTTGTGATGTTTCTCTAGTCCTACAGCTTTGTTTTTTTTTTTAAGAGAAAAAAATAAAATAAAACAACGATAAGGAACTTCACTGACAATATATAGAAAATTAACAATGATTAATATATTGCATATTGTTGTCCTCAAAGTAGTTGCTCAGATTACAAGATACAGGCATGCAAAAGTGATCAAACAATATGAGCACAAATCATTCTCTCCAATGAACTAAAAGAAATTAGTAGTATACCTATCTTAACTATTTCTTTTCCCTTCCTTTTTTTTCTCCTTTCCCTCATTCCAATTGTTCTTTCCTTTTGAGCAATTTGTCTTTCCCAATATCTGCTGTAGATCTGGGATCTTACTTACTCTTTCCATTTCTTACAAAAGGGATTAATATGATTACATATGCAAGTCTCATTTACTCAGAAGGGGAATAGCTGGGTCAAAAGGAACCTCTAATCCTAGTTTTTTGAGGAATCTGCATACTGATTTCCACAGTGATTCTGAATGCCCACCAACTGTGAAGAAGGGTCCTTTTACCCCACAACCCCTCCAGCACTTGTCATTGGTTGATTTCCTGATGGTAGTCTTTTTTCTGGGGCGAGGTGGACTCTCAGTGCTGTTTCAATTTGCATTTCTTGAATGAGCAGTGATGTTGAACATATGTTCATATATTTATTTTCCATTTGTATTTCTTCATCTGGGAAGTGTGTATTTATCTCAGATGCCCATTTTTGGATTGGATCTTGGAATTTGAGGGACCTGATTTACTTTCAATTATTTATATTCTAGGTAGAAGTCCTTTCTATGAGGTACAGTTAGCTAAATTTTTCCCAACTTGTGAGATTTTTTTCACTCTGTTGATGGTATCTTTTGATGTGTAAAAATCTTTTAATAATATGAGACCTCAATTGTTGATTCTTTGATGGACTTCTCATGCAGTTTGGTTTTCGTTCATGAAGTATCTACCTACCTGTGTCTTCAAGATTTCTACCTATTTTGTCTTCTAGTAGATTTAGTGTTTCTGTTTTAATATTACAGTATTTGATCAATTTTGCATGGTGATAGACATGGATCTACCTTTAGTCTTTGGCATGTGGAAAGCAAGTTTTTCCAGGCTATTTATTAAAGAGGCTCTCTTTATTCTTCTGAACATGTTTGGCCCCTTTGTCAAAGACAAAATGACAGCGTATCTTTATAGTTGTGTCTGCATCTTCTAATCCATTCCACTGAACCTCAGGTCTGCTTTTTGTCAGTGCCACGCTGATTCTATCACAGTGGCTTTGCAGTATAATTTCAAGTCATGGATTGTGATGACTCTGCCTTATCTTTGTTGCTCAGGATTGCCTTTGCTAGTCTATGTCTCTTATGTTTCCAAAAGAATTTTATGAATATTTTCTCTAGATGTGTGAGATATGCTAATGGTATTTTGATTTGGGGTTGCATTAAATCTGCATAACAATTTTGGGAGTATGGCCATTTTTACAATGTTGGTTCTTCCTCTCCATGAACAAGGAACATCTTTCCATTTTCTGAAAGCCTCTTGATCTCTTTTTTCAGCTTACTGCAGTTTTCAATGTGTAGATCTCTTACTTACTTTCTTTGTTAGATTGATTCCTAAGTATTTCATTTTTTAGGTGCTATCAGGAAGGATATGTTTTCCCTAATTTCTCTCTCAGTGAGTTTGTTGTTTGTGTACAGGAATGCTATTGATTTTTTGTGTTAACTTTGTATTCAGCTATGTGACTGAATATGGTTATAAATGCTAGAAGTATCTTGGTGTAGTTTTGGGGATATTCTATGTAGAGTATCATACTGTCTACAAATAATGATAATTTAACTTCTTCCTTTTCTATCCTTATTCCTTTTATTTTGCTCTCTTTAATTGCTCTGGCTAATATTTCCTGAACCACATTGAATAGGAGTGGTGATAGTGGACATCCTTGTGTTTTTCGTGATTTTAGAGTGAAAGCTTGCAGTGTTTGTCCCTTTAGTATGATATCAGCTGTTGGTTTTTCAACACTGGCTTTTACCAGGTTGAGGTAATGACCATTTATTCAGATTTTCTCTAGCGTTTTTATCATGAATGGATGCTGGACTGTAATAGATGCTTTTTCTGCATCTATGAGATGATTGTGTGGTTTTTGTCTTTGGATCTGTTGATATGGTATACTACATTTATGGATTTGCATATGTTGAAGCATTCCTGCATACCTGGGATGGATTCTACTTGGTTATGGTGTATAATCCTCTTAATGACTTGCTGTACCCAGTCTCAATTGCATTAATGTCTGCTTTGATCTTTATAATTTCCTACCTTGCATGGGCTTTGGGCTTGACTTGCTCTTCTTTCTTTAGAATCTTGAGGCGCAGCATTAGGTTGTTTATTGTGCTCATTCTATTCTCCTGATGTGAGAATTCACTGCTCTAAATTTCCTTCTTAGGACTGTTTTCATTGCACCCCATAAAATGCAGCAAGCTGTGTTTGCATTTTTATTGTAGATATTTTAAAATTTCTTTCTTAATTCTGTGACCCATCAGTTGTTCAGAAAAATCTTACTTAATTTTCATGTATTTATGGAGTTTTTGCAGTTTCTTTTGACATTTATTTCCAATTTCATTGCACTATGCTCTGATAATATGCATGGGATAATTCCAATTCCTTTGCGTTTACTTAAACATGTTCTGTGGGCTAATATATGGTCTATTTTAGAGATGATCCATGCACAGCTGAGAAGAATGTGTATTCTGATGTTAGGTAGAACACTGTACACAACTTCTAAGTCCACTAATTCATGGCTTTAGTTCTATTCTATTATTTCTTTGCTAATTGTTTTGTCTAGTTGATTTAACTCTTTGTGACAATGGGATAGTAACGTTCCCTGTTACAACTGTGTTATTGCTTATTTGATTTTTCATGTCTATTAATATTTATCTTATATAGTTGGGTGCTCTCATATTTGGTGCATAATGTTTATGATCGCTATCTCTTCCTCTTGAAGTTTTCCCCTAACAAGCCTGTGTGACCTGAGAGAGAGAGGGGCAGAGACTCACACAGCTCTTGCCAGCCACACCATCCATGTGACCTCTTTTGATCTTTTGACCTCTTTTGATCATTCTTGGTTTGAAGTTCACATTGTCTTCCAACAGAATAACTACCCTGCTTTTTCTAGGTTTCTGTGCATGGAGTATTGTTTTACATTCTTTGACTTTTACTCTGTGAATTTCTTTTTTAGTTGAAAGTGTTTCTTGTATGTGGCATATTGTTGGATCTTATTTCTTGTTTCATTCTGCCAGTCTGTTACTTTCAATTGGTGAACTGAGGCCATTTACATTAATAGTTATTACTGATATGCTTTGATTTATCTTTGTCTTACTACTTTTGTGCTATTGGTTCCATACTTTTTCACTCTATTTAATTACTTGCCCTGCTTGATGATTTGTTTCTGTTATTGTTCTTGGAATTGTAATTTTTATCACTGTCTTGAATATCTTTCATCCTTTGTGGTGTTAGTTTGGTGGTTATGAATTTTTTCAGTTGTTCTTTGTTATGGATATCTTGTTTCTCCATCAATTTTGAAAGACTGCTTTGAAGGTTACATCAATCTGGATTGGAAATTGTTTTCTTTTAGGACTTTAAATACTTCACTCCAACATCTTCTTGACTTGAGGGTTTGAGTTGAGCAGTCTACCATGAATCTGATGGGCTTACCTTTATAGGTAATATGTTTCTTTTCTCTAACAGATTTTAATATTCTGTTCTTGTGCTGAATTTATGGGACCTTGATTATTATATATCTGGGTGCAGATTTATCTTGGTTATGGCTAATTGAACTTCAACATGCTTTACTTATCTGTATGTCAGGTTCTTTTACCATGTTTGGGAAATTTTCTATTACTGCTGCAAATAGTGTTTTTATATAATTTGGGTTGATTCCTGTTTTTTTATTGACACCAATTATTATAGTATTACTTTTCTTTGTGTTACCTTGCAGCTGCTAAATTGTTATTTCCTGATGCTATCTTATTTTCAAGAGAGTTTTCATGATTGCTAGCTGTGATGCTGTCTTCAAGGTCTAAAAGTCTGTCGTTAGCTTCATTCAAGTGATTTTGTTAGCTTTCAATGGAATGTTTAACTTGCTGGATGTCTATATGAACCCATTTCATGCGTTCTATTTTTCCCTATATTGATGATTCCTGGTTTCAATCCTCTTCCTATCACCGTCTGTTTTTTATCCTCTCTGCCTTACATTTGCTGAGCGATTCCTTTGTAACTGTTAATGTTTCTTTTTTTTCCCAAGAAATTATTTCTGATCTGATTTTTCTACAGCCTCATGGATTTGTTTCTTTACTTCAGTTGCTATCATTTCAGATATTTCAAGTGTTTCCAACTTCTTCTTCTGTGTCAGTGCTTCCTGAACTTGTTCTGGGTGGGCTGGAAGTCTGATACTGCATTTTGCTTCTTTGTCTTGTCATTTTCTATTTAAAAATTTGTTTTGTTTTATGTTTCTTGTTTTTGTAATAGGTAGCTGTATCGGTAGTATCAAGGCTTCTTTAGGAAACATCTGTTCTTCAGAAATGTCTTCCATGTATAGGATTCACGTCTGTCCCAAGATCCTACCTTCCCAATTAATTAGAAGTGGATGTCAGTATCTGTTTGACTCAGGCCCCAGTCTTTTGTAGACTGTGATGAAGTTATTACCCTGAGATGCCTAGTATTGTTACAGAAGGGAGAACAACTAGTTACAACAGGTATGACATCCTAGTTAAACTAGTAAAATTAACAATAACAACAGCATCAAGTACAACTTAGTAACTTACAAACTTGTAGTTACTGATTTTTTACTTTAGACAACAGGAGCAAAGTCTATAGTTATGTAACAGAACCGATCATAAATTAGGAGTTTTCATGCAAAATACTTCCACTTAGTAGAGTGGTTTTACCCTGTGGGGGGGAAATTTAGGGAGGATAGTGTACGAAACAAAGACAACCGGCAAGGAAGGAGAAGCAGGGTGGAGGACAAAGGATGGTTATGCAACTTTTCGGAAACAGAGAAGGAGGTAGTCAAGGTAGAGTGATGGAATATTTAAGGGGTTTCTGACCTTGGTCTCTGGGTTTGGGGTTGGGATTAGTCCTCTGTGGCTGGAGTTCTCCCTAGTCATTTAGGGAAAAAGGGAAAAGAGAAAGGGAAACAAATAAAAAAGGAAAAAGAGAAAGAACCGATGGCTGTTCCTGCAGTGAGCGGGAGAGGCCAGATGCCTGAATCAGCTCTGGATCCCTCTGGCAGGGATTCAGTGTTGCACGGAATATTTGCATGCCTGTAGGTCCGCCTTTCTGTCATGTGTGCCTTATCCAGGGTCCTATTGTGTCCCTGTCATTTCCACAGGTCTCTGGGCTACTCCTGTCCCCCGCAGCGCTGTCCAAGGTCAATGGAGGGAGAGAGGGGCAGAGACTCACACAGCTCTTGCCGGCCACACCATCCATGTGACCTCTCTTTATCCATCCTTTCAAATTTCTAGATCCTTGTTTATGTTGTGTATTTCTTTTGACAGGATACATGGAAGTTATCCTTAGTTTCTCTGGTGTGTTAGTTGATTTCCATGTGTCCTAAAGTACTAAGTTTAAAACAAGAAATAATTTTTACTATTTTCCAGACAAACATTGATAAATTTAAGATCTGAATATCACTCTTTCCCCCTCAAGTCAGCTATGACCCTTTTTTGGTTGTTTTTGTTTTGTTTCTTGTTTTTTTGGGGGGGCAGACTTTTGGGGTGGCTGAGTCAAGGTCTTGCTATGTAGTTCAGGCTGTCCTTGAGCCCACTATGAAGACCAGGCTGGCCTTCACTTCAAAGCAATCCTCCTGCCTCAGACTCCCTAGTGCTAGAAGTGTAGGAGTGCACCACCACACCCAGCGACCTACGACCAGGAAATGTGATCCCCATCCATAATTATTCCTTTCAATTTGTAAAAATATAGACATATGATATAATAAGCAACATGACTTGCATTTGAATATGATCATGGCTCTGCTTCTACCCTGCTTTCTCTTGAGTTATATGAGTTTCTTGCATTTCTACTTCATAGCTAAAACCTGATCGTTCACAAACTTTACATAGTAACAACTAGTTGGAGCTCATAAAACCCAGCTGATTTGGTATAAATTCCTGGCTCAGTGTTAAAATACGGATACATGTATTAAACACCAGGTTTTGTCTTTGTTAATTTTATAACAGCAAAAAGAGAAAAAGTAAATTCATAGCGCAATCACCATTAAAAAATATGAATCTAAAATAAACACTTCTGTTTCAGAAGTATGATCGAGTTTTATAAATGACTACCTGAAAAATGAAAGTAAATCAAGGACCAAGTATCACAAGCCAGGTTAGGTAGGTAAGAAACTACATAGGTAAGTTAGAAAGTAAGTGAAATTCTAACGTATCACGAGAGCCAGTGAACTACAAGAGATGAGTTGTTACTTAGAACAACACAATGGACCCAAGGCAGGTGGGGGCTCAACACGACATTCCGAGATGGACTGAGAGTGTAAGCATCCGCAAACTTAATGATAAGAGGCCCGAATGAGGCTTCTTTCCAGCAGAGGAAAGGTTTGCGAAAATCGTTTTCGCAGTATCTTCTGGAGAAAAACAATAACTGTCCTAAAAGAGAGGAAGAGGGGGAGAAGAGGAGGAGCAAGCAAAGAAAAAGAAAGAGGAGGAGGCAGTCAGGAGTAATAAGAAGCATAATTTATTATGAAAATGGGCCGTATGACTGCTCTGAAGTTTGGTCAACTTTCCCCTACCTCTTGATAATAAAAATAAAACCCAAAACTACAAAAAATCAGGATAATGTAAACACAATCTGGTAACTCCAACATATTCAGGGAAAAAAAGCAAATCCTCACTTGTAAATGGCATTCTCAGCTACAGCCTGAAGGGCTTAACAAGATAAACACACAATTATTCAACCCAAGAAAATCTGAAACCGTGAGAGAGACACTCACTGAGAGAAGAGGCAGACCCAGCAGAAGCTTAGATATTAGACTACTCAGACAGGTGTATAAAGTCACCATGCAAGAATAACTATGTACTCTGAAATAAAAACCATGTAGGAAGATATGTATTCAGTGATAGAATAAAAAATCAGAAAGGGATTATCAAAGTGACAAAGCAGATTTATCAAGGAAACCAAACACAACTTTTAGAAAATAAATGTCTTGGTTAAAACTAAATTCTTATGCATGACTTAAATAAATGAAATAGCAAGAGGGAACATTAGCAACTGACAAATAAAAATAAATGTCCCGCAGGAAAGCAAGTAGTAGAAATTATGCAGGTTTAAGAAAAATGGATGGCAGACTGAGAAGTCATAATCTTCGCTCATTAATATTCTGAAACAAAAAAATCAGATAGAACAAGGGAGAGGCATAGATTTTTCTAAGTTTATTTCAAAACACAAAAGTTATTGATAAAAGCAAAACCATAGAACACATTCTATATAGAAAAAATTCTATATTCTTAACAGCTTTTAATTACTAAGAAAATCATTGAAATAGGTGAGGAGGAGAGGAACTTAAAACAAAATAAAGAGGAAGTTAACACCGAACCCTAGAAAGGGTGGAAAACCCTCTCAAAACAGCAGCTATGCCTTTTCTATGCCTAGGATCTAACATGTCTTCTGAAGTCTCATTCTGTTGAATGCTTGGTCCCAGTGAAGCAAGGTTCAAAGATGGGGATTCTGGTAGGTGATGAGATTGTAGAGTGTCTAATATCCTCAGGAACTAACTTTTGATGGCCTTGTAATTTGGTGTCATGATTGCAGGAGGCAGAAACTTAGGAAGCAGGACCAGCTGTAAGGTAGGGACAGTGGCTGGGTGACTTGGGCTACTGTATCATGACTTGTCCCTGGTCCCTTCCTTTCTGGCTCTTCTTGGTTCTTTGCTGCCATCAGGCGAGACGCTTTACTCCGCCAGGCCCCCCTTTCATGATGCTTCTGCTTGACCACAGGCCTAAAGCAGTGGAGCCAACCGTGGGCTGACACCTCTGACACTACACGCCTACATGTGTCTTTCCTCCAGTCAGCTGAGTTATGTTTCATTGTCACAGCAAACAAGAATGAGCACAGACCCCAACTAAAGCTAATTTTCAACAAGTGCTCACCTAAGGGATTTTACAGATTGGAAGAAACCTCCAAGCCAAGCAAAAATAGAGACTCTTTCACTTCAGCCGTACATGTGCAGGCTAGGAAGTCAAAAGACTGAATTTTATAAGAGAAAAGAAATATAAAATGTAAAAAGTTTGTGAGGACAAAATAGTGAGAACGTTTTTAAAGAATTTGTATAAAAATTGCAATAACAGTCTAAATCACAGTATTATTAAAGTGAAAGATTTAAAAACAATGAATAGAAATGGCATGTATGTCTCACAGACAGTGACAGGTACTTACATTTCAAAAAGCACTTAATTTGAGAAAGGGTTGGATTTTGATTAAATTCCTTTAAAATTTGAATGGAAAAGCACATAAAGAATAGAGAGAACTTCTTCAAAGCATTAGGCAAAAGTATATCTAATCAGGGAAAAGGAAGAAAGGAAGAAAAAATGCATAAAAGCAGAACAAGTAAACACACCAAAATGAGAAAAAAATATAAAAATAAATTCAAATACATAGCTAGCCATTATCACTGCAAGTAAAGTAATAATCGGTTGTCAGAGAAATACTTCTGCAAAAAGTTACAGAGAAATATCTTAGACTTTATAGGAAATTTTCTGTCCTATTCATGCAAATTTTCCATGCAAGAAAAGTCCATCCACAGACAATACAAATTAATGGTTGTCTTCCAGCAACACTGAGCCATAAAGTAAGCATTAGTGTAGATTCAGACACTGGGCTGCGACTGGCTGGCTCCTGGCCCAAGCTCACAACTAAAGAGGCTGGGGGCGAGGCGGGTGTATTTTCCTTCACCAGGCAGATTTAACAGCCCACTGAAAACCCGCACTAGTTAACTGAGACGGAAGAAAGAAAGAAAGAAAGAAAGAAAGAAAGAAAGAAAGAAAGAAAGAAGAAAGAAAGAAAGAAAGAAAGAAAGAAAGAAAGAAAGAAAGAGAAAGAGAGCGAAACCTATACAGATTGCGAAGAAAAACCTCTTTATTAAAATGTGATGCGGCTCACACCTTTTTTATTGTCAGTAGTACAGATTGAGCAACCCCAATACAAAAATCACAAATTCCAACATCTGAAACATTTGAGCACACACCTTGACAATATAAGCAGAAAATTCCACAGCCTAAGACATTTTTCATGTATAAAATTATTATTTAAAATGCACATATATGAATTGTGCTTCATAGTAGGTGTTTGTGTCTCT
This sequence comes from Cavia porcellus, assembly GCF_034190915.1. Taxonomy (NCBI): domain Eukaryota; kingdom Metazoa; phylum Chordata; class Mammalia; order Rodentia; family Caviidae; genus Cavia; species Cavia porcellus. The sequence continues at coordinate 3,407,945 of NW_026947489.1, read as the reverse complement.
CTCTTGTTTTTTTTAATCGGTACCAGGGATCGAACTCATGACCATATACTTGTAAGGCAGGCACTTACGCCGCTGAGCTAAGTCCCCAGCCCTAATTGTGTATGAAATATAAACGAATTTTAGGTTTATCGTGGGAAGTTTTCCACATCCACATCCCCAAGACATCTATATTCTCTTAAAAAATACAGATCTTAAATATTTCTGTCCACTGCATTTTGGATAAGAGACAATCTACCTGTGTTCTACGGTATGGTAGTGCTAATGGTTTAATATCTGAAGTATGTTAGAGCTGTTTCTAGATTCAGTTATTATACTTTTTGTGAAAATTTCTGATCTGTTCGTGGGCATATTTCTGAATTCTCTACACTGTTCTGGTCACCTACTTGGCTGCTTTTCCACCAAAGCCACTTTGCCCTGTTACCATACCCTTACGGTAGGTCTTAAAATTATACTACAAACATTCCCTTTTTAGTTTTTCTTTGAAACTTGTTTTAGCTATTTAAATGTTTCTGCTTTTCCATGTGTATTTTTTCCAGATTTGAAATTTTTAAAATTAATTAATTTTATTGGTACAGTTTAGGTATAATGATTATCTTCATCATAGGGAACTTGCACCTGTGCATGATAGATCCTGATTCTCCTTTTTTCCCACTCTCCTCCCTTCAGCCCCGCTTCCCCTCCTGATTTACTAGCTGTTTTCACCTCCCCCTTTTCTTCTTTTCTTTTCCTCCTTTCCCCCCTCCTTGTGCATTTTAGGGTAAGTTTATCTACTTCTACAAAAATCTTTCTGGTTATTTTTAAATTGCACTATGCCTTGTATCAGTTTGAGAATGACATATCTGGTACATGGACACATATCTCTTTCTGATGTATCGGTGGTTTGTTCTTTTCATCATGCAATTCCTAGGTATTTGTTAGAGTTTTACACATGTAATTCATTTTTCTTTAGTGGTTGCAAATGGTACTAAGTATATTTTTAGTTTGGTTTTCCACATATTCATTGTTAGAACATAAAAATACCTTGTGAACACATTGCCTATTATTAGGGATACATTCTTGAGGATTCCTTGTCATTTTCCATGTTGGTGGTACTCACATCACGTGGGCATGTATGGAGAGTCTTATTCTTTTCAATTTGTACTTTTTTTCTTTTCTTGCCTTATTACTCTTACTATAATTACTAGTGTTACATTTTTGTTGAATAATTGGTGAGCTAGATATCCTGCCTTTTTACTGCTCTTAAGGGTAAGAATTCTGTCTTTAAACATTAATCATGATATTATATATGGGGGATTTTCTTTGCTGTTAAGTCTTTATAAAGTTGCAGAAGTTTTCTTCTATCCTCACTTTGCTAAGAATACCTGAATGGACATTGAGTTGATCAATAGACTAACAGGACATGAAAAGTTTATTGATATGTACTCAGATTCCACACTGTAACTGGTATATAAGAAATTACCAATTATACACTGGGAAAATATGTGATGAGAACATTTAAAATACAGAAGGTACCTAATGATGATTAGCTTGTCTTAACGTTTCACAGTGTGTATTATACCAAATGTCACACTGTATACTTTACATGTACTGCTTCTTGCTTGTGAGTTATACCTTAAGAAATCTAGGCGGGGGGGAGAAACTACCAGCTGGGGTGTTTTGGTATAGCATTCAAGAACACTGACATGTAGCTTATTACAATCTTCCTTCTTTTCCAACTGTGTATTTGTGTACAGCTGTCTTGGGGTCTGTGCCTAGATCCTCAATCTCCAAACGGGTGCACAGCGAAGGCCCAAAGGAATGAGACAAGTGACATGATCTTCAGGGCTCCAGGAGGACTAAAATCCTCTGCAGAGCTTCTAACTGCTGGCCTGCTGACCAACTGACCCTGGGCAGCCCGTATTTAATCAGAACAAGCAAGGAGTTGAGTGGAAACTCAGAACGCAGGAAACCTGAGCAGGATTTTGGGAGAAGGTCAAGGACTCCTTCCGTGCTAATTAAGGAAAACTATCCCAGGAGTCTCCAGGTGGCCTCAGTTGTGGCCTATCTTGCCCTCTGAGGTCTGCTTGTTCTCAGGTCAGCGATGCCCGGGCCAGGCCACAGCCCTGCACATGTATTCAGCTTCAAAGGCTTTGGCACAGCTGGATGATTTTAAACAACTGAAAGAACACTTTGCAGCATATCGAATGCAGTAGATATGTAAGTCCAGCTCTTTTCTATTAGATTTCCTTTTATGAAAGTTTCAAAAATGTAAAATAGTATCATTTGTCTAAGATTCACAATAACAATAACACAATATTTTGCAATAATATAATTGCAAAAGCATAATCGATCATTTTTAGACAAAAATTTTTAAACTTTGATTTTAATTTCTAATATATTTAACTTAAGCTAGATACTTTACAAAGAAAGAAGGCTTCATTCCTTCGTAGTTCTGTAAATTGAAAAGCACGCTGCTTAACTTCTGTTCAACTGTGCCGAGACTCTTCTGGCTGCATCGTAACAGGCTGGCTGGTGTCACAATGATGGAGCGAGGAGAAACGACCCTTCAGGAGCCAGGCTTGAGCTTTTGGAAAGAACCTGCTCCTAGGGGAATTAGAGGCCCACAAGAAGCACATTAACTCCTTCTGGGTGTGCCGCAAAGACTGCTCCCCTTCCACTGGGCCCCCTTCTTAAAGGCCCCACCACCTCTCCAGTCACACACTGAGCACAGGTTTCCCACAGGCGACCCCGGGGAGGAACCTGAGGCTATATCTAAATCACCATGGCTCATTCACCTCATTGCCATTATTTTCTTGCAATCATGTTTGTTTTATTTATTTTGCAAGTTTTCATATTATATTCACCTAAATAAAAAAAACATGAGAAGCATTGAGGACATAAATATTAGCAATACATGTGAAAACATCATGTTAAAAAGTAACAAATGCTTGAGAGGACAGAGCTGGGAGACTGGGACAGCAAGCCAGTGCACCGTAACTAATGACCCTGTGTCAAGGAAAGAGAGGAGAACGGAAGCCAGTTACTGCACAATAAAGGAGAAGTGGGAGGTGGGCGGAAAGGAGGCTGAGAGAGAGCTGTATGACCAAAATATGTAATAGCCACATATGATAATGTCACAATGAAGTCCAGTATTTCATAAAATTAATATGCATTTATACAAATGCATAATAAGATTTCTTTTGTGATTCAGCTCACTGAAAATAATGATTCATCACAGTCAAACAAGACAAATGCAGGAGATTTTCCTGAATATCAAAGGTAAATGAAGTGGTGGGCAGTTATCTATAGTGGGGGAAATAAGGTTTTATACAGATTTCCCTGTTGTAAAAGGTCCAGTACAGAAGACGAGTGAAGCATACTTGTAAAATTAAAAATATGGGCTCGTCATGGCGGGAATCAGCCATCCCTTTATAAATAACTAAACACTGTGCAAACAGTTTGCAGAAACATGGTCTCTGTGAGCAGAAAACCTAGAAAGTGGGCCTGATGTTCATTCCCAACTTCTGCAGAGAAGTGGAACGCCACTGACTGCCTGGAATGAAGGACCAATGTCAGGGTCGGGAAACGTAAGACACATGGGTCACCAGACAAAAGGGGCAGTGTACCTAGCAACTGCAGAAATCTTCACCGACGCGCCCAACACCGCTGATGAAAACAAAGTCAATCTCCTCCTGGAGCTGAGTAAAGACAAGCAGGGAGCTGAGATGAACAGTTCCCAAAGCTCGCCCTGCTGGGAGACACCTCTTTGTTGAACACCTTGGCTACCCAATGGAGGCACCCGAGGGAACAGGATCTTTGTAGTGGGTTAACCTAGTCCTACAGTAAAGCTAGGCTAAGCCTGGATAAGCTTGAAAACAAGCCTCAAAAGCAACATTTTAATCCTGGCTAATTTAAATTCCTGCCAGCACTAGAATACAATATTCTTTGAAGAAAGACAACCAAATGCAGACACTCAATAACAGGAAATTTATTGAGATATAACGTGAGGCAAAAGATTAGCAGATGTGACCAGAAGCAGAAAACCGTAAGCCTCAGTCTGAAGAAAAACCAGCTGCACAATAGAAACAAAGTCAGAAAGTGATACAATCAGCAGAGAAAGAGTTTAAGACAGGTACGGTAAATAAGGTCTTAGATTTAAATGAATATTAAAATGAGAAGGTCAGAAAAGACAAAAAGAGGCATTTCTGGAGGTGGAAAATGTGGTGTCTGAAGTTAAAGGTACACTGAGTAAGGCCGCACCCTCCCATACACTGCCAATAACAGTGAGGAGAAGACAGATGAGAGGGCCCGGAAGGAAGCCTGGAGAACACCAGGTGAACCAGACGAAGCGACAGGGCCGCCGGAACAGAAGAGGGATAAAGTAACATTTAAAGAAATCATGAATAAAATTTGATGAAAACTATAAGCCAACATACCCAAGGCTCAAAAAAATCCAATATAAATGGGGAGAAAAAACTATCAATGTATATAGAATTTAAATGTCAAAAACTTGTGATAGAGAAAATCTTAAAATCAGACAGGGAAAAAAGATGTACAGAGAAGTAGAGACAACAGGATTCTTGTTATTAGAAACAAGTCAGAAGACAGTGCTAAAAATGCAGTAAATGTTTGCAGCACATCTGCAAAAATATCTGTCCATCTAGAAAGATAAAGCAATACATCTTCCCAAAATGAAGATAAATAAGAACTTTCTAGCGAAACAAAAGGTTATAATATTTATTACAAATGACCTGTGATTTAAGACTGATAAACCAATTCTGCAAACAGAATTAAAATGATACCCAGTGGAAAGCTTCTCTCATTTTGAAAGTCTATTTAAGAAATAATTAATCATTACAGTAAAAAGTAATTGATGAATTTAGTTGGCATGTGACAACAGCAAATAGGACCTGAAAGAACAATGCAAGTACCTCACTGTAAGATTCATACATTACACTTCATAATAGAATTTATAATTGCAGTCTATGCTTGTGTATTTGTATTCTCTACATATTGAAATCTAAAACCATGTTATAGTAGCTACTTTGAAGTTCTTGTTAGTTTCAGCATGCCGTGCACAAAACAGTACACTGCTAATTAAAGGTAGACTATAGGATGTCTATGTTAAACACAAGTCATCTTTAAAGGAAATAAAAAAGGTATAACTAATTGGCTGATAATGGAGATAAAGTGGAATCCAAAAATATTTTAAATCTTTTAAAAGTCTCGATTGTCTGCAATTTTCAAGTTACACAAAAATGAGGTTCGGCATAGACTACATTGTTCTGAGGAGCCCAGGCCCAGTATAACTGGGTGAGGGTTAGGCAAGAGGTTTGAATCTGTGTGTCTGTCTGTCTGTCTGTCTGTCTCTTTCTGTGCATGTGGATGCACCCATGCCTGCATTTAAAGAACATCCTGAAATGTGGCAACAATCACTCACCCCTGCGTTTAGGTAGAATTGTTTTCAAATCTGTTTCTTTTAAAATAATGTCAGTCATTACAGCACGTTTGTCAGCTGGGCACAGTGATGCAGACCTATAATCCCAGCATTCTAAAGGACGAGGTGGGGATGCAGTATGGTGCCAGTAGGTCTCATTCCTGGGTCTGTCATCTCTATGTAAACTCTAATTTGTGACTAATTTGACAGCTTTAATTTAAATATCAGGAAAATTAAAGGCACAGTTGTGACATTAAAACATCCATAGTGTACTTTTGTTAACAGCATGTGTTTTATGAACAGAGCTTAGTGTACCTTGTACCTTCCTGCCTTTGTTCCAAATCTTGCTGCCAACTTTTCAGGTATTTTCTGGACACGTCATTTTTTTCAGGGTCTAAATTCACTGCCATGTTTTCCTGGAATTCTCCCAGTGCTTCCAGTCAGACTGGGCCTTTCTTTTTAAGAACTGAGCCCTTCTTTTTTTTCCATCTGGGCAGAACACAAGTGCTTTGAATGCATGTGAATTAATAGTTACTCATTTATCAATTTATCATTAATGAAGTAACTCGCTTACTGAATGTCTACAGTGGGCTGGCCGCAGGTGTGCCTGTGAGGTCCACCTCGACTTTCAGTTTAGCTCTCCTCCGGCCGGATGCCAGGAAGGTTCTTCTCCAGATGCCAAATCTGTTTGTTCCGGGTTCCCTACCTCTCACCTGCGGAGCTCCATCTCCTGATTCCACATTTCCTGGCTTCCCACCTGGGCCCCCACACCTGGCTCACTTTATCTCTTGCCACGTTCACTTTGTACTTGATTTCTTCCTAAATACAAAACTACACCAGACCCTCGAATGTGCTTCCCTCTGCACGTGTGTACGCTCAGCTTAGAACACCTTGGGCCAGGGTCTCAGGGAGAATGCTGCCCCCTTTTTCCTTCTGAGGTATAACTGGCAAGTCAAATGTCCACCTTGATAGACACACCTGTGTGTAACACGCTCATTGCCTCGTGCAGTTACTATCATTTTTGTGCATGTAATGAGTGCTCTTAAAATCAACCATCTTGGCAAATTGCAAGCATTCGGTACAGCATTGTTAATTATAGTCACAGTGCAATACCCTGCTCCCCAGAACTCGGACATCCTGCATGACTGAAAATTTGTATTCTTTGTCTAACATCGCCCCTTTTCACCCTGATTCCAACCTCCAGCCAGCAACTACCACGTGATCTCATTTGGAAGAATGGCCGTAGCTCTAGCTATGCACAGATACAGATACACATGCAGGCACACACACACACTGGTATCTTTTCACGGTGTGCACGCTACCACTGAACTACTGAGCTGCATGCCCTGTTCCCACTTCTGAAAATATATCTAAAGGAAATAAAATCCCCGTGGTCACATATGCAAGCTGTGAAAGCCACCGACCCTTCCGTTGATGTCTGAAGGGGTGAAGACAGCATGTGCATTGGAGTGTTATTTAGCCTTAGCAAGAAGAAAGTCCTGCCATTGCAAGGACGAGTGCAGGCCGGAGGGTACTGAGCTTGGTGAGCCGAGCCGAGCTCCAGAGCAGAGACCACAGGGCCCCATTGACGCGAGGACTGCGGAGCGTCCGCGCTCTCCCTCCCTTCCCAGCCTCCCCGGCCACCTGAGCCTTCCAGCTGGAAAGGAAACGGTCTTGACTGGTCCGGCGCTGGGGTTTTGTGGAGCTGGGGCGCCCTCTACTGTTTCCCCGCATTACAACTACGTCGCTTAATTTCATTCAATAAAAGTGAAAATGCTAATGGCGCAAAAGGGAATTCCGCGGCTAGACCATGATTTCTCAGCACAGAGAGGGAATTCCACATCTAAGCAAGAACGCCCGAAGCGGCAGCGGCGTGGTTTTAGCAATGCGCGCTTCCAGAAGGTTCAGGGCTGCACTGTTTCTCCGCCCCTCGGTCAGTCCGTCTACGTCCACCTTGAGGCTGGATTATAGGTTACATAAACATTATGAGGCGACCCTGGGATACCACTTCATGCTTCAACACAGTTTTAAAGAATCAACTTGTTAAGGGGGGAAAGAGGGAGGCATACAAAGAATTCAGGCGTTCTATGTACTATGCATGTGTCAGCTCCTCAAGAAATGTAACCATTGCGTGCTGCAAACAAGCACTAATAAAAATAAAAACAAAAGCTTCGTTTTTATTTGTAAGATAAAGTGTTAACATGAGGCTGTTAAAATTGAAAAATAAAAATTTAAAAGTAATCTGTCAAAAGGATATATTTACTTACCAGTATTTTCCCATTAAAATTAACATCCATAACTCGCACAAATGCGAAAGTGATTCCTTTTTTCCCGCAAAAATCGGTGCTAGATGATTTTGTGCAACAATCTGTAAAGCTTTAAATTCACTATTTGAATCTTTTAATTCATACTGTGCTGTTTAGCCCAAAAAGGCCAGCTATATTTAGTGTTTCTGAGATTCCAACATCCAATAGGTGCAAAGCAGATGAAGCCCATCACAAAATCATCCATTCTTTCTACTGTAATGCTTCTGACTGTTACGTTACTTATGCACCACAGTGACAATACACCTGACATAAACAATTCATAAAAAAGGCAGTTCGGGAAGTGGCTTGGTCTTGATGCCACTGGGCCAGTGATGAGTACATGGCAGTGCGTAATTTGCTCACCTAACCGCCACCCAGAAGCAGACAGATAGAGAGAAGGGGCAAGGTCCACTGTTCCCTTCCAGGGCACAGGCCAGTCACCACTAGCGCCCCCACATGGGTTCGATACTTGCAAAACCCCAAACTGTGAAGGACTCCATCTTCCTGATGCATCTTTTGGGAATGCAGATAATAAAGTGTGTCAGTGTATCAATCTGGAGCCAGAGGCCTCGCACACCGACATCTTATTAACAGTCCACAAAGAACCACTAGAATCCGGATTATTTAATACTACAGCCAAAAGTATAGCCGGGGTAACAGTTCCTGTATATTAGCACAGTTACACAGATGCATGTCCTGTTTCTAGAATACATTACAATTTCTTACTGGGGGAAAATTTCAAAATCTCTGGAATGTGCCAAAATACCAGTAGGTAGTTTAGATGCAGAATACTCTGCGTTAGACATCACTGGAAAACGGGGGGGCTTTGTACACCTGAAAAATAAGTATCTTTGCTAGAGGGGTGTTGGCGATTTGGCTTCCCTCGTCTTCGCTGTTACAAAGACACCACAAGCAGTGTGGGCTCCCAAAAGGTGTGGGGCGACGGTATAAGGATCAAGTTCTCCGGAACGTTTCCCCTGGTGTTGCCACCACCAGCCAGAGCACCCCTCAGGTGAGCCACAGCACAACACTGACATGAAGGGATGTTGTGCGTGCGTTGGCATCCGTTTCTCTAGAGTTTGCAGGGGACCTCGCTTATACCCAGGTGTCCCTAGCCGCTCCCTCCCCCCCTCAGGAAGGACACCACTGACAGAGGAGACAGACGTGGTGACAAATGAAACCCTCTGTGCATTCCGGTAACTGGAGGCAGTGTTAGGACTCTGGGACGCACTGAGGGACCCCCACCCTGGACCCCAAACTTACTTCCAGGTCTGCAAACCCCACTGGCCCCGGGCCACCACTGACACCACGCCTTCTGGCCAACACTCAAATTTCGGAAGAGCCCACCGCGTGCTGCAGCTGGGGAAGGGCTCCCTCCTAGGCTCCAGCTCTACGCTGCCTTTTCCTCTCAAAACAGTGGATTAGTGGCCACTCGGGAGCCAAACAGAAAGGCTTTCCCCACGTGAGCTTCTCCCTGAGAAGAGTAAGAGCCTCGGGCACCCCGGGGTGCTGCGAGGGCACCGGTACTGCGGGCACCTGGCCGCCCTAGGAACGCAGTGCTCTCCACGCTGCCAGGCCTGCGTCTCTGTCGCGGGCTGCTGCCTGCGGGCGCAACCCTGCCCTCTCTGCCCCAGAGTGGGTGCGTGGTGACCCCAAAGCGCACCGAATATGCGTCCGGGGCCCTGGAGAAACTTCAGCTGCAGCACCGGGGTGGGCTGAGCCGCAGGCCTGCGCGCTCCCCCGCGCCCAGCCAGGCCGCGGCGGCTCGGTGCGCATCTGGCGGCCCCTGCTGGAGCTGCGCTGCAGAGCTGCGCCGCGCGGCCGGCCACGTGCGCCTGGGTGAGAGCCAGCGCGCCCGCGGGGTCTGCGGCGGGGCGGGGGGCGTGGGGCGGGGGCCGCGGGGCGGGGCGCGGGGCGCGGGGCTGCGGGGCGCGGCCGGAGCTCCCCACCCGGCGCAGCGAGTCCGCGCCCGGGCGTGGGGCGGTGACGCGAGCGGGCGCGGGGAGGAGGAGGCGCCTCGCCGACGGCTCGGCCGCGGTCGGCGCGGGGACCTCGCGGGTCCACGCTGCTCGGGCGCCCGGGCCCGGGGCGCACCGCCACCGAGCGGCAGCCGCAGCGCAAACTTTCCCCGGCGACTGCGGGAGCGGCCACGGCGGAGGGCGGGAGACCTGGAGCGCAGCCCTGCGGGGCAGGGCACGGCGGACCCCGCGGCACCGGTAGGAGTCGGCTGGGAGCTCTGCCGCTGCCGCGCGGGGCGGGAGCGGTCGCCCCCCAGAGGATCCGTGCCCGCGCGGGGTCCCGGCGGCGCTCGCGGGTGGGCGCGGGCCCGCCGGGGTGTCGCGCGCGTGTCGCGCGGGCAGCTCGAGGCCAGGGACTCGGAGGTGTCGCTGCACCGCACGCTGGCGGCCGCGGAGGAGGTGCCACCCGGCGGTCCAGGACCGGCTCGGCGCGGCGAGAACGGTGTGGCGAGGGGCGCGGGAGGGCGGCGGCCCGGGCCGCGCGCCGTGGGCAGGGCAGGTGCGGGCCGGCTGCGGCTCCGCAGTGCCACCGCGCCCCACCTGCCTGGCGCTGGCCTGGCCTCCGAGCCACAGCGCGGTCGGTCCCGGGACCCTGGGCTCGTGGCCGGCCCTGCGGGTCACCGCTTGGCTGGGGGGCGGCAGGCGCAGGGCTCCTGCAGGCAGCGCCGCGTGCTCGCCACCCCGGTCCGGGGACGAGCCCGGGGAGCGCTGGCGAGCACCGCATGGCAGGCGCGCTGCCCTGCTCCGGAGTTGCGGAGGTCCCCGGCTTGGGAGGGGGGAGTACCTGTTGTGTGTGTCCCCCGTCTGGAGTTTTGGGGGGTGTCCCCTGAAAAACGTTGGCTTGCGAACTCCCGGTGGTTGTGTATCCGGAGCACCTCTCTGAGTTATGCGCACGTTGAGGAATATGTGTCTGCTCTAAGCTTAGAGACCAGGATGGTGTCTGCCTGAATTTCAGATGCTTTCATTAGGGCCCAGCCCAGAACCAGGAGCTTCCCAAAAGCCGTGGTTCAGTCGCTGGGTCCTGGAGGCAGGACGCGGAGAGTGTGCTCAGCCAAGGCAGCTGTTCTGTGCGCGCGATCCTGTGTAAGACGTGTTTCTCAAACGTGCCTTTTTCTCTCTCTTTCCACCTGCTTTCTCGCAACACCTTGCAGCACAAGAGATAGCGTGTTGGCAGTGAACGAGGGGCACATACTTCAGAAAGGTAAATTGATTCCACTTGTGGATTTGACACACACAAAATACAGCTGCTCAGATAAGGTCGGGCATTTATTTTAATAATTGGTCTAATGGGTCATTTAATAATGTACTAAAAAGTGAAATACTGTCTGAGACCTGGGGGAAAAAATCCGAATGATTCTGCACTCTGAGTAAATGTAAAATCGAGCTGGAGGGTAACTTTAGTTACACCCCATCTTACAGCCCCAGGAGGTGGTAGAAAACACCGGGTATGGTATGTGTCCCTGCCAGGCAGCGGTAACCAGCTGCCTTGTCTTTGTTAACTGTCTCCTAGTAGCAGTGTGACTTCATTCCGGTGTAGCGACACAAAAACGTTCAGGTTCATAGACTGTCCCCCCTTGTGTGCTTTCCAGCTTCCAGATTAAGTTGGACAGAGGAACAGTGATTCTGCCACATTCATCTGCCTCGACTCTCATTCTTACTGGGAATGGACAATGGAATGTTCTCTAGCTTTATCATGATCAAACATCTCCTCCTCTTTTGTATTTCCATGAACTTATCCAGTCACTTTGGGTAAGTTTGCCTCTGTGCTTTTATTTTACAATTTAGGGTTCCTGGTGCCTTTGCGAAACTTGAGGGAGCAAACCATCAATTCGGAGAGCCCCTGCTGGCACTCTGCAGACCGTGCCCTCGTGTTGGTTGTAAATGAGTGATGTTGTCTTGCTTGTGACCCTCACTTTTTTCCTGACGAAGGCTGCTTCTGGTGTGGGGTCTCTGGTATGAGCTGGAGAGAAGAGGCAGATTGTGTTTTCAGAAACATATCCGGGAGGCACTTCAGAGCCAGCTGCGTTTCTCCTGTGTGGGTTAAAACAAACTTTGGGAGTTTGCTGGCACAAAGGGTACCCGCTGTTGGTTGACAGGGTGGTGTGCAGCATTCTGAGAGCCCTCCTCGGTTCCCCTGGGTGGTGAATTTGCTTTTAAAGTCAGGTTCATGTTATGCACATGCCACTGAAGAGGACTGGGCAGCCAAGGGAATGGAACTGTCCAGCTAAGCACAGATGCAGGGATCAGCTACACACACCCAAGGGTCTGCGGACACCCCTGGGGTGCTGGTGTTGCTGTTTCCATTAACTCCTTCCATTTTGGCCTTTAGTATCCATGTGCGGGGCCTAACCGCTCCCCTCCCCTGAACAAACCGGGGATAAACAGCATTCTGTGTACAGTTCTTCAGAGGCTGACACTCTTCTGCTTCCCTTCTCTCCCACTTGTTCTGGAAAATCAAAAGATTGAAATTCGAAACTAAGGGAATATAGTGAAAGAATTCAATTCCAGGACCCAAGTTGCCAGATTCTTCGTTCTGTAAAGACAGGTGTCGGGTGGTGCGGTGCCACCTGCTTGGCAGTGAGTCACAAGGGCTGGAGAACAGACAGTGGTTCTGGTATGGCCTGGCGAGGCCCTTCCATCTTGAAAGCAGAAGCAACCCTTCCCCATGGAGGCGCTGATGTTTTTGATCTGTCATAGGGACACTTCTGACACTTCCAGATTTGAGCAAGGGAAGAGAGACTGTGTGTGTGTGTGTGTGTGTGTGTGTGTGTGTGTGTGTGTGTATGTGGGCGCGCGCATGCGTGCGTATGTGTGTGTGTGATGTAGGACTTCCCAGAGTGGCCAGAGAGCACAAGCGTGAGCCCCTAGGGGCACTGTGTCCAGCAGATGTAAGGACCATGCCTGTCCCTCACCGTCATGAGCCAGTCTGTGAGATGCATGGGGCATCCCCTGAGTACTCCTTGGATTGGATGTTCCCAGCTTGCCTGCCATTTCTTTATCAACTGAAGGTCTCCCTTTCCTCGTTTTCTCCAGCCATTAAATCCTGTAAGTGACGGTGTTCGCTGTGTTCTGATTGGAAGCTGTGTGTGTTAGTGCCATCCCACAGGGTAGTGGGGTTGCAGACTAATGTGTTGCCTAGTACGTTTGTTTACTGATACGCTGGGTGTGTTTAGTGATGCTCCAGCAGTGAGGAAGGTGCTAGGAGTGCAGACATGCAACTCTTTATGATACTTTAGTGAGCATACATTATTGTGCATTTACATGGAATAGGCAAGAAACTGTGACACTTTGTGGTAGACACAAGTCTAAAATCAGAGTGACGGATGAGGGAGGTGTAACCACAAAGGACAGTTGTTGCACTTTACTTCTTATTTAATCCTGTAGCCTTCTGAAGTCCTGTTCAGCATGTGGAGAAAATTGTTAGTCTCTGGAAGAAAACACTGAGCAAGTGGTAGGGGACCCATCACTCTTTCCAGAAAGTTAATGTTGTAGCTGTAAATATTTAGGTATGGAAATTTTAGTTTTTATAGCCCAACATAACGCAGTACCTACTGACTGTAAAAACTATGTGGTATTCAGTAAAATGTATGACAAAAAAAACGCATTTAATGCTACAAAGGTATCCATCCTCCAGGACTTGCAGTTTGCCTTTCCCTGTTCTGTGCATGTTTGTACTATCTACTCGCTCTGTCATTGAACCTTTAGCATCACAAACTCTCCCATCTGTATGATTTCAAAACAGACGTCTTATTAGAGACGTGAATGGATTTTTATTTGCTGTTTTCCTAATTTGAGGCATTTGTGACGTTTGTGATTGTATGCTACAAGTTTTCTGGTTGTGAACATGCGTGGCCTTCAGAGAGTTAAAGTGTGTGAGGCTATTTCTGTAAAAAGATTCTGCTATAAGTGGAATTTCACGTCAGAAGCTTTGAGTGCTTTGAAACTCTTGATCCTGCATTCCAGCTGCTTCTGATAAAGCAGTTTTAGTAACGTGAGAAGCCAAGCTGCACACACTGCCCAGCTGAGCCTGCTTCTTCACAGCCACAAAAGACTCATGAACGATATCAAGTCTCCTCTCTTTCTCTTCCTGTGTGAGGCTCTTCCCATTTGAACATTGCCTAAACATACATTAGAATAATTTTGTCAAAGCCTAAAGCAAGTGTCATAACATTAGTTACCACAACTCAGGGTACCTAATTTTATACTACGTGTTTTAGGTTAATTAGAACACAAACCTATGAGCTGGGCACTATCAGCCACGTTTTCCAGCTGGGGCAAGTGGGATTGGGTGAATAGCTAACTTGAGAGGTTGACAAGTTGAACAGCTGCTCGGATTCATTACTCAGCAGACTCAACCCTGTCACACTGCCTGGTTATTTCTTACCCTCCCTTATTCAAGTAAAATCGGTTTTCAGTAGATGAACCAACATTTGGGAAGGGTATGATGAGATTGTTTTTAAATGGATGAAAGATCTTTATTTCTGAGAATGGGATACAAAAGGCAGAGGAGGAAGAGGGGAAGAGAAAGGGTGAGAATGGGCTGGGGCTGATGCCAGCTCAGGGGCCCCAGATACCAATTAGCAAAGTCCAGACAGGGGACGGGACGAGAAGAGAAAGCCCCCCAACTAGGAAGAGCAGAAAAGGAGGGCTGTGCGCGTCCCCGCCCCAGCCAGGTGCCAGCTCCTGACGGTGTGATTTTGAAAGGTGTTTCCTGCTTCAGGGTAGAGAGAATTTTTTTCTACTCTTGAGATTAGAGAGGATAAAGGGATTCAGTAAGTCCTAATTTTTTTCTCTTAAAGGAGAGTGACAGAGGCCCTAACTTGAACATGAGGGTATTACTGGAGTAGCACCTGTGGTACCAGAGACCAGAGAGCCCACTGCAGGGGGAATGGAGAGCTGAGTAACTGCAGGGGGATGCCGCTTACTAGAAGTGAGGTAGGAAAAGAAGAAAGTGGCCGTGGGTCAGCTCTGGGACGTGTTTAAGTTGAAGTGCAGTGTTGGTGGACGGTGTGTGTTTGGCAGCCAGGAAATGCGTTTGTGACAAGGTGCAATTGCTTTAAAATTTTTTTTAAATCTCAAATCATACTGTTACATTCTGAGGCCACAATGGAATAAAACCAGAAATCAATAATAAGAGAAATTATAAAAATGTGGAAATAGAACAACATGTTTTGAATGGCCAATGAGTAATTAAACAAAATTAAAAGGCAAAAAGTTCTTCAATGCAAAATAGTAATGAGTATTTCAAAATGTGTGAGATGCAGCATAAATTGCTTTAAAATATTGTAAGGATTGTCTTTTCTTTCTCCCAGTCTTGTTCTAAATTTGATCAGTAACTAAAGGTACTATTGATACCTTTAAAATTTTACTATTGAACTTGAATTACGGAACGGAGCATGAGTCAAGCATCCCGCAGAACACAGGGTTATTTTGACAGCCAGCCTCGTGGAATGGTCCACTTGGAGATGTAAGATGATTTAAGTCATTATTATTTTAATGAAACCAGTAAACCAAAGTACCTGTGGAGCAAAGCTAGCTCAGGAATAATATTGGAATCAATGTAATATCCAAATATATAATTAGAAGTTTAAATGGGATTAATTTGTCATTCAGAAAGTCACACATTACCAGGCTTGATGGATCAGTACTCATTTCAGGATATATCAAGTCTAGCAGAAGTTAAAGTCTGATTCCATTCATTTCAATGTACTAGAGATTTATGTTGAGAAAAATGTGTGTTGGGCTTGGATTACATGAGGGCCATAATTCGAATAGGCTTTGGAAAACAGCATTTTGTCACTGGCAGTTAGGAGAAGCATGTTCTCGTGGAAGTCGCTTGCGAATGTGCACAGGGAAGGTTATTCTGTGTTTACAGAGTGTGCCAGCTGGGGCTCAGGTGTCTTTAGGGAGCCCTTTTCATACATGAACTCAAGGACAGTTGCCTTCTCTTAACTGGAGCAGAGAGTACATTGTGTCTGAATCACGCAGGCACTCACCGTGCCTTAAATGGGAGGTTCTCTCTTGTGTCCCCACAGGACAAATTCTTCCTACTCTTAGCTGCAGGGTCAGGAGGCCCAGGACATAGAGTCATTATGGCAATTATGAAAACACTCCGAAGCTGCACTGAAGCAGTTAGCAAGGACAGGAGCGATGGCTTATCTAGATCCAGGCTTTAGCGACAGTCACAGATCGCGGAACAGCATGTAGGTGACCACCTTTTTTAAAGGCTGTAAAGTACTTCCGCTGTGTGCTTCAGGAGGGAAACTTTCAGTGTGTCCATCACGCCAGTGGACATGAGCGTTGCTCAGAGGGGTGGCAGTTGAGCACAGCTCTTGGGAGCATCGACTGGCAACCAGCTCTGAGATGAGTCACTGCCTCACTTCAAGGGGGAGAAGAATGTGAGCTTCCAGCTTTTACAAAGATTCAGCAGCGTCAGATGCCTGTTTTAATTGGTGTTGAGTTTCAGAGGAAAAGAGTAGCACTAAAGCAAAAAGGTATCTCATCCTAAAACTCATGGCAACACGAATTAGCAGCAGGCACGTGGTGCATCCCTGTAACTTTCAGAATGCATTTTTAAATGTAGTTTTCAACTTTCACAAAGTTCTTTCATTTTGTGCATTTAAAAACCACTAATTAAAATTAAACCTCTAATTAAAAAGCCTGTCCAACTTCAGCCATCAGAAAGTAGTAGAATCAGGAATCCACTTCAGGGGTGCCAAACAGGGCTAATGTTTCTACAGCAAAGCATTCTCCAGAATGCCTTAATATTTGTGGACCTCTACAATTGGAAGCATGGGAGAAATCTATGTTTTGGAAACA
This sequence comes from Cavia porcellus, assembly GCF_034190915.1. Classification (NCBI taxonomy): domain Eukaryota; kingdom Metazoa; phylum Chordata; class Mammalia; order Rodentia; family Caviidae; genus Cavia; species Cavia porcellus. The sequence continues at coordinate 3,391,386 of NW_026947489.1, read as the reverse complement.
AAATAATACATTAATCTAGATAACACTACCATGGAAATAGTCTGAATAAAACCAAGATGTGGTTTATGAAATATGAACCAGAGGGAAGGATTCATAGCCTTGGCCAAGTAAGACCTGTTATGAAGCAGGCTTAGACGTTCAATGAAATCTCCATTCTACATGCATTTAGTTATTTACTTTAAAATCAGAAGATGGAATCTAAAAGTTCTTGCAGCACAGGACCAGTTAATTTGCAGTGGGAACAGAACTGTGGCCATCACCCCACACACAGTTGGTTCCTGTTTCAAGACTGCTGGGGGATTCTTGGGTGGTGTGAGTGTTACTTTGACAGAGGTGAGCCAGCCTCGACTCTGTTGCTATGTGCTCTGTGTGTGATGTAGAAGCTACTGAACATAGCTGCTGCTCCATTTCTCGATCTCAGAATGGGATAATGGTGGGTCCTAGGGCACAGGGCTAGTGTGGGCATCCATTACTCGACCATGCTAGTGCTTAAAGAGGCTCAGGAGTATATGTGGGGTAGTGACGGTGTGCTCCTGTGTGTGCTGAGAACGTATCAGTCATCTTTCTGAGAGTTATGACCAAGAGACCCCTTGATGTGTACTAGAGCCTAGCAGTGTCCATAATTTGAACCACATCTGCCAAGTGTCCTTTGCATGGACATCAGGGGGATATTGTCCTCCTGGCACTGCAGCATGTTTGGAGTCTTTGTCATGTGCTGTCCTAAGTGCTGAGGCTCCACCAGGCAGAATGGATGGAGCCTGCCTTCGAGAAGATACATCCTTGTGTGCAAGAGACAGTAGCAAACACCTAAGTACTGAGTTGTGCCGATTGCTATGAAGTATAATCCAGGGTAGGAGACAGTGAATGGGCTGGCGGGAGATGCTGTTGCAGGAACCCGAGGGAAGTGAGGATGTGGAGCATCAGCGTTCACAGAGAAGACTCGCCAGGCAGGAGAAGTGCCAGGGGGTGTGCAGTGCTGTGTGAGGGGTTATGGGGCTGTCAGGGAGGGAGTCAGGGATGACAGTCGAGGGGAGATGGATGGGTAGCATAAACACAGAGAAAAGAGTGCAGTGGCTTGGATGGTGAAGGACCTCGAAGCCATTCTTGGTAGTCTCAGCTGACTCTTGTCTTGAAAGCAGAAGAGGCCTACTGAGTGGTATCTCGTTGTTTTTGACACTGCGTCTTGCCCTTTTGCCCAGGCTGTTCTTGAACTTCCAAAGTCAAGCAGTCATTTGACTCAGCCTCCTGAGTAGCTGAGCCTCCTCAGGACTGCATCACTTCGTGAGGCCAGGCTCACAGAGTGGTTCTGAGTGTAGTAGGAGTAACGGGATTCAGTTTTTTTAGGGAGGGGGTTCCATTTTGCTGCAGCAGTGATGCGGCTTATCTTTTAGTGCTCGTGTTGCATGCGGAGTGAGTAGAATTGAATGGAATCTGGGGAAGGTAGAGAGGGCAATGGGAGCAGCAGTGCAGTGAAGCAGTCTCCAGCAGAAATTGTTGATGGGTGGATATGGACATGAGCAAAAAAGATAAACCAAGAATGACCCCCAGATTCCACCGAGTACTTCACCTTAAAACCTGGGGGGTTTGATTATCTATCATGAAGCTAGAGAAAACAGTAGGAAAAAGAGATTTAGGAAGAGAAGATCATGAGTGCATTATGAGCATGGTGAGTCCTTTGAGGTGTCAGCTATGTGAAGGGGGCAGCCAGCCAGGTCTGTGTCCGAGGGACCGCAGAGGCCTGGAGGTCAGAAAGAGACTGGGCTGGATGCCTGGACTTGAGATTCTTCCATGGTGGGTGGGAAATCCTGAAAGCCCCCAGGTGAGTGCAGATAGAAAGGAAAAGAGGTCCCTGAACTGTGCTCTGGGTCAGGAAGACGAGAGGGGAGCAAGATGAGAGAGAGAGAGAGAGAGAGAGAGAGAGAGAGACAGAGAGAGAGAGACAGAGAGAGAGAGACAGAGAGACAGAGACAGAGAGACAGAGACAGAGACAGAGAGACAGAGACAGAGACAAAGACAGAGAGGAGAGACAGACAGACAGAGAGGCGGCTGAGGGAACAAGCAGCAGAGCCCTGAGGCCAAGTGGGGAACAGTCGCCTCACAGATCCATTCAGAGGAGGCTGCAGGACTGACCTTTGGATCTGGCAGTGTGGAGTTCATTGGGGCCTCCACAAAAGAGATTTGTTTCAGATGGAGGGATTAGGAGCTGGGCAGGAGCAGAAGGGAGAGGATGGAGGCGAGGCAGCAGAGATTTCTAACATAGGTAATTCTTCCAATGGGTTTTGACGGGCAGAGGAGCAAAGAGAACAGCATAACTGGAGGAGAATATGGGGAGAATTCAAGAATTGTGAAGACTGGAGCTGTTACAGCAGATGCATCTGTTAACGCTGTGACAGAGAAATTAGGGACACCATCGGAAGAAGATCAGGACAGTGCAGGCACTGCGCCATCACGTATGGGGAGGGCCACCCACTGTGGCTGGGGAGAGGGAAGGGACTGAGCCTGTGAACCTGGGCAGGCAAGATGGGGGAATATGGCCACAGGACCAGAGGACTGGGGTTCTATCCTGTGGTCTACAAGTTCTAGGTCAGGTACCAATGTCGACGTGGGGAACCTGCATGAAAGCCGCAATCCGAAATAGACTTGAGCTTGATCTGGCCAACTGGAGAGCAGGAAATGGGGAACCTCAATATGGGGCCCAAGAGAATGGGAGGAGTCTGAGAGCTCTGCCTGAACACTTCCTGTCCAGGACTTTAGCCATATATAACATGTTTCAAATTCATGTCTCCATCTAAGTGGGTCCTCATTTGGAAAGTTGGGATCGATATTCGTTGTCCAGGTAATGACCATCATGTTTTTTTTTTATGTGCTGTTGTTCATTTAAACATGGCTTACAGAAGCACTTGAGGAAAAAATTACAAAATGGTGCCATTTATTTTATTTGTTTTTTACAGTGGTGCCAGTTAGAGAGACCTCTGTAATGACCTTAAGTAACAAACAAATAAAATCAAGATACATTTCTCAGAAGGAATCCAATAGCCAGGAAAGAATGCACTTTCAAAACACAGAGCAGGAGGATGGAACCAATCCTGTTGCCTCCCTAAAGTAATTTCACATTGACACTGTCTGCAGTTGCCTTTATTGATTCCATTTTAGGTAAACCAAGAATGGTTGTTGATGTCAGCAGAGATTATATCACAAATAAATTCATCATGCCCTGTCTTCACTAGTGAGTGCCAAGTGTGGGGAAACTGTATCTAGAAGATTTTCCTTCCCCAGAAATGAGATAACTTGTACCATTCAAATACCATAATAAGTGATATCGTGCCACTACTTAGTAGAGTCAAACAGGCTTAAAGATGGAATCTACAATCTACTACAACACTTATTACAGATCAGAACCTTCGTGGGTAAATAGATGACCAGTGTAGAATCTACACCAATAGATAGTTGGTGCTCGATAAGTTGCTCAAGAAGAATGATACCTTTAGATCTTACAACTCCTTGGAACTCCTCTCTCAGAGTGCATTTGGGCCTTGTCATCCAAGGAACATTGGTTCTAGGAGTCCCTCTCCTTATCAGGCCACAATGCTGAAGTCACTTTTATAAAACAGTACAGTGCTTGCTTGAAACTTGGGCTTGTCCTCCTACACACTTTGTGCCATCTCTAGATTGCTCATGTGACTCTATGGAAATAGTCACTATACTGTGTTGGTCTGGAGAGTAGTGATGAGGAAAAACAGCCTGAATCGTTTTAGTAGAGATGCCCTTGCTTTGTGGAATCTTTTCTGTCAGTGGTTGGTTGAATCTGAAGACGGAGAATCTGCAGATCCAGAGGGCCAGTGGTAATGAATTAAGTCTACAACAGGGCTCGTCCTGTGTGGGTAACTGACTGATTTTGGAGTTAGTTTCCTCTGAATTTCCTCTTACAGTATACTGAATTCTCTCCTTCCTTTTCATCCCTCCGCATGTGGCACACACCTGGGAGATAGAGGTGGCAAGATCACTGGGGTCTAGGAGTTCGAGGCCAAACTGGGTAACACACTGATACCACATTTTAGGGAGAGAGAAGCAGAGGGCCAGAAGGAGACTCAGCCAGTGCCATCCACCCACCCCGCATCCTACACCATCTATTGCAACCTGAGTAACTGATTCCTGTTACTCCACCTTGGCCTCTCCCAAACCTACCATTCACTAGTGATCTGAGGGTCTCAGGAAAGGGTTTGAGGGTCCCCGTTAGCTTCAGGGATAGTCTAAAATCATAACACAACATGCAGAACCTCTTATGGCTTGATCTTTGCCTCTCTGCACCAGCACATGTTGTGATGCTGAGCTCAAATCCAGGGCTGTCACGTGTGGGGCAAATGGCTGACCTCCCCTGCCCTGTGTTGTCCTTTTCACCAGTCTCCTGCATCGTCCACAAACAACACAGTTTCCTGGGTCAGGCCTCTGTTCACAACAGCCTTCAGCACCCCTTTCTTTGACCTGACACCCAGTCTTCATGTTGGAAAACTCTGGTTAGTGCTTTTTTCCTCTGAACCCAGGAAAAGCTCAAGTTTTCTCCCTTTTGGGGTTAGATAGTGTTTTGCACAGTGACACTGGATTCATGCGCCTACCATGTTGTATTGAAATTTTCTGGAAACACAACTGACACTGGCAGAAGGCAGTCATGTCTTAGTGGGGACATCTTTGCTGCCTCATCCTCCTTGTTCTCACCTTGGGACTAGACTGGGAGTTCCCAGTATAAGCTCTGAGCCTAACGCTAGGGCCATTTTGCAAATGGCGGAGAGGGGCCCTGGGAGGCACGCTGGAGAGTGGCTCTCTGGGCTGACTTTTCTTTTCCAGCTCAACCCTGAGCTTGTACTTTCCAAGACAGTGGCACTGGAAGGTTAATAGAGAGCATGGGTGGGGTTTAAAACTGGACTTCCTTCCCCTCCCACCACCCAGATCAATGAAAACCAAGTTCAGAAATCAGGAAGAGGCCAAGTGCTGGACATGGACCTACAGGATTTAATGTTTGCCCTGGAGGGTTTCAGTCCTGCTTTGGTTCCATTTGTTTCTATCCTATTTCTATTCCTTTATAGCTCTCTATTTCTCCCTTTAGGAATGTTGATCCTGTTCCATTGTAGATCAACAGTATTTACAATTGCTAATTTTTCAGGGACACACATGTAAGAGTTTGCTTTGAGTCACAGAGGAGACTTTGGACTTAGACTTTTCAGTAATGTTGAAAGTGTTAAGACTTTGGCAACTCCTAAAGGTGAACTAAATGCTTTTTGTAGAGGGATAGGCATGTCTTTTGGGACTCAGGAAGGGAAAGTTCAGTTTAGAGCTCGAATGCCTCACAAAAGATTTACGTGTTCAAAGGTGGGGTTTTGGAAGGTGATGATATCATTGGGATCTAGAAATTCATAGCTGCCATAGGGCCTCCCTCACTCTGTTTCCTGGCTGCGCCAGCATACGCAGCTTTCCTCACTGTCCCCTTCTGTCGTGTTGTTCAGCAGGCTGCAGACTGAAGCCTCCAAAAACTGCGAGCTCAAATAGACCTCTCCTCCTTTGAATTGTGGGTGTTGGATGTTTTGTTCCAGCTTTGAGAAAGTGATCAATACAAAGGCTGTTGTCAGTAATGCCTGATCGAGTCTCAGCTCACAAAATTCCACTCCCAGAGAGCCGAGCCTTGAGTTCGTCTTTGAAGCAGGGAGCTGAAGGCAGGCAGAGCTCCTGGCAGTCCTCTGTAGGGTTTAGAGGAGCTGGGTGGTAGTGAGTGTGTGTTCCAGGAGGAGAAGGCCTTTTTAGTTCCTCCAGGAGCGCTCATATTTTCTCAGTCAGGGTGGTCCAGTGTGTCACATGCTTTGCAAGTGCTTGTGATGAGACAGACAGGCTTTACCTCAGAGACAAACCTGAAGGGTGGTGCCCTGTGACAGGCACTGCAAGGTCCCCTGACATTTGTGGGGTCCTCTGAAGGGAGGCTCTACCGGGGGCTAAAGAAACATAGCACTGTGTTCTGTGATAAAGCAAGAGTCTTCTTCCTGGTGCCTGTAATGGGGATGTATTTCATAGCCACACTGCAGATGTATTATTTTGGAAGTTGATCCATGGATGTGGAGCGCTTTGTAGAAAAAAAAAAATTTTGCGCATTGTTGTGGAATCTGTTCCTTCCTTCTTAGTGCCTAACTACAGTCAGCACGATAAAGAAAACACTGTAGAACCCCAGCCATGGCCTCTATCATACAGGGGCCCACAGAAAAACAAAAAAGGCTCCAATGGCAGGACAGGGTCGATGTGGAAATTTCTCCATAAACAGTGTGTTTATGTGCAAATAGTTGCAGATGTGTTTAGTCTCTTTAAAAGTCAACACTAAGTGGAAGCTGAGCTTTGAGATGCTTCAGCGTTGCCCAGCCCATTGCCATCAGAGAGGATTGGCGTGTTTGTGAAGGGGGATTCAGAACCAAGTGGGACTGTGACGCTGGGAGCTAGCGGAGCAGGGAGCCTTTGTCTTCACTCTCAGAAACAGTAAAAAGCGGGGTACAGAGACACCATTTAACCGTGGTCCATAGGGTCAGTAAGCCTGGGTCTTCTAATACCAAGAATGTGCAGATCAAATGTAATGTAAGAACATTTTCACAACAGATAATGGAATAGCTTAGAAAATGTTCCTTGAAACATTAAGATATGGTAGTGCTGTACTAACCACAAGGGATATATTCTAGATCTCCAGGAGATTCCTAAAATGATGAATAATATCAAGTCCCTTGAATTCAGTGTCTTTCCCGATACATAATTCCCATGACAAAGTTTAATTTATAAATTAGATACACTCAGGTAGAGGTTCCAAACTTTTTGAGCATTAGGAATAGCTTTTTGGAAGACAATTTTTCATGCACCAAGGAGGCAATGCATTACATTCATTGTATACTTTATTGCTGTTAGTATTACATTTGGATATGTAATGAACTACACCTCACTGTAAAGCAGAATCAGTAGAAACCTTGAGGTTATTTTCCTGAAACCAAGTAGTCCCATCTGAGGGTGATGAGAGCCAGTGACACTAGAAGTGTTTGTTTAGTCTACTTCATAATCATGTTTCTGGTTGCTGTCACTGCACAAAACATTGCTTTACAAAGACAGGAAGCTGTAAATGGAAGCAGGCTCTTCAGTGCATTTGTGGCAATCTCTGTATTCCACCTTGATTTTATCCCAGAATAGATGGTACAGGAGGTTATCGCAAACAAACTTTGAAGACTAGTGCCATTCTCAAACTTAAGCAGTCAATCCTCTTTTTGTACAGTGTTTGGTAAAAATGGATTGGTCACAGATCCATTCCTTCTCAGTTCAGAGGTCTTTTGTGTTTGGAAAGTAGTGCTCAGATTTTTAGAAAGCTGGTATAGGTGATCATGAACCAGCTGGGAGAAAGCAGTGTTTCAAAAATCTGCTAATACTTGAAATTGGCTAAAATCCTGGTATTCATTCATCACCCCATAATTCCAGTTTGGCACTAAATGCGGCCACTTTAGCTACCAACTTGAACACAGCTGTTATTCTCCCCTGAGATGACAGATTGAGCTCGCTGAACATGTTGAATGTGTCACATAAGCAAGGTTGGTGACCCATTCTGTGTTACTGAAACGTGCTGGCAGTAGTGAGAGTGTTCGTAAAGGTATCTGTGGAGTCTCTGCCATGATCCACCTTTAGAAACCCACCTCACCTCTGTGTATAAGTGATGTGCGTTGCTCTGCATCCATCTCCCACAGTGCTGCACACACACAGGAGGAGTTAAGAACAGATATTTAATATGACTTGTAATTTAACTTATGTCCTGCAAAACATTGTTAAGTTTAGGTGGCATTTCATGGCTAGGCAGAATTTCTCTTTGTGTGACACAGTGCATAGACTCACATTCAGATGTAACCTCATTAACCTGAGCAGTGAATCCAGAAAGATGCCCCTTCACCACAGCCACTCTATCCAGAAACATCAGCACAGAATGACCAGTTCCATTTTCCTGATATATAATCATTCAAAGACTTGAATAGTTCTGTAGCTCTGGTGTGTGTTGACAACAGAAGGGCATAGAACGTGTCCCAATGCCTGTCTGCCTGAAAAATACGTCACACAGAAAGAAGCCTCTTGCCTTTTTGCTGATGCTGGTAAACTCAACCTAGGTTGCATACCGTAGTTTCTCCTTAGTCCTCTCTAACAAGTGTGCCACAGTATCTCCTGCTCTTTTAGACACTTTTGGTGATAGCCAGAGGGGAACATGTGCCATCTTTTGAACATCAGCATCTCCTAAAAGTTCATGACAAATATCCTTGGCAGCAGGTAGGACCAACGCTTTTCCAATGACAAAGGGCTTCTTAGCTTTAACAATCCAGTTAGCCACTAAGAAGGATGCTATCACTGCAGGCACAGTTGATGAAGTGTTGGCCTTTTGTAACTACTTCTGTTCTTCACATTCATTTGCTTTTCCTCTGACAAAATCCAAAGGCTTGGTTTTTAGTGCAGGGCTTTTGGTCTACACACGGCAAAGCAATCTGAAGGTTTTGTGGCTGCACTGAATAGCTGATGGTCACTTGGTACACTCGGACAGCTTAGAGGATGTGAATCCCCTGTTACAGCAAACTGATGTGCATAGGACACTTGGTGTATTCTTTTAAATGCAGCTTTCTTTTTGTTGCTAGTATTAGAGTTTTCTGCTTTTCATGATTGGGTCTTTCCCCCTTTTCAAAGCTTTCCAGTGACATTTGCTCTTTACTCATTTTGGCTCGGGTTAGCTGGTGGGCTGCCAAACAGTGACTGCGACAGTGTGGGAAAGAGGCCCAAACTGAAGTGGGAAATACAATGATGGTAGGAAATGTGGAGACTAAAGTAAGTGTTGAATGCTGACTGAAAACCTGTCATCAGATGTAGCTTCTCACTTGTTACTGGTAAAATTCTGCAAGCCATTGATTTTTATGACTAAGGCAGTCAAACCTCTCCATCAAGGTTAAGCTGTATCTGCCACTGCTCCCTAGTGCTAACATCACTGCCTCCGCTCCACCTCAGATGTCCAGGCCTTGGATCCTCATAAGGAGTGCACAACCCACATCTTTCACATGTACAGTTCACAGCAAGATTTGTGCTCTACGAGAACCCATGGGCCCTGCTGATCTGCCAGGAAGTGGAGCTCAGGCAGGGATGCACAGTCTATGAAAACAACTGTAAATACAGACACTTGTTTCCCCATCTGTCATCTCTACCTGCAGGGCTTAAGACTAACAACCACAGTAATAAAACAGAAAAATTATAGCCATATACTATAATAATATAATACTATAATAAGATGTCACTTCTCTTGAACTTTGGGATAGAATATTCTGTAAATAAAGTTCCTTGAAGACAGCACTGTGATCCATGCCCACCTGTCTAATAATTTAGAAAGCAACAGAGGGACTCACGGACAGGTAGTATATAAAGTACGGAAACACTGGACAAGGGGCGGCTCATATCCTGTGGACAGGTCTGTGTCAGATTTCATAACACTTAATAACACAAAACTTAAACCATTTAAATCATTTATTTCTAGAATTTTCCATGTAATCTTTTTGTAGAACAGTTGCTCTAGATAACTGAAACACCAAAAACTGAAGCCATACGTAAAGGACTACTCTGATTTTTCTACTAGTGTGTGTTCTTTCATCTCCATTTCTAAGTTAAAGAGGCAGCAAAGACCTTCCAAAAATTAGGCATCCGGACATGACCTTAAATTGGGTAATGAAACTCTTGGCCATTGTGAACACCATGAGAAAAGCTCCACAAGGCCAGACTTGGTTTATCCATCGATACACAACTGAGCAAGCACAGATTTAATGTTCTCTCGTATGTGGCCCTCGATGGTACCAAGGTTGTGTGAGGTTTAGTTCTTTTTCTTTCTGAAGGGTAAAACAAAAAAAGGATTTTAAATAAAATCGTATGTCTGTGGACCCTGAACCCAGGACTGAATTTCGGCTTGTTAGAGTTTCCACTTTATGGGTTTTAATGGCAATGTGAAATTAGATCAAAAGAAATTTATCCCCTCTCGCCCAAAAGACAGTCGCTTTAGGCCAGTAAAGAATTGATGTGTTTAGATGCAATCAATAAAAATGACCAATTTTCAAGAACTGGGTGGAGTAGGGACACATCAATTCTGACCTCAGCATCCCACAGCGGATGGATGGAGAGCAGCTCTCGGCTCTGATTTCACCCCTGAAGAGAAAGTGCTTAAGCAGATCTGGACTTCACAACCAGGCAGTTCAAGAAGGCACCAAGAATCACTTGTTCTCTCCGAGCGCCAAAGAGCTGGCTTTCTTGGAAGCCACAGTTGGCTTTCCGTGCAGGAAGTCTTCCTTGAGCCCCTGCAGCCAAGCCCAGTTTATAGGTCAAGAGACGTTTGCCAGTGAGGGTGTCTGCAAGGAGCAGAGGTTGGTTTTGTGCTCTTCAGCTGTGTCCCTGCCTTCTGGGCTGGTAAATCTCCCTTCAACAGCTTTCTGTGTTCTCATCTGCTCAGTGCAGATGTTAAGGTGAGGAACAGGGTGTGCCTGCTGCCCCACCCCACTCTCAGGTCTTGGAATTGGTCATTTTCTTTGAGTGCATCTAGCAGACAAGTCTGCTTTCCAGCTACTCCATCTTTAGTAAGCTTTTGCAGCCTGCATAACTTCACTCTATTGAATACGCTCGGGATATTCTTCTGGTTTCTTTCCTAAACTTTCAGTCAGTCTGCTCTTCCAAGTGCTTATACGGTGACTGTGACATGTTGGTCACACAGAACGTGGTCATCAGCTGTCAGAGAAGGATGCCCGAAGACATGACACTCTGATAAGTTATAATCATCTCTTCCTAAAAAAAGGCTTCCATTCCAGCTAAGGGTACAAAGGGTTGGAGCACATGGCCTTACTTTTAACTTAGGCAAAGACTTTCCCTATTTCTCTTCACACTGCAGCCCCACTACAGGTGGGTCCCTTGTGACGTGCAGATTGGGCTTTCCTAAAGTCTCCTGGGAGTGGGTTAGACTCTGCTAGTTCATGTGCTGTGGCTACCTCGTTTCAAAAACAATAAAACATTCATAATAAATAGTTACCTTGTCATAGATTATAATACTGTCGAAATCAAGACTTTCTAGTGACTTAGAATGCTGAGGTAGAGTGGATTACTTTACCCAAACAATATATGTTTATTTTAATTTTTAAAAAAACCTTTTGAAATATCAAGCTAATAAAATCCTGATGGCTTTGCAAAATATAAAAAACTAAACAGTTCTCAGAATCAGGGGGTGGACAGATTTTGAGTGGGAGATTTGAGGTGGGTTGGTGAACATTTGGCCTGGAGCAGAGCTGAGACTGTTCAAGCTCTAAGGCTGGTGGAGGCACAGGGTGACCTGGCAGTCTAGGGGTCCCTTGCCCTCCCCCTAAGACGAGTCTCTGTGTGATTCCCAGTTTCATGTCCTAGGAAGAATTTCGAGGAAGCAAAGCAGGTTTAACTCTTCTTTTGTTTCCCTTCCACAAAGCTTGTCACAGATGCCAACCAGTTCTGGAAAAGACGAGACCAATGACAACATCACCATATTCACCAGGATCCTGGACGGGCTGCTGGATGGCTACGACAACAGGCTGCGGCCCGGGCTGGGTGGTGAGTGTCTCCCCAGCCCAGACAGCGGGAGCCAGGGCTCTCGGATGCCGTGACTCAGACCTCCCTGGAAGGGCTGTGCCGCCAGGACGAGGAGCTGCTGCCGCTCCGTGCCTGGCACGAGCCCTGCATCCTTCACCATTTTCCCATGGCAGTGAGCTTGGGGGAAGTGGTCTCCCTAAAGTATCCCAAATAATGCAACACCCAAATAATCTTGACATCGGTTCTGGCTCATTTACAGAGGAACCAGCTCTTAGGCAGATTAGAGCTGATAGTACGCAATGTTAGGGGGTAATATGGAATTAATCTTATATTGTTGTATTCACGCAGATCATTTCTTAGATGGGCATGGTTTGATGCCACAGTCCTTTGTACCTGTAACAGTCATGGTTAACTTTCCGCTATGGCCACAGATGCACTGAGTACAGTAGTCAGCCTTTAGCTGCAGGGGCTGTGCAGGTGTCATGCACAAATCTACCTTTGCTATTTTGTCTTCTACATGCCCAACGATGATAAACCCTACTTTATAAACCAGGCACAGCAAGCGACTAACAATAATTAACAGTAAAGTAGAAAAATTCTAACACCACAGGGTAAATCTCTGGCTTAACACGAGTTCCATTCCAGGAGAATATTCCTAAATCTGATTCATTCCTAAGACCAGCAAAGTGAGTCTGATAAATCTTTGACACAAGTATATAAAGTAAAGCACCAAGAGGCCAAACACACACAAATGCTGTAAATAAGCAATTGTTATAAGCGCAGTAAGCACCAGCAGCACAACTGTGACAGTGTCTGGCAGGCACAGAAGCACAGATGCACATCTGCCAACATTCCCAATGCGAGGTCTGCTCCCACCTGTGAAATATTGCCACTCACATGTTCCTAAGCCAGGGACTTCCTGTACTGTAAGACAGCTTTGAACTAATGACTTCTAGAATTTTCAGTGGAATATTTTCAGGGCTTGCTCACAGTGAGTAAAAAGGGTGATGGAGAAAGGGCAGCAAAGCCCACTGTCCTTGTGGAAGTTGATAAAAAATAAATGATAGGGGCTGGGGATTTAGCTCAGCAGCATAAGTGCCTGCCTTCCGTGCAAGTGTGCGGTCATGAGTTCGATCCCTGGTACCAATAAAAACAAAAAAAAAAAAAAAAAGTGGGAAAATAAACTGATGGAGCTGGTGCTTGCAGAGCACAGCAGGCAGGTGTGGCTTACCTTGGTGCTGCAAGCTCCGTGAGCTCCAGGGTGCAGTGTAGGTATGGAGCGTTTGACCTGCCTCGCAAATACAGGTCAAGTGATTTTCTTATGTTTGCATTTTTAACACAGTGGTTCTTTTACAGCACAAATTGCCATTCTGTGTCTTTCAGCCAGAACAGTTCCCCTAGGCTCCTCAGCACGCCTCACTCCCCCCTCCCACTATTCCTGTTTGCAGATGTGCACACAGAAGGGTCCTGGTGTGGGGGTCTGCCTCGCTCTCACACACTCCTGTCACGCAGGGAGCTGCCTCACAGCCCTGTGATACAGCAGACAGCCTGCTGGGCACCCGCATCGCAGGGCTCCCAGAGCCCACCACAGCAGACACATGGCTTCAGGTGTACAGACATGCCCGGGGCAGGTTAGACAGTGGCCCCACGGGAGGCTCCAGGACATGAGACTGGCTGAGTGCTGTGCCCAGGACACCACCAGCAGGTGGCTCAGGGTCACTCAGTGTAGCTGTCCCTATATTCTGGAGATGGTCTCTACACAAGAACACAAAGAGTTCCGAGACTTCAATGATGTCCAACAAAATTTCCCTCACCTGAAGTATTGGCCACTTTTACCTTTTATATATTTCTAGTAATTTGAATTCAAATAGCAGTCTCCCATAATAGCAATTTCTAACAGCTTAAAATGACATAACGGAGAAGAGGCTCTTTCTTCTCCACCACTCCTAAAGCACACACACTGAGGACATGTTTTTAAGGGTTCTTTCCCAGAGGACACACAGAATCACCAGGTTTTGGTTTTGCTTTTTGGTGTGTTGGGAATTGGACCCAGCACCATATGCGTGCTAGGTAACCATGCAGTCACCAAGCCACATCCCAGCCCCGTGACTGCAGTTCTGTTATAGACCCTCCCACATGGGCCTCTCTCATCCTGAGCTGTCCACCTCTTCCAGGCCTGTTTGTGGGAGGGCACAGCTGAGCACGGTAGGCTGGCAGAGAGGGAAGCTGAAGCTTGGCCGGGGGTATAGCTCAGCGGCATGAGCACCTGCCTGGCAAGCACCAGGTCTAAGTTCCACTCACAGTGCAAAAGAAAACCTGAAGCTTGGCTGTTCTTCCCATGGCCAGCACTGACTCAAGCCTAGAGGGAGCCTCGTCTCTTTCCTTAACTGACCGTGCTTTATGTAGGTTATAGGTGGAGCAGCTTGGTTCCACTGGGTTCGGGATCAAGTCCTCCAAACTTATCAGGCCCATCCCAGTGCCCCAGCTGGCTGGTGGCCTAAGCATGTCGCAGGCACGTGGTAACCAGTGCGTGTGTTTCAGAGCGGATCACGCAGGTGCGGACGGACATCTACGTCACCAGCTTCGGCCCGGTGTCAGACACAGAGATGGTAGGTGCTGGGTGGCCCACGGGAATCACTCCAAAAGGCCATTCGGCGTGGCCACGGGCCCTCCGACTCAGGTGTTGCCTCCCTGTGCGTTAGGAATACACCATCGACGTGTTCTTCCGGCAGAGCTGGAAGGACGAGAGGCTGCGGTTCAAGGGCCCCATGCAGCGCCTCCCCCTCAACAACCTGCTTGCCAGCAAGATCTGGACCCCGGACACCTTCTTCCACAACGGGAAGAAGTCTATCGCGCACAACATGACCACACCCAACAAGCTGCTGCGGCTGGAGGACGATGGCACGCTGCTCTACACCATGCGGTGAGTGAGCCCGGGCTGGCGCTGGGGCTGGGCAGGCGTGAGGCCACAGGACGGACTGGGACCTGGCTGGCCCCAGGGGCCTAGGGACACGCTGGTCCTGAGATGGGTTCAGAAATAAGTGTGTGTGCATATGTGCATGCGTGTGCACCTGTGTGCCCTGTGACCTCTGCACTGCTGCTCCTATAGAGTCGTCCCTTGGGTTGCCGTAAAAGCACAGGTGTTAGTTTAGTTATGTGCACTTTTGGAGTTAGTGATCATGCAATATAGGGAAAACTTACTTTACAAAAATGTCTTTTTGGGAAACTGAGAAGAACCTTCTTTGTTGGAGTTATACAAGGTTTTCAAGTTTTAAAACCCATTTTTATATACTTTGAGTACGTTTCAGGGCTGAGGTTAAATTTTATATTTCAAATCTAAAATATTCATTAGTCAGTTTTTCTCTGAATTATTCATTGTTCTTTAGTAAATCGATACATTGACCAAGGAGAAAGGCTCCTTTATAGCTTTTCAAAGTTTCCATGGTGGGCTTCAGTAGGCTTCAGAAAAATATTTTCAAAATTATTTAAAACCCACTAAAATCAACTTCTTTTAAAAAGCACATGCATTTATGTAGGTATTAATGGAATTTCTCTTGCTACAGTTTTTCACAGTAAATTTTACATTTCAAAGATAAAATCATAGTGGACCTAACACCAATGCCTTCTCCTTTGGAGATTGTGTACCTAACACGTGTCCTGGAGGACACTGTGGCATGTGCTGTCCCAGACTCGCCTTTAAGCAGGAGCCAGGGTGAGCGAGCCCCTCCCACAGGCAGCACCACAAGGAGTTCCTCGTGCCTGGCTTCCCCTTCTGGGGAGCCTCAGCGAGTTTTCCCCGTGGACTGACTCGTGGACATGGGATCGGTGTCCTCGAGCTGTGCCCTCTCAGGCAGGGAAACGTGGGAAAGCTGGGAGACGGTGCCAGAGTTGACAGTACCACCCCGGCCATGGTGGTGCAAGAGGAAACGTTAAGAAACCATGTGTGTCTCGGCCCCCTGTAAGACAGAGGCTCAGGCCCTGAAGCATCCTGGGGACCCAACGGCTGGCGCCCTTTACTGACACAGTTACTGTCCGAATCTATCTTGCTCATAAGATAAAAACCTGGTCCCCAGTGGATTGTGGTCCTGATTATTATCACCAAGGGATCCTGGTTAGGCCCCACAACCTAAAGATACAATGTGAAGCATGCAGTTTTATTTCTAGAAGGCACAAGAGCGCCAACCTCTGGTGCATCCCTGCTGCAGAGGAGTCAGGAGCAGGATCATTGTTTAGAACTGAGAGGAGCGGGGTGTGGGGCAAGCTCAGTGCTGGAGTGCTTCCCTAACACTGGTGAGGCCCCGGGCTCAATCGCAGGACTGCAAAAAGAAAAAAGAACTAAAGATGAAAACAAACCAGAATAGGAGTAGGTAGGAGAGAGGCCTCTGCCAAGCACAGACATGAACTTCAGTCCTCCCCCGGCCCTGCCAGACAGGTGGCACCATGACCACAAACGCCCAGCAAGAGGCGGCGCTGTGGCTTCATAGCCCAGATCCACGGCTAGCACAGGGGCAGCAGCCAGAGCTGAGTTCCGAGCCCAGTGATGTGCTGGTTGAATATATTGGACTTAGACACTGGAAGACAGGCAGTTACACTGCAGTAGCCTTTTTAGTGTCTTTCCTGAGTGTCCTGCCCACCCGAAAGGAAGCCCTGAGAGATGAGAGGTGAGAACAAGAGCGATTTGTCGGCACCCATGGGTGTTTGAGAAGAAGTTGCTAATGAGTTTCTTCTTCAGTCGGTACAACATTTGGGAAGTAAAAGAGAGTTGCTCTGCAAAATTGGATGAATTTCAATGAGATAGAGCTATCGCTCAAGGCAGCAGCATTGTATTGATTTAGCAAAGATGGGAAAAGAGCAGTTCCAACTCCTGGAGAAACCACAGTCACACGCGAGTGGTGTTCTGATGCCGTACCCCATCGTGGGGCATTTTGGTGGCACTGGGCCACTCCAGTCAAGCCTGGTGCTGTTGGGAGCGTGAGTGTCCCCCGGCCTCACGTGGGGAAGGCTCACATGTCTTGCCGTGGCACCTGCGGCCCCGTGGAAAGTCTCCAGCCCGCTGCCAGCGTGCCCTTGGAGAAGACTGGGCCCCAGTCTGCCCTTTTTATCTCTTTTGTTCCCTGGCCATGAGCTGAGCTGTTTAACTCTGTCACATGTCTGGACTCCTCATGCAGCCAAAGCAGTGGGGCCAGCTGCCCATGCACATGAGACCTCCAGGGTGTGACCTTGAAAATGCTTTTCTCTGTAAGGGTTTTTTTTTTTTTCTTTCAGGTATTTGTTATAGTAATTGAAAACTGACAACTTACAAACCACTGTAAATGTTGATCCAGTAATTCTTAGGTGTCATCTGTCTTAAGGAAATCTCTAGGAAAAATTAACTCTTTTTAGGCACAAAGGTGCCTAAGACCTTATCTTATGATGCCAAACCTTGGAAGAAATATAAAAAATTGATAAAGTTTTCAAGTAGCTTGTATTCTTTTTTAGCTTTGTGCCTAATTAAAACGATGAAGGTACAAAGTTTGGAACTAGGATTTAAAATTGAACAAACACCTGGAAATGCTTGAAAACACTTTAGTCACTATTATTTTTTAATAACTTCAAACACAATCTTAAAAGGTAAAAACAAAAAGTAACTCCAAAGAAGTGATTGTGTCAGGTAGAATTTTTAATATAAAATCCTCATCGAGGCCCAGAAACCCTTTAAATTAATACTGATAGGTGCATACTTTGGCCGGTGGGCCTCTTTCTGTGGGTGACTCAGAAGCTGAGAGCAGTGAGCAGGTGATGCCATGTGTCCCCCAGATGTTAGTACACTGTCTGGCACATTCTGGACCCAATCAAGAATACTAGTTTCTGGAACTCCCTGGTACCATGGAGTCATCCTTGCTAAGACTTAGGGATAAAATTCAGGACTTCTCAGGGGGAGCTTGAAGCTGACCCCAAACATTTCCCACTGGGTCCTGGGGAGATGGCATTTGGGGCTGGGTGTGACTCAGTGAAAAAGCACAGGCCCTCCAGGGACTCCTGCACTGACAAGAGGTAACATCTGTGCACACCACTGTGAGCTGTAACTGCCTGTCCCGAGGACTCTGGCTCGGCACCCCTATTTCTCTCAGAGTCGGGGGCTGCTGCTGCTTAGCCTTGCCAGAGAGGGTCAGACTGCGTTTTGCTGCCCTGGGGAAGGGCTGAATCCAAAAGTCCAGGTGTAGTTTCTGCACAATATCTGTCCCTTTCACATCGAGGTAAAGTCAAGCACCAGGAGGCAGGGATATCTGACTGAACACACTCTCCGAGCAGAGTCTGAGCGAGCAGAACAATCCTTCTACACAGGCATTCTGGGGCCTGTTAGGAGGGTGGTCCGGTCACTTCTACAGGAGCCTCAGCACAGCAACCTTCCCTGGCCAGGCCTCCTTTCCAGAGGTGTAAAGGAAGAGGTGCTGATGGGCTTTAGTCGCCAGTTTCTCCACTGCAGCAGAACACACAGCGTGGGGTAGGGCAGTAGCAGGTCCTGGATGAATGCATGACTGTCTCCGTGGCCAGCATTCACAACTGTTTTTGTTCTGAGTAAACCTATTGGTAATCCTTGCACAGCAGTCGGTCCTGATTCCCAGCCAAAAAGCGCCTGCAGTGCATGGTGGGCCACACCTCTCCGGGGGCATGCCAACTCTTGTGAGATACTGGCCTTTCTGAGCAAGTGAGCCAGGAGGCAGCAGCACCCCCCCCCCAGTGGTGACATGGTGAGCACTGCCATAGGGCACATTTCCCAACGCTGGACCCTGGCAGGGGAGCAGGTCCCTTCTCAGTGGGAAGGAATGTTAGCTTTTCTGTCACTGGAACACTCACCACTTAAAGGAGGCTTAGTTTGGCTCATGACTTCGGAGGGTTCAGTCAGCAGCCTGCTGGGTCCAAGGTGGGGCATCGTGGTGGAAGGGCATGGTGAAACAAAGCTCCCTGGCAACGGAGAAGCAGAGCAGGGAGACAGTTCCAGAGCAGAAGGGAGCAGGAACCAGATACCAAGATCATACCCAGAGGGCCAGTGAAGTTGACAGAAGGGCTGGAAGTCATAACTCGCAAGCAGGGACCTAGAGAAGGCAGTCTGTGCTGCAACCACCCACTTCTCCTGTCTCAGGAAACCTGGTGGCACTTCCACCTTCCATCCCTTCATCCCTGCCTGTGTGACACAGAGAACGGGAAACGCATCTTAGAGTGTCACTGGGTCAGTCATCAGTCACTAGAGAAGCAGGTGTAACGTAAGGTGTAAATACACGAGAATTCGTAAGGTAGGCGTACTGTGCCGCCTGCAGAGTTGGGCGTGGTAGAGGGCTGTTCTCACACTGGAGATCCGAAGGATCCAGTCAGGAGTCAAAGGCTGGAACTCACTGCAGTCCTTTTTGCGTCCGTCACAGGAGGTTGCAGGGACTGTGATGGAAGTCCGAGGAAGGGTTCTGCCGGGAGCCAGGAGACAGACTTCCAAGGCAAAGGAAGACACTAGCTCCTCCAAGCACAGAAGCAAGCCTTCCTTGTTGTGCCCTTTTAAAAATACATTCGGGCTACAAGCCCAACAGTGGGTGCCACTCACACCCCAGGTTGGTCTGTCTTTAGTAAATCATTCAGTGTCCAGCCCAGAACTGTGCCAATCCTATCACTTGGGCATTTCTTACTCCAGTTGACATGACAGTCACCTGTCACAGTTTCTCCACGGTAACAGAGCGCACAGCATGGCGCACAGTGGCAGAAGACAGGACGGGGCACAGACCTGCTCTCCACCACTTCGCCCCGTGCTTGTGCCCTGTGCTGAGTCATGTTGAGAAAGGCAGGTCTTGTGGCCACTCTGTTCAGAGTTTCACCACGAGGTAGAAATGTCCTGCTTTGCGCTGAGGAACCAGCGTGGTGGAGATGGGCAGACATGGGGCCAGCCTGACTCAGGCTCAGCCTCTCGGTGCTGGTTAGCAGTCAGGAGTCCTTGATCGTTTACATTAATCTCCTTTGTTGTTTATTTTTTCCTTTTCTTTCAAAGCAGTAGAGCTGTAGTTTTGAAGACATTCACCTGCTACTAAATGCACACATATTCCTAGAAGGGCCGCTGGAGGGCAGAAAGGGCATGGTTTTGTACGGTGACTGGCTCCATTCCTTAAATGACTGCATTGGAGGAAGTTTTATGTCTTGTATATTTGATTTATAGATCGTTGGACTTGAAGGAAACAATACACACATGCGTAGCAGTTTTCACTAGATACGAGTGGGCCTATAGAGACACAAGCATATCTGTCCATACTTACACATACCAGTGTCTAATTGAAAACTACCTTCATAAACCCGGCAGATCCACTCCTCAATTTGTACGTTAGCACTTCTTTTCTAATGACAGGAAATAAAATGTACTTTAAATTTGGAAACCTGGTAAGTCATAAAGTATAATATCCAGAAAGTGATCAGCATTAATCTTTTGATGTGGATCATGTGTATGTGTCTGTTTGTACATGTAAATAAGCACATATATGTATTTTTGCATCTCAAAAATAAAAATTAAGAAGTGCTGGGGATGTAGTTCCATGAGAAGAGCTTAGTTTCGCCTTCCTGTACTGCAAGGAAAGTGTACAGGAGAATGCAGATGTGTTGCTTATACATCCAGTGCCACTTCACGTGAGGGACCGAGCTCACATCTGCAGATTCTGGGGTCCACAGGGCAACCTGGAACCAGGGTCTGCAGACACTGGCAGGGACAGAGCTTCATGCAGTCCCAAAGCAGCCATTCAAGACAGCGGGCAGAAAGGAAGCCCTTTCCCTAGCCAGGCCATCTCTCCGCTCCTGGACCTCCGCTGGAGGGGTTTGAAGGGAGACCTCGAATCTCTCCTTCACAGGCGTGCTCAGTGCTGTGGTTCCGGCCAGCTTTATACAGATTCACCTCCCCAGACTGCGCGTGCAGGGTGTGCGTGAGGCTTTGAAACCCACGGCTCTCACGTTTGGCTGGAAAGCATGGCGGGCATTGCTGGGGGTCTGTTGAGAGGGCACCCCTTCTGCAGAGCTGACCTCCGTTTCAGTCTCATCCGTACATTTGAACTGCTGGGCGCACATCTCACAAAGGGCCACCTTGTCCTCAGGGATGAGAGGATTCCAGCGAGTTTTGCTTTCTAAGGTCCTGGCCCCTCAAAGGATGTGACCCCCCAAACGCACACACACAGTCCCAGGTTAGGAAGAAGCAGGACTCCTGCTGTTACTCCTGTTTAGCTGGCATCTTGGCTTTTCTGCTCAGGCAGGGACCTTCTTAGAGAGGGACACCCATATGCAAAGGGCCACCTTCAGAGTTCTTGGTGGTCTCAGAACAGGGGGCGATGAGAAACCCAGGGTGCTTGAGCCTCAGTTGTAGGTGTCCAGTTTCAGTTGCAGGTGCTCAGCCTTGAGCCACATACACAGCATAAAGTCCAGGCACTCAGTTATGTCTAAAGGGAAATCACTTGACTGACCTCCCAAGTAGCTTGCATAAACATAATTGGCCCTTATTACGTAACAGGTGTCTCAGAAGTAGAAATTCATTGATGCTGCAGAATTGCACAACATCCTGAGAAACTGTTACCATTATTACTCTGACTCATAGACGAGACCATTGAAGTAGGTGAAACTGAATACACAGCAAGTCATCCATTAATAAAACCCACATGCCCGCATGCACCAGCCTGTCCCTTTAATAAAACCCCCAGTGAACCCACAACAGGAAGCCTAGCACGGTTTAAATAGTCACCACTAGGAGGCAGCAGCCCCGCTCTCAAGGAAGGAAACAGCCCAGAGAGGTAAGGAGCACCTTGCTGAAGCCCAGCACTTTCAGGAAAAATGAGGTGCTGAGTTTTTGGAGAGCTCCTGGGAGCCCATGGAAGCCTGTCCTTAGTCCAAGCCCTCTCAGGCGTGATGACAGCTGGCGTCTGCCCCCAGGCCTGGACCCCAGGCTGCGATGCACCTTCACTGGCTGCAGAGAAAGTTCCCCCTGCCTTCCTGTGCAGGGCAGCACAGAAGCTGCCTTGTGGTCCCACTGAGAATGCGGCCTCTGACAGCGGAGAGGATCGCCTGTCCTATGCACGCGCTGCATCTGCGAGGCTGGATGACCCTCACCACCAGCCAGTGCTGGAGAACAGGAAATGCAGAGGAGCCTCTGTCTCTCAGTAGCTGGCCGGGGAGTGGGCTGCCTGTGTTCACCCCTGCAGAATGAGGAGGCATTCTCCTGACACTGATGAAGAGAGAAGACCCCACAGTGTCCTCAGGCCTCAGCTGCTCCCTGAGCAGGCTGGAATCCTGAGGTGGTTGTCACTGGCCTTTTTCTCATAATCTTGCTGTCTGACATAGTAGCTAGACATCAGTAAGGTTAAAAATTACAGGAAGTTGGTAGCTCAGTCCCCAGGTTACTCGCTGTGTTTTCAGCAGTCATGTAACTAGCTGTGTATGGTCGCTTCCACATGGGATAGCACATTTACAGGACATTGATGTCACCGCACAAAGTTCATCTGAAACTCCAGCCTGATCTCAGGGTCAGCAGCACTGCTTCAGGGCTCCATTTTTCCTGTACCAACCCCGGAGAAGAGTTAGCCACACGCACTCACACTGACCAGCAGTAGCCAGCCCTGGGTGGCCTGGCCGCGTCACACAGGAGCTCCCCCAGAGGTGATGGTTAGAAAGCTGCATCTTTCAATTTGACTGAAGTTCTACAGTATTTGCAGGAAAGTTAATTCGCAGGTTCCACAATCTTAATGATGGCGATTATCTTAGAAGTGCGAGTGATTATTACCAAGACGTATAATATACATCAGTGTTGAGCTTTGCTTTTCCAGTGGAGGTCAGTCTTCCCCCACAGTGCTTCCCACAGTATTAATAAGGTCAGTTGATTATATATATTAATGGTTTTCCCCTGAGCATTAACACATGGAGAAGACAGAGAGCATGGGTAGACTAATAGAGGGGCCCTCAAGTTATGAGGGGTCAGAAAATGTTTCTCGGAAAAACTTGCTTTGTCTGCATAGTGGGACGGTCGCGGTGACATTGGCCAGGTAAGGGAGAGGTTGCTTGAGTGTCCAAGGGGGTAAGAAGCTGGTGTGGAGTGAAGTATGTCCTCATGGACTGAGTTTGGACCGAGGAATCTGCCACCTTAGGAGCAGTGGCCTGGAGGAATCCAGGTTGCAGGAGGAGTATCAAGCGCTCAGGGTGAAGACCTCCTCCAGCAAGAGAGGACCGGATGCCCGGGGCTGGCGGGCAGGAACCAAGTCCGCTCTGCGACACCTTGGAGCATGCCTGACTGGACTTGTTGGCTCAGGTGTGTGTGACAGGTGTCGTAACAGTCCTCATGTCTTCTCGCAAAGGGCACCTCTCCCTAAGAGAATGACTCCAAGGAGTGGTGGGTGAGCGGGAACTTCTGGGAGGCGCCAGGGCTTTCCTGAGAGCATGGGCGAAAAGCTGACTTCTGCTTTAAGCATGTCACACCTCTGTGGGCTCTGAAATAGCTACATGAAGGTATCACGCATGGACAAAGCTACAGTCCAGCTGGACACTGAGACCCCACTCTTGGCCACTGCATGTACTGCTCAGCCTCCTGCTGGTCAGTTGCAGAGTTGAGCAGTGGCATCTGCAGGTGATCTGCTGCCCACGCAGCAGCAGGGTACACTCCTGTCTTTCCTGGCAGTATGGTGGTGAGTGCACTCTTAGGGACGTCCTGTGTCCACTGTACTCTGTCAGCCCCCAGTACATGACAGGTTTTCCCTTCTCATACCCAGCCTGTCCCCTCACTTGGACCTGTGGTTGAAATTGAGAGTCATGCTTGAGGACACTGGTGGTAGGGTAGGTGCTCTGTGTAAGACAGTGTGCATTTGTGTGTGTAGCTGTGTGAGTGCGTGTGGGGAGCCATTATGTGTATAGGTGTGTGTGTAGCTGACTGCATGTGTGAATGGGTTGCTAGTCACGTGTATGACCCACACAGACGTGGGTGTTAGTGTGAGAGCCCGCGGCTTGAGTAACGTCTGTTGGGAATCAGCTGCTGATCTTACCTGAGCTCCTCCCTGCACGATGAGTTATGGTGCTTCTGTCTTGCTGCTTTCAGGCTTCTCTCCACTGTTGGCTTCTGACTGTTTTGATTGTAGTTTACCTCCATGTGAATCTTAGATGTTAGATTCACCTCCCGCCTAACATTTGGCACATGGGCAAGCCATTCATGTTGTCCAGGTTCCTGCTGGTTACAGGATACCTTACGCCTGGAACTTAGAGAGGAGGTTCAGTATGGCTCACAGATCTGGGTCTCTCACTTTGTAACCAGCCAGCTCCAAGGTGACAAAATCACAGAGGAATGGTAGAGCAAAGTCCACTGGACAGAGAGCGTGGTAAGGAGGGACCTGGAGGTAAACACCCCCGGGGACGGTGCGGTGACTGCCTTCTCCATCCAGCCCCGCCTCTTAACAGCACATTCTGTGCAATCCACCAGTAAGTGTTATCATCCCCTTGATCTGATCACCTCTGGAAGAGTCTTCATCCAGGAAAGGTGACAAGGCTGAGTCGCCCAGATCATGTCTTCAAAAATCCCTTCACGTCTTTCTCCTTTCTCTGACATCCTGGGACTCTCATTAGACTTCATTTGGTGCTATTGTTGATTTCCTAGAAGTTTCTTACAGTTATTTCATTTTTATTCATTCTTGTGCTTCCTGTGCCTCAGACTGAATCATTTTCTTTGAATTACTGTCACATCTAATGGCTTTTTGTTTCAATCTTCTATTGAAAGTCTTTCGAAAAATTTTGGCTACAGTTGATTCTTTTACTCTAGAATTTCTCTTTGGTTTTTTTCCTCCTCTAAATTCTCTCCCTTTATTGATTTTCTGTGTTTGTTGAGACCTTTCCCCTAGATTCCCTTGCTTTCTGTATCGACTTACTGTGTTTTCTAGGAAGTACAGTGTCTACCAGTTTTTGTTTTTTTTTTTTTTTTTTTGAAAATGCCCTTCTTAATTTTGAACTTAAAGTAGACATTTTGATGATTATAACGTGACTCTTTGGAAATTCTGTCCTCCCCGTCTGATGCTTGCTGTGAGTGTCATATACTGAGTTGATCTTGTAAGTACTGAGGTGCTGATCGTGGGCCACTGTTTCTTTAGCTTAGTGGTCAGCGAGTTATCTGACGGATTTTAAATGCTTTAAGCCAACACTCACCCCCCAGAAACCTCATCCAAAAATCCATGTTTGCCTTCACAGTCCGTGCTCAGGGCGAGCTCCTCGGCGCTCACCCGGACAGTGTGCAGCCCTGGCATGCATTCCACTTCCTGCTGCTGTGCACTCTGTGACCATTCCGAGACTGAGGACCTTGGCTTTCTGGGGTCTTTTCTCCATATGCGTCCAGGCTTTTACAATTCCTTGGAATTCAGGGCGCTCTGCAGCCCTCATCTCCCCCAGATCTTTTTCTCCAGTCTCTGCTCTTTCCTTGCTTCTTCGGCCTGTTGATGGCTCACCCCAGCTCTGGCTGGCTGTGACAATACATTTACCCTTAACCAAATCGAACGCATTGTGGTAAATTTCCAATGCAAGTAAACCATAGGTAAGCCCTTGAAGTAAGCCTTCAGGCCCCAGACGGTCACAGGAAGTAGTGAGCAGTCTTTGAGAATAAGATCTGTGCTGGTCCCAGTACCAGCCACGCGCACAAGGAATGGGATCATCATTGCCAGATGATGGGGAGCTGGGGGTGGTGACAGGGGAGGGTGAGCTGCCACAGGCGGCTCTTACTGAAATTAAGAGGTTTTTTGCCTTTTTAGCATCCCACTAGTTTTTGTAAAGTTTTTAACAGATTCTCGAATGCCAGAAGATGTTGATGAGGATCATTTTTGCCAGTTGGTCTATTCTCATGGATGGTCAGACTTTTAGAGTTCTCTAATCTACCAATTTTGTGGACACCTTTACTTCTGCCCTACAAATTTTAAAACATCTACAGTGTGCCTCAGTTTTACTATATATCTTATTCTAGTGTTTCAATACATAAAGCAATACTGTAAGATGAATTTAATAAGCTCTTTAATAAGGAATTCTGGGCACCAGAATTTTAAGTAATAGAAGCCGGATCTGTTTGATTTTGCTAAGTCGACGATCTGGCTTCCTCCGCATTATATTACTGGTCACCTTGTACTCTATACTTAAAGAAATGCTTGAGCTTCTTAAACTTTGAATTTCATTTTAAGAAAGAAATTCCTTAGCATCTGTGTACTGTCCTCTTTTGCAGTAATTTTTTTATCATTCAGGCTTACGTTTATTTTTCCACATTGATCTCTTTATGTTTATCACTGGGTATATGAACACACATAAAAATATTCTTTGTATCCATCATTACAGTGTCTTCTTTATAAAAGTGAGTGTTAAAAAGAATAGATCAGTAAACTTTAGAGCCTAGGAATATGATCTAAACTTTAATTAAAAATTATCAGATTTAAGTGACTTCCCCAACATAAATACAGACTGCTGACATCTTTCCCACAGCTGAAGGAGAATAAAAATACTAATAAACAGTACTAAGTTTAGGGAAAATTTTAGTCAAGTATAATTCTGTTGTGTTCATGTGTGTCTTCATTTTACTCAAGCATACAAATGAATAAATTAGCTGTCAAACAACTCATGAAATCTGGAACTGTAACTTTTAAAACTTGAAATGATTTCTAAAAGGAAGACAGTTATCTCAGTAAAAGATTTTCAGCATAATAGTTTATACTTTTATAAACTAAACAATCATTTTAATGTAACTGCATTGGAAAGACGTTAAAATGTCAGGTTATACCCTATTTCTTTTAGTTTTGCAAGGTTGCCCTCCATTCACTGAATTTAAGTCCTATTATTGTAAAAAAGGTCAGTGTGCGTTTGCTTCCTCAGCTCTCTGTTGCTCACCAGCCCCCCCACCCCACTGCAGAGCCCCTGCTGTATGTAGTCTCATCTCCTCTTTATCACAGACCGACCGAAGCCCTGCTGGGGTTTGGCTGGGGCCAGGGTTAATTTGAAGGTAAAGAGCTAGGCCTGCAGCTCTGATCTGGATCAGACAACTACGGGGACCCAGAGCTGTTGCTGAACACACCCCGTGTACCCCACAATCAGCAGAGACAGGAGTCCGGCAGCCTTGAGAGGCCCCTCTTCTTTACTCAGCAGTGGAGAGTCAGCAAAGCTGGGCTCTGTGTGGTTGACTGAACTTTAGAATCATGTTTTGCTCAATGTTGCAAATTGTAGTTTCCCTGGACAGTGGGCACTGCCTAACAGGTACACAAGTAAGGACATGGCACAGTATGTTAGTGATTGCTTACGAGGAAATATATACACTAGGCTTCTTGTCTTCAGAGAGTAAGCGGAGATGTCTCCCCTGAATGTAGGAGTACAGAGGAGAAATTCCAGGATTCAAATGTTGGCATCAGAAAGAACTCCGGGAGAGATTTCCAGAGGAGGAGCAGAGCTAAGTGTATTCCTAGCAGTAGTGATTTATATCTTATGCACAACTAAGTCAGTCTCTGTCTGTCTGTCTCTCTCTGTATCATAAGAAGTAGAAAGAAACTCTAGCATGTCTCAAGTTCATCATTGCACCAGTTTTCTATTTTTGCTCTAACAGATTATTATCAGACGTGTGCTGGTGTGAAACAACACAGTTATTCACAAAGTTATTAAAATGAGGAGGCCATGAACCCAGCAAATCCACACTGCCTGGAGAAGATCTAGCCGTGAACACATTCCCGTCTAGAGCAGCAGGTCTGGGTTCCTTGGACCCGGGCTCCTACCTGCGGCTTCAGGCTAGCAGCAGAGGCTAGCCGCCCTCTGTTTGCATCACCTTCTGATCCTGTGTTTAATCGGAGTTCTTTTCTTTCATATAAAAACCCTTGTTGCATTTGGTGACCTCCCCTTGCTAAGACTCTTATTAGAAACTACAATGACCTTTTTTCTGAGTAAGATACCACTAGAGGGAGCCATTGTATTTTTGCGGGCCATGGCTTAGACTCTGCTGTGGTCTGTAGGATTTACCATTATTATTCCATATAACTGTAGACACAGTTCAGCCAAGCCTTCTGTCACTGTATGGCAGAGAGCTTCTCTTCTGCAGCTCTCAGGTCCTTGCTGTGCATCTGTGTATCACCAGCAGGACCTTCAGTGTCCATATTCCTGCTCCGGTGTGGCTCTGGGCGTTTCCCTGCTCCCTGAGATAATCTAGGGTTTTCCTTCCTCTCCCTCACTTCCTTGGGAGCCCTCACCCTTAAGTCATCACTAGCACCCATGTTTCTGTTAACGGTGTGTTTGGGCTACTGTTCACTGCCAGAGACAAAGCCATTTCCACATTTTCAGGAATTTGTCATAATCAGACTTCTCTTCAAGGGGCCAAATTTATATTCATTTCTATTGGTGCTATAGCAGATCGTTACAGACTTAGCAGAGTTTCTTTTGTCTTATAGTTCTGGGGTCAGGAACACAAAACAGGTCTCAGAGGCTGAGCTCAATCATGCCAGAAGCCTCCTCTTTAATCTCCAGAGGAGAAACCTTTCCTGCGTACTCCAGTCTGTAGAGGACCCTGCACCCCCCGATTCACAGCCTCCTCCTGCTTATGATGATAGAGCCTCTTCTCCATCATTAGCGCTGCATCTGACAACCCTTGCCTTTTTTTTTTTTTACAAGGACTCTTATTAAAATCTTGGATCCACACGGATAACCCAAGGTTATCACCCCATTTTGGAAATCTTAATTTTTAAGTCACATCTGCAAAGCCTGTTTGACACAGAACTAACATAATCACAGGTTTGGGAGCTTCCTTGATGAGTTCACTGATGGGCTTTTAGCTGACTGTGATAGTGGGAGTGAAGCCCGCTGTGAAGAGGTGGCTCACTGGAAGTGTAGCCCCCAGGGGGGCACCGTTACAGTCTTCCTCCTCCCCTGAGCCTCCTCTACTTCCTGCCTGCCCTGCCACGAGCATTTTCTCCTTCTGGCTCTACGTCCTGCCTTGGAGCCAGCCGATTGGACTGGATCCTCTACAAAGCCAAAGTAAGCCTTTGCTCCTTAGAGTTGTGTGTGTCAGGTATTGAACCTCAGCAGCAAGAGAAGTAGCTCGCACATTTATGAGGCTGTTCCCTTGTCTGCCACCGTCACACTTCCCATGGCATTGCTGCAGTTTTGTGGGGTAGTAAGGAAGTCTCAAATCTGAAGAGAACGTTGACTAGAAACACTCAGACTTTAATTAATTACCTCACAGCCTCTGCATGAGAACATCTAGGGCTATTTACCTCTTTTCTCCATACATACCATATTTTTAGACCATAAAGACAATTGTGATCATTTTTCTGTTTCAAGTGGAAACACTGGGCCACACAACTGGGTGAAAGTTTATGAAGATCACACAATAAATGGCAAAGCTATTGTAGAATTTGGTTGTTTGAACTATTCAGCATCTTTTCTACCTGTGAGCCACTGCTTTTGGTCAAGCAGAGTCTTCTAATGAGTTTAAGATTCTAAAACTTAATTAGGGTGATTCAAACCCTTTTTAGAGTACTGATCTTACCACGGTTTCTTTGTTTGTTTGTTTGGTTTGGTTTGGTATCAGGAAGTGAACTCAGGACCTCGCACTTGCCAGGCAGCACTTTGAAACTGAACTCTATGCCCGTTCCTCATGTTCTTTACCCTAATATGGAGAAGTTGATCAGAAATGGGGCATTATAGCCTAATAAGTTAATGGTTTGTCTCAACAGAAATTGAAAGTAGAACATAAATTGGAATCTCAGAAAGATACCCCTGTATCTGCCATGACTTCAGTGAACTGCTGCCAGAGGCAAGATTCCGAACCTTTTGGGCTTCCCTTTCTTTATCTATTTAAAGGTAGAGGTTCTCAGTGGACGGCCAGGGCTGGCTCTGTGAGCTGTGACGGTCCACCATCCCTGAGGGCTTTGAGCTCCAGTCTGTGTGAAGGAAGTGGGTTGCACATCAGTGCACTCTGCATTTCAAAGACCAAAGGGCCCCTCTTATCTAGAGACATCAGCACAGGCCTTTGTTAGGATATTTAAAGGCATCAAAAGTTTAAATTTTATTACTGAGGCTGAAACATTTGCTATTGTGGGATTTATCTGAGTATTTCTTTCATTTCCTACAGAGGAGACGCTATCATAGATGAAATGTACCTATCTGCCATGTGTAACTGGAATTCCAAAGAACTCTATAGAAACGAAGGATTACCAGTGGGGTTCTAGTGCTAACATGTATTGAGATGCTAAGTATAGAAATCTGTTTTCCCATGTTTGTACTGGAATCCTTTTTAGTCTTTTTTGTAGCTCCAACTAAGAGCTGTGTCGTTGGTGTTGCACATTGTCCAGGCCCCGTTCCTCCTCTCTGCACATCACACACACACACACACACACACACACACAGAGACACACGCACACTCCCATGATATGCCAAAAGCAGACTCCTTAGTGTAGAATTCTGTCGGAACGTTTACCTTTACACATTAGTGCAAAGATTTTCCAGAGTCAGGAAACTGCCTATCTGAACAGTCACAATGAAGTCCACCCTAGGAGGTGGGGCCCTGGTACCCTTACAAATGCACAGTCTTGGCCAAAAAAGGGGAGAGAAACTGAGGCTGCATATGGTGCCCAAGGAAGAGGACCAGGCTTTCCGCATGGGGCGTCACTCTGCACAAGCAAGGGAAGTTCTGAGTCAGATGTCACAGTGGCTGTGTGGGCAGAGTCCTGAGGGAGGAAATCAAAGAGGACATCAGAAGATAGAAAGACAGGGCCTGTCTCTGGTTAGGTCACACTCCTCAAACTGGTATATAGATTTAATGCAACTCCCAGAAAAACACCAACAACATCCCTCACAGGACTATAGCAAACTATGTCGGAGTTCAGCTGGAACCGAAGAGACCCCAGAACAGCAAAAGCAAACCTGAGTTATGAGAACAAACTAGGAAACACCACAAACCTGGACTTCCAGTCATGGACATAGCTGTGGTGATAAAACAGTGTGATATTGGCACAAAAACAGATATGCCCACAAATAGGGCAAAATAGAGGTGACAGGAACAACCCAGACACATTCAGCTGTAGGATATTTGACAAAGGGGCCAAAAAAGTTGTAGTGGGGGAAAAGATTGCCTCTTTAATACATGGTAAAGAGCAAACTGGTTCTCCACCTGCAGAAGATCCAAGCTAGAACCATGTGTCTCCCTGTGTGCTACACTAAAGTCAAAATGGTCCAGAGATGTAATAGAAACAGAAACATTTAACCTTATAAAAGATAAAATAGGCAAAACTCTCGAAAATGTAGGTAGAGGCACCGACTTAATGAGCAGAATCCCCAGCTGATTCTGTTGGAGTATAAACCACATAGTGGAGTACAGGCACTATGGAAATCAGTGCAGAGATTCCTTACAAAGCTGGAACTAGAAATATCATTCCATCCAGCTACCCCTCTGCTCCCTGAAGTTCGTTTGGCTGGAGAGCCTCCTCCATGACCTCAGTACAGCATGGTCTGGCCAGTGCAGCCCAGTGGCCGTGGAGTTGCGATGGTCAGGGTCAGTAACTCTTAGGTGGGTGTACAGAATCTCACACCACCTCCCTACCATCTGGCCATTTAGGTGTCGCCTTACAGTGCATTCATGTCAGTACTGAATGTGGTACTCTGTCACACCGTCAGTTCTTGTGTTGCATTCAGTTTCTGCCATCAGGAGAGCTGTAACTGCAGGCTCTCACAAGCAGGGTGGCCAGCCCCAGGGACAGAGTTGCCTTGTTTGGAGAGGCATGCACCAGCAGTGCCACACCCCCAACATCAGGGTTAAACACCCACTGCTGGGTCGGTACTGCTGTGGGCTTGTGTCTGGAAGTCCCAGCCTGGTGCTTTGCTGAGGGCCTGTTTGATCTCCTTGAAAGCATTTTGTTATTCTTGTTCCCATAATAGAGGATCTTGTCACTCTCTCCCACCTTGGTGACTTCATAAAGGGATTCTACCAAAACTGAGAAATTAGGTGTCCAAATTCTACACAAGCCTGTGGCCCCAAGGAGCTGCGGGATCTGGCCTTGAGGTGCTGGTACAGGGCCTGAGCAAGCTGCCTACCTCCCCTCCGCCTCTCAGATCCAGGTGGATTAGAGCCTCTTTGACAATATTTTCTTTTCCTCTGGAAGAAACATCAGCGTCAGGGTGCACCTCTAACTGTTGTAACTTTTTCTTTCTCTCCTGGTCTTAGACCCTTACAGCTCTGATCTTGACTGGCTGCCAACAGGCTTTCTAGCAACTTGACTCTATTCTTAGCAGCAGCAGAAAACAGAGAGGAGCAGGTTAACCCTGTGATTGTAGCATAAACATTTACTATCCTTAAGCAATATTTTAAGTCTATTAATGCAACAAAAATACCAATTTAAATTGGAAGCCACAAGTAAATTTATCCATTAGCTAAGCTTTGTAACCTGATTTTTCTTCTCCTCCCCCAAGAGAACTTTTCTCAAGAGATGGAGGGACTGAGCTCCCGCTTTAGTCTTTGGGGTAAACAGCAGGTTTTGAACACCTTTTTGGCACCTTTTTCATCTTCTCCTTGTGTAGCTTCCCCTGCTGCTCCAGGACCCAGGTCCTCCTCGACTGACCCCAGCTCCTAGTGAGCAGAACCGCAGGTCCCGGGGTGCTGGGGCCTGCAGGCTGGGGGCAGGAGCCCCAGAGGCTCCTGTGTGGAGGAGGGGACTGGAGGTGAATACTTCTGTTTCTTACTAAGCCTCTGAGTTTTCAGGGGAAAGAGGATCATGGGTCCTTGTTGCCAATTTAGGGAGTCACTTATATCCTCTTGAGACCAGGGTCTTTATCAGTAACAAATTTAATTCAGTAAAGCTTGTCTTCATCGGGTCTGAACTTTGACCAGAAGACAGAGCAAGGATGGATGTCAAGATCAAGTGAAACAAGAATACTTTATCCTTGGGGCTGTCCTTTTGTCGGGTTGTCATTCTGAATCCTTCAGTCTGAGAGAACAGTCAGGATAGTTTGCTCCCGAAGCCCCTTAATTCCCTCAGACTGGGAGCCATATTCATTTCTCCATCTGTTAGTCCCAAAGCGCAGTCTCCGAGGTGTGCCAGGATACCTTGCCTGTGGTTGCTTCTGATTTCACCCGAAATCATCTCAGCCTCCCCCAAGGTTGCAGTCTCACCCAAGACCGTTCTGGGACAGGGGCAGAATAACTCAGTCACCACAGCGGCGGCTTTTATCACCCTGTTCCTGCACGGGGTTGCCTGGTCATCCAGTACCCTTTGCCTCTTTCAGACCCTTTCCTTGGGGAAGCCTCTCTGTTGCCCGTCTCGTTCATAGGCAGTCCCTCAGCGATACCAGCCTGCTGCTCGGACCCAGCTCCCAGTGCCCAGCACCTTAAATTACAATTTTGCTTTTAAGGAACCTTACTGGGGCAACTCTAACCCTGGAAGGTTATCCAACTCCCCTCCTGCCTCTTGGGGGCAGGGTTACCAGAATGAACACAGTCTGACAGCCTGTGCTCCCCATGCCAGTTCCTGAGCCTCATGAGGGTCTGCTGTGCATCGGAGTTTTGCCTGGCTTGCTGGGAGTGCCCGTCTCCTGCTGAATCAAACAGCCCACTTTTGCTGGGCAGGTTTGCATCTCTGAGGCTGTGAGGTCACACCCAGGTGACAAAGGAAGTGGACTGCACCGTCTCTGACTACTCTCTAGGTCCTGAACAAGAACCTAAACTGTGGTACGATTTGGGCAGAGAGAGGCGGGACATAGAGGACTTTCCTGGGAAGTAAGGTTTATTTTGCTGCTGTGGGGCTCTGTGGGTTACCAATAGCCTGAACCTGAGCGTGGCAGGCCTGTGCCTGTTACACAATTTTAGTGTCTTCACGAAATCACGCTGTCATACTATAGCTTGGTTCGGTACAAGCTGTGTTACAGAACAGTGCCCGCACCACCCAGTGCACAAGTGGGAACTAACTGAGCCATGCTGTCCTTTTTGATTCTAGGAAGGCTCCTCCCTCGATGCATTCCCGCGGCAGAGGCCTGGCCTCTCTCCTCCAGGGAAAGGCTCGCCTCAAGTCCACTAAGTGTCTTCTGCTAGGCTCCGGCCCTTAATGGCCCTGTCAGTCCCATACTCCACACTGGGGACCAGTCTCCTAGCACATGGACCTCTGGGGCCAACACCCAAGGCCCTGCAGCCTGTGGCAGCACCCCCGTGTGGCCACTGCACAAGTGCACTTGCTTCTTACAGTGCATGGCCCCAGCTGTGTGCCCAGCAGCAGATCCTGTGGGACCCTCTGCCGCCATGGGCCTGGCAGCCTGGGCTGCATTGCCAGCTCCACTGCAGTCTGAGCCTGATTCCTCACTCAGAGCCCGGCTTTCCTGCTCCCTCGCCTGGGGCGGTCAGACCTTGCTGTGCCTCTGTGCATGTGTCAGTGCAGCCCCTGTCACCTTCCTACTGTGCTTGGTAATGATGAGGGGAGGTGACCCGTGCTATTATTATTCGAATTAAAAACTATTAAGTTTGAGCCAGTGCACTGGCTGTTGTCAAACAGACTGGCTCTTCAGTTTCACATCAGCCTTACACAGTGAGTATAGCCAGGTTCTGATAAAATTTTCACATTTACCCTACATTTATAGACTATAGAGCCTGTGTTACAGACTATAGAGCTTACATTACAGACTATACATTGCAGACTTACATTACAGACTATAGAACCTACGTTATAGACTATAGAGCTTGTAGACTATGTGAGGACATGCATGTCTTTTTAGCTTTTTTAGCTTTTTAGATGATGGTTAAAAGTCAGGCAACAAAAAATAAATTAACTTGACTGGCATCTGAGATAGTTTCCTAAGCAGTAATCTGTGTCCGGGCACGCGCAGGTCAAACCACAGATCTCCAGAGTGTTTCTGGCTGTTAGCCCCACATCTCAGTGACACTCTTCTCCTGTGTAGAAGCTTCGTGGAATTGAGTCCCAGTGTTCTAGGAAATTTGGGGTAATTAGTTACAGTAAGTATTGACATGGCTTTCAGGGACAAGATGGTTGCTCGGCAGATGGCCAGTCAGTAAGTCACCTAAAGATCTCCTGTTTTTCAGCTTGACGATCTCCGCTGAGTGTCCCATGCAACTTGAAGACTTTCCGATGGATGCCCACGCTTGCCCCCTGAAATTCGGCAGCTGTAAGTTATCTTCCCAAGGAACACAGGCTGTTCTTTGGGGATCAGTTCCACATTGTTTCAGGAGAATTTGCTTCGTATGATGTGATGCAACCTCTTTGAGAAGCCTGGGGAGTGGTTTGTCCTCCCCTCACTGGGGTCTTTGTGTCTAAAATGATAGCAGGAGTGCCTGCTTGGTGTGAATCACAGATCAAGAGAGACCGAAATGATGCACAGGAGCCCCAGAATAATCTAGAATGCTCCCCTGTTGAGGGTTTCTCCTCAGATCCTCACCCGCCAAGTCTCCCCTTTTTCTCACAGCTCAGAAGACCTGCGGGTCTCTGCAGTCCTCTCCACCTTGTGGTCCCCCAATTTTCTATACAGACTGAGCCCATATCTACCTCTGCTGCATTGCAGTCATCAGGGTGTTGACTCACTTCTTCTAGAATGTGACAGATGACCTTGTCTGTCATGTTCGTGGTCACGCTTATCCAGAACATTCAGCACATGAAAAGCTTGTGTCCCTTGGGCAGATTGTTCACATCAAAGCACATGAAGTATTCACTCACCCTGTCCTAGTGCCACCCCTGGATTTCAGCCACCCCAGGCAGAGGTGGTCACAGCGCCCCGGGGAGTGTTGGTGCATTATCTTCCTGGGGATTTTTTGTTTGGAGAAGGATTGTGATTGGTCTTTTCTTCTTTCTTTCCTATTTATTTTTTTTTTCATGCTGTATTACCCTGCCTTTCCTCCCCTCTGCTTCCAGGACCTCAGCACTCTAGGCAGGTACCCTATCACGGATCTACATTCCCCACGCTTTTTATTTTGTATTTTGAGGCAGAACTCACAAAGTCACCTAGGCTGGATTTCAATTTGCGATCCTCTTCCCTTGCCCTCTCACATAGCTGAGATTACAAGCTGAAGTTGTCATTTTGAAAAATAAAATGCATTTTTGAATTAAGCATGAGCTCAACGTAGGTCTGAATCCTGGCTATCCTGTTCCTTCACTGAGCAACTTTGGGCAAGGTAGTTAGCCTCTGAAAGCTTCTTTGAAAAGTTTGAAAATATTCTCCCACTTCCTGCTGGCCTGCAGGGTTTCTGATTAAAAATCCACTGTGGTCCTTCAGACATGCGTATAACTGAACAAGTCATTTTTCTCTTGCACTTTTCAGATTTCCCTCTTTGTCTTTGAAATTTGATAATTTGTTTATAATGTGTCTCGGTGTGAATTTCTTTGAGCTTTGCTTCTTTTGGATCCTGTCTGGATGTGATTGTGCATTTCCTTCTCCATCCAGAAATTTTCAGCTGCTGTTGGATTCATTCATTAAAATTGTCAGTTTAGTTGTTACTGATCACCATTATATCTGTTTAGTTTTCCACATTTTTGTTGAAGTTTCAGTTTTCTTGGGCTCCCCAGACTTCTGAGCACCTTTACAGTGGTTATCTTGAATAGGGGGTCAGATGAACTCCAAGACTACCGTGACTCTTCAGTTTATAAACTTGATTCTGTCCACATTTGCCAGCATACGAGATTTACCTATATTTTGGAGATGTATTTGCTTGTTTCCTTGTTTTCAGTAAGAAAAAAAGATGTTACAACCCAATTTTTCTACATTAAACTATCTTGACTTAAATCCACAGCAAGCTGCAGTTAAATCATTTGTCACATTCAAAGCGAAGATGCTCATCCAATTGGATTTCCTCACTTTCTACACTCAGATATGAAATGAGACTGATACCGTATAAATCAGCAGGAACACTTCCGCAGTTCCATAGAGATTTTGAGCTGTCATACCAAATTTCTGTGTGCCTGCTTGATATTTTAATGATGGGTTTGATTCAATTCTGATGTCGATTATTGATGAATATTTGCTTTTAGTATCATTGCTGTAATATTCAAAATCACTAGAGGAATTTTCTTTATATATTATGCTTGTATACCATTTTCTAAGAACTAGAAAACTATACAGATCTTGCTTTTTTTTCAATTTCCATGATTCTTTTCAGGGTAGATTAATTTTAAGAGAAGAAATACTATTCAACTACATGCTTTTCTTTCTTCTTTTAATTTTTGTATTTACTAAAAATAGAAGTTTGACCAACTTGTTCACTTACACCTTCGGCATCTGAGCACACAGGCCAAGTGCAGTAGTATAATGAGTTTGAAATCACACCGTTCCACAGTTCTCTGCTCTTAGGAGACCAAGGAATGCAATTATGTGTCCTGATTCTCATGCCCCACATACTCTGGTTTTGTCGATGCAGAAGTGAATTAACAGACATTCTTATTATTGTGGCCTCCCTGCTCAAGAATTTTCAAGTGAATGTTGGAATTGCCCCTAATTTATTGAGGATATTTACTAATCTAAGAGGAAATTCCTTAAAAATAATGACGTGGCTTCTGTATGGAAGTAAGTGATTAAGAACATCAAAACTGTTTGGAAAAGAAAGAAAATTAGACTTCCTTTTTTCATTTACTTGTGAGGCCATTCATTCATTACTAGATAAGACATGAGGTTACATCTGTGTTCGTGAAAATGTCCCAGGTGGCGGCTTCCTGGTGGGCTTCCAGCGGGAGGCCCTGCAGGCACCAGAGGTCAGGGCCATCGCAGTGAGTGGCCAGTCCAGTCGGACTTGGGCAGCTGTGACTCTGCTGCTGCAGTCTTCGTTCCAAGACTCTCAGTGGCTCAGCACGAGCACAGCCAATGCGGGGCCCAGGTCACTGAGAGCCTGAAGCGCCTGTGTCACCTTCCGTGACACCACAGAAACAGCGCAGGTTTCTCTGTGCTGTGCCTGAGTTCAGATTGTCCCAGAGGCACTGATGACTCAGGTGACTTTGCTTCACATCCCGCCTCCATCTCTCATGTGTTGAAGTCTGGGCCAAAGGTTTCTGTGTGGGGAGCTGCAGCCTTTGGGTGCCTGGGCCTTACAATAGAGGCCTCGAGTGGCATCAGTGCCCTTAGAAGAGGACCCGAAGAGCTTCCTGTTCCTCGGGAGGACCCTAGTGCGCTATGATGATGACTATTTAAGACGCTTTGAGTGTTGTCTTAGTCTGTTTGGACTGCTAAAGCAGAGCACCATAAATTAGGTTATTTAGAAGCAACATCTAGTTTTCCTCACAGTTTTGGGATCTGTGCCAGGTTGAAGTGCCAGCATGTTCTGTGTCCATCGGAGACCATCTTTCTTCTCATGGAGGACTGGTGTGGTGCTGTCATTTCAAATGCAAGTCACCTCCCGGACCTTTTTATAAAGGCACTCATTCCACATTCCTGATTCCCTCCACAAGGCTCACTTCTTAACACCCTCACAGAGGGATCAAGTTTCCACCCTGGTTCTAGAGGGCTCTGTCCACAGCAGATGTGCCAAGCTCCGAGAGCCCTGTGCTGTAGCTCAAGCCGTGATCTCCCACAGAGCTCGTGATGCACACAGCCAGTCACTGAGCTGCCTCTGTTTGGGTAGCTAACATCCCCTTTGATTCACAAACCAGCAACCTCATCAGGAGGTTATGTTCAGAACTGAAACTGGTAAGGTCCCAGTGGAAGGAATCATGAATAGAAATGACGGCAAAACATGAAGGAATAATGGTTTGTTAGTCAAGGTGCTGAACAAAATGGGCCACTGAAACGAGCCAGTCTCAGAAACACTGCTGCTGTCTGTAACCTGCAAACGGGCAAAGGGAGACGTTGGTAAGAGTGTGCATCGCTTCAGTCTAACCCAGGGCTGAGAGTCCATGGGGTGCTGTACTTCCTGGTCTCTACAGTGTAGTCAGATTGTGCACTGTGTTTCACATTGCCAAAATTGCCGTTTATTGTCCTCATCACAAAAAAATTACAAGTTAGTGAGATGATAGATGTATTAATTATCTTGATTCTTTCTTTAAAGGACACATAAGGGGAAGCTTCACATCCTTTTCCATACATTTACACAATTATTCTCTGTCTGTTAGAAATACATTTTTAAAAAGAGGAAGCCTGGTTTAGGGAATGGCAGGATGGCATTAGAAAGTACAAGGCAGAGTGGGCGATGCTTTTGGAACACAAGGCAGATTACTGAAATACAGCGAGTGGAGGTGACACCAGGAGCGTGGACCCCATCAGACCAGGGGAAGAGAGGAGCTGAGAGCGGTGGGGCCAGATGCACAGGGTGAAAAAAGAGAGCACTCACAGGCATCCGTGATTTTGAGCCTGTGTAACTGGGAAATTCCGTCTCCAGGAGGACTTTGGAGTAACCCAAAGGAGGAGCTGCTGGTTTGAAGGTCGATCAGTGAACCGGGGTTAGGAAATGAAGGACGGGGTTTCCGTGCGCGGTGGGCGCCTGCCTTGCTTCCGCTCCTGTTAGGAGGCAGAACAGCCTTCAGCCTTTCTGCTGAACGCAGGACAGCCCTTTCCTTCTTCTCCAGTCAGGCCTCACTAAAGTCCAGAAACATGCAAGGCACCAGCGCTTTGAGTCTTTTCCGTAGGTTCCCTGTGATTCACCTGGGCCTGCGCTGAGGGCTGCAGATGGGCCTCGTGCTGGCAGATTTGAATCCGCTGCTGTAATTGTTAAGAGGACAGACGTGGTGTCCTTTCATCTACCTCCGATGGCTCACTTGTCTCTCAGTGCTTTCTGGACAAAGCCAAGGGAGTGCCAAGCCCTCTCAATCTGCTGTTACCTGTTGAACTTAGAGCAGGGATGCTGGCACCCAGGAGACCATGTGAGATGCCTTATCTATAGAAAGGCATCAGGCAGAGCTTTCTTATCTGTATTGTGCAGTTGATGTGTCGGGTATTGACTTACTTTCCAGCCCACGGTCACAAAGGTGATGTGTGATAGGTCTCCTGAGATAGTTACCGTGCTGGCTCCTGGTTTTCGAAGGGAAAGGCTAGAGATGCCTTTAGAGGAACTTAAATCCTCGTACATTTTCCAGCCATAGCTACCCTGATTGCTGCTACATTCTAGTCTGTGCTTCTTCAATGTCATATGCAGTTAACACCTACTAAAGTGACCCGACAGCTGGCAGTTCTCATGTGTCCCTGCACTGCCTGAGAGAGGAAACTAATCACCATTTTCACAGACTGGATCTGCTTTAGACCAATAATTAAAACAGGAGTTCAAGCTGCAGATGAAGGGCAGAAGGAGAGTGCAGGCTTAGCCTGTGCCAGGATCTGTGTTTCATGCCCAGATCCAGAAAGGAAGACAGAAAGTAAATTCTAGTAGGAAAGTCTTTCATATTGTGCTCACTGAGACACTTGGATGTGGGTGCTATTTCCCCAAGTTACAGAGGGCAAAATAGAGGCTCAAAGAGCTAAGAGGTTGGTCTAGGTTGCTCTGGTAGTAAATGTTGGAATCATTTCAGTCATCGACTCTGAATGGCCATGAAACTAAGGGCTTGTTTCCCCTGTCCCCAACCTCCTCCTGAGGATTTGCAAGCCTGGAAGAGATCAGTGTCAGTACAGGGCAAGTGGTCTCGAGGGAAAGGGTGATGAATCCCAGACAGTCAGAGTGACAAGTGTCCAGCCTTCTCTTTGGCCCTGCTATTGGATGGTCAGAGGCAGCTAGGTGTTCTGCTTTATAGAGCTCCAAATCAGGCAGAAGGTAGCACGGTAAGCAGCTGCAGGAAGCAGGAGGGTTTCCTGCTGCGGGGAAGGGGAGCTGGGAAGACACAGAGCAGGTGCACAGGGCCTGGGCCACGCAGCAGAAGTGGGGGCGTCTCCCCTGCCCCCAGAGGACGAGGCCTTGTCCCTTCCTGCCTGCTGGCTCCACACTCCCAGCCTGGCCGGGCTCCAGGGTGGCTGCTCTGCACAGAGCCGCGTCTGAGTTACCCAAGCCGTGCATCACTCAGGGTTCTGAAGCATTACATGGGTGGAAGGAAAGATCTCAGTGTCACTGACATGGACCTGGGGAGCAGGAGAGGACCAGAGTGTGCCCGCTGGTACCGGTGGCCACAGGATCAGAAAGCCGCTTGCTGGGGTAAAGCGGGGTAAAACCATGTCACTCCATGGTGCCTTCGCCCCAGAGACATTCAGGGAAGGGGATCTCTACGGGATGCACTCATCAGGGCAGAGCCGGTGTTGCACATGTGAAGTGCGTTTCTGTCTCACCTCACACTTGAAAACAGAAGGGAGGGGCGGAAAGTCACTCCATGTCCTCTCATAAGTACGACTTCCAGGGCCCCTCAGCAGCTGCTGTCACAGGAGCCGCCCCACTCCTATCTGTTAGCATCTCATTCAGGGGCAGATCAATTGGGGTCTTACTGCTAATTTTCATGCTTCTGACCCCATCTGGACTCAGGTTCTAAGTTGATGTCCACGTGGCCATGTCTTGGGACAAGATACACTGTTTCTGAAAGAGCGTCATACATCTGAGTAGGGAGTGTCTGCCAACAGTTGGTTACCATGGTTTGGGTCTTGATTGTTCCCAAGGACCCATGTGTGAAGACTTGGTTTCCAGCCCTGCGCTATTGAGGAGTGCTCGAACTTGTATGAGGTGGATCCTGCAGAAAGGAGGGGCCCTCGCCGGGGCCTGCCTGAAGGGAGATTAGAGCAGACTGCTCTGTGTCTCTGCTTCCCGGCTACTGAGAGGTTAAAGTCCTGGCACCTGCTCCCACTGTGATGCACTGTGCCGCCACAGGCCCCAGCAACCCTGGGTGGACACTTCGGAAACCACGAGCAAAAGCAGGCCTGTATTCCTGGTTCACGGTTACCTCATGGATTTGGTCACAGTGACTGCTGACGGATTAACACAGTGTGCATGATGCTTGTGGGGGATCTGATTTTGCCTTATTGGAAGATAGTTCCACACAGAGGACTGGAACGTGAGGAGACCATCGTGTCCGTGGGAAGAAGACTGGTTGAATGTTGTGCCTCCCCAGTCTACAGCCTATGTCTGTAGGTCGACTGGTTTCCAACAGAAATCTCATAAAGCTTTAAAATAAAGTAAAAGAATCCTAAGAACTGGACTCTAACCTGCATGAACAAAGGGCCAAGTGCAGCCAGGAGCCCTGCAGAGGAGAAGGTGCCCCTCACTGCTCTGGCTGTGGATGGTCTGACGCCGTCTTTACACTG
Source organism: Cavia porcellus (assembly GCF_034190915.1). Taxonomy (NCBI): domain Eukaryota; kingdom Metazoa; phylum Chordata; class Mammalia; order Rodentia; family Caviidae; genus Cavia; species Cavia porcellus. The sequence goes on along the minus strand of NW_026947489.1, from coordinate 3,349,626 downwards.
AAGATGGGCAGAGGGGCCAGGGGAGAGGGCGGCATTCATGATGCGCCCTTACCTGGCCTGCCTGGGAGCTGGGTGGGCAACCTGAGGCTACTGTGGTCGCACCGAGTGTGGGAAATTGACATAGGAGCCATAAATACAGAGACACGCTTGAGGTCCAGGTGACTGAGACCACAGCTGTGAAACACAGCGAGTTAAAATTCGTGCGGCTCACGTGTCCTAGAGAATTGGGCGTGAGTCTGAAAGTCCGGTAGATACATCAGTATTAAAGTTACCGTTTATCTCTGTCCCCAGTAGCACCGTAATGAAACATTTGAAGCAGATATTTATAACACATACAGCAAAACACTGTACCTATAATCTATAATGGATCAGAATCTGTAACAGAAACACACCAATCTGACAGGTGTAAAAAACACAAACAGGTTTTGCAGAGAGGAAAATAAGCAAAGACAAACAATAGATTGCTCAGTGATGCCTGCCCAGGATACGAAACCAGAAAGCAACACAGTTAGGTGCCACCGTGGAAGGGGAGGTGGAGAGCTTTGGGTGAGCTGTGCACTGGCGGGGGGGGGGGGGCTCCCTATATACTGCTTATTTTATTGCTTTTCAGCTGTTACGAACACTTATCATAGAACAAGAATTCAAGTAGCAATGTAGTAAAGCTCTTGGTTGCTCCTGTGGTCGTTTTTCTGGTTTCTTCCTGCTGAGACCCGGGATGCACAGGAGCTGTGGGTTTCCCTCTGACACCAGAGCCTGGCTGCAGTAGGTGCTGTCCCTAGCGTGGGCTGGCCCCGCTCCCTCAGAGGCCCAGAGCAGCTGTCTCCTGAGGAACAGTGTCCCGGAGCCTGTCTCTCGCAGGTTGATTTCTACTCGGTGGTGGGACATAGGCTTCAGTAATCTCGAGTCAGTGTCTGCCCCCCTCCAGCGTGGTGGGTGAGCTCTCAGGGGAAACTGAGGACAGGACCTGAGGGACAGCTGGACAGCGGGATCCTAGGGAACTATACTTGTATAAGTGGCCTGGCTGGATCCTCTGGCCAACCCGTGGCCGCTATCTGCAGCCTGTGACACGGCCTCCAGGAGAGCACATTTCTTCTGCCCACTCACTGCATGTGACTATCCTCCGCTGTTCCTTTCTCATCTCTTTAAACTCTGGAGGACCCTGCAGCACCCTGGGAAGCCATGCCCCATCCTCTTCCCTGGCACTCAAGAGGAGATGTCACAGCCTGTTTCTCAGGTGGCCCAGGTGTGCAGGGCCCTCCCTGTGACCAGGGTCTTTGTAGCCTCTGCCTGCCCAGCCTCTCTGAGCAGACTGCCAACTTCTCCCCTCTGACACAGGACTGCTGCTGTGTCACCAGAAGCCAAACCCCGGGCCCTGGCCACCCTACTCAGTGTAAGATCCTGCATTCTTCCTTGTCGGATGAACTTGAAAACAGAAATGTACCCTTGAGTTCTCTTCTCCACCTCTGCCCACCATCCCATCTTCCATTTCTGGCCCTTTTCCATCTCTGTTTTCTGTCCCACCTAGCCAGGGTGCTTCTTTGATGGCTGCCTTAGAATAGGTCCTCGGTTGCTTATACCCTCAATTGCTGTCTGAGTCTCAGAGGAGAAGTCACAGACCTCCAGCATCTTCAGGCCAGATTTTCTCTGACCTTTATCCCAGCCATCCCCAGCACATCCCTGCCGGGACCTTTGTGCCTGCAGCTCCCTCTGTGAGATCAGCTTTCTTTTGAGGGCCACACGGCCTGTGCCTGCACACCGTGATAGATCACTGACTCAGACCTCCTGAGCGAGGCCTTCTTGGAAATGTGTCTCTTGCCCTTCTTGGCTGACATTTTTTCATTGTGCTGCCACCATATTTATTTTGTTTCTAGTGTGATAGCTGTTTCTTCTCTCGAATGTGGATTTCTTGTGACTCCTGCTTGTCCTGCATCCTGCCTGTTCTAGTTCTCTGTTCCGACAGTGACAACTTTTCCAAATCTACCTGCTGATTTGCTTCTGCTGTCTCTCAGTTCTAACAGCTCGGAGTCAGGGGGCCTGGCTGAGTTCTCAGGTCCATGGCTTGAGAGACAGATCATAGTGGTCTGGGCTGCATGGGCTGCGTTCTGCTCGCTCCACGGGCTCGGGGTGAATCTCCCCAGGCTCATGCATGTTTGGCCTGGGTTTCAGTTCCATGCACTTCCAGAGTAGGGTGTTTGTTATGCCCTTGTGGCTGTCGCCTGGGGATGTCTCACCTCTGGGAAGCCAGCCACTCTCCTGGGCTCCTGACTCCTTTCCCCAGCCTCCGCAGCCAGCCCCTGCCAGTCAGGTTCTTTTCCTGTGCTTTAAATCACTGCAGCTCCTCCAGCTGGAGCGAGATCTTTGTGATTAGATCGGGTCCACTGGGATAATCCCGGATAATCTTAGGGTTTTAAGGGAGGACACCTACATCCCATCTGCAGTCCTTTGCCACAGAAGGCAACAATTTCACAGTTGTGACGCCAGGGGGCGCAGGTACTCCCACCCCGTCACCCTCCAGCTGGACAGCTCTGCCAGCTGCAGAGGTTCTTTAGACTCCAGACTTCCCAGACAGCTGGTACTGTGCCCCGCCCCGGGTCATAACCATTCACATGGTTACGTGATTGTGAGCCAGTTGCTTGTGGGTGGACTGCGTGGGCAGTGAGGGAACGAGGCGCTGATGCGTTAGTCTCACAAAACAAGGTCCAATACCCACTGGTTTTGTTTCTGTCTTTTTAGGTGTCATAATAAAACACTTTGAAAATAAAGGCATTTTTTGTTACAAATATATTATACGACATCATTTATGTGGTTCCCAAGACAGTTCCTTACTGTGCAGCATGGTCCAGGCCAGCCGTAAAGCGAGACCCCCATGGATACAGTGATGACCTTGGTCAGCACTCCACACAGATGTGTCACTGTGAATAACACTGGGTCATGGCAGGGCCCTTGGTGTCGCATTCACAGGAAAGAGCAGGGCACAGACCGTAAGTGGCTTGCAGAGTCAGAGCTGACGGAGCAGGCATGCTGGGCTCAGAACAGGGCTTTCCCCAGCTGTGCTGACAGAGAAAACCCCCCGCAGCACAGAGACAGGCTCCTGCGTCCAGACCATTTCTGGGGGAAGGGCCGGAACTGCAGCGGCCTCTGTCCTGGCCTGACCCCGCACGCACTTGACTTTCCAAACTTCCCCTCCACACGTGTGGGTCTTCCGGGCCCACACTGACTCCTGCCTGTGCCCTTTCCGCCCCTCCCGGCAGATGCATACCCTAACTCCGAAGTCGTCTACGTCTGGACCAACGGCTCCACCAAGTCTGTGGTGGTGGCCGAAGACGGCTCCAGACTGAACCAGTACCACCTCATGGGGCAGACGGTGGGTACCGAGAACATCAGCACCAGCACGGGTAAGCACCTACATGGGCAGGGGCCCTTGGGGGACTCGGGCTCCATGTCCCCTGGCGGAGGGGACACTGGCCACAGACAGAGCACGCTGGCCAGCTGCAGTCCCTTAGCGGTGCAGCTGCCGTGCTTCGGGGCTGTCCGTGCAGCTGCTCACAAAGCTACCAGCTGCAGCTGCCGGGAGTCCAAGGGGGAGGCCCTGTTTCGTCTGCAGAGCATCTGCAGCATTAGGAACAGGCCCTGCCCCAGGCCTGTGAGCTGCTTATGTAACTGTCTGCCCACTCACAGGGGGGCCAGGCCAGCTCTGCAGGAAAGCAGCTGCTCTCAGGTTGGCATTCAGAGTCTTCCTGGGGCTGACTTTGGAAAGCACCTCTGAGCAGCATGGAAAGAGTAGCTGAGTCAGTACAGAGAAAGAAGCCGGCGCTCGCGGTCCCAAACATGGGGCAGCCTGAACCCAGAAGGGCGCCACAAGCCTGGCTTGCCTGATCAGTGCCAGGGCTCCCAGGGCGCAGCATGCATTGACCTCTGGGGCCTTCAGGCTGTGTGATCAGACATTTCCTGGCTGCTGGTCACCAGGTGGTGGGAGTGAGGCTCTAGGCTGCAAAAGTTTTCAGTTGTAGCAGGGCAGAAAAGCCTAGAGGGATAGAGGGAGCCCTGATTGCAGAGTGAGACCTAAGCCTCGGAGGGCATCATCCTCAGGGAGCTGCTGGTGGGAAACGTTCACCCTGGCAGCCGGCAGGATGCGCATTTGCTCAGGGCACAGCTTGCTCTGCAGGTACAGAGTGTGGAGCTGCAGGGTCAGGCCCTGCCCAGCTGTGCGCCCTGTGCACTGGGCATCCTGTGGGCCATCAGAGAGCCTGGGGGATGGGGTCAGCAGCGGGCCACACTGCTGCATGGAAAGGAAGCAGAAACTGGCCTGGTTTTATGGAAATGAGTGGAAATGCTTTAGGGCAAAAGTCTGGAGTGAAGAATTTGGTGGCCACAGTACGGCACTGTGGGCAGTTACTTTTTTGGGGCTCTTTTGGAGGTTTCCATGCCTGTTTACACCCTAAGAACACCTGTTCCAAACATTATCTGATTTCCTAGTTCCATTTCCAGAGGAGCGCAGGAAGAATGGAGAGAATGGTTTGGGGCCCACCTGTGAGGCAGTAGCCTGGTGTTTCACACTTCCCAGCGTTAAAGAGGGCAGTGTTGGTTCATCCTTAAAGATCTGATTGTTGGTATGGAGCCACTGGGGCCTGTTTCTCCCTGCCCCACTGGAGCCTTCTGGGAACCACTCCCATCGCTCTGTCCTGCCCAGGGGTATGCTAAACACCCCCATCCCCACCCCACACCGCCTCTCAGGCCTGCTGAGAATGTGGGATTCCTTTTGCAAAAAGGCAGGCTTTTCCACCCAGGCTCACAGCTTCTTGGACTCTGATGTGTGACATGTGGTAAGCGAAGATACACAGGGGCATCCGCAGCCAACCTTGCTGAGCTGTGAACTTTAACGGCACTGGGGCTGTCGTCAGCCTCCAGAGGCCCAGCGCTGTCCATGCAGCGGTAGACCACTCCCACCTGAGGTCTGCCTTACTGAAAACCCCAAGCTGCTTCTCCCCAGCTTGGCTACAGTGCACACAGGACAGAGCTGAGGAGCGCTGTCCTGACATCAGAGCAGCCTTGTCATTTCCCCAGGGAGGTGCACCTCCCAGCAGCAGGGAGATGCCAGCAGGCCTCGCCCCATCACACCAGCAGCCTGCCCGCCCAGCTCCTTACCAGTTAACCATCAGGACAGCGTTGTTCTCAGCAAAGAACGGGAGGTCTCCACTCGCCTTCCACACGGCCAGGCAAATCCAGAGAAGGCACTGGGACATGGCCAGGAGCTGTCCCAATTGTAGACACTAGAGAGTGCCTTCTCTGCTGGGCAGCCGCTGGATGGGCTGCCAGTGTTAGGGTCCTGTGCTGCTGTTTCTCACCCTCCGATGGGCAGGACAAGAGCAGATCTCAGGGTGCGGGGCCGCCCCACTGCCCTGGAGCTTCCCCCACTGGGCAATAGGAAGGAGCTCTCCACTCACAACAGAGCACTGAGGTATTCTGAGTTCTGTGTGCGAAGATAAATCCTGAAATCCTGATTGCAGAGCAGGCAGGGGGCACAGAGATTGTGAGCAGGGATTAGCCAACACACAAATCTGATTTTCCCTGAGAAGAGCAGCCATCAGGGAGGCTCTAAGAGACTGTCCAGAGACTCACAAAGGGATGGTTGAGAAATTCACGCGTCTTGCTCTGTCCTTTCTCTAACTAACATAATTCAAATAAGGGCGTGTGTGAAGGATAGGCGATGCCTCCTCTGCCTGGAGCAGGACTCCGGAGACACGGGGCCCTGACATGTGTTGCTGGCTTGTCTGCAGGCGAATACACGATTATGACGGCTCATTTTCACCTGAAGCGGAAGATCGGCTACTTCGTCATCCAGACATACCTCCCCTGCATAATGACAGTGATCTTGTCCCAGGTGTCCTTTTGGCTAAACAGAGAATCTGTCCCGGCCAGAACAGTTTTTGGTGAGTGTCCCCAACCCAGGCCCAGACAGCGGTGTTTCGTGATTGATCCTAATCACACACAAAGTGATAAAGCTCGTTGCCACACTGCAGTGCAGACCTTAAATGTCCAGGAGACTTCTGCATTAGAGGCTTGATCTCCAGCTCTGGGGACTGTTGTTTTGTCTTGTGTTTTGAAACAGAGCCTCGCTGTGTAATGCAGGCTGGCCTTTAACTCGCTTACAGAGCCCAGGTGGCCTTGAACCCATGGCGATCCTCCTGTCTCAGTCTCCCAAGTGCTGGGAGAGCGCTGGGGATTTTGAAAGATGGGAGGACCTCTAGGATGTAGAGCAGAAACAGTTAGATTGCCAGGTTTGCCACTGAAAGGGGCACTGGGATCTGGGCCTCTCCTCTTTCTGTCACACGAGGGCGGGCAGCTTGCTGCTCCACAGGCCACCTGCCAGGCAGTGCTGCCTCGAGGCTCAGAAGCACAGGGTCAACTTGCTTGGTCTGAGACCCACAAAAGAGTGAGACAAAATAAACCTCTCTTGTTCTCAAGTTGTTTGCCTCAGCTAATTTACTACAGTGACAAAAACCTGCCTAATGCAGTCATCAGCTCCCAGTGGTGCCTACCCATTTTTTGATGTGGGAACCAAATTAACCAGTTAGTTAAACATTTAAATTTTGGAGTAGGAGATAGGATTTTACCCTGAATGAGCACTGGGAATGCTGTGCGGTTTACTTGATAATTCTCTCCATTCTGAAAACCTTTCCCTGGGAATCTTTCTTGTAAGGTTTGAAATTGCCGACACATGCTTGTCTTATGTGAGATTTCACTAAAGTACTTTTGCAATGCTTGTAGCTACTTTGAAAGTGGTGCAGTGGTTTTTTTGGGAAATGTGTGTATCACTTGAAAATTAACTACCAAATAGCAGTCAGTACATTGTATAGGATAATGTTGAATTAAATACCTACACAGTCACCCCTGTATCCACAAGTTCTGCATCCTCAGATTCCACCAACCCACACTGGCTGAAAAAATTGAATTTGTAATGAAATGTACAGACCATTGTTCTTGTCACTATTGCTTAAGGTCCATTATAGGCAATACATTATTGCCTATAATAAGTATTTTCATGGCATTTGCATTGTTTTAGATGTTATAAGTCATGCAGAGATGATTTATGTTGAACAATAGAATGCATATAAATTATATGCAAATAATCTTTGCTATTTTTATACTTGATCATCCATAGGTTTTAGATTCCATGGGGTTCCTGGAACCAATCTCCATGGACTGTGAAGGGCAAGCGCATGTACTGAGACCCTGGAACAACATTACTTATGCCCCTCAGATACTAATTCCAGAAAACTCTTAACTTTGAGGGCATCTGGGCATGGGGAAGTGGACGTGATGTGGTTGGGCATCATTGACCTTCTTACATGTACTGCTTTAGTCAGCTTTCCCTTACTATAACAAAATACCTGAGACAACTGATTAAAAAGACAAAATGCTTGTCTTAACCCATGGTTTGAAGCTTTCAGTTTAAGGTCAGTTGTTCTTGTTACCTTGAGACCTGTGGTGAGGCAGCACAATATGGTGGGAATATTTAGGAAAACTCTTCACCCCGTGGCCAAGAAGAGACAAAAAGGGAGAGATGGGGATGGGAGGCAGGGTCCTAATATCCCTCCAGGAGCAGGTCCCCAGTGACTGCGAGCATGTCCTGGAGGTCCCACCACCTCCCAGCAGCACCGTGGTCAGGGCCGGCCCTCCAACGTTCAGCCAAACCACAGTGCTCATCCATTCAGCTCAGAAGGAGATGGAAAGGCTGCAGCTCAGTGTGGATCCTCTCAGCTTCCTGTGCCATAGCTCTTCTTATTGCAGTTTTCTCTCTAAAGGAGGGAGACATTTGCATGCATTTCATTTTAAAAATTCCCCACAGTGTGCAAGAAGCCCCAAAAGACTGGGACTTTATAGGTGAAGGCTGGGAGCCTCCACTACCAACAACACGCCCACCCCACATGCCCCCAATTGGACTCCAGGACTCTTAGGAAGATGTGGACATTGGCTCAGGGCAGAGAAGTCCCTGCTAATGAAGGACCTCATACAATGTTCAGGGGGATTTACTGGGCAAGTGATATATTATAGCCAGGGTTCCCAAGGGAAGCAAGTTAATACAGGACTTCTATAGGATTATTTGATAATAGTCACCCAAAGAAGCAAATGCAGAAGAGTGAAGGAGATTTGTCACATGCTAGAGGCCCAAAGAATCCAGCGGAGGGCCTGGATCCCATACCAATGTCCCACACAAGTCCAGCTTAAGACCTAGAGCTCACAGCAGTGTCCTCCATGAGACCAGCTGGAGACCTAGAGCCTATGACAATGTCTCATGCAAGTCTGTATCAAGCATTTTCACTGGGCAGGCACAAAGGTCAGTGGTGGAAGCTAGAAAGTCTCCACCAGCCAGGTGAAGGGTTTGTGCAGACAGGAGGAGAGATCTGCACTGGAACCGACACTCAGGGAATAGATCAGGGCTCCTCCAAAAAACTGCAGCCATCCTCAGGGACCACGTGGTCCAGAGCTCCGCTGCTGATGAGAACAGCCAAGCTCATGCCAGGAAAGCCACAACAACAAGCTTCTCCAGGAGAGTCAACAGCACCAACCCTTCCTCTCCAGGTTCTCGTTTTGTTTTTGCCAGCAGTCCTTGGGTGGGCCTTCCACACCCAGCACCATGCTTACTCAGTTCAGCTGGGGTTACAGGGTGACTGTTAGTTAATCCACCACATGGTGGAAAATATATGAAAATTGTGTTATAGTCTGTTTCCTGTTGGAGGTCGTGGTGCATGTTAGGCTGTTAAGGACCCAAGAAGATGGGAGAGGCCTATTTAAGGTCATGACAGAACTCACATGCACAGTGATGGCTGGATTCCTGAACAACAAAACAAAACCAACCAAATCACATTGTGAACTGATGGCTCCTCAAGTCTTAATTCCACACACGGTTCCATGTTCAGTGAGCGTATACAAATGCATTTGAAGGATGGGATGGCATGAAAGCTGTGGCCTGGTGATGTCCCATCCTTTGGTTCTATACTGTGGCTTTCATAATAGAATCCCTCTTCCAGGGCGTCCTAGACAGCAGAAGTTTATGGCTCGCAGTTTGGAAGGCTGGGAGTCCAAGATCAGGATGCAGGAAGCAAAGCTCCTCCTGAGGGCTGAGGGGAATGTGGTCCTGGCCCCTCTCCGTGGTGCTGACACCTCTCTGGCTCTTGCCTGAATAACTCTAGTACTTACATATGTTGACCTGTGTGTAAGACTTTCTCCAGATTTCCCCCTTTTTGAAGAACAGTAATCCTATGATGGCTTACCACACAGTGGCTTCATTTTAACTCAAATACTTGTGTAAAAGAGTCCACAGTGTGAGGCTAAGAATTCAGTATATGCACATTCAGTACGTTCTCCTTCCCAGCTGACCCACCGTGGGTGTGTGACACCCACATGCCCCGCACGGGTGCACGGGTAGAGACAGAATGATGGGTGAAGAGGCAGCGTGCCCACCAGGGAGCTGACTGGACTAAGAGTCCAGGGACCTGACTCCAAAGATGCTTGTCCCCTCTAGCATGGGGTGGATGCTTGCTAAGCATCTTTAAATCCTCGAACTCCTTTCTGAAAAAGAACACACTTCAAAACGCAACTTAGGTCAAAGCCTGACAGTTAGTAGATGCCCCAGAAGTGGCCCATAACCTCCAGTGCTAAGGCGGCATCCCTCCCCCAAAAACCTGACCTTTCTTTGTGGCCACTGCAGCATTTCCATGGCGGCACAGCTGCCCAGCAGGCTGGGTTAAAGTAAGCGGGCCTCTCTGTGTCTCATCTGCTCTGCTGAGGGTGTTGCACTGGGACCCAGGGCTCTCTTGACCATTGCCCCTCTCCACCCCTCCCTGTTTGCACTTGCAGGGGTGACCACAGTGCTGACCATGACAACACTCAGCATCAGCGCTCGCAACTCCCTGCCCAAAGTGGCCTATGCCACCGCCATGGACTGGTTCATCGCTGTGTGCTATGCGTTCGTGTTCTCTGCTCTGATTGAGTTTGCCACAGTCAACTATTTCACGAAGAGAGGCTGGGCTTGGGATGGCAAGAAGGCCTTGGAGGCAGCCAAGATTAAGGTACTGGCCTTATTTTTCTCCTTTTTTCTTTCTGGTTCCCTTGCCTGAGAAAATGCACCTGATTCTGTGTCCACATAGGAGACAAAGATTCCTCCCTCCTGTCTCTCCCCAGTCTCAGAGTGATCCCTTCCCTTATAATGGAGGTTATCATAGGTGCTTAATTACAACAGGTCGCTCATGTAGTTTATTTTTAGTTACCAACTTCATTCAAGCGAAAGGTCTGCTGCTGTGTGAATGGCCTGAGCTTGTTTACATTCAAAGCTATTATTTTTGCATGCATAATTCCTACTTACTCAGGGATGACTTAACCAGGGTTTTAGTCATGGTTTCCTGTCCTGCACATTCAGTGCCACCTCCTTATGCAGTATGTCCTCTATGGGGCAGCACTCGTCGCTATGAGAACACAGGGTTCACTGGACGCCTTCCACCAGCAAAGCCACCTTGTCTGCTAAGTGATCTGGCTCACTTTGTCAAGAATTATTTGTCAGGTGTTTGTCACATGATTTGTGGCCAGATAGATCTAACATTTGAGGCCAAAAGAGTTGTACAAGATTCCAACCTGAAACATTTCTTTAGGGAAGTGCTCACTTAATCACCCCCATCTGGATCTGATGTGCCTGTCTCAGGGTCTGATGCTTGCAGTGCATAGATCCTGTCTGGGGGTGTTTTGGGAAGCTGGGGAAACACGAATGACCCAACTAGAAGTGGACAACTTATGGCACTGTGGGCAGACATTTGTGGGGAAAAGGTGCTCTCAGACTGTCAGGATGCTCCCCTGAAGGACATGGACTTGGTCTTGCAGACAGGAAACCAAGGGGGGATATTTATAGGAAGGAGAAAGCGCGTTGTCTGGGGCAACAGGCTTCCCAGCACCCAGCTGAGTGTTGCTGGATGGGAAATGCTAGGCATTGCTTTAATCTTCTGTGGCCTCCTGATGGTAGAGATGATCAAACCTGAAGCAGGAGAGCTGCTGCGAAGTCACTGGGCTGACTGAAGCTGCCAGGAGTGTGCGTGCCTGGGAGTCTAGGAGGGAAGGGAAGCCCAGGGTGAATGGAGACGTGGAAATGCTGCTGGACGGTGTTTCTGGGCACTGTTGTTGGCAGTGTCGCCATTACTGCCACCTTCACACTCAGTTTGCAGTTGTTGCTGTCTGAAGACCCTCAATCTGAAAGGAGCCCGGGATCAGAAGGAGGTGCTGCTCTGTTTCCTGGAAGGCTGAGGGCAACACAGTCTGTCGCTCATGGGCAGTCGGTGTGAATGAGTGAACCTCCTCTTAATGTGCTTATGTGCTCATTAAAGGACCACGAATCAGAAGTAGGAAGAACTTGAAATCTAGACTGTGTTCGCCACTTTTCCATGTTAGGATTTTCAAAAGAACTGCCTTCACTGTGTCTGTGGTAGGAGCAGTTTTGGGAGCCAGCACTTGGGGGAGCGAAGGGCTAGGAAGCCAGGTCAGACAGGGGAAGATGTTGCACAGTGAGCGGGTTCCCAGGAGGTCTCAGCAAGCCTCTGGGGCTGTGGCCGGGTTGTGCTGCTCTGCCTCACTGGCCCTCACTGGCCCTCACTGGCCCTCACTGGTCCAGCTTTCCAAGAAGGATGCAGACAGGAGCAGGAAACACTCTGGAGCAAGGCTGACCCTGCAGGAGGTGACAGCCGGCTTCACGGCTGAGCAGCGGCCCCTTTCTGGAAAGGGTCCAGGGACATGGACTCATGTCCTCTGTGGGGCATAAGATTGCCTGAGCCCTGTGTTTCTGGCTGCTGCTCCTCATTCCCAATGGAAAACCCTGTTATGGCCAGGTCATGCCGTCAGCTCCCTGTATCTATGGGTTCCCTCTCCTTGGATTCAACCTTCTCTGGAGCAAAATTACTTTAGAATCAAAACTGCCATCTGTGCTAAACACATAACAGCCTTTGTGTTATCATGGTTTCCTAAACAATTCAGTAGAACAACTGTTTACATGGCACAGACCTTCATGGAGAGATGATGGAATACAGGAAGGTGTGTAGCGGTTGTAGACAAATGCTCCTCTGATTTCTAGACGGGACGTGGGTTTTTGAGGTGCTCAGAGCCAGTTCCTCAGAGACACTGATGGACCACAGTGTCTTCTGAGCCTCTTTCCCTGGCTGCTACCAGAGAAGGAAACTTCTCACAGACCCAGGTCTTGTGTATTTCTTTTTTCTGGCCGAAGGCACAGGGCTCGTGTGATGTCAAGTGTTGCTAACGGGCACCTGCTTCTGATGTGTGCTCTGACCTCCTTCCTGAGACCCCAGAGGTTCCCATGTTCCCCACACCTGGACCAGCATTTCCTCCACCTCTCTCCACCTGAGGCCCCTCACACCTTCGCTTATCCTGTCATTTCCAAAGTTTGAATGGTTGGTGTGTTTTCTTTCCATTACATATTTTTCAAATTTTATTGGTGAGATTATATTTCTTTGTTAGTGAAACAGAGTTTTTCCAAACATTTGGTTGGAACTATTTTCAAAACATGTAACAGTGTTTAATTACTTTTTACAGTGAGCACCTATCCATAGTGAGCATTTTACTACGGTTACACTGTCACCCTCTATCTGTCATCTCCATCATCCATCCGTCTTGTCCCACTCAGCAATCCAGCTTAGGGTTTTTTTTTTATTTTAAAGGGAATAAAACAACAATAACATGAAACAAAATGTCGAGAACTCAATATTGGATTTCAGAACTAAGAGAGCAGGAACTCTACTATGTTACTATATTGTATATTGTTATCCTCGAAATAGATGCTTAGATTACTGGCTTTAGACTTTCCAAGTCAATCAAACAGTACAAGTTTTAGGATGTTTCTTTACTTCCGTTGATAGCATCTCGGTCTGTGTTCCTCCTAGTCAGCTGGGGAGGAGGTTGCCCCCTCTCCCAGTCTGCACCCCAGCTGGCTCATGGGCATGGAAGGGCCTCCCTCCTGGCTCTCCCCTGCAGGCAGCTGGGCCTCCACTGGTTTCCATCTTATTTTTTGAAGCATTTCAAAATGAATTCCAGATGGCAGTATTCCTGTGAAATGGATATATCAAATAGAATTTAACATTAGTTTACTGTTTTACTTTCCTGAAGTAACATTTATAGAGCGTGAAATGTGCAAATATTCTGGCTCCTGTTGCTGTATTTGGCAAAAATGTATACCTGTGTGCACTAAATATTCATCAAGCTAGAGAACATCATCCAGAAAGCTTATTAAGCTTTCTCCCACCCAACTGCTGCCCTCAGATCTCCAAATGTAACTGCTGTTCCCATTTTTCCCGTTATAAATTGTCTTGCCTGTTGTAGCATTTTGTAGTCATGAAAAATAAAAACATGTGTTTTCAAAAAACAAGAATGTTCGTAACTGCCAAACCCGTAACAGTGCAGCATGAGACAATCCAGGTGTCCTTTAAGAGGATATGAGTGTCAATGCCTTGGTGAGCAAAGCACAGTCACCCACGAAGGGCGTGAGGGCCTGGTGCCATCCAGAGCACAGACAATTTGTAAAGACACCCTGCTACAAACCGGTGATAGTGTGGGATTCTTTTTCTCGTTCCTGGGAACTGAACCCAGGGCCTTCAGGGTGAGCTACATTCTCTATTGTAAGACAAGGTTTCCCTTCTTTGACCCAACCTGGGGAGGCAGTCACCTGTCCTCTCCCAGGTCTGAGCTGAGGTTTATCTCTTTTGAGAGGTGGATTTTTAGATCTCTGAAGCAACTGGGGCGTTGCTCTCACATCACATTCTTATTACATTTTGCAGAAAAAGGAGCGTGAACTCAAACTAAATAAATATAATGCTTATACCACTGGGAAGATGACGCACCCTCCAAACATCCCAAAGGAGCAGACCCCAGCAGGGACCGCAAATGCGTCCGCTGTCCCCGTCAAGTCTTCCGAAGAGAAGACGCCTGAGAGCAAAAAGACTTACAACAGCATCAGCAAGATCGACAAAATGTCCCGAATTGTGTTTCCAGTCTTGTTTGGCACTTTCAACCTAGTTTACTGGGCAACGTATCTGAACAGGGAGCCGGTGATCAAAGGGGCTGCCTCTTCCAAGTAGGCCACTGGCGGCCCCGCAGGAGGAGAGGCTGAGTGCAGAAGGACTCTCCAGACCTGGGCACTTTCTTTCAGCAAAGTTTTTGCATGTTTACTAATACATACCAATAATACTGACTTGATGTTTGTACGTGTGACTCCAGGTGTTTCCCAGATGTCCCCTTGATAAATAAAGCAAAGGACTTTATAGAAAACCCGGAGGCTGTGACACTGACACTCCGATGTTCAGAATCCTGACACCGATAGTTTACAAACAAGATATGTCTATTTTTAACTGTTCAAAGTGTTGCCTAATGATGTTTTTATACTTTGAATGTCATTTCATACAGAGTTTCCCAGCAGATCAATATTTTACAAAATGCTCCACGAGTATTCCTTGACCAACTACTGTAGGAAACAAAGATCAGAGAGAGCACATTTTTCATTCAAAGGAAACAATGGACATTTATATCCAATATCAATTGCCTTTGATAATTCTTACTATTCTGAAGTCAGAAAAGTACCGTATGAACTGACATTAAGACATAGAATGGGCTGCATTTATGGGGACATTAATAGCAGATCTACATAGTATATTAGAGTAGCGCATCAAGTATTTTTCCCAAGGAACAATTTAATTGCTTCAAAATTCTTTCCTTTTTTGGGAAAATAAATTTATTTCCCACCCACCCTAACCCTTGCACTAACTGAACAGTGTCCAAGGAAGAAAAGAAGTTGTTAAAACAGCACCGATTTCATGCCCTTCGCAGCCCCTGGCTGCTGGGCCTCTGTCCCTGGAACCTTGGGCCCCTCTTGCTGCCTCCGGCTAGTAGAGCTTCAGTGGTGAGAAATTGCAACTCAGTTCTTCTCCATTTGATTTCTTCATATGTATTTCATTGTTGACTTACTGCTCTGTTAGCTTTTGTATATGAATCTTTAATGTTCATTAAAAAATAAACAATGGATTGATCTTCAGAGTATACATCATTTTCTGAAATTCAGATTTTAGTGGACGCATTTCCTAAACTGCTGCAAAGGAAAAGTGTTGTGAAGTTGTTTGAGGAAAGAATTAAAACATTCTGGGTTCTTATCTCCTGTGGAAAACTCCTGCAGAGACCACAGCGCAGGCTCGGGTCCACTCAGATGCTCTCCATCATGTTCCGCCTGGGCTGGCTGGGCTCCTCTCCTCAGAGAAGTCCTCCCTGTGTGTGTGCCCAGGAGGTGCTGGCACTGCCTGCTTGGAGCTCTGTTACCCTCTGCTAGCTGTTTGTGATCAGTAATGCAGAGTACTGAAATTGGGTCATCAGTTTCTTGTCTGAATAAAAAAATGTGAAAGAAACAGACCCTGCCCCTTTGTAGCTCACTTGAATTCCAGATTCACACTGGGAGTCATGACTGTTCAGCAGCAGTGCCAAAACTAGGCCTGTCTAGGTTGGCCAGGTGCGAGAATTCCATTGTCCCCGCTGGAACTGGCTTTGGGGTCTCACAGACAGCACAGTGAACTGAGAGGGTGCTCTGAAGTGCTTCACAGGAAGCATTTTCCTCTGGGGATACAGATGGATTTGTAGAACACACTGTGTGTGCTGTATTGCGCCTCCACATAAAAGTCACCAAAACAAAAGGGAAACCGAGGGCTCCATAGGAAGCTCTGCTCTCACGTCTCTTGTGCATCTTCGTGGTTTAGCTTTGCCAGGTAGTGTGAAGCCAAAGATACTGCACGCTGAGCCCCAGCGGAACACGCATAACACCCTCCGGGACATCGCTGTCTTGATGGAACGTGACACCTTCCTCATTGGGGCGGGACTTGACATGTTCTAGCTTTTGCTACAGAAAGTCTTCGCTAAGCCCCAGTTTGGAGACATTGCCCCCTGAATTACCATGCAATGAAAATTTTAATCTGGGGAACATATTGCAAAAAATATCTCTCGTCTCTGCTGATTTTGTATTGCAGCTACATCAGTGCTGGCTGTTTATAATGAAAATATAGTAATCACCACAGAGAACATGAGAACAAGGAAAATTAAAAATTCCAAAAATATTTTTAAAAGAGAAGTTGGGCACACGTGCATGGGGTAGGTCTTCTGACAGTCTCTGAACAAGTCTCTGACATTCTGGGTTGTGCTTCCAAGGTCAGGTGGGGTGATGGGTTCACTTCTCCAGGAGCCTTGGCACAGCGACCTGCCCCCAGCCAGGCTTCCTGTCTAGGGGTGCAAAGGACGAGATGCCGGACCCCCAGATGGGCTTCTTCTCTGAGTATAACTCTCAGTGCTGCTTGTACAGCAGGTGGTCCCAACGCCCCGCCAACCAGCTGTGTCTCGGGGAGTGCACCACAGTGCACAGCACACTGGTGGGCAGCTGAGCAGGAGATGCTGGCAGCCTTTCCCTTCCCTCTCTCACGCAGTGAGATCACGGGTTGAGCACCACCTTGGGGGATTCTCCTGGCCTGGAGGCCCCTGCAGGGGGGCAAGCCCCTCTTAGGGAGCGCAGTAGAAACCACAGCAGGTGAGTAAGAACTTGCCAGAGGCAGGCTCCACGGGAACCCTCAGTTCTGCCTCTTCCATCCCTGTCCCTCTGCTCGTGCCCCTGTGGTAGAAAGAGCCGGAGCACATCCCACAATGGCGCCACGGTCTGCATCGCAGCAGAAGAGCGGAACACAGTGGGGAACGTGGCACCCACTCTGCCTCTGAGCTCTGTGCTGGGTCTCTCTGAGGAAGGCAGGTCTCAGGTGGCAGGAAGTGGCCCTCCCACAGTGCGCTTCGGTGTCTGTCAGTTGCCCAGGTGACCTCTACTTTACCTCTGTGCCTGCTGCAGTTCCTGGTACTTCTGTCCCTTAGAAACGCTCAGTCACTGTGGCGCACAGCTGGTCACTGAGATGCACATCGTAAGGACCCATCAAAGAGAGCCAGGTACGCTGGTGCTGGTTCTTGCTTACAAAGCCCCTACAATCTCCCCCGCTGAGCCTTTGGGGCCAGTGCTCATGGCCATTAAATAAATCTGCCTCCTAATCCTGGGTGATGGCTCAGTGTTTCTGTTTGCTGCTGCACTTATGATGGTTACCACTCCATTTAGAGTCTCACCATGAACTTGGGAAGTACTGCTTTGAATTGAAGAAATTTGTGCTGAAAACAGGGGCTTTTAAAGTCTTATTTAAGTTTGAATACTATCAGTAATCAAAAGTTCTTGGTCATTTTACATTCATCTCGTACAACATTTCCTGGTTTTTGTTGGTTTGGTTTGGATTTTTTGTGTTGTTTTTATTTTATTTATTGTTTTCCTATGGTGGTAGTGCTGTGGATAAAAATGTTCTTTTTAAGAACTGTAAATATGCAGTTTCCGTGAATGACTACTGGACGGCAGCAATACCTCGTTTTTATTCAGTGTTGGTTGGATTCTTTCCTCGAGTGCACCTTAAAAATTTACATGAAAGAAATTATGTATGTCATACAGTTTCAATTTATGGATAATTGTACTTGAAAATAATGCACATCTAGAAGTTGGGACTCAGAGGTGTGTGTGTGTGTGTGTACAAGGACATTTATCAATACATACACACAATCATTTCCTGTTAAAAAATTAACTAACAGACCTGTTCTTTCTGTTTTTGAGGTAATGCTTATCTTACAATGAAAAGAAACAAAATAGTAAAAATTTGGAAACGTGGGAAACCACATAGTGTAATATCAGATAAAGAGAATCAGTATTTTCTGCCAGTTCTCTGGTAACATCATACCAGTTCCAGCCCACTGGGGTGAATGCTGAGATCGTGTCTGCTCCTTCTTCCTCACACTTTGTACATGAACATGAATTATCAGCCCATGCTCTTCAGCGAGCTGCAATTAGCTGCTCGTGAGTGGTAACAGTATGTGTAACTGACTTCATGTCAGCTCTGTCCTTCCCCTAGGGCAAAGGCTTCCAAGTCCCCTTGTTACCTATTCAGTTGGAGCAGGACACGGGGCCACCCTGCACCCCACTGCCCTTGGCTCAGTGCCACGCTCACTCTCCCTCGTCTCCGCACTGTCCACCCAGACTCTCCCGGGGTGCCCCTTGCATCTGCCTCCCCCGGCTTGCCACCTTCTGTCTTGGTTCTCCGTCCTCTGGTCTTCCCAACACCATGAGATGGTCTCGATCCGAGCATTTGCAGATGACACCTGATCTTCTAGTACTCCTTGATCAGTGTCCAGGGAAAGGCACCGTGACTTGATCTTGGATTCTGTGTCAGCCTACAGCAATCAGCTGGATTCCACACCCTTGCATTCCAGCAAAGTCTGATCAAAAATAGTCTTTAAGTTGCATCTGTGTTGACTATGTCTTGGTTACTTTTTTCTTGCTGCTGGGACAAAATACCCTCAAAATTAGGGAAGGAAAGCTTTAGTTAGCTTGTAGTTTTTGGAGTTCTCTGTATACTCAGTTGGTTTCAAGGCAGAGTGGCGTGGCTAATGGGCAACAGTTTATGCTGGCTGCAAGGGACGAGTGAAAAGGCAAAACGGTGGAAAGCCCACCTCCTTCCCTGCCTTACGTGCGGGCTCCCCGCCCCTGGGTGGGTGCAGCACTCACACCACCAATCCCAGTGCTAGACAACACACCAATCACAAACGCTAGATTCAGCCGCCTCCATGACTGCATGAGCCTGGGGGACACCCAGACGCAAACCATAACAGGTATGTAGAGACATCTTGTCATTATTCCCTAAACAATGCAGTGCAACACTTATGCCAGAGTATTTACACTGTGTTAGGAATTAGAAGTCATTTACGGTTGATTTCAAGTAGATGGGAGAATGGTGAAAGGCCGTGTGCAAATTCTATGCCATTTCACCTGAGGGACCAAGCACACGTCTGCAGATTCTGGGGTCCACAGGGCATCCTGGAACCAGTCTCTGCAGACACTGGCAGGGACGGAGCTCCACGCAGTCCCAAAGCAGCCACTCAAGGGAGCAGGCTGTGCAGCAGTGGAAGACAGAGGCGGAAAGGAAGCCCTTTCCCTAGCCAGGCCATTTCCCTGCTCCTCGACCTCCGCTGGAGGGGTTTGAAGGGAGACCCCAAATCTCTCCTTCACAGGGGTGCTCAGTGCCACGGTTCCTGCCAGCTTTATACAGACTCACCTCCCAAACAGCGTGTGCAGGGTGTGTGTGAGGCTTTGAAACCCACGGCTCTGCACATTTGGCTGGAAAGCATGGCCGGCATTGCTGGGGGTCTGTGGGGAAGGCTCCTCTTCTGCAGAGCTGGCCGTTGTGTCAGTCTCATCTGTCTGGACATGTGAACTGCTGGGCACACATCTCACAAAGGGCCGCCTCGTCCTCAGGGATGAGACGATTCCAGCGCAGTTTTGTTTACTTACGCCCTGAAGCTTTAAATACTGTGACTGTCTTTTATCTTGCTGAACAAGTGTTCAGGTTCTTTCAGGGAAGTTAGCACTTTCCTCCCTGGCATCTTGAGACTCCCCTCCCCCCAGGCCTGTGTGCAAAGAGTTGCAAAGTTCTTCAAGGTTCTGGGACTCTGGGATGAGAGGGAGGACATTGCTGACGGCCCCAGGATGTTTGAGTCTCAGCTGCAGCTGTTTCCAGCCATTAGCTGCACGCATAACAAAGACTCTGTCCGGCCTGAGTGACCTGCCAAAAGCATATTTTGGCCATTGTTACTTCAAAAGTAGAAACTCATTGACAGGCCAAAAAAATTGCTGCCTTTATTATCCAGATTCATAGATGATCCCAGTGAAAGCGAAACTGAATATGCAGGAAATCATCAGTAAAGTCCAAAATTTCATAAAACCCCCAGTGAACCCACAACAGGAAGCTGGGCATCCTTTTCAGCCAAGCGCGGTTTAAATAGTCACCACTAGGTGGCAGCAGCCCCGCTCTCAAGGAAGGAAACATCTCAGAGGGCAGGAGCACCTTGCTGAAGCCCAGGCTTCACCCAGCACTTTCAGGAAAAAACGGGGTACTGAAGAGCTCCTGGGAGCCCATGGAAGCCCGTCCTTAGTCCAAGCCCTCTCAGGTGTGATGACAGCTGGCATCTGCCCCCAGGCCTGGAGCCCAGGCTGCGATGCACCTTCACGGGCTGCGGGGAAAGTCCCCCCCTGCCTTCCTGTGCAGGCAAGCACAGAAGCAGCCCTGTGGTCTCACTGAGAATGCGGCCTGTGACAGCGGAGAGGATCGCCTGTCCTGTGCACACGCGCTGCATCTGCGAGGCTGGATGACCCTCACCACCAGCCCAGTGCTGGAGAACAGGAAATGCAGAGGAGCCTCTGTCTCTCAGTAGCTGGCCGGGGAGTGGGCTGCCTGTGTTCACCCCTGCAGAATGAGGAGGCATTCTCCTGACACTGATGGAGAGAGAAGACCCCGCAGTGTCCTCAGGCCTCAGCTGCTCCCTGAGCAGGCAGAATCCTGAGGTGTTGTCACTGGCCTTTTTGTCTTCTAATCTTGCTGTCTGACATAGTAGCCACTAGACATCGACAACATTTAAAAAGTGAAATTTAAAAAGTTGAATAGCTTGGTCAGCCGGCAATACCCGGGCATGTCCTGCCTTCTGGTCACCCAGCATCTCTGCCTGCCTTTACCTGTGTTTTAGCGGTGGCTGGTTGGATGTCTGTTCCCGCGTAGGTGCTCTGAGAGTGTGTATATGCGTGTAGTTGTGTCTGTTGAGAGACGTATGTGGTGTAGGCATAGGAGTGTGAGTGCGTGTATACGAGTGTGAGTTTGTAGATACATATCCGTGTGAGTGTAACTGTGTGAAATATACATAGAAGTGTGGACGTGCTAGTGAATGTGGGAGAGTGGCGTGTGTGTGTGTGTGTGTGGGTGCACGTGTGGGGTGAGACATGGACTTTATTTTTCTGACTAAAATGCTTTGTTTGATGAGAAATCTGGCTGAGGGCGGGGATCTGTGGAAGCAGCCCTCCCTATGTGTCCATTTCTTTATGGAAGTCGAGGTCTTGGGGTTCGGGCTGCATTAGCTGCCCCCCAACACTCAGCTCTCTGCTCCCTCCTTCATTCATTACAGGCCCAGGCATAAAGCTTGCGTTGGCTTCCCTCTGTGGAACTAAACCCTGTTTGACCCCGGGTTCACAGAGACAGTGGAGGCACCTTGGAAACGCAGGGCTGGTGAGGGCAAGGAGACACGTGCTCTGGAAGTGATGCCAAGCAGAGACTGGCGGAGGTAGGGAAGCTGGGGGGGCTGCCACGGTGCTCTGGACGCAGGACCAACACATGCAGAACTGTCCTTAGGAACCGTCTGGAGTCAGGAGCATGCACTGGAGTCGCCTGTGGGCTGGACAGGGCCCTAGTAGGTGGACAAGGAGGAATTCTGTGTCAAAGCTACTGACTGTTTGGAATTGTAGGAAAGTCCCTGAGGCTGTTCTGACCACCCTGCTAGGCCACACAGTGCCCTACACAGGTGGACCTCTGCCTCGGCCACCTACCTATTTGGGGGCTGGAATCACAGGGTCAGAGGGCAGAGTCCCGCTGTCCTGAGGGGCAGGCAGCGCAGGGCCCGAAACAGGGAAGAGGTGCATGGAGGACAGAGAGCCCTACTTGTCACAGCTAAGGTGTTCACCAGAAGAAGGCAGACAGAAGCCGTGTGGGGCAGGTCTGGAAGCTCTGGAAGCCTGATTGCCTGAACACGTTTGAGTCTGTTTAGTCTGCAGTAGGGATGGAGCCTGGATCACATACCTGCTGGGCAAGGCTCTGCCATGCAGCCAACCGCATCCCCGGCCCAGAGCGCATGCATGTCCTCCCGAAAGGCCAGCGGAGCTTCTGGGACATAGACCCTTCCACATGGCTGACCCCTAGTTCTGCCCCTGGGCAGCTGATGTCTCCACGTATAGCCTCTACCCTCACCCACACAATGAGGGTGGCCACTGTCGGCGTCTCTTTGAGCTGGTGGAGGCTTTGGAGTCGGTCAGGTGAACCCCTGTGTGACCCCCAGGATGCCTGTTTCCTGCACCCCCATACACTCAGCACCACGTGACCCTCTCACCGCCTCAGAAGGCCGTACCCTCTTTGCCACCTGTTTATAAAGGCCAGTCCGACACTATCCAGGACCCTCTGCACAGGCTCGGTTTCCTTCAAAGTCCCTGAAACCCTGGCCTTCATCACTGTCAGTTACTTAAACTAATTTCTGCACACTCTGGTCAGCAGGCTCCTTTCTCTCTCTTTGGCAATGTTATTCTTAATCTTTCAGAGGAATGGATCCTGGGTTCCCCCCTAAAAAGGATGTGGGGCACAGGTTTTTGCCCTGTTTTGCAGAGGGTTAGACTGAGACCCAGGGCTTCTCCCAAGCCCTGTAGACACTGAGGCACAGCTGGTTCAAAGTGCTTTGCCTCTGAGTGTCAGGCACGGGCTCCTTTTGGAGAAACCCTTCGTCTCCATGGGTCATGTCTCTGTATTTTCCTGTGCAGCAGTCTTCTTCCCGGGAGACCGGCCACCAGCATCCTCCGGCTCGGTCACCCCAGCCTCCAGTTTTTGTCTACAGCTCACTTTGTTTTGCATCATCCAGGGGCCTAAGGCTGATCTGAAGGTATTTTTCTTCTCTTTTAGAATGCTGGCTTGTCCCTGGGTACCTGTGTTCGTGTTGCCCCTGAAGAACTAAAACTGTGTTGGTTTCTCTGCCCAGGAACTAGGAAAAAAGGTGACTTATTAAAGCTACCTTTTTAAATGCATCTGATGACGTAGATAAAATAGGAGTTTTTTCTTGTGAATTTAAATTTTCTAATATTTTAAATATCACTGTGCAACAATCACAGTCTAGTGGGAACTCCTGGACTCACTGTTCACTTGTTTGTTTGTCATTTTGGGTCAGAGCCCAAAGCCTCCAGGTGAGGCGCATGTGAAGCAGATTGTTGTTTATGACTGAATTCTGTTGAGTACAAACTCCTAAATCCGAAGCCCTTAGCACCACAGAATGTGTCTGCATCTGGAAATAGGGCTTTCAAGAGTACTTCAGTAAACCTGAGGTCTTAGGAGTGGGCCCTTATCGAGCTCACCTAACGCCCTCCTATGAGGGGGACCAGGACACAGACACACACAAACGGGCACCACGAGTGGGGCTCAGGGTGCAGCAGCCACACAGAGTCCTTGGATAAACCAAGCCTGCAGATGCCTGCGCCACAGCGCTTCTGCTCCAGAACTGCGCATGTGGAGTTCAGAGCTGCAAACCACTCACTCTGACCATGGGAGCTTGTCACAGAAACCCCAGGTAACACACCGGTACCAAAGAGAACCTACAGTGCGGCTCAGAACAGGAGCCGTAGCCCAGGAGGGTGGGTTGGATCTGCTTCATATCCAAGGTGCCGTTCCATGTCCTTACAAACCTGATGGGAGCCCAGGTCGCTGGTGGGTAAAGCTGAAGTTTCAGAGTGCATGTGTCTGATTTGTTGGTGGTGTGTAAATGGAGCCCCGCTCCTCTCAGGCTACTGCCCCCACATCCTCAGCCTCTAAGTCCTTAATGCTAAGGAGAGCGCTGCCCAGTGCTGCTGTCGCGTCTGCCCTGTGCTCAGTTCCTCCTCTGCAAGTGTCCAGTTCTTTGATGCACTAACTCGCCTGGCCTGGAGCAGTCAGCACTGTTTGTAAAACGTGGACACTGTCCTCGGGATCAGCTGACCCACAGAGGGGCTTTTTGATGCCCCTTTCATCACACTGTTTTCTAAAAAACCATGCAGCTCCTCTGGATTGGGAGCCTTTGGGCCCTGTACTCTGAGCTCTGTAATTTAAAGAATGTACTTCTTCCGCAGAAAATCTGCATAGTTCTAGAATATTTGCCCACTAACTTGGTGGGGAAGATAGACTGTTACAGTGAACTCTCAGTAGAAAAGAGAGCATGTTATGGATTTAAAACTGCTGGTCAGCTTAACACCTGAATTAGATCAGCATGGTGCTGAGTATAGATGGCCCACCTGAGGAAAGTTGCCAGCATAAATAGAGACATGGAGAGGAAGAGCTGGGTGTTGTAAGTTCTCCTACATGTTGCTGTTTCCAGCCATTGATTCTCCTGCTAACTTCGGAATCCAGCCATTATCTCTGGAGGAGCTTGGGACCTTGTCAGTGACTATAGCTGTGTTCACTTTGGGGGAGCTCTGGTCCTTGCTTTGAGCATCATTTCCTAGCTCTGGAGGGGAAGATGTGTGCCATTTAATGTCCAGGAAAAGCTTGTCATGCTGGCTTTCTGGCATGTACTCGACTGTTCTCATTGTCAGAGGAGCTCAGGACCTCTGTGTCACTGAGGATGGCTGTGGTACTTTTCAGGATAGCCCTGGTCTTTGCTGTGAGTGTGACTTCTCAGCTCCAGTGTAGAACCCTCATCCCACCAGCACAGCTCCTTCACCCCACTGGCATAGACTTTCTAGCTTCCACCGCTGACCTTTGGGCCTTCCCAGTGCGGATCTGTAAAGGAGAGTGGTGTGAGTCCTTCTCATGGGCTCTAGACCTCCAGCTGGACTCGTGGGAGGCACTGTCATGGGCTCTAGGCCTTCATCTGGACTCATGCAGGACATTGCTGTGGGATCCAGGCCCTTGGCTGAACGTTCTGGGTCTTTAGTGTTGTGGATAGATTTCCACACTCTTTGTGTTTAACTCTGGGTGACTGTCTTGGTTATTTTTTAGTTGTTGCTGATACAAAATACCTGAAGCCCAAAGTAGAGAAAGGAAAGGTTTATTTCTTACAGTTTTTGGAGGTTTCAGTCCACACTCAGTTGGCTCTAAGACAGGCAGGCATGGCTGGGCTGCAGTTCATGGCAGCCGTAAACAGCAAGCAGGAACCAGCAAAGAGCAAGACACACCTTCTTCCTGCCATTACATCACATCCTGGCTCCACCCATTTGTGGGTTGAGCACTAACACCATTAATCCAAGCACTAAACAATGAACGAATAGCAAATGCACAATTCAAACTCATGAGGCCTGGGGGACACAGACATAAACCATGACAGTGAGCATCATAAGTAATATTGTAAATCCTGGGTCCTGCTTGTCATTGTTCTCCTCACAGCCCCTGACTTCAGCAGAGCACTGTGAAATGTGCAGTGGAAAGAGGAGTACGGTGGGCCCACAGTAGTGAAAGGTGAAAGGGATGGTCCTGCTTGGCAGAGAGGCACAAAGGCGAGGTCCAGTCTGAGTACAGACAACCGTCTCCTCTGCCGGTGAGTCCAGTCCATCAGAAGAGGCACCCTGGCCTGTGGGGACCCGGAGCAGCGCCCTGAGGAGGCCGGCCCTGGCTGTTCTCTGGGCATCTCTTAGCACACTGCAAGTTCTGTTTCTCCCCCACATCTGTCCACACACCCTTTCTAGGAACCCCTAAGGAAGAACGTGAGGCCAGCATTTGAAAGATCCTGGGTTCTTAAAGAAAAACTCACGAAGAAGAGTGATAAATAACAATCCCACATGGGTGTGTCCTTCAGGTCGCTCAGAAGTCTGGGAGAAGGGACTCGGAGATGTCTCTTTCATCAAATGCCAGCTGGTTACATTTTGTCGGTCCATTTCTTGACTCTGTTTTCTCCAGTTGATCTGTTGTGTCAGCAGTTTTATACCATCTGATTACTGTGACTTTGTAAGAAGACGGGAAATTTGATACTGTCAGTTGTACAGTTTTGTTCTCCTTTAATATTGTGGTAGATATTCAGGGTCTTTTTCCTCTCCAGAAACTCTTACAAAGATTTTCTAAAACAGCTTGTTTCAATTTGGGAGGGACTGGTAGTATCTAACCTTCCTGTAGGTGAACATTGAATTTTTCTTCATTACCTTAGTTCGTTGATTTCTTTCATCAGTGTTTCCTTCCACTCAGGTATATCAGGTCCATCTTTGGTTAGATTTAAACTTAGACATGTCACACTTGAATGCTAATACAAGTGGTTTTGTGTCTAACTTAAAATTGATTTTTAAAGTATCTATATATAAAAAAGTGAGTGATTTTCATATATCAATCTTGTATCTACCAAAGTTACTTTATTTGGTTAGTAGTTTCAGAAGTTTTAAAAATTGTTGATTATTGTTTTTCATTTCCTACTTCATCATTTTGCCTCTGTTAGGGACAATTTTATTTATTTCCCCTCAATCTATATTTCTTTTAATTCTTTTTTCTATCCTTTGCATTATCCAGGTTTTCTAGTATGATTTGAAAAATACTGAAGGTGCTGAAGGTGCTTTGTACCAGATCTGAGTAAGCAAATTTTGAATTTATCCCAGTTAAGTATATACACTAGCTATAAAATAGTCATATATTTTTTTTCATCAAATGGAAGAAACTCCCCTAAAATTTTTTTATTAGCGTAAGTTTCTGTGAAACAAGGAACAACTTCTGGGTGGTGTCCTATTTCCCCCTCACACATTGATATGGTCCTATAGTTTGTCTTCTTTAGCCTCCAGTCCTGTGGTCTATTGTATTGTAAACCCGAATAATTAGTTCAGTCATCCACGTACTGCAATCCTCTTTTTAGTTTTCCTCACAATCCAAAAGGTTATATTTGTAATCCCATTGAGACGTCATTGGAATCCCAGACCGTCAATTCCAATCTACCACCACTAATGCAGCCCATGGCAAGAATAAAAATACCAAGACATGTTCCAAGTTAAGGGCAGCCAAGGGGACCTAAGTCCAATCCGTGAGAGGACATGCGGACAAAGGCCTTGATCCTAGGCCTCTCCCAGAATTTATTATCTTGTGAAGAAGCGGGGTGGCTCAGGGGTGAGTGACAGCGAGGATGTTGGGAATTACTGAGTAACTTGAGATGGCTGGCCTGGTATAAGATTGGCATCTCTGCAAATTGCAGGAATAAAGATATGCAGAAGGATCAATTTACATAATTCAGTTAAGGAAGCAGTGGAATTGTTTTGGAGGGCTAGCTCTTCAGTTTCTAATAGCCAAACTCTTGTGCCCTGCGGAGTCATAGCCTCTTATCTTGAGGCTCATACCCATTTGACATTCCTGGAGCTATTTGCTCTAACATCTCCCCAGCTCAATCCTGTCCTGTGGAGAGCACCATGCGAGGAAACAGGACTGTCTGTTGGCTACAGAGATTGCATATTAGCACCTCGGCTAGCCTTATTTGCAATGCTTAGAGCCAATTGAAGAGAGAAGGAAATACCCTAGCCAGCCTTTTACATATCAGCGTAAGGAAATGAGTCCCAGATAATCAAAGTCACAATAATTGTTTTGGATTCAAAGAGAGTCACTGGAGTTGTCTCCCACACTATTGTATTTACTTTGAATGCTTCTTGAGTGATTGTTTATTTTGGCTTCCTTTTTTGGGGGGAGGGAGGTGTACCAGGGATCGAACTCACGACTTTGTGCTTACCAGGCAAGTACTTATGCCGCTGAGCTAAATCCCCAGTCCTTAGTGACTGTCTATTTTGAATATATTAATTTCTCATTGATTTTGAAGGAGAGTTCTACTAAAAGTAGAAACTGAAGGTTGGTAGGTTTTTTTTTTTTCCTTGCGATGTGTTTACAACTGAATTCCACTGTCCCTGGCTCCAGTAATCTTTGGTGGAAATCAGATGTTCATCTTGTCCAAGCTCCTTCTTGCACAGTTACTTTTGTGTTCCTGCTGTCAGGATCCTGTCTTCATGTTTGGGTTTTGACTAGTCAATAGGTGTACTTTAGCCTGACTCTCTGGGTTTAATCCTAGTAGGAATTAATTGAGCATATTAGATTTGAGATTTACCTCTTCCTCTTAACCAAGGCCAGGGACAATTAAGATGAGCAGGCCCAGCATTTCTGTTCACTACATCTCTGCTTCTTTACCCTTTTTCACCTGTTCTGGGGCGTGCACTATGCTCCTCCGACTGGACAATTTCATGTGACTTGACAATTTTTTTCAATCTGATATTGAAATCATCCAATATTTAACTTTATTGTTTAACCTATAGAGTTAATATATGACTCTTGTAATTTCTGTCACTTTATTGGTATTTTGTTTATTGAGACATTGTGCTACAGGCTTTCTCTAACTTTGTGCATGATTTACTTTAGCACTTTGGTGTTTGAGATAGCTGATATAATGCATTTTAGAAGAAGGCTAAAGTGTCTGCATCCCTCAGGGACAGTTTCTGTTATTTCTCTCTTGTTTACCTTATATGTGGTATTGTTTTTCATTGCATGCATCTTATTTTTTAATTAAAACTTAAAATACAATTATGTGATAATTTTGGAAATTATATCCTCTTATTTTCAGAGTGTTTATTGTTGTACACTTGTTTTAGATGCTTTTTTAAAGAAAAAACAAAATCAAGAAGCAAACAATTAAAAACAATAACAAAAGCAAAATGATGACAACAACAACAAAAACAATGGTGATCTAGGATTTCAAAACAAGATGATAGGAATTTAACAATGTTGTTATAGTGCATATTGTTATCCTTACAGTAATTGCCCAGGCCACCAGACACAAGCATGCAAGATGATCAAATAATATAATTTTTTTGAGTAGTTTCTTTCCCTTTTACTATATCTATGTTAGTTTTGGATCCTATTTATTCTTTCAGTTTCTTACACTAGCAAGAAAATATGGTGCTTATACATACAAGTGTGTTTATTTCACTTAAGAGTATGGTTTCTGTTGCATCCATTTACCTACAAAAGCCTTGAGTTTATCATTATTTATAGCTGAGTAGTACTTCATTATAAAAATGCCAGTTTGTTATCCATTCATCAGTTGATGAGCATTTTGGCTGTTTCCAAGATTTAACTGTTACAAATTGTGTCACTACAAACATGGGTGCACATGTATCGCAGTGATACCTTTAATTATTTTGGGAAAATACCAATAAGAGAAATAGTTGGATTAAATGGAACCCACAGTCCTAGTTTTTTGAGGAATCTGCACACTGATTTCCACAGTGGTTGTCCCAGTCTACATTCCACCAACAATGGAGAAGTGTTCCTTTTTCCCCACAGCCCCATCAATGTATATTATTGTTTAATTTCTTGATGTTAGCCATTTTCTCTGATGTGAGATGGTATCTAATTTGCATTTGTCTAATGACTAATGATGTTGAACATTTTTTCATATATTTATTTGCCATTTGTATTTCTTCATCAAAGAATTGCATATTCAGCTCAGATACCCATTTTTGGATGGAGTCTTTAAATTTGGGAAGGGGGGCTAATTTTTTTTTTAATTCTTTCTACAATCTAGATAAGAGTCCTTTGAGAGACAACTAAAAAAGTCGTTTCCAATCTATGGGTATTCTTTTCACTCTGTTGATAATTTCTTTTGATGTGAAAAAACTTTAATAAGATGATGCAGTTGTTCATTCTTTGAAGTACGTCCCCTGCGGTTTGGTTTTTGTTCATGATTTCTACCTACTTTGTTTTCCAGTAGGTTTAGTGTTTTTTTCCTTAATACTTAATCTTTGATCCATTTTGACTTTAATTTAATGCATGGTGATAGACGTGGGTTTAGTTTAAGTCATTGGCACGTAGAAAGCCAATTTTTCTAACACCACCTATTAAAAAGGACTTCCAGTTAAAATGTTTGGCCTGTTTGTTAAATATAAGGTGGTGAGTGTGTTTGTAGTTGTGTCTGTATCTTCTGTTCTGTTGCATTGACTCTCAGGTCTATTTTTTTCCAGTACCATGCTGATTTTATTATAGCAACTTTGTAGTATAATTTCACATCTGAGATTATGATGCTTCCTGCCTTGCCTTTGTTACCCAGGATTGCCTTTGCTATTCTAGAATAAAATAGAAATAAATCTCTTATGATTAAATAGAAATCTCTTAGGATTAAAATAGAAAAAAATCTCTTATGATTGTCTTATGATTCCATGTGAGTTTTATGAATGTTTTCCCTAGATATGTGAGGTATGCTAACAATATTTTGATGGAATTGCATTAAATCTATATAACAATTTGGGGAGTACAGCCATTTTCACAATGTTGGTTGTCTCTATCCATGATCGAGGGATATCTTTCCATTTTCTGAATTCTTCTTCAATTTCTTTTTTCAGAGTACTGTAATTTTCAATGTATAAATCTTTTACTTCCTTTGTTAACTTGATTCCTAATTATTTCATTTTTTAAATGCTATTGTGAAGAGTGTGGTTTCCCTAATTGGTCTTTCAGTGAGCTTGTTATTTGTGTACAGGAATGCTATTGATTTTTAGTATTGAATTTATACCCAGATATGCTGCTGAATTTGCCTATTTATCCTAGAAATCTATTGGTGTAGTTTTTGCGGTCTCCTATGTAGACTATCATGTCATCTGCAAATGATGATAATTTAACTTCCTCCTTTCTTATCTTTATTCCTTTTATTTCTCTCTCTTGTCCAATTGCTCTGGCTAATATTTCCAAAACTATATCAAACAGGAGTGTTGATCGTAGGCATCCTTGTCTTGTTCTTGATTTTAGAGTGAAAGCTTTCAGGTTTTAAGCATTTAGCATGATATGGGCTGTTGGTTTGTCATAGATGGCTCTTACCAGATTAAGGCAAAAAACATATATTCTGATTTTCTCTAGGGCTTTTACTATGAATGAGTGTTGGACTTTATCAAAAGCTTTTTAAGTGAAATAAATCAGACTCACATTTGTAAGTATCATATTGTCTCCTTAGTGTAAAAAATACTGAAAAAATAATAAGATCTAAAATGTACAATAGATAGTGTAATAATGAGAGGGAAAGAAAGTGCTCAAAAGGAAAGAACAACTGGTCAGGGGAAAGGAGAAAAGGAATAGGGAGAAGATTGTATGTATATAGGTGTGTATATGTATATATATATATATTCACACACACATATATATGATAGATAGCTATACTGCTAATCTGTTAGTTCATCTAAAAGAACAGTTTGTGCTTTCATTGTTTGATTGTCCATTTTTTATGTCTAAATCTTATAACCTGAACAATTACTTCTAAGATAACAATATGCAATATATTGGTGATAATTTCCTATTGTTTGAAACTCTGTACCATTTCTATCCTCTTTTCTATTTTGATTTTTTAAAATAAAAAAAATCTGAAAAATATTTTTCTGTATCTATTGAGATGATCATGTGATTTTTGTCTTTTGTTCTGTTAATATGATGTATTACATTTATTGATTTGCCTATGTGGAACCATCCCTGCATTCCTGGGGTGAATCTCACTTGGTCGTGGTATGTGGTTTTCTTGGTGATTTGCTGCATTCTGTTTGCTAATATTTTGTTGAGGATTTTTGCATCTATGTTCATTAGAAACACTGGCCTGTAATTGTCTTTTTTGTTGGATCTTTCTCTGGTTTTGGCATCAGGGCAATATTTCCCTCCCAAATGAATTAGGGATAGTTACTTCCCTTTTAATTTTATTAAAGATGTGGAGGAATATTGGTATTACATCACCTCTAAATTCTTTTATAAATCAGGTGTGAATCCATCATGACCTGGAGGTTTTTTGTTGGTAAGTTTTTAATTACATTTTCAATTTCATAAACTGATTTTAGGTTATTCAGAAGTTTTGTATCTTCTTGATCCAGTTTTGGTAATTCATATGTTTCTAGAAACCTATCCATTTGTTCTGTGTTTTCAATCCTATGAGAGTAAAAGTTTTCAAAGTAGGCATTCATGATAGTCTGAGTTTTCACAGGATCTATAGTGATTTCACCACTTTTATTCTTTATTGCATGAATTTCAGCTTTTTGTTTCCTTTTTTAATAAGGTTGTCTAGGAGTTTATCAATAGTATTTATTCTTCCAAAGAACAAACTTTTCAATTAATTCTTTGTATTGTTTTCTTAATCTCAATTGCATTAATTTCTGCTCTGCTCTTCTTTATAATTTCCTCTCTTCTTTAGACTTTGACTTTTGCTTATTGTTCTTTTTCTAGAAGTTGGAAGTGCAGCATTAGGTTGTTTATTTGTGCTCTTTTGTTTTCCTGATATGAGTCTTTACCAGTATAAATTTCCCT
Organism: Cavia porcellus; assembly: GCF_034190915.1. Lineage (NCBI taxonomy): Eukaryota > Metazoa > Chordata > Mammalia > Rodentia > Caviidae > Cavia > Cavia porcellus. The sequence goes on along the minus strand of NW_026947489.1, from coordinate 3,317,656 downwards.
CTGAGGACTGCTTTCATTGCATCCCACAGGTTCTGCTAAGTTGTATTTGCATTTCCTTTTGATTGTATATACTGTTTAATTTCTTCTTTAATTTCCTCTGTGACTCACTGGTTGTTGTGTATGATGCTTTTCTAAATTCCCATGTGTTTATGGAGCTTTTGCTGATTCTTTTGTCATTAATTTCCAATTTCATTGCACTGTGGTCGGATAATATAATTTCAATTCCTTTTCATTTACTTAAGCATATTCTGTGGGTTAGTATGTGATTCATTTTAGAGAATGTCCCATGCACAGCTGGGAAGAATGTGTATTCTGATGATGTTGGGTAGAATAATCTGTACATGTACTAAGACCATTGTTCGTAAGTTTGATTCAGTTTTGTTGTTTCTTTGATGATTTTTTGTCTAGTTGATCTGTCTGTTTGTGACGGTAGGGTGGTAAGGTCCCCCATTATAGTTGTGTTATTACTTATTTGATTTTTCATGTCTATTAATATTTGTCTTATATAGTTGTATGCTCTCATTTTTGATGCATATATGTTTCTTACCTCTTCCTTTTGAAGTTTTCCCCTAACAAGTATGTAGTGACCTTCTTTATCTCTTTTGATCATTCTTGGTTTGAAGTTCACCTTGTCTGCAAACAGAAAAGCTGCCCCTGCATTTTTCTAGGTTCCTGCCACACACAGTATGGTTTTCCATCCTTTGACTTTCAGGCTACAAATTTCCTTTTGAGTTAAATTTTATTCTTGTATACAGAATATTGCTGGATTTTGCTTTTTGACCCACTCTGCCAGTCTGTTTCTTTTGATTGGCGAATTGAGGCCATTTATGTTAATAATTATAACTGACATGTATTGGCTTATCTTTGTTATGTTACCTTTCTGCTGTTGGTTCTCTACCTTTCCCCTCTGTTTAATTGGTTGTCCTGATTGCTGGCTTCTTTCTGTTGTTGTTCTTGAAATTGTGGTCATTTTATCTCTTTCTAGAATCCCTCTCAGTCCTTTTTGTAGGGTTGGTTGGGTGGTCACAGAGTTCTTTTGTTGTTTGTCATGAAAGTATCTTATTTCTCCATTGATTCTGAAAGACAATTTTTGCAGAGTACATCAGTCTGGGTTGGAAGTTGTTTTCTTTTAGGATTTGAAACACTTCGTTTGAAACTCTTTCTGACATGAAGGTTTGTGTTGAGAAGTCCACCATGATTCTGATAGATTTTCTTTTATCTACCAGCCTCTAATATGCTGTTCTTGTGCTGAATTTCTGGCATGTTGATTATTATATGTCTGGGTATAGATGTATTTTGGTTATGGCTATTTGAAGTTTATATGCCTTGCTGACCTATTTGTTAGGTTCTTTTGCTGTGTTTGGGAAGTTTTCTTCTATTATTTGTGCAAACAGTCTTTTTATGTCATTTGTGTTGTGTACTTTTTCATTGATTTTTCATTGATTTTCATCAGATTTATATTGTTTCTCTCTGCATCATCCTGCAACTGTTGAATTGTATATCCTGATTCCTTGGTTTTTTTTTTTTTTTTTTTTTGTCTTTTTCCTTTTTATCGGTATTGGGGATCGAACTCACGACTGCCTGCTTGCAAGGCAGGCAGTTATGCCGCTGAGGTAAATCCCCAGCCCCCTATTCCTTGTTATTTTTAAGAGATCTTTCCTTTCATGGTCACTAGCCACAATCTTGTCTTTAAAGTCTGTCTTCAATTTCATTTATGCAGTTTTGCCAGCATTCAATGAAACTTTTGATTTGCCGGATATTTCCTTCAATCTGTTTCCTATATTCTAATTGTTTCCTGTATTATTCATGCAAAGTTTCCATTGTTTTCCTCTGCTCTTATATTTCTTTATCTATGTCTTCTTTGGATATACTCACCAGTTCTTTCATTATGTTTATTATTTGTGTTTTTACTTGAGAGATTATATCTGATCTGATTTTCTTTACAGTTTCCTGGAGTGTTTCTTACTTCTGTTGCTATCATTTCAGAAATTTCAGGTGTTTGATTTCCAAATTTATCCATGTTTATATTTCTGGCAGTTGATCTGAATGGGTTGGAAGTTTGAGATGGTTCTTTTGCTTTGGCATTTTCCTGTATTACTCTGATCACCTGATTGCCAAGTCCTACTTGCTTCCTGCACTGGCAGCCACCTGGCAGCTAGCCTCACTGAGGGCTGCTGATGGCTACTGGTCTCTGGGCTCAGACTCCCAGTCCTTATCAGCTTCAGAGGTGGTTTATGCATGTAGGCAGGTCACTGGATGTACCTTCTCAGTCCCAATGAGCCTCACCTATAGTTCTGGGTGTGAGTGGGTCACATGGCATAACTTTCCAGTCCCTGAGGGTCTCACTGTGGGATTGCAGATAACTGTGAGTCCCTGTGCACAGACTCCTGGTCCCCAAAGGCAGCCGAGATCTTGTTTTAGATGTTAATATGTGCATGGTTGATGAGACTTTAAAGCTAATTTTGCAAGTTCCATACTTTGTCACACTAGCCACTGTTTCTTTTGCTTAGTGGTTAGCTAGGTATCTAACAGAGTGTGAAATGCTTTGAATAGAAATCAGACTAACTCTACCCCATAAAAACTGAAAAACCAAATCAAACTTTGTCCCTATTTTTGTAGGTAGTCCGTGTGCATGTTGAACACTCCTTCAGCATTTGCCCAAGTAGCTAACAGCTTTGCACGGACTTCACTTCCTGCCTGAGTAGCTCTGAAGGCTATAAACACATGAGAGTTTTGGTCTTCTTAGGTCTTGTCTTAGATGGCACTCAGTGTTCTTAAATCCCCTGTAATACATGGGAATTCGATAGCCCTCACTCTTTGGTGGATCTTTTCTGTACTGTCTTCTTTCCTCACTGGATCTGTCTATTGTTTGTTTATCACATGCTGCAGGGGACTGTGGGAAACACATTTGCCTCTAGCCGTTTCAAATAAATACCACTAGGAAACCACCTCCGCATGGGAAGCCTTTGATACGAGAAAAACACGGGTACATCTGTGAGGTGATCGCTTAGAGACAACGCTCAGACACATCAGAATAACTGATGACCATTCTTTGAGGATAAGGACGTCATCAGTCATTTTCTCGCCCCTGGCACTAGGAATGTGACTGTCAGTGTCAAGGCTTATGGTAGAACTGGTGAGCGGGGAATGGAAACAGGCCATTCTTACTGAAATTCAGACACATACTCGTTTATTTAGCAACCAGTATTATTTGTAAAATTTTTAAATGACTCCAAAATTCCAAAAAGAAAGTCAGATGATAATTTTGCTAAATCATCATTGTTTCATGAACAGACAGACATTCGGAGTTCTCTAACTTACCAGTTTTGCTGATACCACCTTTACTACTTTGCCTGGCACGACTGTGTTAGAATTTTTAAAACCTGTGTGTTTTTACTACGAATGTTATGTTGGTATGCCAGTTCCTACGACAGTGCAGCAGGTTATGCTTTCTAGTCTCCTGCACAGGGAAATCGTAACTTTAGAGTTTTGAGTACTGACACTGAGTCTGTTTGATTCCCCCGACTTCTCCATCCACTTTCCTGTACATTACACTCACGACTCTTCATGCTTTCTGTTTACAGAAATAGCTGAATCTCTGTAGATAAACTTTGAACTTCTTTTTAACAAAGAACTATTTTGTATATGTGTGTTGCTTTTCTTTTGCATAAATTTAGTATTGTTCTGTTACGTGTTTATGTTTCCACATTTGATCTACTAAGGTTTAATCATTTCATAGTATTGTAGTCAGGAGTTGTGAGAACAATTAGAATCAGGACATGGAGGTTATATTATTGTTTTATGATGATCACCCAGAGTTAACACAAGAAAATGCAGGAAATCTGTCCACAATACCAAAGACATAGAATATTCAGCCAAGGGCCTGAATCCCACAGCAATGTCCCATATGAGTTCAAATGAAAACCCAAGCCCATGACAATGCCTCCCACGAGTCCAACTGGAGGTCCAGAGCCCACAAGAAGGACTCCCGCCAGTCTCTTTTATGGATCTATCCTGGGAAGGCCCAAAGATCAGTGGTGGAGGCCAGAAAGTCTATGCCAGCTGGGTGAAGGAGCTGTGCTGGTGGGATGAGGGCTCTAGTCTGGAGCTGAGAAGTGACACAGCTAAGACCAGGGCTGTTCTGAAAAGCACCACAGCCATCCTCAGCAACATGGAAGCCCCAAGCTCTTCCTCCAACAAGCACAGCCGAGTACATGCCAGGAAGCCAGTGTGACGAGTTCATTCTGCAGACTGAGCACATGTCTTCCTCTCCAGAGCCAGGAAGCAATGCTCGATGTGAGGACCAGAGCTTCTCCAGGAGAACCAATGGCTCAGACAGCAACATGCAGGAGAACCCACAATGCGTCAACACATTGATGCTTCAACACATCTCCTTCTCTTTTCACGTCTCCACCTATGCTGGAAGCTTTCCTCAGGTGGAGCATCTGTGCTCAGTGCCATGCTGATGTAATCTAGCTGGTGTTAAGTTGACTACTAGTTCTTAATCCATAACACTTGGTATATGAATACACATTAGAAACTGAATAAAATATTTCCACAAAATATGTTTGGATTCAATGTACACTGCTTATGACTTAGCAACATTTATATTCAACAAAGTTTTGTTTTATGTAGTTAATTGGGCTTTAGAATGCATTTTTCTTCACATCATAATGGTATTTTCTTGAGAAAAGTGAACATTATAAAAACAAAGTCATATTCATGAAAAAAGATCAATAAAGTTTATGCTCTTTGGATTAAGAAATATGCAAGTTTTTCAAAATTGTCGAATTTATGCTGGAGTTTTTAGCTTAAAAAGGAATTACTAACATTTTCTTTCCACAGCTAATGGGGAGTAAAAACAATAATCAGTAGTGGAAAACTTGGTGAAAAATTTTAGCTCAGAATAATTTTGTGATTGATCATTACATTTCAGCATCAAAGTGGATCAGTTAAACTTAAAAACTTACAAATCCTTTAACTGAAGCTTGAATAAGATATAAAACTTAATTCAGTTTTAAAAGGAGGCGAGTTATGTTATCTCTGTAAGAGATTTTAAACGGCATTGAGTTCTACAATTGCATAAACTAAAACATAAATAATTTTAATATAACTGCATTGGAAAGTGTCCTGGCCTGCAGGTAAGTCCGTGGAGACCCTAGAGGGGAAGTGGCGGTGAAAGGGAACAAGAGGGGCAAAGAATGGAGACAAGTCAGAAGCCCGATCTAGTCTCGTTTATTTAAGGAAAGAGTAAGAAATATATAAGGTATTGGGGAGGAGGGAGTTGGGTTCTGAGAAGTCAGCAGGTAACTTAGCAACTGGCAAGACTGGTTATAGGTTAAATCAAATTTTCAGATTTCCTGCACACCGGCTGATTAACATAATCCCTGACTAGGACACACAAGCTAGGCAAGGCGCTGCTTAACTACCAAACTTAACTGCTGGAGGGAGTTAAGATGGTGCAGCCTGCAGATATAAGGTGGCAGCCAATTACAGGGCTTCCCACAGGAAAGACTTTAAATTTTCGGATTACGCCCTGTGCTCTGTTGTTTTTACAAAGTGCCCTTTACTGAGTTTAAGTCCTGTTGTGTTTAAATAGGTCAGTGTGCATTTGATTCCTCCAGCTCTCCACTGCTTCCCCCCACAGCCCCACTGCAGAGGCCTGCTGAATTTAATGTCTCATCTTTTCTTTATCACAGACAAATTGGATTTGGTGGGCACCAAGGTTAATTCAAAGTTTGAGGTCCCCTACTAAACAGGGGAAGAGGTAGGCCTGCAGCTCTGGTCTAGATCAAACACAACTGCAGGGGATCCAGAGCTGTCACAGCAAAACACACCTGTGCACCCACAGTCAGCAGAGGGGCGGGAACCTGCCTGGCCAGCAGAGGCACTGGGCTCCAGGAGGCCTGTTCCTGCCTTATCACACTCAACAGAGTTTAAGTTTTATGTAGTTAGTTGACTTTTAGAAGGTATTTTTCTTCAAAATATCATTGTGAGTTATAGTTAGGATTCCAGGAAAGTTGTCAGTGCCTGGCAGTTACACAAATGAAGCACATGACACTGCAGGTTCATGATTGTTTATAAGACAATAAATGCACTTATGCCTTGTCTTCAATGCACAACTTGAGGTATTTTGTTTTTGTGTCTGTTTTCCAAGAGTAGAAGAATAGAGGTGAAAGTAGCAACAGGTTAGGATTTTGCCATCAGGCAGAATGAGGGGAGCTCTGCAGATACCCAAATCCTTGGGCACTCGAGTCTTTTATATAAAATGACATAGCAATGCATATAACATGCACAAAATCCTTTCCTATTCTTCAAGCACTTCTAGATCACCTCTAAAATGAAATAAAATGCAAACACTCTGCTGATATCAGGCTCTAAACTACAGGTTTAAGAGAAAAGACTGATTCAGAGGAAGAATTAATCCAGATGCCAGCCCTCACACTGCCCAGCTTCCCTGCTCAATACTTTCCTATTAAGAGAAACATTGCATAATCTGACTTTTAATGAATAAGCACCTTTAATTAATTAGACATGTAAGGGAAATGTTTATGATTCCAGTACTGTAATATGCTCAGGTAGCTGTGGGAAGGTGAGGACCACCCAGCTGTGCGGTGGATGGCGGCCACCAGAGGCACCTTGTGGGGGAGAGGGACAGTTTTTCCAGAGCTATAGAGATGCTGGCCAGAGCCTGCTGTCGCTCCAGCACTGTCTCGCTTCTCTAACTCTGCTCAGTTGCCACACATCAATATCAATATATATACATCTATATTCAAAACTATTCAAGGCCTCTTCCACATGTTCAGCAATTTGTTACAGCTGTACCTCCCTTAAAGGGACTGAAATCTCACCACAAGTACCTCTGAGTTCCTGGACAGAGTCCTCTGGTGAGTTTAGGGTTCTAAATCTTAATTAGGATTATACCAAAGCATCTTGCATTGTTGCGTTTAATTACAACACATCCTCTTCCCTATCCTAAAATTAGGATGTTGTTCAGAGTGGGACATTATCCTCCAAAATTGGAAGCGAAACTAAAACTTCAGACAAATACCCCCGTATCTGCCATGACTTCAGTGAACTGTTGCCAGAGGCAGGTTTCCCAGCCTTTTGGGCTTCCCTTTCTTTACCTAAAGGTGCAGGTCCTCAGTGGATGACCCGGCTGGCTCTCTGAGCTGTGACAGTCCACCATCCCCGAGGGCTCTGAGCTCAGGTCTGTGTGAAGGAAGTGGGTTGCACATCAGTGCACTCTGCATTTCAAAGACCTGTGGATAGAAGGGCCCCTCTCATCTAGAGACATCAGCACAGCCTTTGTTGGGATATTTAAAGGCATCAAAAGTTTATATTTCTGAGGCTGAAACATTTGCTATTGTGGGATTTATCTGAGTAATTCTTTCATTTCCTAGAGAAGAGACACTACCACAGGTAAAATGTACTTTTCTGAAGTTTGGAAATTTATTCTAAAGAGCTCTATAGAAATGAAGAATAATCAGTGTGGCTCTTTATTGTGATGGTAATTGTTGAAATCACTGTCTTTGTAATGGTTTTACAAGAACTGTTTCTAGTCTTTTTTCTGCAGATCCAGCTAAGTGCTGTCTACCCTTTTCTTTTTTTTTTTTTTTTTTTTTTTTTTTTTTTTTTTTTTTTTTTTTTGCATATTTCCACTCACCACATGACAAAGACACAGGTGCGCACACACACACACACACACACACACACTTCCAGAATATGCCAAACACAGACTCCTTGCCACATGCTTCTGTCAGAAGGCCAACTTTACATGTTGTTGGTGCAGGGATTTTGCAAAGATCTGCAACTTCCAGGTCTCGGTGAAACCCACCATATCGGATGGGTGCTCCGATCTGATCACAGACTCATGGAAGAAACCAGGAAAGGACAGAGTGCCAACGCGTGGGTTTTCCTGGTGGGAGACATCACTTTGATGAGGTGACTATGTGGACTGAAGCAGAATATCAGTCCAGAAGAAAGGATAGAGGAGGTCCCCATGATTCACCAGTGCCAGGAACTCTGGGCAGAGCTGGGTTCCAGGCAGCTGACAGAACCAGCAGCAAGCAGTGTTTTCTGAGGGCAGGAGCAGCAGTTCGGGAAGCTGGCAGATGAGAGCGTTGGAGAGCAGGCCTTCCGCTGGAGGCACCGTCCCCTGGTGATGGGAAGGGAAACTCATCCTGAGGGCGGTGATGGAGCCCATCGCTGACTGGGGACATCAGTGTGGCCGCTGGCTCCGGCAGGGTGACTGAGCCTTCTCTCTCCCTCACACCCCTGACTGCTCTGGGATCAGCTCTGGAGTGTTCCGGCTGTGCCTGAGTCCTTAAACTCAGGATTTGGGACAGAAACCCACACAAGGGACTCCTGGCAGACTTTTCCATATGCTGATTTTCACATTTATAATCTGGTTCTCCTCCCGTAGCTTTGCATATGGCTCCTATTTCTCTATTAAAATTTTGTTTCTTATACACAATCTAGGTATTCTGAGCTCAAAATGTGATTTTGTCCTCTAGAACATATTTGAGTTATTTAAATTCTCTGTTCATTATCCTTTTGTTTAACAAATTGGTGAAGTGGACTAAAACCGTACAAAGTCAGATTTTCTTTGTTTTGGCTACTACTAGTCTCAGACTGCTTTTTCACCCTCTCTTTCTTTCCTTTGCATCAAAGGATCAACCCCCCAGGCCCTGTGCTACTGAAACAGGTTCCCGGCCCCATTACATAATAACAGGACCCTGATATGCTCCCCAGGTGGGACTGGAACTTGAAATCTTTTGCCTCAGCCCCCTAAAGTGCAGGTGGTGCAGGTGCATGGCATTGTACCTGGCTGGGTGTGGTTTTGAGTCCTTATTTTCCTAATTATGACCTACAACTCTCTGTGCTCCTTACTCATTTCATATCTCTTAAAATATGCTTTGTTGTTTCATGATTTTAGACATCTCCTGCAGATTATTAATGCTATAAAACATGTAACATAATAATGGCTCGCTGCTTGTTACCGTAGAGATACCTACAACCATGACAGAGTTTAAAATTAAGCCTCTCAAAGTCATAACTGTGTAGAGATTTTCATGGTGGGGAAAGTGCCTCTGCTCTAATACTTGATAAAACATGGAGTGCATATTATACGTGAAAAATGAAAGTACATGTACAGGTAGGAAACACTACACTGAACGTATGAAGTGTGTCATGAGTGGGATGGTGCCTGTCTGCCATTTTCTTCTTCAGCTTTTTCTCCATTTATAATACTGTATGCGTTACGTCGAACACCGTTTAGAAACCATCTCCCTGCATACACTGACACGCACTGGTCCATCCGCGTGCTCAGGCCTCTGTGACTCCCAGCCCTCGGCCCCTGTCCCTGGAGCAGAGCCAGCGGAGCTTCCTCTCCTTGGTTTGCACATGTCTTCATCCCACCGATATGCATTTCAGCTTCACCCGGAGAACATGGACGGTGACGACTCTCACCGCCCAACGTAATAGCAGCAGAGTTCCCTGTTTCAACAGGAGGACGTGGTGAGGCAAAAGTGAATGTGTTTGCATCTTGGCTCTCACCCTGGGTCCGCGGGCAACACTGGACTTAACATAAGGAGGTGCTGACAGTGGCAGCGTTATGACTCTGGGCGATTGGCTGTGAAACTAGAATTACAGCATCCGTTGGAAGTATAACGTTTTATGTAGCTTCATTTTGTTTTAAAGAATGGAAAGAAAAAGAAGAAACAAAAGATTCACGTTATTGTTTCTATCTCTGTGTCGCAATCCTCACGTGCTCATGGCTGGGCATGTGGGACGGTGACCTAGTCACAGTAGGGCTGCTGGGGAGAGACGGGTCTGGTCCGAAGAGCTGCGTCACATCACGGCAGAGGGACAGGAAGGGCTGCGTCCCTCCCCACTGCTTCGCTTTGCTGGCTGCCTGCTGGCTGCCATGCCCCGCAGCTTTCCTCTGCCCAGAGTCCCTGCCATCCTGTCCCCTCCCAAGTCTGCTGAATGTGGACAGAGGCATGTGAACCACGAGCCAAAGTGCACCTCTCTGCTCCTTCAAGGTGAAGGTTTCAGGTATTTTGTCCCAGCAACCAGCAAAGTGACTAAGACAGCCGATTGTAAAGTTAGAAGTTTACCTACTTAGTGATGTGCCTGCAGAGACATGCGAGCTGGAGCTCATCTGAGTCCTTCTTCTGTCTCTGTGACAAAGCCCCAGGCAGCCCAGCCTGCCCGGCCTCGGGGAGGTCTCATGACCACGGCATCTTAGCGGCCCCAGCACATGTGGGGTGAGAAGATCACTTGTTGAGGTGGAAACCAAGAGAATCAGAGTCAGCCCTGCTTTGTTTGTTTGTTTGTTTGTTTGTTTGTTTGTTTTGATGACTGCCTCTCTTGTGGGAATTAAGAGGAATCCAGGATAACTATGTTCACCTTTCCTGAAGGTGGTGTTCAGGTCTAAGTGTCTTCTGCTAGGCTCCGGGCCTTAATGACCCAGTCAGTCACATACTCCACACTGGGGACCAGTCTCCTAGCACATGGACCTCTGGGGCCAACACCCAAGGCCCTGCAGCCTGCGGCAGCACCCCAGTGTGGCCACTGCACAAGTGCACTTGCTTCTTACAATGCGTGGCCCCAGCTGTGTGCCCAGCAGCGGATCCTGTGGGACCCTCTGCAGCCGTGGGCCTGGCAGCCTGGGCTGCATTGCCAGCTCCACTGCAGTCTGAGCCTGATTCCTCACTCAGAGCCCGGCTTTCCTGCTCCCTCGCCTGGGGCGGTCAGGACAGCAGACCTCGCTGTGCCTCTGTGCGTGTGTGAGTCACTGCAGGTGAAGCACTCGGTGAGCCCCTGTCACCTTCCTACTGTGCTTGGTAATGATGAGGGGGAGGTGACCCATGCTGCTATTATTTAGAAGACTAGGCTTGAATTAAAAAGTAATAATAAGGAACCCTTGTACACATCTGGTAAGAATGTGAACTAGTACCACTATAATGGAGACCAGTATGGCAAGTTCTCAAAGACCTAAAATTAGAAATTTCATCCAGCTGTCCTCTTTCTGAATGTCTTTTCCAAAGGGCTTTAAATGTCATACTACAGAGATACGTCCATACCAATGTTTATAGCTGCACAGCTAGTAATACCTAAGTCCTGGCAGCAGCCATGTGTGCATCAATAGACAATTGAATAAAGGAAGATAGTAGGAGAGAGAAAGAGGGAGAATGGAATACTACTCAGCTATAAAGAAGGACAGAAGAAGACGTGCAGTATAGTGCATGCACCTGAGAGATGCAATGCTGCATTAAATAAGCCATAAACAACGTAAGTGTGTATGATATCTCTCATATGAGTAAGGCATGGGTACAAACAGTTTAATAAAGGGCGGTTAGAACGAGACAGGAGAATGGCTCTCTTGAAAATAGGAAAGGGGGTTGGACCGAGCCGCAGGACCCCACTCCAGCCTTGCTGACCACCCTGTCTCACCGAAAGGGCACACCGCAGCTGCCCGCCTGGAAGAGTGAGTTGGGCTGAGCCACAGGACCCCATTCCGGCCTTGCCTGCAACCTTCTTTTGACCTGGAGAGCACCATCACTACTGCCACCACCTGGAGGACGGAGCAGCCCTGCTGAGGAGGTTTGAGCCATATGCCTGAAATACCTGAAATAATAGTAACCAAAATAAAGAAGCAACTCTAGGAAGTCTTAAAGGAATTCAAACTAGAAATAATCTCTCAGGTAAAAGAAGAAATGAAGGAGATGCTGAACATATCTAAAGAAGACACAGTTAAAAAAATGGAGGAACTAAACAAAAAGATAGAATCCCGGGATGAACAGTATAAGAAACAAACAGGATACATAAAGCATATGCAAAGACATATACAAGAAATCAAAAATTCCATTGAAAGCTGTAAAAACCACCGCAATGAATGTGAAGATAGAATTTCAGACCTCAAAGACAAGATTGCAGTCAGTAAACAGGAAAGATCTTTTAAAAATAACAAGAAATCAGGAAATAACAATTCAACACCTGCAAGATGACACAAAGAAAAACAACATAAGGTTGATAGGGATAAGTGAAAAAAAGGGGACAACATAAAGGACGTCAAGAGGATATTTAGAGAAGTAATAGCTGAAAATTTCCCAGACATGAGATTGTAAACTGATATCAGGATTAATGTAGCATAAAGAACTCCAAATAGCCATAACCAAAATAAAACTACACCCAGACATATAATAATCACCATTCCACAAATCAAACAACAGAATAGAATATTAAAAGCTGTCAGAGAGAAAAGACAGATCACCTATAAAGAAAAACCTATCAGAATCACAGCAGACTTCTCAGCACAAACAATAAAGTCAAGAAGAACATGGAGTGAAGTATTTTAGATTCTAAAGGAAAATGATTTCCAACCTAGACTGATGTACCCTGCAAAACTGTCCTTCAAAATCGATGGAGAAATAAGATACTTCCATGACAAAGAACAGCTGAAGAACTTCATGATCACCAAGCCAACCCTGCAAAGAATACTGAAAGAGAGTTTAGATACACTTAGGAAAAAATGACTAAACAAAGCAGACAATTAAACAGAACAGAAAGATAAAGATGCAACAGCAGAAAGATCAACATGTCAACAATAAACCAACATATAAGTTATAACCACTAATGTAAATGGTCTCCATGCACCAATTAAAAGAAACACACTGGCAGAATAGATCAAGAAACAAAATACAACCATATGCGGTCTACAAGAAACCTATCTAACCCAAAACGATACTCACAGACTGAAAGTCAAAGGATGGAAAACAACACTTCATGCAACAGGAACCTGAAAAAAACAGTGGGGGCAGCTATTCTGTTTGCAAACAATATGAACTTCAAACCAATAAAGGTCAAAAGACACAAAGAAGGTCACTACACACTGGTTAGGGGAAAACTTCAAGAGGAAGAGATAACTATCTTAAATAATATGCACCAAATTCCAGAGCACCCAGTTATATAAAACAAGTATTAACAGAAATGAAAAACCAAATTAGTAGTAATGCAATTATAACAGGAGACTTTAATACACCATTGACACCAATGGACAGATCAATCAGACAGAAAATCAGCAAAGAAACAAAGGAACTGAATCACACCTGTGAACAAACGGGCTTGATAGTCCCAACAACAACAGAATACACATTCTTTTCAGCAGTATAGGGGTCATTCTCTATAATAGATGATATATTAACTCACAGAATATATTTAAATAAATGCAAAAGAGTTGATACTATCCCTTGCATGTTATTGGATCATAGCACTATGAAATTAGAAATTAATGATAAAAGATACTGCAAAAATCCCACAAACACTTGGAAACTGAATAATACAGTCTTGAGTAATCAGTGGGTCACAGGGGAAATTAAAGAAGAAATTAAACAATACCTACAAACAAATGAAAACACAAATACAACTTACTGGAATCTGTGGGATGCAATGAAAGCTGTCAGAGGGAAATTTATTGCACTGAGTTCCCACATCAGGAAAACAGAACGAATACAAATAAACAACCTGATGTTACACCTCAAACATCTAGAAAAAGAAGAGCAAGTCAAGCCCAAAGCCAAAAGAGAGGAAATTATAAAAATCAGAGCCGAAATTATAAAAATCAGTGCAACAGAGACTAAGAAAACAATCCAAAAAATCAATGAACCAAAGAGTTGGTTCTTTGAAAGAATAAATAAAATCGATAAGCCCCTAGCCAACCTTATTAAGGGAAGAAAAAGCTCAAATTCATGCAATAAGAAATGAAAAAGATGAAATCACTACAAACACTATAGAAATACAGAAGATCATCAACACTTGTTTTGAAAACCTCTACTCTCAAAGGTTTGATAACACAGAAGAAATAGATTCCTAGAAGCATACGAAGTACCAAAGCTAGGTCAAGAAGATGTAAAACTGCTGAATAACCCAATTTCTATTAATGAAATTGAAAATATAATTAAGTCCTTATTACAAAGAAGAGCCCAGGCCCAGATGGATTCACTGCAGAATTCTACAAGAAATACAAAGAAAACCTAATGCCGACACTCCTCAAACTCTTCAATGAAATTGAAAGGGAAGCAATCCTTCCTAAGTCATTCCTGGAAGCAAATATTACTCCAGTACCAAAACCTGAGAAGGACCCAACTGAAAAAGAGAACTACAGACGAATCTCTCTAATGAATACAGATGTAAAAATACTCAATATAATATTGGCAAATAGGATGGCAGCAAATCATCAAGAAGATTATACACTATGACCAAGTGGGATTCATTCCAGGCATACAGGCATGGTTCAACATATGTAAATCAATAAATGCAATCCACCACATCAATAGAGCCAAAATAAGAATCACATGATCATTTCTATAGATGCAGAAAAAGCTTTTGATAAGATCCAACATTCATTTATGATAAGAATCTTGCAGAAAATTGGAATAGATGTTCTTTACCTCAATATAATAAAGGCTGTCTATGACAAACCAACAGCCAGTATCATACTAAATGGCCAAAAATTGAAGGCCTTTACTTTAAAATCAGGCACAAGACAAGGATGTCCCTTATCACCACTCCTATATAGTACTGGAAATACTAGCCAGAGCAATTGGACAAGAGAGAGAAATAAAAGGGGTAAAGATAGGAAAAGAAGAAGTTAAATTGTCATTATTTGCAGATGACATGATACTCTACATAGAAGACCCCCAAGACTCCATTGAAAGACTCTTAGATATAATAAATAAATACAGCAAACTGGTTGGATACAAAATCAATACTCAAAAATCAATAACATTCCTCTACACTAACAACAAAATCACAAAGAGAGAAATAAGAGAAGCCACACTCTTCATACTAGCAACCAAAAAAATGAAATATTTATGAATTACTCTCACGAAAGAAGTGAAAGACCTATACAGGGAAAATTATAATACACTGAAAAAATAAATTGAAGATGATCTCAGAAAATGGAAAGACATCCCTTGCTCATGGATAGGAAGAATAAATATTGTGAAAATGGCCATTCTCCCAAAAATGTTATACAGATTCAAAGCAATCCCAATAAAAACACCATCAACATACCTCATAGATATCGAGAAATCACTCCTAAAATTCATCTGAAGCATGAAAAGACCTAGAATAGCAAAGACAGTTCTAAGCAGCAAAGGCAAGGCAGGAGGCATAACAATCCCTGACTTGAAGTTACATTACAAAGCAACTGTAGTAAAATCAACATGGTACTGGAATCAAAACAGAGCCAAATATCAATGGAATAGATTAGAAGATACAACCACAACTACAAACACACTCAATCACCTTATCTTTGATAAAGGGGCCAAATAGGTTCACTGGAAGAACAACAGACTCTTTAATAAATGTTGTTGGAAAAACTGGCTCTCCTTATGCCAAAAACTAAAATTAGACCCATGCTTATCACCGTATACTAAATTAAAATCTAAATGGATCAAAGATCTGAATATTAAAACAGAAACACTTAATCTATTGGAAGACAAATTGGGTAAAAACCTTGAAGACATAGGGGTAGGTAGAGAATTCATGAACAGGACTCAAACCACACGGGAAATACTTCCCAGAATCAATAATTGGGATTACCTCTTATTAAAAAGTTTCTGCACATCAAAAGAAATCTCCAGCATAGTGAAAAGAAAACCCACAAACTGGGAAAAAATCTTAGTGAGCTGCCCCTCAGACAAAGGACTTCTGTCTAAAACATATAAAGAACTAAAAACAATCAGACCCCCAAAATTCAAAGGTCAGAACATTTTTGGACCCCCCAATCCAAAAATGGGCATCTGAGATGAATACACACTTCTCAGATGAAGAAATACAAATGGCAAATAAATACATGAAAAAATGTTCATCATCATTAGTCATTAGAGAAATGCAAATTAAAACCACACTGAGATTTCATCTCACTCCTGAAAGAATGGCCAAGATCAAGAAAACCACCAACAACAAATGCTGGAGAGGCTGTGGGGGAAAAGGAACTCTCCTACACTGTTGGTGGGAGTGTAGACTAGTGCAACCAATGTGGAGGTCAGTCTGGAGATTTCTCAGAAAGCTGGGATTGGAATCCCCATTTGACCCAGCTATTCCACTTCTAGGCGTATTCTCAGAAGAATTGAAAGACTCATACCACAGGGATATATGTACACCCATGTTAATAGCAGCACAATTTGTAATAGCCAGAACTTGGAATCAACCAAAGTGTCCATCAACTGAGGAATGGATAAAAAAGTTGTGGTATTTTTATACAATGGAGTATTACTCAGCTATAAAGAAGGATCACATTGAGACATTTATAAATAAATGGACGCAGCTTGAGACCATACTCATAAGTGAAATAAATCAAACTCACATGTATAAATACCGAAGTTTCCCTAGTGTAAGAAATGATAAGGGTACATAAAAGTATGTGGTAATCATGATTCCCAATTATATTGGTTTGAAGCCATATAATGTTTTCATTCATTAATAGGAATGGTTTTAATCTGGGTTGTTCGATTTCATTGTGTGTGATAGTACAAATAGCTATTTTGAAGAAAACTAGACATCATAATAGCTAGTGCTGATTTAATATCATCTGGTTTTGAAGTCCCATCAAGCTATTGTTCATCTGTTTCCATTGGTTTTAACATGTTGTATCTTATTGTATTTTAATATATGTGATAGTATAAACAAAAATTTTTATAGGCAAAGAGATAATATAGAAACTGTTGTTCATTTTCTGTTAGCTGGTTCTAAATACCCTGTAATACTTTCATTCTCTTGAATGGTTTCACACTGTCTTGATATGTTTGATGCTATAGTATACAAAGTTAGACTCAAATATTTCAAGGAAAGAGACACTATGGTAATACTATTATGTCAGGTTATCTGGTGGTGAAACACAATGATGCTTAAATTGTTCTGTTCTGACCTGTGTTGTTCTGTTGTTATGTCCTCTTTTATCTCAATCTCCCCTTTTTTTCCTTTTTTAAAAAAAATTAATTTTTTATTATTTTTTAATTAAGGGAAAAATAAATTAAGAAATAGTGGTATATATTATAGTAACTTTTTTGTTTTCCTATAACCTGATTTGAACCTCTGTATTGCTCTCCCCATCTTGTTTTGACTGATTTTACTCTATTCTGTTTTGTTTGATAGTATCAGGTTTGAGCGTGTAGGCAACCACTTTGAAGGCAATAAGATTCACTATGATGACCATTATGGTTTGACTATTATCTTCTTTTGAGGTCCTGTAAGATCTCCGATGTTTAGGTTTTATTGGTTTTGTTCTGTACTGTTTTGTTCAATTCTATTATACCTGATGATATAGGCAAGTCTTTTTAAGATAGCAAGAAGCATAATGGTAACCATTGTTGATCACCTGTTATTTTGTTTTTACATCATGTACTATGTCCATCCTTTTGTTCTAACTGACTCTGTTTTGTTATGTCACATTTGGTGTTATTCTCGTCAAAAAAAGTAATAAGAACTGTGGGAGTATTAAAACCCAAAATGTGTAATTGTTATTGTAAAATAGAGGAAAAAAAGTGATCTAAAGGATATAACTGCATGTATATTTAAGTGTGTAAGATAGAAAACCATATTATTAATTTTTTGTTGGGTCATTGAACAGAACTGTTTGCAGTCTCACTGTTGGAATGTCTACTTTATATGCTTTAATTTCGTAATTTGAACAACTATCTCTAAGATTACAATATGTAATCTATTAACTAGTAATTTGTTACTGTATTTTTTTCTTGAAATTCTGTATTACTTGTACCCTTTTACTGTTTTGTTTTTTTCTCTTTAAATAAAAAAAATACATTTTAATTTATAAAAAAAAGAAAATGGGAAAGGGTTCAAGGGCCTGAGGGTGAGGGGTGAGAAGGAAAGAAGGTGAAGTCATGGGGTAAAAATATTCCGTGTACGTCAGCCTGATTACCTCAGTGAATATAAACATACGCCACAAAGATGAGCTGAGATTGCTATCCACAAGGATAATGAGGAGCAAAGGTGAGTTAGAGAAACAGGGCAGGGACAGAAGTAAGGAAGGGGATTATAAAAAGGTACAGCTGTATTATGTGCACGCGCTGTCTTCCAAGGATGACTTTAAACTGCGTGCACTGCAGACTTGTGCTCATAAGATAAGGGTTTGAAACCTCGGAGGAAATGCCAGGCCTGCACGGCTCGCTGGCTCCTGGAACTCAGGCTGCTTCCTCCAGTTTCACATCGGGCCACAGCAGTCACTGCAGCCAGCTTCCGGTGAAGACTGCACATTGGCCTGACATTTACATTTCTGGGCTTACAAACCTCTTTAGAATATGCGTGTACTTTCAGCCTTGATGTCAAGGAAAGTTGATTAGGTGGTGAGCAAGGGACAGGAATCAAAGCCTAAATAACTTGAAAGGTGTCCTAAATAGTTTTTCATGTAGTGACATATAAACATACACACACACACTCACACCCCTACAGAGTGGATCCAACTTTAGCCTTGTTTATGAAGGATACTCATCCACCCCACCAACTTACAGAATTTAATCAAAGCATTTTAGGCAATTTTGCAAATTCTAAATGACTCATTGACTGGCTAGCAAAAAACTTTGTTCCAGAAAGCTTGACAGTTTCATCTCCAGTTTTCCAGCCTGACAATCTCTGCTTAGCACCCCACGCAACCTGAAGACTTCCTGATGGGCGCCATGCTTGCCCTCTGAAATTTGGCAGCTTTAAGTTATTTTCCCAAGTTCATGGATATTCTTTGGGAATCAATGCCATGTTCGTTAGAAGATCTCGGGCTCTGTCTATAAATAAGTGTGCCTTGGTTATTATTCTCTTTTCTGCAACAAAACCCTGATGCCCAAAATTAAGGGAGGAAACATTATTTAGCTCCCAGTTTGTGGAGGTTTCAGTGCATAGTCAGCTGGCGCCCAGGCAGGGTGACAGAAGACAGAGAAAGCAACAAGAGCAAAACGGGGAGAATGAGCCTGGTTTCCTCTCTTACACTGTATGCAGGCTGCCCGCCCTGGGGCAGGTGCAGCATGCACACCATCGCTGTGCCCTGCTCTTGCACACGCTCAGGGTGTTTACAAATGGAGGGCCCTGGCCCCCGGCTGAGTCACTTAAACTGTGGTCTATACCTGAGGGTGCAGAACTGCTGAGTTAGTGGCTTGGTTAAACTTCTAACCTTCTCACGTTGACACAGTGAATCTACTATAACAAAGCATAATTGTTGTCCTGGCTTATTGTGAGCTTCCTCACAATGGGCATTCTGAACACGCTTTCAGATAAATCACGTCGTTCTGTTTCACTAGGGTAAGTTTGGAGGGATTTATTTTTTTCCTTATTTTCAAACATATTTTCTGTCTTTATGTTCCACTCATTGTATTGGTGTTCCTGTATAAGAAAGTATCTCCTCTGTGTTAGTCAGCCTTCTGTTACCATAAGAAAATGCCCAAGATAATTAACTTATAAACAGAAAAGGTTAACTTTGGCTCACACTTCCGGAAGTTCCTGTTTACAACTGGATCACTTTGTGATTCTGCTATTGCAGTGAGGGAACACAAGGTGGCAGCAGTGTGCAGCAAAGCAAAACAAACAAACAAAAAAAACGATTACTATCATAAGGCAGAGGAAACAAAAAAGGACGTGACTGATCTCACAATCTCTTTGAGGGTTCATCCTAGTGACCTGAGGACCTTCGAACCAGCCCCGCTTCTCAAATTTCCCATTACTTCCGGTCCCCCATGCTGTGCACCAAGCCTTTAGAACACCCACTGAGATGGGGCTGGGATTGTTGGACAGGACTCCGGGGGATGAACAGGAAAGCAGCTGGCTGGTGACGTTTCTTGACCTGTCCTTGTTCACTGATTGGTGGCCCTAGTGATCTCTATAGCCTTATGGGAGACGCACCAGCTAAAGTTATAAAGTATTATGTGTTTACATTGGCCATTATCAAAAGAAACAACTCAGTAAGTAAGATGTTGGTTTGAAGATGCCTGTGCAGATGTTTATGTGGCTATGACAGTTGATTGTTATCAGCTTCATGGTCTCTTGGATCTATTCATGGCTCCAGATGCCTGGTCTCCCAGGTTGTAAAATGGGGATTACTTACGGTAACAATAGACTTCTGTTCAGACCTCTGTTGGTACTAGAAACTTGTGGGAGTCACATTGCACTAAAGGTCAATAAGTTGGATAGAAGCTTCTTGTGCATTAGATAAGGGTGATTGACTAAAGAGGGTATTTTATTCAAAGTGGAAATTCAGATTATTGCAAGAATGTCATGATTGTCACGATACAATAATATGTATGATTAAGCTTGATTCCTGATTTACTGTGTAAACTATGTAACTGTTAACACTCTGTAGGTATTCAAATGTTAAAGCATCCACAGACAGTAGAAAATAGGTTTCATTTAATGTTCTAAGGTGCTTCATGTTTGGACAAGATGGTAATGTTAAGCTCACTGTCTCTCATACACGTATTGTTATCAGTCTTTTCTTCAGGATGTTCAACCACTGAGGTTTGAGACCAAATATTAGACAGATGGATGGCCAAAAGGAAAGCCAATATTTTGGCCCCAGCCCTTCAAGGTCAGTGGGGACCCAGGACATAAAGAACCTCTGCTTGGTCATCCTGAGACACTCAGTGAGTCCCTGGACTTCTGATCAAGAAGACTGAGACCACAGAGGAAAATGATTTTTGATGTATGGTGTGCCTACGGGAGTCACTAGGAGAAAAATCTCGCAAGCTTTCATGAAGAGCAACTTGGTCGGGCAGTGGCCGTGACTCCTCCAGATGGCTGATGCTGAGAAAAGAGCCAAGAGGTGCTGTGCACGGTTCTAAGATAACCCCTGAGGAGCCCTGACTGACCTCAACAGGAAGTAAGAACCTGATTCTGTTTAATGCAGGTCTCACCTTAGCTTGGTCTTGAACCTCCTGCAGAAAACTGTGGCCTCCACAGGTACAGTGCCGTGTAAACTGTGGCTGTGGGGGAAGCTGGGATCACTGACACCCTCTGACGATCGCTGGCCATGCTGGTGACTGATACTGTTACTCCGAGTTTAAATTGTGGGAGTTCTCCTAACACAGCTCCTCCAGCTTCAGCTGGCCACCCATCCTGCATATCAACAAAACAAAAAAGAGGGATATATTGGGGCCTTTGAAGCAGAGCTGTGATGTGGCCCAGCATGGCTGACCTGAGAATGAGGAGACACCTCAGGGGGCAGGACAGGCCCCAGAGGAGGCCACCTGGAAGCCTTTCTGCATAGTTTCCCTTAATTCGCATCATCTGCTGTTCTGAGGGGTCCTTGAACCCCTCCCAAGGCCCTGACCAGGTTTCCTATGTTTTCCACTCAACTCCTTGCTGTTCTGATTAAACACGGGCTGCCCAGGATCAGTCATTAGGCCGGCCAGCAGAGGCACAAGCTCTGCAGAGGATTTTCGTCCTCCTGGAGCCCTAAAGACCAAGCCAGGGGCTTGTCTCGTTCCTTTGGGAGTTCTCGGTGCACCTGTCTGGGGGATTGGGGATCCAGGCACAGACCCAGGTGGTAAGTAGTGTAATGGAAAGGGGCACTTGTTCCCATGGGTGACTATGGCATTATTTCTTGGGATAAAGAATCAGCTACATATCCCTAAGGATTGTTACTTGGGAATTACTGGCTCACATCCATTTGTTTGTTTGTCTTTTTTGAGACAGGGTCTCTCTATGCAGTTCAGGCTGGCCTTGGGTTCACTTTGTAGTCCAGGCTGGTCTTGAACTCGCAACGATCCTCCTGCCTCAGCTTCATGAGCGCTGGGATAACAGGAGTGAACCAATCACACTCTCCTTGGCTCACATTCTTGAAGGAAGATTAGTTATTAATATCTCCAGAATGAAATTAATTGTACAATTTAAAAGTATGCCTTTTTAAATAAGTTTTGCTTTGATTTGACGCTGAAATTCAGAGTTTTTATTTTTTTTTTCATACTATGGGGCTTCTGTGGTCACTGGTTACATACGTTTCCATTGATGTGATGATGTGATATCTAGATTTAATGTAAATGGTGTTCAGGGAAGGCAGTTCAAAAAGCAATTTCCATAAAGAAAAATATGTGATAACCTAATTTTTTTCATTAAATTATCTTCACTTGACAGCCACAACCAACTACAGTTAAATCATTTTGTACATTCAAGTTTAAAATACTCGGCTGATAGAATCTCTTCCCTTTCTACATTCAGTGACACTAAAAACTCAGTATTATATAAACAAAGTAAAACCACGGGGAGCATTTGTTGAACTCAGTACAAATTTTGAGCTGTCATGTCAGATTTCTTTTCACATGGCAGCCCGATTATTGGAAGATGGGTTTGATTTGGTTCATATGTGGATCACTTAGGAATATTTGCTGCTAATTTCATTACAATAACAGTCAAACCATTGGAAAGATGTCATTTATATGAATATTTGTAGACGCTTGACCAAGAGCTGCAGAACTTACGGTAATCACCTTTTTCCTTTTTTCTTTGTTCGATTGACTCAGGTCGGGACATACTGAGTTTAAGACAAGACACGCTCAGACACTACATGCTCCGGTTTCTTGTCTTTCAGTTTTTAGATTTGCTAAAAATAGATGCTTGGGCCACTTGTTCTCTTACACTGTGGGCCTCTGAGCACACAGAGGCCAAATGTGATAGCGTAATGAGTTTCAAATTACCCAATTTAACAGTTCTCTGCGGTTAGGAGACAAAGGGATGCACATACGTGCCGTTATTCTAGCGCACTGCATGCTCTGGTTTCTCCAATGCAGAACTAAATTAGCAGATATTTGTCTTATTGCTGCCTCCACTTTCAAGAATTCGAACGAACATCAAAATTAGTTTTAGCTTATGAGGAACGTTTCCTAAGCTATGAAGAAATTTCTTAAAGTGTGACTTCTATTTGAAATCTAGTACATGAAAACATCAAAACTATATGAAAAAGAAAAAAATTTCTAGGTTTATATTTGTTTCATTTGTGACATGCTGCATTAAATATTAAATTCAGTGAAGAGCTAATATCGGAACTTATGGAAATACATAACAAATTAAACTTAGAGCCAAGAGACCTCTTAGGAGCTTTTTATAGGGGCAGTGATCACCTTTGTGTGCGCTCCGTCCACAAGGCTAAATCAACTCCTAAAAGGTCATTTCTTAAAGCTCTGACACATAGGATCAGGTTTCCATGCACGAGTGTTGTAGAAATGTCCACATTCAGTCCACAGCAGCTGGGCCACACCAAGAGCTGTGATCTTCCATGGAACTGATGACGGATACATCTGGATAGCTGGGCTAAATATCTTTGTGTAGCTGGAATCCACTGGGTTCACAGACAAGAAAACTCAACACTGGCCACTAGAGAAGTGCACATTAAAGCACTGAGATACCATCTTCTCCAGACAGAATGGCCACCATCAAGAGATTGGCCAGTAACAAACTCCAGTGAGGATGTGGGATGGCGAGGAGCCTTCTACACGGTGGGAGTGTAAACTGGCACAGCCACCGTGGAAATCGGTGTGGAGAGGCTATATAAAATTATAAATAGAAATTCCTTTTGATCCCCTTCTATGCATCTTCCTGAAGGTGCTAACGGCCTCATATTATAGTGATAACTGCACACCCATGTTTATAGCACACAGTTCATCATAGCTAACTCTTGAAATGGTCTATCAGCAGATGAATACATAAAGAAAATGGGACACACACACACACACACACACACACACACACAAAGGAGTACTACGCTGCTAGAAAGAAAATAGACTTGAGGCATCTGTAGGCAAATGAACGCATCTTGAAATAAATCACAGACGTAAGTTTCTCTTATGTGAGAAACTCAAATTATGAATGAAGAGACAAAAACCAGCAGGAACCAAGGAGATCTTTCTCAGATGAGAAGGGGAGAATGAGATGGCAGGAAGGAAGATAAAGATGATAGTGAAAAAGGCAAAAAAATGGAAATAGAACTTTTGCAAATTATCAGGGCATCAAAAGTTAGAAGTGCAGGAAGGGGCGGTGGGTAGCCGTGTTACACACATGTACACACTCCCACCATGGTATGATCGCACTGTACTGCAGCCCGTAATAAATCAGTGGGAAGAACACTCATCATGGGGCCAGTGTTTTAAACTGAACCTGATAGAATCTGAAGAGAAAAAGGCACCGTGGGAACAAGGGCGCGCTGTAAGGACTTATATTTAGTCAAAGTGCTGAACAGTAAGAGAAGCCTCCCAGGAATAAGCCAGTCTCAGGATAACCAGTGGTGTCTGCCCTCACTTACAGCGTGGGTTCCCATGGAAATGAGGAGGGTTTGTGCGGAGGCTGCCGGTCAACAGGGAGGAGCAGGGCACGGGAGAGGTTGGCTACAGGGCACAAAGCATCAGTCACAGGACGAAGTTATGGTCTGCCGCTGGCATGGGGTGCACTGTTGGTCATGAAGGGTGTTTCACAGTTGCCAAAATGGATTTTACCATTTTCGTCATAAGAGATGTAACCTGAGATGTTGTACTGTGTCTTTCTACAACGTGCACATAAATTAAAGCAGTATATTATATTTCACATATATGCAGCATTACCTGTCAATTACGAATACACTTTAGGGTTCTGCTGTACCCTTTGTCTTGCCCTATTGTTGTGATTTTGCCAGCTGGATTTAAAAGAAGCGTACTGAATTGGGGCACAGTGGTACATTACTGTAATCCCAGCGCTCTGGGAAACTCAGGCAGGAGGTCCAGGCGTTTGAGCTCAGCTCAGGGGACATGTTGACTTAGCAAGAAACTAAAATATAAAATATTTTTTTAAAGGTACTGAGGATGTAGCTCAGTATGGGGCATGTGGGTCCCAGGGAAAAGCAGAACTCTGTTTCAAAATAAAATATTTTTTTAAAGGTACTGAGGATGTAGCTCAGTATGAGGGCCTGGTATTCAATCCCAAGTACTAAAAGTAAATAAATAGTAAACTAAAAATTGTGACCGGAATATTGGGTACCTAATAGGCCATCAGAGATGCCAGGCCTGCAGAAGTGTGCTTCGCACAGGTGTCTAATCTGTATCATGTCATTCATGTGTCAGGCGTTGTTCTCTAGCCCAGGAGACGGCAGATGGTCACACAGGGGATGTGTGGCAGGTCATCGCCCAGGCGATGTGTGATAATTATTGTGCTGGTTTCCATCCTGGTTTGGAAAAGAGAAGGCTAGAGATTGCAAAGTTCTCAGATCGCAGAGGGTCCAAGTGCCTTTTCCATTCCAAACTGCACTTCTTAGACGTCACATGCAGCGCAGCGGAGAACTCAGACCTTATCCTGAGCAGTGGCCGTTCCTGCGCAGTGTTGTTGCGCAGTCTGTCAGGTAAGGCTGACCACCATCTTCAAAAATTGGCTCTGCTTTAGAATAAAAAGCTAAACATGAGTAACATGAGTTTCAGGCTGGAGATGTTGCTTACAGATAGAGTGTGTGATTACCATGTAAAAAGCAACAAATACAAGTGGGGGGATGTTTTCCGGAGATTGAATATAACACCCCAAATCCTCCTCAACCTGTAGACATAATTATTATAGCTGCTATTTTTCAAGCACCTAGTGTGTGCAGAATATATATTGAATTCTTAATATTTGTGTAAATTCTTTGACCTCATGAAACAGGTGTGATTTTCAACAAATCATGGAGGACAAAGTGGAGGCTTAGAGCGCTGAGAGACTGGGACAGGTGGCCCTGATACTGAACGTCAGAACCATTTTTCATTTCACTTCTGGCCCCTTAGCTAAGGGCCTGCTTCCCCTCACCCCTCCGCCTAAGGATTTGAAGGGTAGGAGAGGAGAGACAGTGTCACTCAGGAGACGCGGTCTCAGGGGAGGCGGTGTGAATCCCAAATCAGTGTGAGCCACGTGTGTCCGGCCTTCTTCCTGGCTTTGCTGAGATGGTCAGGGAAAGCGGGGCAGAACCTGGTTTCCCTGTTCTGCTGCCCCAGCTAAAACGCTGAACGCACCATCACTGACACAAAGTGGGGTTTAGCGCTGATCAGTGAATGCCCAGGCTGAAGCAGTCAGGAGCCGCAACTTCTTCCCGTCCTTAAACTGACAGAGAGCAGAGCTCAGCGGTGTGAACTGAGGCTCCAGAGGTGCTAGAGGCCACCTTGCCTTTCCTTTTCTTCCTTAGCAGATTTCTCACTGAGTGGTCAGTGCATGAGTGAAGCGCCGTTGCCTGTCCCATGCCCCCTTAGCGGAACGCACTGATGCCCAGGCTCTGTAGCAACTGGAGCTGTGCCATCATGATGACTCTGGGCCCCCACCTCTGAGTTCCTCTGTGAGTCTCCGGATTCATCTTCTGCACCTGGTCATATTCCAAGGGTTGCAGGGCCCCTGTTACTTCTCCTGGCCAAAGCTGGCTCCCAGGCCTGTGGGGACAGGGAAGTGGAAAGGGGGTTGTTTGTGACCCCTGCAGCCCCTCCTTTGGGGACACTGCCCACTGTGAAGCAGCTGCAGGAAGCAGAGGGTTCCCTGCTGCAGGGAAGGGGAGCTGGGAAGACACAGAGCAGGGGCACAGGGCCTGGGCCATGCAGCAGGAAGTGGGGGCGTCTCCTCCCCCCACCAGAGGACAAGGCCTTGTCCCTTCCCCTCTGCTGGCTCCACACTCCCAGCCTGGCTGGGCTCCAGGGTGGTGCTCTGCACAGAGCCCTGTCTGAGTTACCCTTGCGGCACAGCACTCGACGTTTTGAAGCACTACACTAGTGGAAGGAAAAATCTCGGTGTCACTGACATGGACCTGGGGATCAGGAGAGGACCAGAGTGTTCCCCGTGGATATCCGTGACCACAGGAGCAGAAAGCCGCTTGCCAGGGTAAGGCCGCGTCACTCCATGGTGCCCCCCCCCCCCCCGACACGTGGCTCCCCAAGGGAGGAGATCTAAGCAGAGATACTTGCTATGGTTTTCAGGTCTGCTTTGCTTTGTTTTGCTTTGTAGTGGGTATGAGCCGAGGTCCTCCATCCCTGACTTGATTCAGGTCTGGAAGGTTCCCCAACCACACATGCATGAAGGCTCTTTTTCCAGAGGTGGGGCCTGGTGGAGGCAGTAGGTCAGTTGGGTACGTTCCTGGACATACCCTGAGGATTCTGACTGTGACTCCTGGCCTTCACGGGGTGAAATTATTCTATCACTGCTCCCATTGTGCTGCCACAGCCCCCAGAAGAACCAAGACAACATGGAATAGCTCCTCTGAGACCATTAGCAGAAATGAGTGTTCGTCCTGACGCAATGGTAGATTGACTGTGTCAGCTTGAGTTTAGAAGATTAACTAAACTGGCTCAGCAGTTTTACACCACACCCTAAGGCATGGAAGACCCGTCCTCGGCAGCTCATCACCTGGATGGTGCACAGGGAGCTGGAGGACACATCTGCTTCTGCTCTTGGAAGAGCTCCAGGCTTACTCTCCCGGCTTCCGAGGCAGACTCCTCGGCTTCCACTGTGGACTCCATAGCAGACCCATCGGCCTCCTGACAGGGACCTGCATGGGACACTGCGGTGAGCTCCAGACCTCGGACTGAACCCCTCGGCCTCCGGTTTGCAGGCCCCTCTACCCACTCTTCTTCCAACCCTGGAGCTGACCAGCACAAGCCAATCTTGTCATTTCTTACACATTTGTATATCTTGTGTTATATCTATTTTCTCTAGTAAACCACTACTGATACCCCCAGTAAGTTGCCTGTCTCAGGGATTTGGTCACAGTGACTGAAAGCTGACTGACATAACGTTCAAGATGCTGATGTAGGATACAATACTACCTTATTAGAGATATTTCAATACAAAGACTTAAACACATGAAGAGGCACAGCATCTCATGGTGAAACACTCAGTCTTCCCAGTCCACCACCTACATCTGTAGACCCACTGGTTTCCAATAGAAATCTCAGAACAGTTGAAAAAGAAAATCCTCAAACTTGTGTTCTTATATGTATCTGGATGAACAAAGGGCCAAGTGCAGCCAGGAGCCCTGCAGAGGAGAAGGTGCCCCTCACTGCTCTGGCTGTGGATGTTCTGACGCCGTCTTTACACTGAAGATGGGCAGAGGGGCCAGGGGAGAGGGCGGCATTCATGATGCGCCCTTACCTGGCCCTGCCTGGGAGCCGGGTGGGCAACCTGAGGCTACTGTGGTCACACCGAGTGTGGGAAATTGACATAGGAGCCATAAATACAGAGACGCACTTGAGCTCCAGGTGACTGAGACCACAGCTGTGAAACACAGTGAGTTAAAATTCGTGCGGCTCACGTGTCCTAGGGAATTGGGCGTGAGTCTGAAAGTCCGGTAGATACATCAGTATTAAAGTTACCGTTTATCTCTGTCCCCAGTAGCACCGTAATGAAACATTTGAAGCAGATATTTATAACACATACAGCAAAACACTGTACCTATAATCTATAATGGATCAGAATCTGTAACAGAAACATAACAATCGAAAGGGTGTAAAAAACACAAACAGATTTTGCAGAGAGGAAAATAAGCAAAGACAAAGAATAGATTGCTCAGTGATGCCTGCCCAGGATACAAAACTAGAAAGCAACACAATGAGGTGCCACCGTGGAAGGGGAAGTGGAGAGCTTTGGGTGAGCTGTGCACGGGGGGGGGGGGGGCTCCCTATATACTGCTTATTTCATTGCTTGTCAGTCGTTGTGAGTACTTGCTTCTTGTCAAACAAGAATGAGAGCAGTAAAGTGCTTTAGCCAAGTAACCACAGTTTGTCCTACTGCTCTTCCTTCTTCCTGTGATCCTTTCCCAGGCTTCTCTCTGGTGGCACTAGGCACCGTCCCCAGAGGTGCCCAGAGCACGTGTCCTCCCGAGCGACACTTCCCTGAGCCCCTGTTCTCTGCCCAGCCCTCTCCCTGATGGTTGGCTTCTCTCAGGGGTGGTGAGTGCTCTTACCAACCTGGATTCCAGTTGCTCTTTGGAGCTGCTCTTCTGCCGGTGTCCCAGGCTGCTGTGTGGCAGGTGCAGGCTCGCAGGGCAAACCGTGGGCATGTGCCTGTCTCCCTGCAGGACCTAAAGGGACAGCTGCAGCACACAGGCCTGTGGAACTTCTGCTGCCTCAGCGGCCTGGTTGGGTCTCTGGCCAGCCCTTGGCTGACAGAGCCCTCCCCGCAGCTGCTCACAGAGCTGCCAGCTGAAGCTTCCAGGGGCTTCAAGAAGAAGGCCAGGCTTCATCTGCAGTGCATCTGCCACCTTGGGTACAGGCGCTGCCCCAGGCCTGTGACCTGCTTATGTAACACCCTGCCCACTCGCAGAGATGCCAGGCTGGCTCTGCAGGTGAAGCAGACGCTTCCTGCACATCGTCTCGGCTGCCTACCCCCGGCATCCTGCTCTGCATATTCAAAGCTCTCCCTGGGGCTGGATCTGGGAAAACACCACTGAGTGGCACAGAGGGAGGAGCTGAATTGGTACAGAGAAGGAAGCAGATGCTCTGAATCCCAAACTAGGGGCTGCCTGAGCCTGGCTTTCCTGATACAGCACATGGGGTTCCAGGGCACAGCACGTGTTTGACCTCTGGGGCCTCAGGCTGTGTGATCAGACATCGCCTGCCTGGTGGTCACCAGTTAGCAGGACTGAGGACTTAAGGCTGCAAACGTTTTCCACGGCAGCAGAGGAGGAAAGCCTGCAGGGCTGGAGGGAGCCCTGATTGCGGAGTGAGCCCTAAGCCTCCGAGGGCGTGCTCGGGGGAGGCCTTGGTCACATCGTTATTGTGAGAAACGTTCACCCTGGCAGCTGGCAGGATGCACGTGAGGCTCGGGGCACAGCCTGCTGTGTGTGCACGGATGCCCAGATCGGGCAGGACCTGCACATTCAGTGCCACTTCACGGTGAAGTGTGTCCTCTGCAGGGTGGCACTCATGTTGTTATGAGAACACAGGACTCACTGGGCATGGTCCATCAGTCACACCCACCCAATCCGCTGACCGACCTGGCTCACTCAAGCCGGTGCGTGAACCACAGTGGGAAGCATTGCTGTGTCCGAAACGATTCTTCAACAGTGTTTAGCAGGTGATTTGTGCCCAAATCTAAGGGAACACATGAGGCCAAAAGAGTTGCAGAAGTGTAGAAGCTGAATGTTTCTTTTCTTTTGGGAAATGATAATGATGCATGTGAACGGAAAATAAGCCTATGATGCATTGCTGATCACAGAACAAATAAGCAAATCGTGAGCTGACCTCACAACAGTAAAGACTGGAAACAGCCCTGCTATCCATGAATAGGGGACACACAGTGATGCAGGATCACAAATGCCACTGAGCAGTAAAAGGAATGGGTTCTGATAGTCCTTTCTCCCTTCCTCCTGGGACTCTTCCCAGGGCTGCTCTCGAGAGGCCCTTATGGATAGATATATTGTGCTCTCTATCAGTGCATTTAAAGGTAAATAAATTAAGATTGCTCCCTCAGGGAAGGGAAATCTTACTGCATCTACTCTAAGTTCTTGCAAAATGTGAAGCATTACTATCAATAATGACCCTGGATCAGGTCATGTTCCCTGTCTGCTAGCTCTGTGGACTTCTAGACTTAGAAGTTTGTGGAGATGGTAAACCTCCTCTTCTGGGGGTGATCTGGGTTTCTCTGTCCCTGATATGTGGTACAGCTTCAGGCATCTAAAGTGACCAAACCATTGTCTGCACATGGGATGTCTTAGCGTTCTTATTATAATTTGCAGTAAGAGGAATCTAAGCTCATACTAAGTCAACAAGTACTTTTAGTACTGGGAAGATGACCCATCTGCCAACCATTCCAAAGAAACAGATCATAGCAGGGACCCCAAGTGCATCTTCTGTCTCTGTGATTCCTTCGGAAGAGAAGGTTTCTGAAGGTAGAGAGACTTAAGGCAGCATTAGCAAAACCGACAAAACATCCACATTTTCTCTGACAAGTTCGGGGTAGTTTACCAGGCAGCTTATCTGAGTAGGGAGCTGATGTTTAGAGTAGCTGCCTCTCCCTAGTAGGCCTCTGTCCTCCCACACTTCAAAGCAGCCGCCTTCCAGCGAAATGGTACTAGGAAGAGACTGAGTCCAGACCTCCATGTGTTTGGGCCCTATCCCTGAGGCAATGTTGCACGTTTCACCATATGTGCCAACAATATTGCCTTGATGTTTCTTTATGCGAATTTAGGTAGTTCAAAGATGTCCCACAGATTAAAAAGCAAACAACTTTATAGAAAACCAGAGGGCAGTGACTCTGATGCTCAGATGGTCCTTGACTTAGCACTGAGAGCTTACAAGCAAGACAGTACATTTTTAACTGTTACTTTGTAACGTTTTTAATACTTTGAATGTTATTTCATACACATTTGCTGTTATGGTTTGTGTCTGGATGTTCCCCAAAGCCTCATGGGGGAGGCTTTTCAGAGGAGGCTGAGTCCAGGGTTTGTGACTGGCTCATTGTCTGTTGCTGGAATTGTGATGTGGGTGCTGCACCTGCTCCAGAGTGGGCAGCCTGCAGGCAGTGTAAAGCTGGGAAGGGGACTTCCTTCCCTATTGCTCTTGTTGGTTTTGCTGTCCTCTGATGCCATGAACTGTTGCCCTGTGCCATGCCACCCTGCCTGGGACTGAAACCTCTACAAGCTGTGAACTAAATAAGCTGTTCCTTCCTTATTTTTGAGGTTGTGTATTTTGTCTCAGCAATGAGACAAAAGTAACCAACACAGTTGCCCACCAGTTAAACGTTTTAGGAAATATTCCATGAGTTTTAGTTGATCAAAAATTGCAAAAAACAAACAGAGACAACACATTTCTCAATAAAAGGAAACTGGACACATGTCTAAAATTAATTGTATTTGATAATGCTTACTATTTTGAAGTTATAAAAATAATGTATGAAGTGACATGAAGAAATAGAATGTGCAGACCCTCAAGGAGACAAATTTATTAACAGGAGCATATGGCATGTGAGATTGGCAGATCAATATTTCCCTAACAAAAATGTTAGTTGCTTAAACAATTTTTTAGAAAAAGAAATTTATTTCCTTCCCCTCGAACTGAATAATGATCAAGAAAAGAAAGAAACATTAAAAAGTTATTTGATTACATTCTCAGCCCTTGGCCCACACATTCCTCCCTTGGAAACCCCGACCACACTTCTTGCCACCAACCAAAGACATTCAGTGATGAGAAATGTAATTCAATTATTGTCCTTTCTACTTCTCATAGGTTTGTCATGATTGTTTTATAGTTCTCCTAGCTTTGGCATATGAATCTTGAATTTTCATTAAAAATAAAAGATGAACTGACCTTGTGGGCATGTATTATTTTTAATTCATATTTTGGTAGGCCTATTTTCTAAAATGACACAAAGGAAACCTATTATGAAATTATAAAACAACAACAAAAAAAAAGCAATGACACTTTTACTCTGAGTCTCCTTCTGCTCCAATCCAATGCAGTAGAGTAGAACTTGAAGATGAAGTTTTTTCAGAACACAGTGAGGGTACACAGGTTCAATCAGAAACTCCTCCAATCATGTGCCTCATCGTGTGATAGCTTTGTCTCTACTTGATGGAATCTTCTCTGAGCATATGTCCAAGTGAGTGTGGCCATGGGCTTGGTGACTGCTCGGTCCAATCTCCATTACTTTTCCTTAGCTGTGTCTGGTATATCCATGAAAGGCACTTCAGTTGGGTTATTTACTAGTGTTTGAGTAAACATCACTGTATATGACAGGAACAAGTTCTGCCCCTGCAAGACTCATGTGGAATTAATTCCAGACGCGGAACAGGAGACTTACGACTGTTGCCCTACAATATCTTAGTTATGCCTGTCTAAATTGGCCATGTACCCTGGTTCTCTTCAAGCGTAAGGATTCCACCACTCCCACAA
Source organism: Cavia porcellus (assembly GCF_034190915.1). Lineage (NCBI taxonomy): Eukaryota > Metazoa > Chordata > Mammalia > Rodentia > Caviidae > Cavia > Cavia porcellus. Next base: position 3,284,798 of record NW_026947489.1, on the reverse strand, counting down.
ATACAGGAAACAACAAAATACCTGTGCACAGAATGTCATGTGTGTGCTCTGTCACACCAAAAGATAAGTCACCAAAACAGAGCACACTGAAGCTCCTACTACTGTTTACTGTTTTCTTTTAGTCTTTACAGTTCAGCTTTTCACTGTAGTTTGGAGGAAAACATGTTTATAGTTGTTGTCCCAGTGACCGTATATATGAGCACCCATCTTGAACCTCTCTGTCCTGACTGAAAATGATGCCTTCATTATGAGATTCTAGTGATTTTCACGTCAGGCTCTAGTTTTTGTTACAGGAAATCCTCCCTGCATCCAGTTTGGAGATACGCCTACTAGGTTACCATAATATTGAACCTTTAATGAGGTGAATATTTAGCAAAAATGATCCTGTTCATTATTTTCCTCTCTAATTTTGTATTGCAAATTAGTGTTTGCTATTTTCAATGCAAACATAATAAAGAATCATCTTGGGGAAAATGATTACAAGTAAAGAAATAAAATTCTGAAAATAATTAGAATGGTAGTGCCCTACATTTGGAGTCATTGTATTTAATGTATCTTTGGATATCTGCACAAATAGAATATTCTCAGTGTAACTTCTGTACTTAGGTAGGAATCTAAGGGCCTATCTAGTGTGAGCCTTGGCTAACATTGGCCTAACAGTGTGTGTCTGCACACAGTAATTAGTTTCAGATGCTGCTGGAGTAACTCTGAATAACAGTCAGTATTCTCTCTTTAGGACTGGAAAGAGGTTGGAAATCTTTTGACCTATTGCCATGTAAATGCCTTTGAAATAGTGGTTTAGATCACCGATGGGACCAGTTATGGGAATTAGATACAGTAAGTGGGGAAACTATTTTACAAATAAAAATATGGCAACTCACAGAGGTTGATCCACTGGCTCAAAATTTTATCACAAGCTTGCAAAAAAGATGGACTCTGGACTCAGGGCTCATAGCTTCTGAGTGAGAGTATACAACACCGTGCAGTCACTTCCTGATGAATTTTACCCAGAGCAGACAGTAACCTGACACAGAAAATCCTGCCTCTAAGACTTGGTTGAATGATTATCTATTAAGAATGCCCTAGAGAAAAAACTCTTGCACTGAGAACATGACCTTTAATGTCATCTCCTCTTGAGTAAAATCTGTGCTTCTGTAAGGGTGATCTTGGAAAGCAGTGTTGATAGGAAGAACTGTGCCAGGTTGCACTCTCTTCCATCAGAGAGAGGCTGGGGAGGGCCTGCTGGACTGGAACCCAGTGTGCTGACGTGACTGCCCTTTCGAGAGAATGGATGTGGGTGATTATAGTGGCTGAGTCCGAGGGATACACCTCCGGGGAAACCCTAATGGACTATGACACTGAGTCTTTAATCAACATTAACTTGTATTGTAAGAAATAGTTTCATATCCAAGAGAATCTTGTCTGGAAGAAATTGGAAATGCCACGATTTTCTCCATCAAAACTGTATTTGAAATATTTAAAAATAAGTCTTTACATCTTTCTGTACAAGACCAGCACATCTGATAGAATCAATTTCACTAGCAAACATGGTATTTGATTATGAATTTCTCCGACACTCCAGATATTTACTAGATTTTCAGGATGGAAGCAAATGATTTTGAAGTGTGCAGAAAGGTTCATTGTGTTGAAGTTTGTATGATTATCTGTTTTTCACTGTCATTTTCAATGCCTATTTCAACTCTCAACTGTATTTTTTGAAATAAGTATAGGTTCTTTATGGAAACTTGCGATTCAAACATATTTACTGTCCAGAATTTCTATGATATAAAAATTGGAAGGAGTATTCAGAAAAAAAAGTATTCTGAAGAAATGAGTTCACTTAGCTTTTCTGAGTTCAACGTGAAAGACAAAGAATCCAAGGATCAGACATTGTACTCTGCAATGTGAGAATTGAAAAAGAAACTCTGAAATGAGCTCTAATTGACCCAATACACCAGTTTAAACTCCGTCAGTACTACCTCCTTACCATGCTGCTGCCACTGCCTCCCTAGCGGGCCAAAAGGCAGGCGCTCCCTGGACTAAGCAGCTGGAGAGTGAGAAATGGGGGGGGGGGGGCTCGGCATGGTGCAACCCGTCAAGTATGGATTCCGGTGATACTTCATCCTAGTCCAAGAAAGTATCTTAAGCGCAATACAATATAAGTGCCAGAGATTTTTAAAAAAATAAACAACCATAGTTGACCTAGCAGTGGGAACATAATCTTACCAGGCCTCTGTAAGGTGTGAACCTTGAACCAGGGTCACCACACACACTGTCACCCAGCTGAGACTGAGACCCTCAGCAAGTCTTTCCCCACAAGAAGTCATCAAAACATGGCAAGACTGGTGACAGTAACCATTTTAGAACTCTTAGAATGTAATGGAAAGGATGAAACACATTGTTTATTGAAAAAACTCTATATTGACTACACGAAGGACACTGAAGCCTATATCATTTTAAGTTGGAGATGCTGTACTGTCATCTGCTTATTTGACACAGTGTTATGGAGACCAGAAGCCTTGCTCCATCAGAAGGAACTAATTTGATCTGGAAACCTGAAAAAAGAAGAATATATATATATATATATATATATATATATATATATATATATATGAGAGAGAGAGAGAGAGAGAGAGAGAGAGAGAGAGAGCGCTTCAAAATCTTGTCACTCTGTGGCCTGATTTGAAATTCTATGGAATAAGCTTATTCCTAGGATATGCTGATAATAATTGCAATCAGCATCAACCACAGAAGTCACTACTTCAGCAGCTCATGCATTGATACCAGTTGGGGCAAGAGAGACGGAGGCCAGCCAGAACGGTAAAAGGAACACTTAGGGAGTCAGACCTAGTCTGTAGCGGGCTGTGAAAGCCTCTAAGGTGCCTCTGTGGATCTGGAAGTCTGTGTGAACGTGCAAGGCAGTGGAGATAAGGGTCCCTAACTGGGGCTGACTAAGCAAGCCTGGACCCTGCAGGGAAGCCGAGAGAAGGAGACCTGCAGGATCCGGTGGGATCTCTCTCCTTCTCCCCTTTCTCCAGCTATTCCCCTCCCACTCCCCTCCCCTCCCCCTCCCCCTCCCCTGCCCCTCCCCCGTCCCCCTCCCCTCCCCTCCCTCTCTGTATCACTCTGGAAAGCCTCATTTCCGCTTTGAAAACCTTCTGCAAAACTGAGTCAGGCCAACAAAGGCAACCTCCTCCATTGTAAGTTAACAGACTATTTACTTCTGCAAGTTCCTTTCTTAGCAACACTTAAATTAGTGTTTAATTGAGTAATTGGGGCCTGCATCCGAGCCAAATGACAAATCAATACAGCAATCTACCCCTCACCAGCTTGGCACCCACACACGTATCCTTAATCTGTCTCCAAATGAAGACGATAATTAAATCAGAGTTTTGCTAACATTTTACGAATGACATACCAAAAGCAAGCTAGCGTGTTTCTAAGAGGGGAGCACAGCGCCTCTGAGGACGGCTGTTCTTTATTGTTGCAGTGTGTACTGTTTACGTCCCTGGTGTGGTGTTGCTGTGTGCCCTGGCTCTTCTGGATTCTTTTCCATCCCCTTTCCTCCCTCCTTCCCTGTCCTTCAGCCTCTAGATGCACTTGGTTTGGTGTCTGAGAGAGGGTCTCACTGGCCTGGAACTGGGGATCCTCTTGCCTCAGCCTCCTGAGTACTAGGATTATGGTATGAGCCACCATACCTGGCTGGTGACATTCATTTTTATTCTTTGATATGTTGTAATTTAAACACTAGCTCTAAACATCATTACCGTGCTTTACACTAGATGATAGGATGAGAGAAGAAAATAATAGTTTCTGAATACACAAACATTCTATGCCAAAATAATGAGAATATTCTTATCATTATTCCAACCTCATTTCTGACACCGGCCCCCAGGTCGAGGCCAGATAATGGGAGACTTTCTTTCTCTCATCACATGATATTTCCTTTGTGTCCGCAAGCTTTTCAGCTGCTCATGGTTCTTTACCTGATGGGATGAACCAAAGTTCTATTCCTGAAAAGTACGGATGATAAGTAGTCCTGCCCGACTCCAGTGTTCCTGATTGCAGCGTTCCAGTGGCTTTAATCAGAGGATAGGAAAATGCTGAGCCGCTAAACGTTTCCTGCATTTCACGCGGTGGCTCTCTTCTCCCTTCTGTGGCTGCCTTGTTTTTCCGTGGTGTCAGGAAGAACCACCCAGTGACCACTGATTTAGGCCATGGGAAGCCCAGGTGGCTGGGCAGGCAGAGTATGAGGGTGACAGGATGGCAGTGCTAGTGACACGCTGACGTGGGAAGAAGTGTGTGGCCAGGTGTGTCAGATACGTGTGTCCTTGTGACTGCTCAGTAATAGGTGACTTTAGCAGGGAAGGATTTTTGTAATTAAGTAGGCAGGATGATCTATTCCGTGGCCTCTCCTCAGGCCGTTTCCTCAGGAGCCACTGTTCTTGACGAGTGGGTTCATGAGCAAAGTGGTCATGGTGGCGGGGCAAGAGATCATCGAGTCCCAGCTCTGCAGATCTCCATTGCCAACATCGGCCTGGCTGCGGTCACTGCTGAGTGCCTGATCCACCAGCAGCAGGGACCAGCAAGGTGCCAAATGTCTCTATTGTATAAAAATACAAATTCCTTAACTTTGAGGACAAAATATAAATATATGACAGAAAAATCTGCAAAGGATATAGAAATATAATTAGCTAAAATCTAAAATGATCCTAAAACATCTTGAATATTCTATATTACTCATAATAAACATGCAAATTAAGACTACCTTGAAATATCATTTCTCAGTGCTTATTTTAAAATTTAAAACATAAATGTAGGTTACCCACAACATAACAGTGTATGACATTTAAAATTTAATACAGAATGAACTTGAAATCTTACCTATTGACAAAGCTATGGAAAAATATCATCTTTTATTGATAATGAGAATGGAAAATGGAGAACGTTTTCCTTGGAAAGCAAATTTGGCATCTTGTGCCTTAACCACACAAGTACCCTTTGCCCTAAGAACCCCACGTCTAGCACTTTACCTTGAACACATCTCCAACAGTGTGAAACTAGGCATGCCCGTGTTATATGATACAGCATGATATGAATTTGCAGCATACAGGGACTCCTGAAATGCCTCAATTCAGTGAGATGCTTTAAAAATTATGCTTATACAAAATAGAGCGTTATGTACTCTTGCAAAAATAATCATGGCTGTATTGATGGGTGCATTTCTGAGACACATTTGAAAAAATGAGAGCAACAGTATGCAAATTTCCATATAGAATGCAAGATTTTATATCAGAGTAAAAGAAAAATGAAAAACTGTAAAAGGAAAATGAAGAAATTATTGGAATTTATTATATAGAGAAGGGGTGTGTGTGTGTGTGTGTGTGTGTGTGTGTGTGTGTGTGTTTTAGAAAAAAGTGGAAGAGGTGTAATGGAATGAAGCTTCAAGTGTTACTCCATTTTGTCAATTTGAAATTGAGCCAGTATTTTATGTATTCAAAATAAAATTATAAATCTAAGTAATGGAGGAAACTCATAAAACTGAATGCAAATAGAAAAAAATGAAGTTAGCTTCAATTTCAACTAACAGCATCACCCTACTTGAGAAGAAAAAGAAAGCTTAAATTAAGTCAAGTAACCTTGGGGCACAGTATTTTAATAATCTTTTGTATTCTTAGACCAAAGAGGAAAATGAAGAATCTGAAAAAAATATCCTGAACTCAGTGTTGAGGTCTTGAAATTTTCACTGTGTCACATTCACTTAAATCTGCACATTGTATGCATTGGAGGCTTGGAAAACAACATTAATTTCACTGAGAACTGGCAATTTCGCTGTAGCAGGCAGTTACAAACAGGAAACCTGCAAAATCATAAAAGCAATCCCGTAGATAGTATCATAGCAGTAATTATCACATGTATAATCTACTTCTGTTTTCCAAAAAGTCTTTAGTCGGTCAATGATGCTTCAGAGCAATAAAATCGTGTTCTCCAAATATTATGCTTTGTAATAATAAACCAGCAAAAGGTTTTGAATTCAAGGGCTGAGCAAAAGAATTTCTGAGTGAGTGTGAGAAATCACACTCGGGAAACAGTGGGTTGGGAACTCTGGATGAAGGGCGCGCTAACCGGGTCCTGGTAATCACGTCACAGTTTATGTACGCTCATTAAATCACCACATTATGTCCTTTAAATAAATGGTTTTATTTGTGTGTTCCACCTCAAATAAAACTGAAAATATTTTACATTTTTAAAGAATTTTAAAAACTGAAAAAAAATCTCAAAAATATCGTAAAAGCAGAAGAACCTCCCACGGTCTACACCTTGATGACTTGAGGATAACATTAAATAACTGCATTAGAATAAACAATGTGGAATCATTTATCAGAGAATAACATGCACCAAAAATAGAAGGACGTCCTCTGTCTCTTGATAGGGTGATCAACATTGCTAAAATCACCACGTTACCAATATTTATTACAAGCTCTATTAATAGATCAACAGCATTCTTCATTGAACAAAAACAACGACAAAAAGGCCTACACACGTGCGCACACACATAAGCACACACGCACACCCCATGCAGGAGGGCGCTGCACAGGGGCACACACTGCCCCACACACTGCTCACCCGGTATGCTGGGCAGGGAAGAGGCAGCTGTTTTTCCCTGGGTCTGGCAAGGTTGCTCTGGGCAATAGTCCAGCAGCTGGCAGAGGCACTTCTGCTCCCAAAAGCCAGAGGCAGGCGCGTGGTGCCTTGTCCGGCCTGCTCCGCTGCTTTCAGTTTCTCTGAATTCTGGGTCACACCTCTCCTGCTGCGCCTGGTGGGGATTCACCTCTGCCTGGGCCCACTGCCTCTCTTTAGCACCAATTCAGTGATGCCAACCCAGGCAGCATCTTCTCTCTTGCTGTTTGATGATTGTTGTCATTTTCTGTCTCCCTGGAGCCTGGGGTGTCCCTAGGTTCTGTGGACGTGGCTGAGACATAAAGACATCTGCGGGAGAGGTGATGAACACCTCTGCGCTGGCGGCCTTCTGGTCACGTATTAGCATAGGAAAGCCAGCGGAGAGAAGGTGTGAACACAGCCATATCGCTTACCCCAGGTCCGCTCAGGCTGTGAGGTGCACAGAGGTCTGCAGGGGTGTCTGCCCAGCCACAGCCTGCGGGCAGGACACTGGTGTGAAGGGCGAGATGGCCTCATGGCCCCGGCAGGCCCTGCACCCCGGGGGAAAACCTTGAGTTCTCAGAGTCAGACCGTGACCCACATGGAGGGGAGCTGCAGAGATGTTCTGGGTTCATCCTGTAACGACTCTGTGAAGGTTTTATTTCTATTTTTATTTGGATTTTGTGGTTTTTGATTCCTTGTTTCTTTGCTTGATTTGGGTCATCTTTGCTGTGATGGGTTTTTTCTGCTTTCATTTTTAAAATTCCTTTTTCTGGTTGTTGCTTCTTTATTGGTATTGTTTTGTTACTATACTTCATTCTTCAAGGTTTTCTCCTTTGACTCGTTCCTTTTTTACTGCTGAGTTTCTATGTTGTTTACTCCATTTCTCCCTAATTTTTCTCCTCTCCCTCACCTCTCACCTTCTTGCCTTTCCCCGCCTCCTCTCTAGCTATCTAAGAGCACAGAGGGACCTGTATAAATGTAGTAGAGGAGCAGAGTTAACCAGGGCTCTAACTCGATGGTATGATTCAAGGGCATGCCACAGTGAACCTTAACAAAACACACTTAGGAGACCCAAACAAGACTGCCTATAAATGTATTAACAGGTTCCCAGAATTTCACAACCTCGTCAATCCGACCGTACTTCCACCCATTGCACGTCTCCTCCTGCCTACACAAATATTTTCTTATACCCCTGAAAACTAGACCTTTTCCCCAGCTGTAAAAATAATCTCAGCAGAGTCCAGCTTCCTGACTAACATTTGTCTCGCTCTTTTCTAACTGATGGACCCCGATCTTTGCCTCTTCCTCTCTCCCTTCCCAACCTCTTCACACCCCAGAAACCACAGTGAGCAGTGCAGTATGATTGTAAGGGATATTGACAGAAAGGTGACGTTATCAAAGCATGTTTTAATGTCTGTGATGATTGATGTGTGTTGGATCTATTGATGCTGTTAACACCAATAGAAATTTTTCTCCTCATAGCACAGTGACCGGTTCCAACCCACTTAACCTGAATAGGCTGAAGTGGCAAATAATACCTCATGATCAAGAAAGCTAAGAACACAACAGCGGTAAACAAAAGTTAACTAAAAAGTCCTCATACGAGCTACAAGTTCTCTTCACTATATTTGATTTCAAACCTCATTGTGTACACACACACACACACACACACACACACACACACACACACACACAGAGCCTGAAAAACCAACAAAACAATGCAGCAAAATGCCTCTGAAGATTTCTTCCCAAGCGGATCCCAGGAGTTTCTATGGAGAATAAATCAAACACCAGAAAGCACAATTGTGCTAAATGATCAAAGGTTAAGCTAAGAAACAACTCAGTTAGATCAAAGATAGCATAACCTGAAAGTTAGCAAGCAAACTGATCCATATGTTTAAGGGAGAAAGAACCAAAAGGAAAACCTTGGAAAAGCTGACTAAAGGGTTCAAAATGTGCATGACAAATCTACCAAAGTAACAGGCTCCATGAAAAGGTCCCAAACAGAAATACTGGAGATAAAGAATTCTACTGAGTTAATAAGAAGCAGAATGACCAATGTGAAGATAAGTTTTCAAAATTCAAGAACAAAATGGAATCACATAATATACTCAGAGAAATCCTAAGAGAAAAAAAAATGTATCTAGCAACTATCAAATGATGCTAAGAATACTAACTTAAGGATAACTGGAGTTAGAGAGAAATTAGAGGACAACACACACAAAATTTTAAAAAAATATGTTTACAGAAATCATAAAGAAGACTTTCCAAGTATGGAACAACAACTCAGCATACAGGTAAGTGAGGCTTATAGAACACCAAATGGCTATGATGCAAAAGGTTCTCCCCACGACGTATCAGAGTGAAAATTCCAGAAGTCCAGTGCAGACAAAGAATCTTAAAAGCTCTCAGAGAAAGCAAAGCATCACGTATAAAGGTAAACCCATTAGGATCACAGTAGACTTCTCAACACACACTTAAAGGACGGAAGAGCATTAGCCGAAGTGTTTCAAACCTTAAGAAAAAGCAGCTTCCAAATAACACTCAGATATCCTGCAAAACTGTCTTTCAAAACTGATGGAGAAATACAGTCTTTCCACAATAAAGAACACCTTCTTAGATTCTGATCACCAAACCAACACTCAGTAAAATACTCAGTAATATTGTAGGAAGAGACAATGAAGCCAACAAACTCAAAAAGTCAGAACGAATACATCAAGGAAGTTGAGTAAACAAAGAAAAACAAACAAATGAATGAAAAATGGAAAAAATAAAGGGGTCAACAATAGAAAGAAAGCTCAAAGACAATGACAAATCAATGACTTCCAGTAACAACTCCCAGCTCAGCGGGGAGCAGCTGAGTGGTACAAGTGCCTGTCTGGCAAGTACAAGGTGCTGAGTTTGATTTCCGGTACCAAAAACTAAAAATCTATGCATGTAACTTCGAATGTGATGACCTCAACCCCTCATTTAAAGACAAATGTTGGCAGTCTGGTTCAAAAAGCAAAACTCAGCAAGCTGCGGCACTCGGGAGATCTACTCCCAAAGGAAATTCACAGACTTAAAAATCAAAGGATGAAAAACAAAGTCCAGCACTAGGACTGTGAATGCAAGCAGGAGTAACAAAGTTAACTTCTTACTTTCTCAGACAAAGCAAACATTAAGGTAAAATTGATCAGGGAACACAAATGAGGCCACTACATATTGATGAAGAGAAAAATTCAATAGGAAAAGGTGATTGTAAAGATACACACACTAAATATTGTGCACCTAACATCATAAAAATTATTGGACATAAAAGGAAAGGAAGAAGCCAAATGATCATTGTTTGCAAATGATCTTTTAAATAGAACACCTAAAGTTTTCACTAAAAGATTCCTGGAATTAACAGTCAAATTTAGCAATGTAGCAAGATAAAAATCAGCACACAAGTATCAATAACCTCCCCTACACCCATAATGAACCCATCATTCACAAGAAAATTTAAATACATAGGGATTAACCTATCAAAGAAATAAAAGATTCTTACATATAAAACAGTATCCTGAAAAGGAGCCCAGAGAGGACATCAGAAAATAGAAAGACATCTTCTGTCCTACTAGGCAGAATCAACATTGTCAAATGGCTAAATATCCTTAAGTGACACATAGATTTAAAGCAGTCACACTCAAAATGCAACAGAAGTCCTCACAAAACTAGAGAAAACTCATTTGGAACCACAAAAGGCCCTAAACACCAAAAGTAATATTGGACAACAACAGTAAAGCAAGAAACATCAAAATCTCAGATTTAAAGTTATAGTACAAGGCTACAGTAATGAAACAGCATAGCAGTGGCATACATCAGACAATGCAGGAGAACAGAAGACAGAAAAATTACCTTAGGCGCATTTAGCTTTCTGATCTTTGACCAAAGGGCCTGAAACATATACTAGAGGTAACAGCCATATAGAAGAGTCAAACTAGATCCATGTCCTTCACTGTGCACTAAACTAAAATCAAAATGGATCAAGCATCTAAACATTAGAAGAGAAACAATCTGCTAGAAGATAAAGTAGGTAAAACTCAAGATGTGGGGTATGCAAGGACTTTCTGAACAGATTCCCAGTTGCACAAGAAATAGCAAGAACTGAGAAAGGAGGTTATATCAAATTAAAAAGCTTCTGCACAGCAAAGGAAGCAATGAACAGAGTAGAGAGACAACCTACAGAATGGGAAAATATTTCACTGGACAGAGGGCTAATCTCTAGACTATATAAAGAATTCAAAAAAACCAGATTTCCCAAAATATAAGGATCAGTCAGAAATGAATAGCACTTCCCAAAAGAGGTATAAATACTTGAAGAAATGTTCAACCTCTCTATTAAAGAAATGTAAATTAAAACAACAATGAGATTTCATCTTACTTCAGAAAGAATGGCCATTATCAAAATACTAAATAGTAAAAATGTTTGCATGGATGTTAGGGAAAATGTAAGCTACATTATTAGTAGAAATGTAAATTAGTAAAGCCACTATGAAAATCAGTATGGATGGTCCTCAAAAAAATATAAATTATACTTAAGTCAGCTATTCCTCTTGGAAGTATCTTTTTGAAAGAGTAAAAGTCATCATATTACAATGATACATGCACATCCATGCACAATTCGTAATAGCTAAATCTTGGAAGCACCTGTATTTCCATTAACTATGAATGGATAAAGAAAGTGTGGTGTTATAGGTCATGAATTACTGTTTTTCCATAAAGAAGGATAAATTGAGGCATCTGAAGGAAAGTGGATGCACCTTGAGACCATAATAATGAAATAAATCAGACACACAAGCTTAAATTTTGAACAGTATCTCTTACATGGGAAATAAGAGGTATAAATAAAGACTGAAATAAGAGCTAATAGGAAACAGGTTGATAGACCTTTTGCAAATGAGACAGGGATCAAGAGATGGAGGAAGAGGATGAGAGTAAAGGGACCTAAAAATAATCAATAGGTGTCACATCCATGTACCAGATTCCCACGATAAATGTAATCATTATGTACCAAAGTATGTTCTATTAAAAAAGAATCAATAAGAAGGATAGTATCTAATTAAAAAGCTTTTGCACTGCAATGAAAACCATCAACAGGGGAAACATCAGAATGGGAAAATATTTTTGCCAAGTACTCCTGATAGAGGACTAGTACCTTGTATATATAAAAAACTAAAAACATTACCCCCGCAAACAAATGACCTAGTTGTAAAAGGGACAAATGAACTGAATAGATACTTCTCAAAAAGAAAAGGTGAAAAGGGCCCATGAAACATGGTGAAGGGTTTGGTGCCACTGGTAATTAGGGAAATTCAAATCAAAACAAAATCTGAGACTCCATCTTATTCTAGTCATGATGGAATAATTACTCAGGAACACAAAGAGCTAGAGTAGGAGGTTCAGGTCTGTAATGCCAGCGCTATGGTAGACATGACAGGAGGGCTCCAAATTTTAGCCCAGTCTAGCCACTCACTGAGTTTGTAAGAGTTTGTCTCAGAATAAAAAGTAAAAAGGGCTGTCAGTGTAGGTCAGTAAGGAGGCTTGGGTTCATCTCTCAGTACCACAAAAAGCAGAATACACAAAACAGAAAAAGCTTATGAAGATACAGGGAAAGAGGAACCCTTCTGCACTGTTGGGAAGGTAAGAATTACAGTGACTGTGGAGATCGGAAGGACGGGGTCTCCTCAAATAACCAAAAATTAAAGTTTCCTCTCTCTCCTGGGTATGTTTGTTGAAAAACTTGAAAGACGTCATGTCACAGGGATCCATGTTTACCCACGTTAGCAGCAGCATAATTCACAAAAGCCACTCTCTAGAAGCAGACTAGATGCCGATCAATAGATGGATGGATAAAGAAAAATTAAGCATCAACGTAATGAACACCAGTGTTATTTAACTATCGAGAAGAATAAAACTATATCATTTATAACAAACTAGGCTCCTTTGCTGTCATAGGGAACTTGGGAATAACTATAAATAATTGTGCAAATATAAATTATACAGAATAAACATGCACCAAATAATATGCAATCAATAAATATTTAAAATCCGCTGGATAAAACAATAAACCATGAGTCCACACTGAATATAACACCAGGAAGAGGTAATGCGCCTTTTCAGGACGAAGCAACTAATTAATGCAGGGGAACATTAGATGTAGAAAATCACCATTGTACAGACAGCGGGCGAGAACTACCACTGCACTTTAAAACTAAAATAGGTAAGCATTCTCAAATAATTTCTCCAAAGAGTAGTTAACAGCTTCCACATTAAAAAAGTGACTGTAAAGGAGAGAGCTGGCAGATTCCAACTCAACTAAAGGCTCAGTGTGACCCAAGACGGGGCCAATCAACATTGTGCACACTCTAGTGTGATTTGCAGACCAAAGCAGAGTCACGTTTAAGTCACGTTTCTGCCAAAAATCCCAACCCGGACCCAAGAATGAGAAGATGGCTGACAAACTCTACGGAGGTCCATTCCATAGAAAACTGTACACGGACACTGCTGCTGTGCAGAGGACCACGGAAGGGCTCCACACTAGAAACAGAATCCGGGGACACAGCAGCTAATGAGCTGTTTGACCTGGGTGGAATCTTGAAATGGATGAAGGTGTATCTGGAATAATATGGAAATCCGTGCTGTCAGCTGTGCATTATCTGAAGTTTGTGGTAATTACTCACAAATGTCTTTGAAAGCTTATGAGTAGCTATGACAGAATAGTTAAAATTTTGTGCAAAGAACAGCAAAAACATGACTTGTTAAATTTAAAATACTAATAATGTTATATGTTAAGAACGATTAAGACCATAGGAATTTTGAAGTATTGTGTTAATTCAAGTGTAGACAATTAGGAAAAAAAGAACCAAATCCCAGAAAAAGATGCAGTCATATTGGGTCACCTGTCAATTCAGTAGTCACAGGATAGTGACCACTATAATTTTAAATAATCATGCTAGATCACTTCATTATCTTTATGAAAACAACCACTGACTTATATTCAAATAATATACTAAAACCACTTACAAACTGGACTTAGTCTTAAAATTTTGGAAGAAAATATAACAGACATAGACTATTATGAGACCTTTGGATAGGCAGTGGCTGGCTAAATAGGACCAGAGCAGTAGTGCTCATCAAACACACTACTGGGAGAAGACCAGGAGTCACAGTTTGGACCGGAGCATCCCCAAAGGCCCCCGTGTCACAGCTGGTGGAGCCAGGGTGAGGTTTTAGGTCACTGGGACTCTGTCTCAAGAGGACCCTGGAGCAGCGACCCTCCCTTTCTGCACCTCTGGGCCACACCTAGGGAGCAGATTTGCTCATCAGCTTTTCCCTTCCTGACATGCACAGCAGTGGGGTCCATGGACCATGGATGGGACCTTGACACTGTGCCAATGTCAACCTTTTATACCTGATTCATCTCTGGTATTTGTCACAGTAGCAGAAAGCCAAGTAACACACAGGGCAAACAACTTACCGAAAGAAGATACTCATCAGAGGCACATTGAAGGGACTCACATCAAAATGCACAAAGAGTTTCTCCAAATAAAAGGCAGGTAGACTAAGCAGGCAAAGGTAAAAATTCACTTGCACATTGAGTGTAGCTTACGGGAAGGCAGGAAAAGACTTAAATGACCCTTTATGTAAGACACTATGGCGCTTGGCTGGTAAGAATTTGAAAGCAGTCTGCTGAAATCTAAATGAGAATGGATACCAGAGTGACTGTTACTGGAAGAAATGGCCAGGACACATTTTATCAAGGCTGTTTGTGGAACTCAGACACAGCCGCAGCGCGGCTCTGAGATGAGGATGCTTGGGAAATCGCCTTGGCAATATTATGAAGGAACATACGTGCTCCTTGTGACTTCCAGCCTGATAAGCAAGACAAATGAGCACATATGCCCACGAAACACACACACATGTGCATGTTCATGCCAGCACTATTCGTAAGATGTCAAAGTTTCAAACAAGAAAACATCCACTGGCAAAAAGGTTAGTGTTGAGTAATGCACTCAACTGACTAAAAAGTGCATCAATAAACAAATAACAAACACCTACTCTAGGAGCATTGTGTGTACCCTTGACGTGTGTACTACTGGGGAAGAAAAACCCATAAAGTAGCACATGCTGTGTACTCTTCTGCATTTGCTAAGGTGGCAGAGCGGGCGGAATCAGTGTGTTATGGGAAAAGACGGAATAGTAGTTCCATTATGCCAGGACCGATTTCGAAGATTGCCCAGCCAAGGGGAGGGGCCCAGGGAAAGAGTTCAGTGTCACAACCCAGATGACACACACATTCTCCTCACATATTTATTGTACACATCTGTAGAAACAATCATTGGACCATACTTTGAAGATTTCTGTATGTGTCTGATCCCTCTGTAATGATTTTTTTATTACAGGTACGAAAAGGTGCTTTTAAAAAATACATAAAAGTATAAAACCTGATAATTCAGAAGTAGAGTTCTTGGAGTGGGGAAGATTTTATAAAACTGAAGTTGAGAAAGTCGGCTGAGGTGATGGTGCAGTTCGCTGAGCACCGGGGCTGTTCCACTGCTCTGCCTGTAGGAGGTGACAGGGGCTCTGAGAGGCATTCTGAGAGAGATTTCCCCGGGAATCCACAGAGGATCCCAGGGCCCGCATGCCAATCTCCTGGCTCCAGGGCCGTTCCCCGTGGCCTGCAGAAATCCGGCTCAGCGACTTGGGCAGCCTGGTGTGCCCAGGCCTTGCAGGAAGGTCTAGCACACACTCGGAGCGCATGCAGCATGCTCAGTCTGAAGTGTAAGTGCTCTCAGGTGGTCCCCCAACACTTCTCTCTTACACTTAGGCACCAACCCGTGGTCTGCTCCTTTTCACTGCATTTTATTTTCCTTTCTGCACTGCACAGCAGGGAGCTTGGGACCCATGACCCCAGCGCAGCCCGCAACTTCCCTGGCACAGTACTCAAGGTGGAGAGAGGCAGAAGGGAGGCTGGGCACTGCTCCTGTTTGGCAGAGCATCCCGTAGGTCAACCTGGGCGAGGAAGGAAACATCAAAGCCTGGTAGCTTCTCCTTTGAAGATTCTGACCTTGAATTTTGCTTTCACACTTATGCCCAGAAAGCTAGCTTTGAGTCAGTAAGCTCAAACAGGAAAATCTTTTTCCAGACTGCACTATGGGGAGGGGGCTTCCTAAGGTAAACCGTGTAGGTCTACCATGCTGCCAGCTAAGTCCATAAGTGCGGCAAAGCATTCCAAGTCCTGAAGGAGGTCATGCCGCATCCTACGTAATCAGAGCATGTTGAACTGTACAAGAAAGGAAAGGCGACAACACAGAGATGTAAAAAGGTATCCATCTGCTTTTCTATTGACTGGGACGTGAAAGGTAAATAATAAAAAATACCAGGACACTTCACATTACACTGATATTTCACAAAAGCACTCAAGTCCCAGTCCGTTTCTATTATAAACAACTTGTAAGTATTTATACTCACTCAGAAAATAGGGACAGCGAGGAGCAGTGTAAGATTTTGCTTAAAGAACCAATGAATGGCTGCAGACCTCACTCAGAGATACCACACGTCACAGTGGGTGAGACTGAGACTCAGGCTGACAGCCGGGGGTTTCCTCCAGTCCTCAGTGGGCCGGCAGTGTGATCATTCACCGGTAAAATGGGAATATGTTGACAGTGAAACTCTGGGAAGCTGAAACAAGAGGATCACAGGTTCAAGTCCCATCTCAGCAGCTTAGCAAGACCCTGTCTCAAAATTAGAAAACAGAGCTTTGCATAGAGCGGGGAGGAGTAGCATTAGTCTTGACCCCTCTTACAGGATTACTGTCTGGTGGTGACTTTTACCTGTGTTCCTATGACCATGTTAAATGTGGAAGCACAAAGGAATTCTGTGCTTGCAGGTTTCTCACAGTGCAATGAAAACATATGTGGGATTTGACATCCAAGGTGCCCTCCATTCCTGTGGGCTCTGCCTCCTCAGAACCAACTAACCCTCAATGGGAAGGGTTTTCCTAAAAAAAATGCTTCTCTGTTGTCTCCTAATGATACAATTACTGACACAGCATTTACATTGCATTCAATGTTGCATGTGACCCCAAAGTGATCTAAAGTGCCGGGGAGGAAGTTTGCAGAAACAAGAGCCATTTTATACAAGACCCTTTAATTTAGGTGTCCCCAGGATACCGCAACAGGTCCCTTAGAGGACACTGAGGCTGACTGTATGTGTTGGCTGCTTTTCGCTCATTGCTAATACAAAATACCCAACACCTGAAGTTAAAGGGAGAAAGGCTTATTTCACTCCCAGTTTGTGGAGGTTTCAGTCCATAATCTTCTGGCTCCAGGGCAGGGTGGCTCAGCAGAGGGCCATCAGTCAGTGCCAAACAGAAGGTACCAAAGGAACAAGGGGAAGACACATCTCTTTCTGTCCCTTTCATGTATCCAGTCTACCCAGAATAGGGCGGTGCCAATCCACTCAGAAGACTGATGTAGCAATCACTCACCCTTAACCCTAGCACCTTTTACCCTAGAATTGCACCTTGAAACAATCACACAGTCTAGAGTCAGCCTCCTCTGAAAAAGCCCCACCTAGACTTCAAGAGGCTTTGGGCAGACATCTAGACACAAGCCAAGCTCCCTGTTACTACAAGCAATAAAGAAACACCCAACTGAGGCTCGCAGTGCTGAGTTCTATGGTGAGAAGAATGAGAAACTGTGGAAGGCCCCAGTCTCCTGAAGCTTGAGGTGCGTCTCCATAGCTGACTCGGCCTGTGCCCAGAAGCAGGAGACCGTGGGTTAGGAGGAGGTCCTCCACAGAACCTCACAGAAGGGCTGTGACCATTCTGAGTAGGTAACCTGTCCATGAGGGAAAGGACGGTGAGAGACAGGCACATCCCCTTCTTAGGGAGCGGGCACAATCTCCCCTCTGCTACCTGGGCTCCTCCTGCACCTTCAGTGAAATGATTGTTACCTGGCACCACACCACCCCAACAGCAGTGCTCCAGGACAGAGTGGAGCTCTCCCTCCCCCTGCGCTGGGCACCACAGCTTCCATTCTGAAGAAGCCCCCCCCCCACCTTCCAGAACACTCCCTGCCCCCCCTAGACTGCTCTGCAGCCCTGTAGCAATCAGGGGCCCTGTGCTTGGACCAATGCAGGGCCTGGAGCCCATATACAAGCAGTCCTGAGTGCCCTGTGCTGTGGCATACACTCTGATCAGGCTGGGGGTTTAGCTCAGCGACTCAAGCACTTGCCTGGTTAAGCCCGAGTTCATGATTTCGATCCCGGGACCCCCCCCCCCCAAAAAAAAAGTCCACCTCAGTGTTCTTACTGACTTGCTCCTGATTTATTTCCCAAGTAGTGTGGGTTCCAAATGTCCCATAGAGGTCTACAGGACCTCCTGGTGGTGCTTACCGCCAGTCTTGGCCAGAGTGGTGGGGCTGTTCACACCGAGGGCAGCGGGCAGCGGCTAAGCCCGGGCATCCCCAGCTGTGAACAGCAGGGCTGCTCCATGGCCACCTTGGTGCTGGGGGATTCCACAGTAGGGGGAACACCGGAGAGCCCAGGCTTCTGTTCCGGGTATTTTATGAACAAAGGGACAGTATTAAAGCAACAGTGGTCCCGCTTCTCTACGATTGCATTAATAGTGAAAATATTACCTATTTTTTAAAGAAATATTTTTTGTCTAGAAAAGGAAACTTCCAGCCAACTGCCTGTGTTGCTAGTGTAATATTTTCAGCTCTCTGGAGGACCTTGAGGAGCAGGTACAGGTGTCCTATCTAGTGCCCTGGACACCCCGATGAACGCCAGGGCCAGGTCTCCTTCTTCCCATGTCCCCTCTCCTCCATCCCCGCCCTTCCCCTCCCTCCTCGCCGTGTCTCCATCTCTTTCTCTCTTTCTGACTGTGGATCTTTCCCTCCTTCCTTTAACGCTGATTTTCTCCCCGCTGCTGATTGCTCTTAGTTTCTCCCTTCCGGAGAGGAAAACACGGAGGGCGCTCGCTGGGCCCGCCGGCGCCTTTCCGGCGCGGATCTGCGTGGCGGCGCCCCGCGGCCCCCGCTGCACCCCGCGTCCCCTGCTGCTGCCCTGCGGGCCGAGGGGCGCCCGCCCGGGCGGGGCGCTGCCGCGCGGGGCCGGCAGGAGGCGCGCGCGCTCCGGGCTGGCGGGGAAGTTCGAACCGGGCTGGCCGCGGCTCCCGCGGGATCCCCAGCCCCCGCCCGAGCCCCGCCCCCGGCTCCCCCTCCGAGCCCGTTCGGCTCTCGGCGCGGCCCGCGCTCGCGCTCGCGGTCGCGCGTGGGACCCGCGTCTCCTCGCCGCCCGCCGGACGCCGCGCCCCGCCCGCGGTGGGCGCTGCCGGCGGGGGAGCGCGCGTGGGCGCGGGCTGCGCGTCGGGGTCCCCCGAGCCCGGCCCCTCCGTGGACACGCGCGGCGCGGTGCGGGGGAGCCGCAGACGCGGCCCTCGGGGCGCGGGGCGCACGTGGGGCTCCGGGGCTCCGAGCGGCTGTGCGGCCGGCGGCGCCCCTCGGCGGGGTCGCGGGAAGCCGGGACGAGGCGCCCCCGGCGCGGCGCCGCGCTGCAGGACCATGGCCCCGAAGCTGCTGCTCCTGCTGTGCCTCCTCTCGGGCTTGCACGCGCGGTGAGTGGCGCAGGGGCCCCGCGGGAGGCCGGAGCCCAGAGGGCGGCGGGCGCTGTCCGCCCCGCGGTCCCGAGCCGAGCAGGGGTGGGCACCGGGAGCACAGGCTTCCCGCTCACCTGCACCCGGGCTCCCGCCTAAGGGACAGACAGACAGGGCCCCACCTGTGCTAGGGGAGGCTGCAGCCTCCCTGCGGTGGGGGGGGGGGGCGGGCGCGGGGCTCTGAGAGGGGTGGTGGGCTCTCCTGACACTTCAGGACCCGGTGGGTTTACGAAGGGCTGAAAATCATGAATGTAGGGTAGTGGCTGTATTTCATGTTTCCTGAACAGTCTCTTACTTACACCCCAGAAGTTACACACACGCACACACAGACACACACACACTCACACACACCGATCGATCTACATCTCCATGGAATCCATCTCTGGCTATTCCCAGGACCCAGGCATCCTGGTTTCCCAGCTGCTCAGTTGAGACCAGATCAAAGAATAGCCCGGGCTGGAGGCAGCAGAGGGAGTTGGGGGAGGTGAATATCCTGCTTCCCTGAAAGGACTCTGACCCCAGATCTTACACACACACACACACACACACACACACCCTGCGACCAGCCTCTTCACATGAACACACACACATCTGACCCCACGAGGCAAGCATGCTAACAGGGCTAGTCAGGCTCCTGCCCTGGGAGAGGGCATGGTGGTGATGGTGCACATCTGTGAGGTCAGTGCTTTGGGCAGCCGAGAAAGAGGACCAAAGTCAAGTCCTCCTGGACAACTGACTCAGACCAAGACTGTCACGAGATACAGAAAAGGGGCTGGTGGTGGAGCCCAGTGGTCTACTCTCCCCCCTGCCCCCCGCATTTCTTCCTGGTAAGAAATGATGTCACCCTTTAGGACCTTAACCTTCTTCTCAAACAGTAGCAACCTCAGACTTAGAAGCCTCCAGGAGCCGTGGAAAGGGCCCTGGAGGACAGAAGGGCAAGAAGGGTTAAAACCTGTTGCTCTCAACACCACTGGAGGTTCCTGGGATGCTTAGTTCCAGCTCACAGGCCAGACCTCTGGCTGGAGCTTGCCTGCTGCCCTGGTGAAGCAGATTAATTACCTCCAAGCTTTCTGCCCCTACCCCAGCGGAACCTCAGCACACCCCTGTCCTCCGCATGTGGCCCCCTTTCCTGGGTCTGGGAATCTGAGCATAAGGGAGCATCCCCATGGGCAGGGAGCCCTGCGGCTGTCCAGAGGTCTTTGTTTGCGTTCCTATTGTAAAACACCAAAGAGCTAAGAAGACCCACTACCAAAGGCCAGGACCTGTGGCTGGGTCCCCTGCTCCTACTGTATCTGACACTAGTGCTTCTAAGGAAGAAAACCCTGGGCCTCCCCTCCACGCCACGCGGCTTTGCTGAGTTGATAGTGTGAAAGCCAGTTGTGCTGGTGACTCAGAGATGGTTCTGAATGAGGCAGGGCCACTGGGCCCAGCAGCCAGAGTTTCTGCCTGTGAGGGAGGGAGCTGGTAGAAAGATGGGAGTGTGTGTTTTGAGCTTGCTGGAGCCTGAGGTAGCTGTGTTAGGAAGCAGGCAGCACGGGCAGGAGGTCCAGCCTGGGGTCACGGTTTGTGTGAACTTTCTCTTGCTGCTAACTGCATGGAGGAGCCTGCAGTTTAGGGTTAATCACCTCTGTAGATCTGTGTTTACTGAGGTTCTCAAAGGATGCTCCACGGGAAGATGTTGCAGTGTCTCCCTGGAAGAGGTCAGCTTGTGGTCAAGTTTGTGGGATTCCCCAGTGGACGTAAAGTCTCCTCAGCAAAGGCAGATGTGCCCATTTTAATATGCTCTCTCTCCAGGGTCCGAGCTGTGGAAATCATGGTTGTATACCAGCTGAAAAAATGCAGACGTTATAGTAATGGGAAAGTCTTTGTTCTTTGAATGGGTTTGAGAGAAGTGTGAAATCATCTGACGCCCAGTTTCATCTCTGAGAACTGTTACTCACTCTGAGAGGCCTCTCAGTTCATTCTGGAATGCTGTCCTGGCGGACAAGAGCCTTGGAAAAGCTCTTCCAGTTAGGGCTTGTGGGTAACTTACTCCCATTGGAGTGAGGGGCTTCCCCCCCAGACACCCAGAGAAATGCTTCCCCTCAAGTCACACTTGGGTATTTTTGATGGATTAAAGATGCTCAGCTACTTTCTGAGATTTATTAGCTTCTTTAATGTTTGAAACGTCAGACTTTATCTCTTTCTGGATGAAGAAGAGGCATAGAGCATGAAAATAGTGTCTGAGATTTGAGCAGTTGTTTGACAGTGACAATACATCACTGGTTTATTTTTAAGAAAAAGCTAATTGCAGTAATAGTGCCTAGGACACAACAATACAAGCAACAGAATGCTCCCAGCGATTCTGTGTAACCCACGTAGGATTTAGGAGAAGAGAAGAATCCGTTTTAGCATCTTCCTTTGCTTCCCGAGGGAGAATTCACTTTCCTTGTTGTATGGATCTTCCTGTGGGGCTGATGTCTGGTGCTAGCAATGCAAGCCTTCTGATGCATCTTCACAGCATAGTGAGAAACACAGAGCCTGCAGCTGAGAGGCAGGAATATCCCTGCCTCCCTGTGCCCGTGGTCCACCCCTCAGTGACAGAGTGGGGGCTGGGTACTCTCTACAGGGGCACAGAAAACCTGTCACTTTTTCTGTCTCTGTTTTCCCTCCTCACCTCCTGCCCTGGGTGCTCAGGAGGGAGGGAGTGCGATTTCAGGAAAATGCTCACCACTAGAGGGAGAATTAGACCCAGTGTAAACAATGCCTGGGATTGGACCAGCTCAAAGTAATTTTTAGAATCTAAGGCTGTGCCTAGAGAGGATGGCAGGCATCAGTGAGTGTGCCCACCCTGTGCACATGTGGCTCTTGGGGCAAGAGAAAGTCACAGGGCCTGGGACTATGGTCTGGTTCCCTGGTGCTCGGGAGCAGAGGTCAAGAAAAGGGGCAGAGAGGGGAAGAGGAGGAAAGAAGGAAGAGAGGAGGGAGAGAAACTGAGGCCAGAGGGAGGGAGAGCGTGGGGGACCGCGAGGGTGCTGGAGCATGGTGGCTGAGTTGGTCACCACAATCTTATGGCAGCTGGAAAAATGCAAATGTTATGGTACTTGTATTGCTGTGTCTTTCTCCTCTGAAAAAGGCTTTGTTCTTTGAAGGAGTTTTGCAGAAGTGTGAGACAATCTGATTTCCAGTTTCATCTTTCAGAAGTGTTACTCGTTCTGAGAGGTATCCTGAGATTGAAGATTTCCCCGGTCCTGGGCAATGCTTGGTCCCCAGTCATTTATCAAAATGCTTCAAACACCTGTGTTCTTCGTTTTTGTAAGGTGGCAATACTAACATTCCTGATGCTGCTCCTGCTAACATATTTTAGAGCAGTGTCTACAATTTTGTTATTTGTAAAAATTCAGTTTTACAAATAGTGAATTCAGCAAATCACTTATTGAACGTATAACTCACATTTGTTTATGGATTTCTACTGATGGTAAATGGTCTGTGTGAATAGAAGCCACAGGAATGTGTAGTCGCTGTGGATGATTAATTTGACCTCCTAGTTGAGACACACTGAATAAATAGAATTACAGCTTAGCAGCAGCCTGGGACGAAAAGCCCCAGTGGAGAAGTCAATCTGCAGGCCTGTGCTCTGCACTCACGGTGACAGTGTCATGTACATGTCACAGCCAGACCTCCACACCTGTGGGTTCTGCATTTGCAGATTCTACCAACTGTGCAAAGAAATACCTGGAAAAATTGTGCCGAACACGAACAGACTTTTTTTCTTGTTGTTGTTCTTCAGGTAGTATTGTGTGATGACGCTGTGTGTAGCATTTACAGTGTACCAGGTACCAGGCATCTAAAGATGGGTTAATGTGTCCATGAAGGTCAAAAAGGAAATGCTCAGTCATTTCATTTGGTTGACTTCAGCGTCTTCAGGTTTTGGTACCCGTGAAAGTGGGTTGTGGAACCAAGTAAGCAAAGAGAACTGTATTTAATCCAGGTTTAGACTGTTTGACCACTGCTCTCTCTAGTCCGTGTTACAGCTGGTATATGTATGTCCATAGTGTATATATATATATATATACTATATGTATATATAGTATATCATATACATATACTATGTAACATATGAGGAGGTGCACATAAATATATATACGTGCTTCTGACAATTTAAATGAAGTGTGTGGACTGAACTTTAAAATGCTTGTATAATTTTATCAATTTTATGCTCATTATATCTCATTTAGAGAATCCCCAAAACTACCTTTAGAAAACATATGTCCCGGGGCACAGATTTGCTGACATGGCCCTGACATTTTGGCTCCTGTTTGGGAATTTGGATATAAATGACCTCACGTCTGTTCCGCACAAATAGTACCATTTTTGATTCTTGTTTTCCTTCTGTGAAAAGAGTGTCCTAAAGTCCTGCACACTGACAAGCTAGAATGGAGGTGTTTGGTTTGGTTTGTGACTTTCTTGCCTGGCCAATGGTGATCCACCTGCAAGTAGATTCTTCTTCCAGAAAGCAGGACACTCTGTTTTCTAGGCCTGACAGACTGTGGGTCACCTCCAGGCTCTCCAGTGAAACACTCCTGTCTGTGAGTGTCACTAGCAGGGCCCGTTCTGTATTCAGCAATGCGTGAAACCTTTTTCGAGATGTCCAAGCTTTCACTGGGACCTGCTTATTAAAAACCTAAAAGCTAGTTTGAGGCCAGTCTAGAACATAGTGAGACTCTGTCTCAAGAAGAAACAAAAACACCCCCCAAATCAAAACTGCTCTGTTAAGAGTATACTAAAGAGATTTTAGGTCTTAATGACCATATTGGCCTTCAACAGGTGAATCCAGCAGTGTTGACTCAGCCGGTGAAATTGCCACAGGGTGTTCCCCAGTCACAGCTACCACCTTCACCGATGTCCTGTGCATGAGTGCGGGTCAAGCAGGCATCCTGAGAATGTCCATGTCTGTGTGCACCCCCAGACTCCACTCTGCAGGAGGCACGGGTTAGACCCAGACATTTCCAGTGAGTCCATTCTGCAAATTCTGCTGTCACCTTCAGCTAGGGAGCGGGAACAACAGGAGAAAGTAAACCGTGGCAAACCCCTAGAAGGCGTGTGCCTCCATCCCGGTGGTTTCCAGGGTGTACCCAGAGTGGCTCTCTGATCTGACGAGGATTTCCGTGTCCCAGGGTTCTGTGGCTTAACTTGCTCAGGGAATGATCTGTGACAATGAATGAAAACATTACACCACGGTTGTGGCAGCTTCATTCTTCCTGCCTGGTTCTTCTTGAGTGTTTCGTTTTATTTTTAAATTTTAGATTCAAAGCATGTAGATTTGTGCTTAGGGTCACGGGAACTTTCTGCTCATTTCAGGGCTTCTCCCGTGGCTGCTCCAGGGCCATCGCTGCATCTTTATGTCGCTTTCTGTGTCGTGATACAGGTCCAGCAAGGTGGAAGAGGATGAATATGAAGATTCTTCATCGAATCAGAAGTGGGTCTTGGCTCCAAAATCTCAAGACACCGATGTGACCCTTATTCTCAACAAACTGCTCAGAGAATACGATAAAAAGCTGCGGCCGGATATTGGAAGTGAGTGTGGCTCGTTATTCCAGTAGAAAAAATGTTATGGTGATATATTTTTGAAGTATTTGTTTTTAAATAATTATGAATTTAGAAAGTCTTGCAATGATAGAGCAGAGACACAGCTCCTAGCTTCAGTATGGTGGTGAATCCAGGAGGTTGAGTGGGTATGGGGTGTGTGTGTGTGCAGTGGTGTCACCTTTTGTCGCTTGTGAGCTGGTGTGATATCTACAGTGAAGGTCCTCAGCTATTTTATGCTCCTAGAGATCCCTCTGGCCGTCTTCTTCCAGTCACAGTGATTCTCTTCCCCAGCTTCCTGACATCGCCCTGGTCTGCTCACTCTGCCATGTAGAGAACATTACGTGTGGAATCCTCCACTGTGGAAAGCCACGGCTTTTCATTTAGCAGAGTGGGGTAGAGGGTCAGAGAGGCCATGTGTGTGCCGGTGGTGTTTCTCAGGTTGAAGTTTTCATGTGCACACGTAGCCCAGCTCATCACTCACCTGTCAGGGGCATCTTGGTTGTTTCCACCTTTGCCTGTACACATAACATGATGATATTCACATGTGTACAGGTATTTCTGTGTCTGCATAAAATTTTCTTCTCCAGGATATATGCCCAGGACTACCACTGCTAGAATGGATGTTTCAAAGTTTTGTTTTCCAAGATCTTTTTTGTAAATATAAAAGTCCAAACTGAGGTAATTTGTGGGGTGATGGGATGTTTCAATGTGTGTATATATTACATGATGTTTAAAGCAGAGTCAATTTACCTTTATCTTCATTTATTTTTTCTTCATGGTGAGAATATTCAAAGACCTTTATTCCAAACTGGGCGTGGTGGCATGCGCCTGTGATTCCAGCACCCAGGAGGATGAGGCAGGAGGATCACTGAGGCCAGCCTGGGCTACGTAGTGAGCTCAAGGCCGGTTTGGCCTACATAGCGAGACCCTATCTCAAAAAAAATTACTTCTTGTAAAATCCTTTCAAAATATATGGCAGATCGTTTTTATCTCTTCCCACTCACCTTCTCTCTGCCATCTCCAGCCGTACCGTCTTTTCTCTCCCCTACTGTGTATCACCATTCTGCTCTCAACTTGTTTTTTCAGGGAACTGTCAAACTCTTTTCTAAGTGCCTGTAACATTTTCTATTTGCAGCCAGCAATTTCTGAGCAGCTCAGTTCTCTCTGTTCTCACCAGCTATTGGTAGAATCATTATGCTTTTATGTTAGCAACTGTAATTAGTAAATGCTTAATAGACTGACAGCATATGGTACTGCCCTGATAGTGGTAGTGATACTCTTTATTGTTTGTCATCAGTATATCCTTGTCATTGAAACATCTCTACCCTAGTGACTTTTCTCTTGTTGCTGAGACAAAATACCCAAGTCCTGAAATGAAGGGAGGAAAGGTCTACTTCGTTCTCAGTTTGTGGAGGTTTCAGTCTGTAATCAGCTGGCTCCAAGGCAGGGTGGTGTGGCCCAAGGGCAACCCTCCCAGGAAGCAGGGGACAGCAAAGCAACAGGAGCAAAAGGGCTGGAGATCAAGCTGCTTACCCTCCCTAATATTGTAAGCAGGCTCTGAGCCTTCAGGCGAGTCAGCGCTTGCAGTGTCTCTGTGCCCTCCTCTTGCACAGGCTGAGGGCCCTGGCCCTGTCTGAGTCCCCTAGTTAAACTTGTGACCTTCTCAGATCAACACAGTGAACAACACGGTGGAGAGGTATGGACTTCTTTACAGCCAGGATGCAGAGTGCTGAACTACTTAGTTAAGACTGTGGACTTCTCAAGTTGTCTCAATGAACCAGCCATAACAACCTCTCTATGTTATGAGCCCTTCCACAAGTTGGATTGCTTTGTTTGTCTTGTTTCATATTTTACTGCTCAGTATGACGAATTTGCTGTACATTCTGGATGAGTCTTTGTCAGGTCTCTAGCTTGTCAGTTTATCCTTTCAATAAGAGCTTTCACAGGGAAAGTTTTTATTACTGATGAAGACCAGTTACTTATTTTCCTTTTATGGAGGATGGTTTTGGTGTAATCTCTAAGAACATTTTAAGGCATTCTAATTTCTGGTGATTTTCTTCTAAAAGTTTCATAACTTTATATTTTACATTCTAAATCACCATGAAGTTAATTTTATATAAAATCAGAGTGTGGGAATTGTGATCCATATTCCTTCCCCCATTTCCAAGTCCATCCCCACAAGCTACTGAAGTGAAAAAGTCCTCTATTGAATTCTGTTTATTTAGTTTTCAGAAATTCATTATCTTGACTAACATGGGGTACTCTTGATTCTGTGTCATTTGTCTGTGTGTCCATCTCTCTGTCTCTATTCCATTTGATTACTGTAGCTATATATAATTCTTGAAATTAGAGTTATTGAGGATCCTTATTCTTCTTAACTCTTAGTTCATTGTTTTCATATATAAATTTTAGAAAAATGTTATCTGTGTCTAAAAGGAGAAAATCTTAGCCAGGCATGGTGGTGTGTGCCTGTAATCACAGGTTTTGGGAGACTAAGGCAGGAGGACGGCCAGGAGTTTGAGGCCTGCCTAGACTACATACTTAATGAGTTCAAGACCATCTTGGACCATACAGCGAGACCCTGTCTCAGAAGATGACAAATCAATAGATAAAACCTTGTGGGGACATTGGTGGGAATGATATTATCGCTATGTCAGTTTGGAAAGAACTGGACATATATACTATGTTGATTTTGCCAATCCATGGACATAATATGTCTCTCATATATTTAGAGATTTCTTTAATGTCTTACGTAAGTAACTTCTAGCGGTTAACATTTGAATCCTGAAAATATTTCGAAGTATTATCATTTGAATGGTACTTTTTTTTTTTTTTTTTTTGGTTGTTGTTTTGTTTTGTACCTGGAATTGAACTCAGGATCTAGCTACTCACCAGGCAGGCACTATGCCACTGAGCTATATTCCTGGTCTGGTACTGTATTTTTAATTTTTTTTTAAATCAGTACCGGGAATCGAACTCACAAGCATGCACTTGCAAGTGCAGGTGCTGAGCTAAATCCCCAGCCCATGTATTTTAGTTTTCATGTGTTCACTGTTATTATACAGAGACAGAATTGACTTTTGTGTGCCGATGTGTTTTTTGACTAGGAATTTTAATAGTTTTGGAAGTATTTTTTTTTCAGATAGATTTCTGAAGATATTTTGTGTTTAGCATCATGTCACCTACGAAAAGGAGAACTGTATTTCTTCCTTTCTGATTTTTTCTTCTCTCTCCTAGTGCAGTGGCTAGCCTGCTGGCGAGGGGCAGTGGTGTGAGTGAACATCTTTGTTTTGTTTGGATCTACAGACAGGGTGTTCTGTGTTCCATCATAAGGATGATGTGAGCTGGAGGTGTTCTGCATAGATTTTTATTCTTGTGGAAAACTTGCTTTCATTTCTAGTTTCTAAGGGACTTCTTAAAATCACCCATAAGCACTGAATTCTGCCAAATATTTTACTGCATCAATTGGTATAATTATGAGGTTTTTTTCTTTTGCTTAATATGGTTAATTGCATTGATGTATGTTTTGCATATTGAACCCCAGTCTTGTCCCTAGTGTTAACTCTACTTGATTGTGTCTACCAATGTGTGTTTTTAAAAATTGTCTTTTATTTATTGCAGAATTCACTTTGTGAGTACTTTGCTAAAGATTTTTTTTTTTTTGTATCTGTACATGAGGACTACTAGACTAACATTTTCTTTTCCTTTTCTTTCTTCTCTGTTCTTTTCCCACTGTCTTTTTTTTGGTATTGGTGTCAGGTACCACCAGCATCGTAAGATGAGCTAGGAAGTGCCCCTTCATCTTTTGTTTTATGAACCAGAACATGGATTGTATGAGAATTGTGTGACTTCTTCAAATGTTTGATGGAATTATCCAGTGATACCTTCTGGGCCAGGAGTTTCCTTTTTGGGGGAGTTCTTGAAAATTACAAACTCATTGGTCTAATGAATATAGATGTACTCAAAGGATCAATTTCATATTAAGTAAATTGTGATTTTTTTGTTTTTCAAAGAATTATTCCATGTCTCTTAAGTGGTCAAATTTGTGCATGTAGAGTTGTGACAGCCCCTTACAATCTTTTGAAAATCTGCAGGGCCTTTAGTAACCCCCTTGTTTTACTTGTGATGCTGGGACTGTGGGTCATCTGCCTTTTTACTTTATTAGTCTTGTTAGAGGGTTATTACTCTAATCTTCTCAAACACCAACTTTTTGCTTCATTATTTTTCTCCACTGATTTTTGGTATCAGTTCCACTGTGTTTGGATCTCTTTATCATCTTTTTTGTTTTCTTTGCTTTGGCTTTATTTTGGGTTTCTTCCTGCAGTAGAATTTAGATTCTTGATTGGAGACTATTTTTGTGGAAGCATTTGGTGCTCTGAATTGCCCTCTCGGCACGTTTTAACTCCATCCCACAAATTTTGATCTGCCCTGTTTCTATTTCCATTTAGTTTAATGTATTTTTTTGTTTCCCTTAAGATTTTTTTCATTAACCCTTGGATTATTGAGAAGTATATTTTTCATTTTCAAGTGGCTGGAAATTTTCTTTTTCCTGCTTTTGATTTCTAGTTTCCTGATGTTGTGATTCAAGAACATACTGTTTGTCAGTTAAGCTCTTGCAGCTTGGGAATGTCTGATTGATAGCCCTGGATAGTGTCAGGTTTAGGAGGTGTCCAGGGGCCTTTGAAAAGAAAGTCTATCCTTGTGCTGTTGGGTGGATGAGAGCCTCTCATTTGTTAGTGTAGCTGAGTTCTTTATATCCTGTTGTTTCTTGCCTAGATTTCTCGTTTGTCTTAACGGATTGACAATGGATACACTGAAAATAGATTTTGATCCAAGGCAAGAGTGGTGTGCCTGGCGGGGACAGGGGTGTTACAGTTGTGGGTACAGGCCTGCTCTGTGCTCACAGGAATGGTAAGAGGATATGGGGGCAGCGCAGGCGTGGGGTTTTCCATAGGATGCCCCCAGACTACGGTTTGCTTCTTTGCCTTTGAGCTCTGCTAAATATGTAGCCCAGCTGCTTGACAACCTTCAGCCTGCCTCACCCGCACTGTTTCTAGGTGCCCATTTACCTGTTGGAGATCTACCCAGCAGGCTTAGAATTTCAAAGTCCTGTGGTTAGAGTGGAGGAGTTTATAGATGTACTTCCAGTGTAGGGCTCAGAGATCATGTTATCTTTCTCTGCCTTAGTTGTTGCTTCTGTGCAGTGAATGAGAGGGCCACATGACTGCTCAGGTCCCTTCGGATTTAAGGTATTTATTCTGTAAGGGTACATTTAAATGACCATTGCACAAGGTTCATAGATGTAATTGTCACCCATTTGCCCCATGATAATTAGATGAGTCTGTTCAGCATGAAGAGTTTGAAGCAGTTGTGTAATTACATGGAAAAAGATGGCTTAGAAAATACTGCTGATTTCCTTACTGTTAGATACTCTGGTGGACCTTAAAAATAATAAGAATGGCTCTTTTTGCTTGTGAGCAAATTTAGCCCAGGGGGGGACTTTGCATGTCAAGGGCTAGGATTCAGTGAAGCATCTTCCATTCTGGGGTCATCACGTTTGACCTCTGTGCTGTGAAACTGGACTTGGATAGAAAGTTGGATGACCTCAGCCTCTACATCATATGTCTCTGCCCTATAGTGTGATCACTAACCACTGTGCTATTTATAGAAAATGCAAGACAAGCCTATTAAAATCAGAGCAAACCCCTCTGTATGTATGTATGTATGTATGTATGCATACATACAACAGAACACTTGGACTGTGGTGTACCAGTGTTCTGTCAAGTACAGCAAGCAAACTGGATTCATAGTGCAAAATTATAGTGACACCCCCTTTTCATAGGGAAGATATTCCAAGGCCCCCAATGGGTACCTAAAACAAGGCATAGTACTAAACTTAGAATGTTCTATGCTTTTTCTTCTACATATATATACCTAAGGTATTAAACTTTATGTATAAATTAAGACACAGAGATTGACGGTAATAGTATACACTTATAGAAATATATTGTAATAAAATTAATGTGAATGTATCTAGTTATTTTCACACTGACTGACCACAGGTGGCTGAAACTTGTGAAAGGCAAATCATTGGTTAATGGAGGTCTATGTATTTTCCCATTGTGTACATAAAGAACTGGGTTTCCAAATAAATTAACACATGTGCCCACTAAGCATGTATGTTTGTTTTGAAATAGGAAGCTCTTCCAGAGCATCCTGTCCCTTGGTCCTCAAAAGTCATGTTCTCACAGGAAAAGAATTTTGTGCTTTCTGAGTGAAGTGATTTTTTAAAAAAATTAGATAAAAGCTCTGACTTTACACATTCCATTCTGGACATTGGCATGAAACCTGAGATGGCTCAAGATGGGTATTTCTGTGATATTTAAACACTAGATAGAGTTTGGCAGAATCTAGTAACTTGGTGATACTCAAGTAGAGAACAGTAACTGTCTAAGAATAGTAACCTGGTAAAACACTGAATTAGACACTGTTTTCTTTCATGGCTCAGAAGAATTCTGCTTTAAAGTGAATTTGCCTGAAAAATCTGAATTCTTTAAGAAAATCTGGCCTACTTCCATAATCCTTTTGAGTTCTGTATCAGTCAGTGCTACCTAGAGAAGCCCATTCAATGCAAGATCTACAAATATATAAGAATTTACAAGGTAGCTTTACAGTGGCTGCCCACAGAGTCAGATGTGGAAGAGTGCAGAAATTCTGTCTGTTCACTGGGGAGCTGAAGGGTCTGGGGGAGCCCTGGAAGACAGTGCAGGGTCCTGTGTGAGTCCATATCTGGAGGCTGCAGTGTCTGCTTGAAGGCCAGAGTCTGTGCTGGAAGCCAGGAGACAATGTCCAAGGTGAAGGCAAAGGCAGGAGCTCCTCCAGTGAAACAGAAGTGACTTCCTCCTTCATTCCCCTTGTATGCCATTCTGGCAGCAGTCCTGCCCAGAGTGGGTCTTCCAAACTCAGAACTATGCGGAGCCTATCTAAACGGGCTTTTCATACTCAAAGTAATGCAGCCAATTACCTTTTTTTTTTTTTTTTTTTTTTTTGTCTTTTTCATTTTTGTCGGTACCAGGGATCGAACTCACGACTGCCTGCTTGCAAGGCAGGCACTTATGCCACTGAGCTAAATACCCAGCCCCTCGCAGCCAATTACCTGTGACAGGTCCCCATTGAGGTACAGTGCGGTGAAGTTTATTCAGGTGCAGCACAAGCATTTACCATGGCTTTATAGCTCCTGTGGGTTTGTTTGGTCACAGCCTCCCCACTTCCTCCCACGGCTGGCGAGTCAGCCAGTGCATCCTGGTTGTTCGTTCTGCACCGGTCCTGAGCTGGCTTCTAGTAAAGCTGGGAGTCACACTTGGGTTTGCTGATGGCGAGGGACAGGAAGAGGTGATCTCCAGACAGCATTTGAGAGTGGATGTTGGAAATCCCTTTGGGGCAGACTGAGGTTATTCACGTGAAATCTGTGAGCATTCTGGGATAAAGTCATGGCCCCTTAGAATGATACAGAGAGGCAAGCCATTATTTTGACCTGGCCTTTTTCTGAACTTCTCTTCCACACATTCTGAATCAAATCTAGGAGACCGCAGCTCCTGATTTTGTTGCAGTTGTGGTGGGTTTGGCCTTTTCCTCCCACTTCCACAGTGAGCTCTCCGGCACCTTCTCCAAGCCTACATGTGATCTTTCAGGAGGATCCTTCCATCCTGGCATTTTCTTCCCTCCCTTCCCAACAGAGTGAATCTTATGTGTCTCTCCAGCAGTAGTCATTTCACCTTTAAAACAGGACTGGAAAATTTTGCAGAATTGCCTTGAGTGTGATGTGAGCACAGAAGGGTGTCTGCTATGTTATTGCTTATTTTCCACAGTCCACAGCTGAGAAAAGGTCCTCTCTTTACTCATGGACAGTCCCCACTTCCTAACCTTACGTGTATGCGTGTGTGTTGCAGTCTTCCAGCACATGTGGTCCAACTATAGCCTCAAGATCGAACATAAAAAATGCATTAAATATCTCCCCGTGGTTACTGGTAACAACAAGCAGATGGAACTGCACTGACTGCTTATGTTATGTGGAAGAAATGTATCTGTATGGGATCCACTAGTTTCCATTCTACAAATTGCGATAATTATGTTTTAAAAATTCAGACTCCTTTCTTAGCTAGTATCTTCCTTCGACTTGTAAGTTGTGAATGTTTCTCTTTTAGTTCTCTGCAATTATGCATTACTTTAAGGAATTCTGAAGCCATATCCATTTGTGTTTCAGGGCTGTGCTGGATGTCGTTTTTCTCCGGAATAGGTCTTGTGATCTAGGAAAGGCTGAGTGAGGATAAAGTTTTAAATTAAGAGGCTCAGAGAAAAGAGCAGAAATGGCCAAAGTGTTTTCCTCTCCTGTCAGTGTTTCAAGAATTTTGAACCACTCTCCTGAATATAGATTATTAAATCCTGAATAAGGATTATTACTATAGATTATAGACTCCTTCCTTGTCATCTGCAAAGTCGTACATGACCTTGTTGGGGAAAAATACAAAGTGATGGGTTGATTTTTAAAGGTGAATGGACATTCTGATGACATGGATGGAAGCCTAGAAATGATGGATGGATTCGTTTAATTCAGGAAAATGTCTGAGTGATCTTCTCTTGGCTCTCTCCGTGGGAGAGGACTCAATACTCTGCTCGCCCTCTCCAGGTGTTCCCACATCTGAGCCTATTTCCCAGGAAAGAGATAGAGGGTCATAGCTGGGTCCTGTTGTCTTTCCACACATACTTTTTTTGGGGTATGCTGAGTCCTGTCCCCTCTCTGCGACTGGATGGGGTCAGTCAGTGAATGGTACAGTGTCTACCTTATGTCTTTATCCATTCCAGCAGCTTGTAAGGTTTGAGCCCCCCATGTGCCCAGAATCGCTGCCTGTGGGTTTGTGAGGTATCTCTTGCTTCAGAGCCCTGTTTGTCCATTCGCCCTGGGCCATGGCAATGTATAAACTGAGGCACATCCCTTATCCCCTTGGCGGATGGGGAAAGCAAATCGATCACTGAGCTCTGTTGACAGTAGGCAGCAGAAGGGGTGCCGGGCAGCCCACTGGCCTTAATGCCAGCTCTTTCAGGCCCAGCCCCCTCAGAAAACCATGGGAGACTGTCCTGGCTTCTTTTAGTGAGTGGAACTGCCTTGTCCTTCCTGGCCTGAGGCCACCACTGCTTTGACTTCTCAGAGGATCTCTAACTAGTTATCCCAGAAACCTTGAAGTATAGTTGTTCTTAACTTCTGATTCATGCAGCAGCTCAGTCTTACACGATTGACATCTTCCCCAAGTGACTCCTGATTAACCATTCAAATACGGTAGGTGCCACTCTGGATTTCTTCTCAAACTGCAGCTGCGGTACGGAAGGAGGCACTTTCAGGGGAACATCTTGCACTATGTTTGCAGTTTACAACAGTCGTGGGCTTTTCTCGAGGCTAACAGTGCTGGCCCAGGTTGTGTTTTCTCTCTGTGTCTACTGAGCCTCTGCAGGCTTGCCTTGTGTTCGTGGAGACAGGACCCAGCCCCGGGAACTGGGGTTCACTTTTCAGACGTTTCCAAACCTTTCTGTGCATGGCCTGCAGTTTCTCCAGGTCCTCTGTGATTTCTAGTTTTCTTGTAGCTCTCTGTTGATTCCTGGGGCTTCTTCCTTGTCTCTTTGCTAAGTGGTTGCTTTCCTGGTGTCTCACCTCCAGCTCCTGGAGCGACTGTGATATACTTTAACTCTCTGAATTCACTGCTTTTTAAAGGAAAAGCCCACATTTGCAGAATCTTCTGGCAAGGAAACTCTGTGGAGATTGTATTTATCCAGAGATTTGGGTGCTTTAAGGTCATTTCTGATGGCAGCTATTGGGGTTCTATATGCCTTGTTTGCTACTGAGCAAATTCTCTTCCTAAACTTGGAAAATTTTTATGCAATGATTTTTGTCAGTACAGTTTGAATACTTTTTGTGCTGTCTTTTGATATTTCTTCAATTCCTGTAATTCTTAGCTTAGTTTTCTTTGAGTCAGCTAGCAACTGTTGTCTCTACTTTCCATGGTCTCTTGCTTTCAAGATATTCCTCAGCATGGTGTGTGTTCTCCTGTACCAGCCCCCTCTTCTGGTTCTGAAACTCTCTCCTCATACTGGTCATTTTTGCTGACTACAGTTTCAGACCAAATTTTTCTGTCCTGTGTTACTCTTTGCTATCTTCTCATGGGTAGCCAGTTCTTTGGTCAAATGGTCATTCGTGTCTCACGTCATTTTTGTTAGTCATCCAATGCTTTTTGATTTGTGTGTCCTCTAAAAGCTCACTGCCTGCTGTATCAGTTGACTTCCTTATCTGTTTCATTACATCATCTTTGAACTTGTGGGACTGCTTATTGGTCTGTTTGTTGTGTTTCTGTTGTACCCCTTCATACATTTCAGCTGTTTGTTCTGATTTTTTCTCTCTCTCCATCAGTTCCAGTGGGATCAGCTTCTTGCAGGTAAGAATTTTTGGAGGCAGAAAGTTTTATTGCCCTGTTTCCTCCTTTCTATTTCTGTGGTGTGTGTGTGTGTGTGTGTGTGTGTGTGTGTGTGTGTGTGTGTGTGTTCGGAGTGTGCACATGGCATGCTGAGGGGTGAGGATCAATGAGAGTAGGAAATCTCTGTCACCATTACAGACATGTCTTTAGTAAATGTCTGCTTCTAGATGATGACATTGGCTTGTGTTATGGCTTACATCTGCTGTCTCCCCATAGCCTCATGGCCTGGTAGGTGGGGTTTTAGGAGTGACTGGATCATGAGTGATACTGGTTTAGTTCACTGATTGGTTAATGTAGCTCTGGGTATGGATGATGGATTTACTGAGGAGGGAAGACCCGCCCTGGTGTAGGTGGTATCGACCAATAGGCTCGTGGCCTAGATGAATGAAAAGGGAAAGGAAAAGGAAGTGTAGCTTCCTGGCTGCCATGGTCTCTGCCTTCTGCTCTGCCTTGGAACCAGCTGACTATGGACTGAAACATGTACAAACTCTGGGGCAAACTAAAACTTTCCTCCTTTAAATTGTGGTATCAGGTATTGTGTCTCAGCAGTGAGAAAGGAACTGAGGTGGCTTTGGTTGTGTTTTGGTAGTTGTACCTGTCTTAACTTACTCAGCATGGTAGGATTAGACCTGGTTGCCGTGTTTCAGGGAGAGAACCAATAACAATTTGTCAGCATTTACAGAGCCTGCCATGTATCAACCATGTAATTAAACCTGTTTTAACAACTTCACCCTTTTTTCAATGACTCGGAAAGACTCTGTATGTTACAACTGGCAGGCAGATGGATTGTTTAGGGTGGTGGGAGGAAAAGGAAGAGGGTAGATCAGAAAGAAGAGAAGGGAAAAAGAGATGATGAAAGAGAGAAAAGAGAGTGAACTTTGCTGGTAATGTTTTCATAGCCAGCTTACAGGACTCCCGGAGCAGAGATTTGAGAGAATACTTGTGGGAGGCGTGGAGGGGACAGGGAGGGAGGGAGGGGAGTATAATCGGAGATTAAAGGAAGCTGAAAGGAGGTTGGAACCTATTCGTATGCTGGCAGTGAGCTTGTGTTTGAGTCCTCTGCACACAGTGAGGGTTCCCCGGACTCACTCATGAAAGGTGCTATGTGGATTGACTGATTCACATTCTACTTTTGCGTATACAGACATTCCCCATAGGTGTGTAAAAAAACAAAGAGCTAAGTTCCTAAAACACCAGTTTAAAGCATCTTCTCAGTTCTGTTTAATCTTCAGTCTTGATTCAACCAGTGAGTTCTTCCCCCTCCATTACATGGAGAAAGTGATTCATACAGGGGTCTCCCCGCCCCACAGGAAGTCACCGACAGAGTCCAAAGGTGCCTTTCTCCTCCTTTCCCAGCTCACCGAGCCATCCTCCTCCAGGATGATTCATTCTCTTGCTGGGCAGTGAATGAAGGAGCTTCAGGGTGGATAACCTCTGAGCACTCCTGTCCCTGTGCTGAGTGCCAGGCTGGGCACACCTTCAGGTGGCCCCTGTGGGCATGGCTAGTGGAGGCTTTGGCTTTCAGTTGAGTCAGAGGGGGAGCGTGCGGGAGTTGGGGCTGTACCCAGGGTTTTGCTGGAAGGGCCTTTTGATCTCTCCTCTTTTCCTCTTTCCACAGTGCCTGCGCCTCTGTGCCCTTTTCTCTGAGGCTCTGGCCAGTGCAGTGGCTGCCCTCTGGCTAAGCTGTGTCACCCTAGCTCTTTCTTCCACCGCCCACTCTGCACTCCACACAGCTCCCTTTCCTGTGCGAGTGCTGGTGCCTGACACGTGTGTGCTTCCCAGTGTTTGGCTGAGGGCATGGGGAGCCGTGGGTGACTGGTGGGCAGGGTGCTCTGACGACAGCCAGTGCCTGCCCTGGTTCTGCTGCACCTGCTTTTCTCCCTGCTTTCCTGGGCCCACCTCATGACCCCTTGTGCCACCCTTCTCTGATGTCCACCTCTGGGTCCCCAGTCAGTGCCTTGCCTTTATTCTGTGCACTTCCAAAGGTCGATGATGTTCACTGCCTCTGTCCTTGGGGTGATGCCCTGACTTCCAGTTTCTCGGGTGCCCTGGTCTGTGAGTGTTGAGCTCCCTGGGCTCCCTCTGTGAGGAGACAAAGACTGGGCGCAGAGCCTGTTCCAGGGTGTGGCTTGTGCTGCATTTGGGCTTCCCCCTAAGAAGGCTGAGTCCAGTCTGGGTGGTGGGTTCACAACCCCTGAAGTTCAGTAAGGCAAGGGGTGCTGTGCTGCTTCCCTTTCTGACCCTGACACTGGCCTTGTTCCGCTGAGTTCCCCTCAGGAGGGTTTTCCATATCTGCTTCCCGGGGGCCTCCTCTGCACTCCCATCCGCACGTCTCCCTCCTCAAGCATCTGTAGTCAATCTCCCTTCAGCTCAGTGTGGAGTGCGAAGACCAGGGAAGGCGGGACAGTGTGTAACTGCAGTCCCCCGGGGCAGAGGACTGGGACCTGGGCCTCCTGGTCGGCTGTGGGTGCCCACACCTGCCCCACTGGGACACAGGAAGAGGGCCACAGAGCTTCTTGTCCTCAGGCTTATTGGAATGGGCATGACACTGGGCACTAACTTAAATGCATTCAGGTGACATGGACGCACGTCCAATAGGCAGGGTGGGAGGCGTTCCCTCCCACTCCAGGTCCTGTTCCCAGATGCGTAAGGGAGAGAGAAAATACCCTGCCACTGGGATCATGACTGCCACTTTTAGTAGGTCAGGGGTAAGGTTTCTTGCAGATAATATATGCAAAACAGCAGAGAACACTAACAAATACATGTTAAAGTTTTTTTCATTGTTATTTCTATTTTGTTTCCAGAGAAAGGATCTTATTATATATGTTAGGCTGGCCAAGAACTTGAGATCATCCTGCCTCAGCCTCCTGAGTAGCTGGGAATATACAGCCACCTATTTTAAATTTTTAAGTGGGAACATAAACATTATATTTATTTTTTGGAGTTACTGTGTGCTGTTTTGATGCATATGCACACCATGTAGTATACAAATCATGGTAAACATATGTCTCTTCAGATGTTTATCATTTCTTTGTGGGAAAAAGTATTTACAAATCTTTCTTTTAGTTTTCTGAAATCTATAGTCACTATTTTATCTCCTGATGTATCACAGCGTTGGGAAATTACTTCTAAGTGTGACTTAGTAAGTACCCACTGGTCACCTTTCCCCAGCCCTTCCCCACTGCTCTCCCTGGCCACTGGTAACCTCCATTCTGTTCCCAACCTCCCTGAGGTCAGTGTTTTCACATCCCGTGTATCGGTGAGGTATGGTCTTCAAGCATTTCGCTTGCTGTGGCTGTTTGATGTCTTTTGGTAGAAAATTCTAACCCATTGGTGCTGCCACGGAACTGTAGGATGAACATTTATGGACTGCAGGTCACAGGTGTGACACAAGAGAGAGGACTGGATTACAGTGGCCACAGCTGGTCCTGGTGTCTGTCAGTGTCTTACTGCAGGGGTTTGAGAGTTCCAGTTGAACCCTCCATTTAGATATTACCGTGTGTTAAGGAAGGACTGTCCGAATACTCAAATGTACTAAGTATTATGATTGATAATGAATATGGACTACTGTCCCTCCTCCTGATTGTTCCTGCATTTTAAGGATCTGTGTCCAAAGAAGAGGGAGTTGGAAATGGCGCATGGGGCGTTGGCATCCTTCAGTCCAGGGCTCACCGTCTATCTGCTCCAGGACTGCTCACAATGGTCGGCTGATCTCTGCCTACCTGTCCTAGTCACTTTCTTTGTCACTGTGATAAACTATCTGACACCCACAACTTAGTGGAAATGTTTATTTTGGCAAACAGTTTTGGAGGATTCAGTTCGTAATCTGCTGGCTGCGAGTCAGAAAGAGCCTGCTGGAAGGTCCTGGCTGAGGACAGCTGTTCACCCACATCAGCCAGGAAGCAGAGACTGAAGGGAGGAGGAGGAGGACACACACCCTTCCGGTCACCGCTCCAGTGGTGACCATGTTATCTCACTGACCTCATTTCTAATGGCACATTCCACTCTGAACCCGTCGGTGGATTAGTCCACTCATGAGCAGAGCACTGTTATGGTTGTGACTAGATGTCCCCCCAAAGCCTCAAGCCATCATCAGGAGGTGGCTGGATCTAGAGTGTGCAATGCCAGGATTAAGGGTGCTGGGATTAAAGGTGTGGACTAAGGGTGTGACCTGCTGGGTCAGTTCACTGACTGGGCTGGCACCATTCTAACACCAGCAATCTGTGTACGGAAAAAGAAACAGGGTTGTTGGCCCCTTTTTGCTCTTGCTGTTTTTGCTGTCTTCTGCCTGAACTAGTGCCCCTCTGCCCTGTGTCACCCTGCCTTGGGGCAGTCGGTTATGGACTGAAACCTCTACACACTGTGAGTGAAATAAATCTTTTCTCTTTTAAATTGGGTGTTGGAGATTTTGTCTCAGGAATGAGAAAAGGAAATACCTCCCCCACAAAATCACTTTACAAAACCCAGGCTTTGAACACATGAGCCTTTTTTAGGTGCATTCTAGATCTAACCATAACGCTATGCCAATTCCAAACAACCTTTGTTTTCTCAATACACGTTAGGTGACCCTGTACCTGTAGCTTAGCCTCTCTAGTCTTCCCCCAGATCCACAGTGTAGCGGGCAGACCAGTGAGTTGTCTCTATCCAGAAATTACAA
Source organism: Cavia porcellus (assembly GCF_034190915.1). NCBI lineage: Eukaryota > Metazoa > Chordata > Mammalia > Rodentia > Caviidae > Cavia > Cavia porcellus. The sequence continues at coordinate 3,244,708 of NW_026947489.1, read as the reverse complement.
TAGATCCAGAAAATAATTCAAATGTATTCACTTTACACTCAGAACAGATGTAGGAGGAGAGGAAACAGACATTCTTAATTGCTGTGCTTGAAGTAAAAGCTATTACTGTGGAGGTAGTTAACTGATTCTCCCACAAAGTTAATTCAAATGCAGAAGGGAGGTGGAGAACAAATTTTGTGGAGAAATTATATGTCTCCTCTAAAGAGACTAATTAGGCATTCAGGGCCTCAAGGCTAAGATCTGAGCTCCAGGCTTGTTGTCAGGTGACCCTTCCCCCACCCATGTCCTCACCTCTGCGGGGGAGCCCTGGGGTCTTACTGTGGTCTGCACCCCTGCTGACAAGGCTTTGGCGGAGCCTCCAGCAGTGCAGATCCCTCCGAATCTGTGTGGGATGTTTTTCTTACAAGGATGTATGAGGCGGTTTCAATGCACAAGGCCCCTGCATCTGTATCCATCGCTATCTGTGTATCTATAGCTCTATCTTGGTAAATCACTGAAACCACATGACCCCTAGGTATGATCTAGTGGCTGGTCTGACTCGAATGTTCCCTTAAGTTCTTGGAATAACAAATGATTGGTTTCCCATGTTTATCTCTTACTCCTCCAGGAATTAAGGAAAATAGCTGAGAGTGTATTACAGTGTTTTGGGGAGCAAGGGTCCAGTCTCAAATAACAGGGTTTTTTACCCATTACAAGCAGTTTTACTGGGAAAAGCCCTAGGTGTCTAACCCGCACCCCAGCCCTGTTGTAAAAATCACACGCACAGCTGATGGCTCCAGCCCGCAGCGAGGTGGAGGCTGGTCAGGAGCCTTCCTGCTGCTCTCCAGACCTCAGTGTTGTGGCTTCTGCTCCGTGTGGCTCACGTGAGCTGGACGTGTGCCTCAGCTGCTCCGCTGTCACAAGCATTGATTGTATCTTCTCCTGAGCTTTTGGCCCAGCTGTCTGCATCTCCTCACTGTGTGATTAACACGTGGGTGTACAGTACCTCACTGCACACAGGGTTCAGGTGTTTGTTCTCCTAATCACTGAAGAGGGACCAGTGCAGATGCTGGCATTGTGGTTCCTGGAATGCTGTGTTTGGAGGACCCTAAGGGGAATTTACACCCGCAGCTCACACGCTTGGCACTGCATCAGAATGGCCTGGCTGCTTTTTAAAATTCAGAACCCAGGGCCAAACACCAAGCCCTAGTGCTTTGGAATGTGTATTATTTTTTCCAATTTACCGATTTTCACTGTGGTGGATTTTATTATCATTGTTCTTCTTACTTTTGGGCTTAATTTGCTCTTCTTCCTTTTTTGTAAGAGAGAAGATGAAGTTATTGACTTGAGACTTTAGTTTCTAACTTTAGTGTAGTATTGATGTCCTTTATGCTTTTACTTTAGTAGCAATTCACAGATTTCAGTGTATTTCTTTCACTTGCATGAACTGAAAACTACTATTTACTTTTTTATTTCTGTTTTTGGCTCCTGGGTTACTTAGATGTGTGCTATTCATTTATCTAACATTGAAGGGTATATCAGATGTCTTTATGTTTTTTGATTTTTAATTTGATAATGCTGTGGTCAGAGAACATACTTTTGATCAATTGAATACTTATAAATATATTGAGATCTGTTTTATGTCAGAGTATGACTTACTATGGTAGACACTAGAGAAGAATGTGCATTTTATTGCTGTTACTTGGGGTGTTCCATAAAGCAGAACCAGTAGGTAAGTTTGTTCCCATTTTCTTTTCATCCTTCTGTTAGAGCATCCTTGCTGCATTTGTCATGTATTTGATTAGTTTTTGAGAATGAGCTATTCAAATTTCTGGCTATAACTGTGCTCTGGTTTTTCCTTTTTTCCTGGAACTGTTCGAGTCATTAATTGTGAAGTATTGTTACTGGGGGTAAATGCATCTGGGATTTTGATTGTCTGACCGCTTTATCATTGTAAAATGAATGTCTTTATTCCTGGCAGTATTCTGTGCTGAAAATCAGTTTTCTTTGTTCTGGCTTTCTCCTGACTAGTGTTAGTATGATGTAGGTCTTTCCATCTTTTTGCCTTAAGCCTATGTTGCCGTTATATTTGAAGTGTGTTTCTGTGAGGACCATCTGCCTTTACATGGGCGTCTCTAAACCATTTGCATTTGCTGTGATTATTGATGTAGTATAGTTTGCATCTTGTCACTTTGTTTTCTCCCGGTCATGTCTCTTTGTTGTTCCTTTTTTCTTTTTATGGTTCCACTTTATTATGTGGTAGCAAAATTTTATTACTAATTTTTATTAGCAATAATGTGTAATTTTGTTATTTTAGCGGTGATATTAAAGATTTATTATATACATCTTTACCCTATTACACTTGCCTTTGAATAATGTTATGTCATTTCATTCAAACATAAAAACATTGCAAATGTGTGTTCCTGTGTCTTCCTGCCTTCCCTGAGATACTGGTCCTTTATATGACTAAAATAATCGCAGATCCTATATTCTGTTGGTCTTGATTTTGTTTAGTACCTTCAAGGATGCATACATATTATATGCACGTGTACATATTTTAAGGATACATAGGGATACACATATGTGCGTATATAAAGGTATACACACGTGCATCGTTCCCATCTCTGCTGCTTCCTTCCTATATAGAAATCTACATTTCCATTTTATCATTTCCATCTACCCAGAAGAATTCTTCTAAATTTTTTTGGGATTGTCCATGTTGGTTATTTCAGTGTTCGTATGTCTGAAAATATTTTGCTTCCTTTTTTTAACATCCTCATCAAAATATAATTAATGCATCATTAAATGCATCCAGCCAGCATACAGATCAGGATTTTCCGTGTACTCACAAAGCTGTACAGTTAGAGTGTTTCTGTCACCCTGAAAGGAGATTAGTTCTGCTTAGCTAGCGGTCATGCTCTGTTGTTCTGACCCCCCCCCCCTTTCTGGCCTTTGGTAATGAATAATCTAACGTCTGTCTCTGTAGATTTGCCTGTTCTGGATTTTGCATGTAGATGGAAACATGGCAAACATGGATTTTTGTGAATGATGTCTCTTACTTAACATCATGTGTTCAAGATTCACCTATGTGATAGAATGGTTCAGCGCATCATTCTTTTTTATTGCCAAGTAATACTCTGTTGTATGGCCGTCTGTTCTGTGCCTTCATCAGTTGATAGTGAAATTCAGTCAGACATGTTGATTATTTTCACCTTTGCGTGTTCTGACTAATACTGGGAATATGCGTGTATCAGTTTTGTGTGTATGGTGCTTTCATTTACCTTCAGTGTGCACGTAGTTATAGAATTGTTCTTATTTAGAAGTGTGTTGGTTATTCTCCACATATTTGTTGATTTCCCAAATTTGGGGATTTTTTTTGAAAAACAATCTAATTTCTTTAATGATTATACGAGTTAATTTCTTTTAATATTTGTAGCTTTCTGCTACTTTTAGTTCTATTAATTTTAAGTTATTTTAGCTTAATTTCAACTCAGTGTAGAAATTTACTCTGAACAGCTCTATTACCGTATCCCCTTGTGTGCTGCTGTACGTGTTACAATTATGCGTTGTAGACCTAAACATTTCTTTATGACTATTATTTTATACAATCATGTGGTACTTGCCATTTAAGTGACGTGCTTGTTGATCATTTCTAGTTCCTGTCGTTCTTCTTTTGAGGGAACAGTTAGGGCCGCTGTCTCCTGCGGTGTTCTCTGTCCTCACCTACCTCCTTTGAGCTCTAGCTGGTAAATACATTATTTGCAGTTTTGCTATTGGTAGGCATATTTAATTAAATATATTTTATTAACTATTATTACAGGGTCCAGAATGCAATTGCATACATAGTTTTATATAATTGCTTTTCAGACTGGTTAAAAAGGAAAGGGATGGGTTATGGCTTGGTGGCTAAGTGAGTGTGTTCTTAGCATGCAGAGGGCAATGGCTTTGGTCCACAGCACCCCAACAAAAAGACAACAAACAAGGCAAGAGAAGACACATGCGATTATACTATGCTTTGTAAGTACCTACTTGGTTGTCTTAATTAAGGCTCTTTGAGTTTTCGTTGTTTTTTATTTGATCAACTGTCTGTGACCTCTTCCTTTAACCTAAAGAACTGTGCTTTCATGAAAGGTGGGTCTGGTGCAGTAAATCTCTCCATTCTTGTTTGTCTGGAATCTGTATTTTACCCTTGTTTTTGATTCGTTACTGTGAATATGCTGGCCTTTTTGTTCCTGATTAAATCAGTTGTTAATCTAATTAAGATTACTTTGTTCATAATAAATTGTGTCTCTTGTTTGCAAGATTTTTTTCTTTGTATTTGAATTTTATCATTTGGGTATCATTTGGGTAGACAGTTGTGTCTACATGTGAATTCTTTTGTTTCCTCCTATCTGGAGTTTGATATGTTTCTTAAATCTACAGGTTAATGTTTTTCATCTAGTTTTATTTCCTTGAGTATATTTTCTACCTCTTTTCCTAACTCGTTTATTTCTGGTATACCCATGATGCACAGATTGATACTTTAATGATACATTCAATCTCTAAAAATCTGTTAATGTTCCTCATTATTTTCCTTCTTCAGGTTGCATTTCTCCATTGGTTATTTGATACTTCATAAATTTTTTATTCTACTGGCTCAAAATCTACTGTTGAGCCTGCCCTGTTTTCTTTTTTTCATTGTGCTTTTCCACACTATATTTCCTGTTTGGCTCTTTGCTTTGATTCCTATCACTATTGATAGTGTTTGTTTTATAGCACTTTATTACCGTACCTTCCCTTAGCATGTTAGATGTGGTTTTCTTGGGTTATTTAATTTGTAGTGAGTTTCTTGAAGTCTTTATCTTTTAAGGCCAACATGGGGTAACTCACAGGTTGTTTCTTTTGCCTCCTATTTTTTAAAATTTATTTGTATTTCATATACACATATAAATATATTTATTTCAATTTCATATATATGTTCCATGGATATATTTTCATTAACACCATCATACATAATGATAATGTGTTAGCTTTGCTGAAGTAGAAAACACTATGAGAATTGCAAAAGCCTCTTTCTGGGTAGGTCTCTGAGGCATGATCCTGGTCTCTGCCCTTGCACTGTGGCACTGTCCCCTGCTTGCTTCCCAGCCGTCGTGACTAACATCTTTGCTATGCCGCGCCGCCCTTCTGCCATGCGGACCGTAGGCCCAATGTCTACCCCTGGTGCATTAAATGTGGGTGTCAGGTATTTTGGGAAAGCTTACTAACACAGAAACCTGGCGCCAGAGAAATGCGGCTGTTGCTGGGATTGTACTTAACACGTGATTTAAGCCTTTGGAACTGGTTTGCAGCAGGTTGGAACGATTTGGCAGAGTAAACTAAAGAGGTGCTAGAGTGCTGTACAGAGAGCCTGATGGGTGATTCTGGTCAGAGTTTAGAGGACCAGACTGCTGACAAATTTAGACAGTACAAACTGGGGTCAGGAGGTTCTACTTGGGAATGAAGATTCTGTTGGCAAATGGATCAGGGGCCATGCATGTTACATATTGGCAAGCAAAACAAAACAAAACAAAACACTTTTACATTTTGTCCGTATCCTGGGATTTTGTGGGAATCTGAGATTAAGGAAAACGGAATAATTAATCTAGTGGAAGACTTTTCAAGCCAGCCCGGAATGCAGGCAGTGGGATGATAACTGCTGGCTTCTTTGAGCCAGATTCATAATGCAAATTGAGCAAAACATAGAGCAGAGATCATTGAAAAACTGCAATTTTATTCCCAAAGGAGCCATTTATAAAATTGTGGCCCAAAGCACTGTGCATTTCTGCTTTCAGGATGGGGACCATTAGAAAGATATAAGTATTTTGAAATGCGGCAAGAGAGATGTTTGAGAGCATTTTAGGTATATAAAGACCCCACCCATCCGAGGCTCAAGAGTGCAGGAATGCAGATGTGTCACCTGAGAAGGATTCCCTGCTTGAGAAGAGCTTCCTGGGAATAGGTTCCCTGGGACTCACTGTGCTTATCTCCCAGGTACTCATCCCTGCCACCAGGATCCGAGGGAAACTGGCCTGTACTTCCAATGACAACAGACACTGTCGTCATCTACCTGATGCTGGTTTTACCAGGATGTGGAGTTCGTGTATTATAGGCTCACGGAGGAGTCCATCAGATTTCAAATGAAGGCCTAGGAGGCTAGAAGGAGACACTGAGAGGACACTGGGTAATGCTGTGGAGATGAAGCCCAGGGTGCACTGGAGACTCCAGGAGGCTGGAGAGTACCAGGAACACGCAACATGTGCCAAAAAAGCTGCAGGCCACGCGTGGATCCAGCTGTGAGAGGCTACGTATGGGCCACACCACCAAGTGTGTGGGCTACAGCCAGCATGTCCATGGTGGCCGGGCTGCCTGCGCCCTCTGAAATTCCCATCTCATCACTCTGTCCCTGAAGGCCAGAAATGGAGCTATAGAACTTCATGTGTGCTCTGCTGTATTTTAGTTCTGTTCTTCTCTAGGCCCCATTTCTACCTTTTAGAATGGTAAGGTTACCTTGTGCCATTGTATTTGGGATTAGATAGCTTCTTGTTTTTATGGAGGTTCACAGCTAAGATTTTTCTTTGAGTCTCAGAAGAGAATGACTTAGAGTTTTGAAAACTATTGGAACTCTTGAAGGATCGAATAGAGAATTAGTGTATTTCTACTAATTGTGTGCCTACTAGTTGTGTACAAGGGAGTTGTAACATTATTTGAAATGTGAACTTGATACTGTTTTTGTTTGGAGATCAGGTACGGCTTGAGGTGGTATGTGTAACTGTCAAGCTGTAAGGGGTGCACTGTGACCATCAATTGTGACACGTCAACTGTCTGGATCAAGAAGTGCCTAGGGAATTAGCAAAGCCTCTGTCTGCATAGAGGAGGCCTTGCCTATGGTACTGGGTGTGGTTCTGGCTCCTTCCACCCTGCTGTTTTTCTCCTTTGCTTCCCAGCCACTGAAACTAAGAATGTTTGTTCCACCAGCACTTGTGCTGTAATCTTTCTGCCTTGGAGTCAGCCACCCACGGGCTTAATCTTCTAACGCTGTGAGCCACATTGAGCCTCTCCTTTAAACTCTGGGTTTCTCAGTGTTGGGAAAAGGTATAGATACATAAAATACAGCCTACATGTGTGTGCACGTGTGTATTTTTTTCAACTTGGCACATCAGTAATAATATCATGGTAACTCTAGATAACAGTTTTCTACTCTCATAGAATTCATGTTGCTTTTACTTGGTCTCTCTTTTATTATTTTTAAATTTATTTGACCACCTCTAGAGAAGTTTACTTCCAAGTAGGGAACCGCTAATATCTCTGTTCATATTTTTTACCCTTCTGTTGTCTTTCAGCATAGCTAATGCTATGCCTAGCATGATCTGCTTACTGGTGAATGCATGTCTTTAGTCCCCTTAACCACTTAGATTTTTCCCTCCATCCAGGTGTGTGTGTGTGTTTCAGAGTCTACCATCGCAGTTCATTAATTTTACATTTTCTCCATGTTCAGCAGGGACCAGTTGCTTCCGTGTTGCTTCTCTGTCACTCTTAGACTGGTGTAGCCCTGGTCACACACATCTTCTTAGATTACAAGGCTTCAAGTGCTTTTGTTTAAGGCCTTTTATCCTGAGAAGTTGCTGCTTGGTTAGAGTTATTTAACTTTCAGCTACATTTCAGACTGTCAGCTTCATCTCATTAATTCAGGGAATCAACTAACTCTTCCCGGGTGACTTGCTGTGAGCCTCAGGTGAGAACTGGGGCAGTTGTTAATTTGACTTGTTTCCATCCCTGGTAGTTCCTAGTCTCAATTCCAGTATGCTGAAACCCATAATTTCCGATATTTCCTTGCATTTTGTTTAGTTTCATATGAAGAACCAAGTCTGGCTCTGGTTACTCCACCTTGGGTGGGAACACAAGTAGTCATCTTGCTAGCTAAATTTGATGTTGGAAGCTAATTCTCTGTAGGCTCACTTTTGTAGACATTGGATTTCTTCTGGACACTTGGTTTCAGTAGCTACCAATTAATTTAGCAATGTCTTTTTAGCCAGATTTTACTGGAACGCTGTTAAGTCATATTGCAAGCAGGGATCTGTACTTAACAGTGCTACTTATACTAGCTTGATTTTCGCATCTTTGCATCCCAAAATGAAATGTGAACAGAAGAGCAGAGCTTCACACAACCTGCAGGCTGCAGATGGCTTGGGTAAGAATCATTCTTCTTCTTGAGAAGTAATTATTCAGACAACTCCATAGAGAGTAATCGTTTCTTAATGTATTTGTTTTTTATTTTGGAGTTTTATTTGCTTACATCTGTTCAGTAACATTTTACTCTGCACTTTTATGTCTGACACCTATATATGTCTACCATGAATTTATGTCTAACACTAAGAGAAAAAGCATCTTCTGTGTAGCTATACAGTTACAAAATTATCTTAGCACATGTTTCTTGCATTGGCATACCTCGGGCTTTTCTTGAGCTCCTGAAACTTTCAGATCCTCTTTGTGAGCAGTATTACGGTTAGTTACTGGAATGCTGGAAAATTCTAGGTGGAAGTCACAGGGGGCAGTGGAGGATGCCAAAGAAGGGTGGTCATCTGCATGTGATAAGGACTAAGCCAGGCACTTTCTTGGGGGAGGTCATGGGAGGAGAGTAGACTCTTCCACGGAGGTCATCCCAGTCTGGAACCTGACTCACAGAGATGAGTTTGCTGGGTGGGGCACTGTGCAAAATTCCTCCAGCAAGAAGCAGGAGGTCAGCATGTGTGATTGGACTGGTGGCCAAGGGCAGCAGTGCTACGGAGTCCCTGGATGTGGAGAGGGTGGCACACTGGGAAGTGCTGCAGACTCACATGGCCCGAGTCTTGAAGACATGGTGGAGGTTTGGGTCTTGTCCTTAGCTTTTCTTGGAACAGATGCTGGCCTTTGAGAAGTGTGAGCACCAGTACTGTTGAGATACATGAAGCTATATTAGTACAAATCTCAGACAATCTCAAGTCAACTCTTATTTCCCTATTTAAATTTAGAAAAAAAACCATCACAGTGACCAGCTACTGGTGACTCTGATGGTTAAGCTCAGCTGATTGGCCTGGAAGCCATCCAGGGGACTGGTAAAGCACACTCGTGAGTGGGCCATGAAGGCATGACTTTGGGTCCTGTGTCTGATGCCTGGCCCTGCCTGCGTGGGCTGCTACCCTGCTGTCCTTCCTGGTCACCACAAACTGTGCAATTTTACCTGTCCATGTCCTTCTTCTATGAGGTTTCTGCCTTGGAGCCAGTTGCTGGGACCAGGACCCCTGAAACTGTGGCGGATAAGCCATGTCCTTAAGTTGGGAGTGTTCAGTATTTGGTTTCAGCCATGGGCAAGCTACCAAATACAGTGATGCACAGGTGATATTAGGCTTTTAAAAATCATAAACTCTAGGCCTTCCACGTCTCTCCATTCCTCAGAGATTTGTTTACACAGTAGCAGTGAATTTGGTTGATACCAAGTTCTTGTTCAGAAGTCATACAGTGTCACCTCTATCATAGTCTTCCTTAAACCAAGTCACAAGGTCGATGTGGATCAAGTAGACTGCTGATGGGTGTTGTGGCGACCGTCAGTGTACCAACATAGGTTTCCTAATTTGGATTTGATCAATGAATGGAAACTTCCCATACAAGCTGCCTTCTACCAGCACATTATGAGAATGAGCATCTCCAGAAACCTACCAGCTATTTCCATTTTTAGTTCAAAACCTTGAGTGTAATAAGCAGGAGTAGCAGTGAGAGAGGATGACATTTGGTCTTCTAAATAGTAACCGGTCTTTCCAAATAAGTGATTTTGAGTTTTATACAGAGATGCATTTTCAAAAGGAAAAATCTTGGAAAAGGTTTGTTCAGTAAATGATATCCATTGTTTGTAATTTATTTCTGGAGAGTAATGGAAAGTATCTCTAAACATAGCACAGCTATGTGACACTTTTAGCAATTTGAAGTTAGCCTCAGGTAATCCCAGAATATGAACCATTTAAAGGTAATTTAGCTAAATAATTATATTTTAAGTACATTAACAGAAAAATTGCACCCAGAATCAGACTAAAAGTGCACGAGTAAGTTTCAACTTGTTAGAATACATTATAGCATCTATATGTGCTTCGGTGTTTAGCCTCTGTGTGTTCTGCGGTTGGATAAATGTGCATGCTAGAAAACAGTGACTAAGTTGTTTTTCTGCATTGAAGTTTAATTCACTTACCACAAAATATATCATGTTAAATTAGATAATTCAGTGGTGTTTTAGTATAATCAAAATTTGTGCAAACATCACCACCATCAAATTGTACAACATCTGTATAAGTCTGAGGGGAAATCTACTAGAAGTCACTTCCTATTTTTCTATTGCTGTTACCTCTGGCAACCACTAATCAACCCTCTGTCACTATAAATTTGTCTGTTCTCCACACTTAATATAAATGAGATATGTAATTTGATATGTGGACATCTCTTCCATAGTGAGTTCATAATTTCATATTCTGAAAATTTGGATTAAACATTCAGGGAAATCATTGTAATTGCTCAAAGAACATGCACATATGCTAAATTTGAATTCCAAAGACACAATAAATTTGTTTTTTCAAATACTGATGACATAATAATTTTGGAATTATTATCATTCAGAGGCTAGTCAAGAGGAATCTGGTATCCAGTGGCCTCGATTCATCTGTGCTAGTTTTGGCAGGCCTTGCTGGTGTCTATAAATAAAAACAATTAATCTGATTGTTTAGTTAAATTATCATATTAATTGCCTGATTCTTGGGTGGTGGCAGCTTTTATTTCATTTTTTATTTTTTCATTTCTCTTTTTTGAATTCTTCTTTCGCCACATCCTATCAATCATTTGCAAAGAGGCACACACAGATTTTTCTCACGTTGGAAGGAAAAGAAAGGAGGAAAATTAATGCAAGAAATGTTATCAGTAGAGCAGTATCTTGTTGACTTTCAGGTGTTGCTCTGAGCTGATGATACTGGCATCACTGCTCAGTGGTGACACTCAGATGATGGCATCATGAGTTCCAGCTGGCCTTTCCAGCAGCATTTGGCAAAAAGTTGGATCACAGGAAAATCTAGGATCAGTTTCTGTTCTCAGTGCAGCTATGGATCCCTTGGTATGTGGAACACTCCCAAAACAGAGAGGTGGGACTGGAAGGGAGGAGAATCAAGTTATAACCAAAACTGCTCACAGAAGATCCCTTCTCATAGGTCACTCTTGAGCTGCCTTGGGCATCTCCACTCAGACACCCACTGACTGGTGTGAGGCTACTGTAGGTTGGCACAAACAGCCCATAATTTTAGAGACCGAATACTGATAGAAAACCTTAAGAAATGTTCCATCAGTGTTGCCAGAGGTAGTGTTGGTTTACTTTTGGAGTCTATTCTCTTTTTCTGTCTGGGTTTTACTCCTTCCTAAGATAGATATGTAAATCAAAATGTACTAGTTATGTGATTCTATTTGTGTTTCTTCAAGGCATCAGGAAGACCAAAAAAATTATTGGGTTCAATAAGTATGTACATGTGTACACACTATTGACCCTCTGCATCTAATGGTTCAGCATTTCTAGATTCAACCAAGCATAGATTGAGAATTTGAGAAAACAATTATTTCTGTGGTAAACAAACATACAGTTTGAGAAAACAGTTATTTCTGTGGTAAACAAATACAAGTTTTTTTTTCTCATTGTTACTTGCTTATAACATATTGACATACCATTTACATTATTTCATGTATTATAAATTATCTAGAGATGATTTAAAGTATATAGGAGTATTTGTGTAAGTTATATGAAACTATTATGCCATTTGTGTAAAGGACTTGAAGTTTTGAAGATGTTAGTATTTATAGCAGGTCTAGAAACTAATACTCTTCCTATAAATGAGGAAAATACATATTTACATATGTAAGTATATAAATACACAAAAATTGTAGCCATATAGATGAACAAATTTGGGGAAGCCAATGAAGGATATAGTATGTATTTCAACTTCTATGTGCTTTGGTGTTATGGATTAAAAACTGGTGGTCAATTTAGTATTTGAATTAAATCAGCATGGTGCTGAGCGTAGATGTTCCACGTGAGAAAAGTTACTAGCATAAATAGAGATGTAGAGAAGGAGAAGCGAGGCATTGTGGTTTCTCCCATGTGTTACTATTTGAGCCATTGGTTTTCCTGGTGGAGCTTGTCATGACTAGCTTCCTCAGTGTGAGTCAACCATTGTCATTGGATGAGCTCGGGATCTTGTTGGTGAGAGTGGCTGTGATTCACTTTGGGGGAGCTCTGGTCCTTACATTGAGCATTGCTTCCTGGCTCTGGAGGGGAAGATGGGTGCCTTTTAATCTCCAGGACAAACTTGTCATGCTGGCTTTGTGGCATGTACTCAACTATTCTTATCATTGGAGGAGCTCAGGGTCTCTGTGTCTGTGCTGAGGATGGCTGTGGTGCTTTTCAGGACAGCCCTGGTCTTTGTTTTGAACATGACTTCTTGGCTCCAGTGTAGAACCCTCATCTTACCAGCACAGCTCCTTCCACCTGATGGCATAGAGTTTCTAGCTTTCACCACTGACCTTTGGGCTTTCTGGGCACAGATCCGTAAAAGAGACTGGTGTGAGTCCTTTTTATGGGCTCTGGACCTCCAGTTGGACTCGTGGGTGGCATTGTCATGGGCTCTGGGTCTTTAGTTGGACTCATGTAAGATATTGCTGTGGGCTTCAGGCCCTTGGCTAAATATTCTATGTCTTCAGTGTTATGGACATATTTCCTGCATTTTCTTGTGTTAAACTCTGGGTGACCATCATAAAATAATATTATAAATTCTGTGTCCTGATTCTAATTGTTCTCCTTACAACCCCCAACTACAATTGATTTGCCTATGACTTCATTTAGTGAACCTACTGCTAAGACCATCATCATGTTATAAATGTCAGTAAATACTAATTGGTATTGATCTTGAAATTAAGACAGTCCCCATCCAAAAGGCAAAGTGCATGGTCTAACAATCAAGACAAGTCCCATTTTAAGACTCTTATGTTCCAAACATGCATCATGTGTTTAGAATTGGAGCTAGATCAGAAAGGGCAATCATGAAGGGTTGGTCATGCCCCACTGATTTATTACAGGCATGCACTCACACAGAATTAAACATTTCCCTGGATATATACCTCATTTTTAGGATGGGGGTCCTATATTTTCCTTCTGACACCATGAATTGTCCCTCTACCTTCCTGTTCTGTTTTGGAGCCAGCTGATTATGGACTGAAACCTCCACAAGCTGTGAGCTAAATATAGCTTTCCTTCCTTAACTTTGAGGATTGGGTATTTTGTCTCAACAAGGAGAAAAAAGTAACTAAAATAGTATTTAGTACTAGGAGTGGGGTCATTGCTGTGACTATAGGTGACTGTGTGGTTTAAGAGTCTTTAGAAATGGCTTGTGGGAAGCAATTGGAAAGGTTCAGACATGCCAGCTGAAAGAGTAGAGCTTGTACATCTTAGACTGTAGGGAAGATTATAGTCAAATGTCAGAAGACCAATAGGCTGATACAAATCTGGCAGGTAAAGACCAAGTTCAGGAGGTCTCTGGTAGGATGGAGGACTTTATTTGCTGTTAGCCTTCAAATGATGTATATTATGGCTTGGCAGAAAGTTTTTCTGTATTTTTCTTGTGTCCAGAGATGTTGTCTGAGACTGAGATTATAGATAATGGACTAGTTAAATTGGCAGAAGAAATTTCAAGGAAGTCATATTGATGGCTATTGTTATGGGCTTTTAGTCAGATTTATGTTGAGAATAAAAAGAAAAGAGCACAGCAGAATGATTTAAAACCTGACTTTTGCTAAAAAGGAAGCTCTAGTACCATTGTGGACTGCAAAGGTAGAGCAGAAAAGATCTTTATTGCTAAGAAAGAATATAAATGATGGCCTGGGGGTATCATAAGGAGCAGCACTATTCTAAAATAGCCTCAAAATTGCAAAAGTGAAAGACTAATTTGAGAAGAAAGCCATGGAGCACCATATTCCAAAATGGTGGTGAGTGCACCCAATTTCCAAAATGGTGACAGCATAGAGAATTTATTACTCAGAATTAGATTCTGAACAGTCATAAATCCTACTGGAATCCTACTCCCAAGAGAGAAGAAAGCCTGAGAGCAGACCTTTGTGTCATCAATATGACACAGGTTTTAGTTACATGAAGAATGCAAGTGTTGTGGGATCAGCCAAGCATCCACCCAGATTTTAGAAGAAAGCCGGGGAGGCTACACAGTGTGTCCCTAAGAGGGCAGTGTGTGAAGCTGTGAGGGTGAAGCTAGTGGTGATGTGGAGACAACAGAAGTTTGGAAGAGCCAGGAAAATGGATCCTCTGAGGAAAACTGCAAGGAGGGAGCAGAACAGGCCCAAGAGAGAAGCTGTGGGAGCTACAAGCACCAAATGTACCATAGGAGTGGAGCCATTCAAGCTCTTTGGAGTTCACTGCTTTCCACAGATTACGATGCTGCACATGAAACTACAGGATTTAATGTTTGTCCTGTTAGATTTTGGACTTGCTTATGTCCCCTTCCTTTGTAACTTTTAGAATGGAAATATTTATCTTGTGTCACTGAATGCTGGAAGTGTTTAACTTTCTTTTCTTTGTGCAGAGGCTCACAACTAAGAGTTTACCTTACATCTTGGAGGAGACTTGGGACTTGTACTTTTCAGCAATGTTGAAACTGTTAGGACTCTGGTAACTCTTAGAGATGGACTAAATGCCTTTCACATAAAGTAATGTGCATGATTCTTTGGAGGGCCAGGGGTGGACTGCTATGGTTTGTATCTGGTTGTCCCTCCAAATCCCCATGTGGTCACGGGGGTCAGTCTTTTTGGAGGCAGTGAATCTAATGTTTGTGACTATTTCATTGTCTAGTGCTAGGATTGTATGTGTGACTGCTATGTCAGTCCTAGGGCATGTGGCCTGCATATACTATAAGGGAGAAAAAGAAGCTTCCTCTGCCTTCTTTGTGCTTGTTGCTTCTGCCACCATGAACTGTTGCCCCTCTACTGTGCCATCTGGCCTTGGAGCCAGCTGATTATGGACTAAAACCTCCACAAACTGTGAGCTAAATGAACCTTTCCTTCTTCAACTTTGGATGTTGAATATTTTGTCTCAGAAATGAGAGAAAAGTAACTAAGCCTGCATTTTTCCCATGCATACACAGTATCAATTAATCAAAATCAAAGAAGCCACCTCATGCTAGTTGTATTACACAGCTGCTCTTGCTTTCTAACTTACTGAGCTGCCTGCTTCTTAATTTTTATTAGTTCTCAGTTCAAAAACACATTTGATGCACTAATCTTTTTCTGAAAAATGCTCTATAACAATGTGTAGTTTTAGTGAGTGTATCAGTTTTTACTTTGTTCTGTACTCAAACTTACCTGTTTTATTTTCTTTCCTTCACTTGAGGAGTCTCTTAAGCAGCATATACAATTTCTGTGTTTTCCCTAATATGATAGCTTATTGTAGTATGTATGTCCATAATGATCTATTTGAAATAGTGACTGATACCTGCATATACCACTTCTTTTTACATTCTTCTCTCCTTGGAAATCTAGGCTTTTATATAGTATCATTTATTAATGATTTGAAGAATTTCCTTGATTAATTTTTATAGTAGAAATCTGATAGAGATGAAGTCCAAGTTTTATTGTGTCTGAATATATTTATTTCATCTTGATTTTTGAAGGACTTTTTTGAGTGTAAAGTTGGAGGCTAGTATTTTTTCAACATTTAAAAAATCTTGCATCATTGGTTTTTGATCTCTGTTTTTTAGTGAGTTATTAGATATCATTTTGATCGTTTTCTTTTTTATGCTGTGTAGCTTTTGGGCTATTCTTAAGGTTTTTTTTTTATCACTTTGATAATTATATACCCATATGTGGTTTTGTTTATGTTTATTCTTAGAATTTAAAGAATTACTTGCTCTGTACTTTATGTCTTCCATTAGTTCTTGACTATTATTACTTCAAAATTTTTTATTTCAATATCTGTTTTTCTGACTCAAATTAAACTTTATAACTTATAGATGTAACTGAAACATATGCTTATTCAAAAGCAATTACAGACAACTTTTAAAAATACAGGGTAGAATGGCTCTATTGTAGTGGACTCTTTTATCCAAGGTAGGCGTCTGTTTATACTATCCTCACTTTTTAGCTCAGTATTGGTATTACTTCTTCATACCATCACTCTCAAAACTTGTTTGATATCTGTTTCACCCATTATTACTTAAGCTCTACGAAAGTCGGGATCTCATAGCTGGATTGTGATCTTTTTCAGACACCTGAACTCTGGCTATCTCCATAGTCATCTGCTAAATTATGTGTTGAGTGATTGAAGATTAACAAGTGGGAAGGAAAGGATAAAGTTTACCACCTTTAGAAAGGAGGTGCACTAGTCAGCTTTCTGTTACTATAACAAATGCCTGAGGCAGTCAACTTGTAAGAGCAAAGTTTTATTTTGGCTTCTGGCTTTAGTGGTTCTAGCTTATGATCAGGTGACCTGCTGCTTTTAGGCCTCTAGTAGGGTGCTGGATGGCAGTGGTGGGCAGTATATGATGGAACAAAAGTGCTCACCTTATGGGTGAACACAGCGAGAGAGAGAGAGGGGAAGAGACCTCTCTAGTGCATGGTTAGCACTGCCCCATTGAACTAAAGATCTTTAATTTGGCTCCACCTCTAAAGTTTCCACCTCCAGCATTATTCCAAGCTGGGGACCAAGACTAAACACATGGGTCATGGGGGAGATCTAAGGTGCAAATGTCAGCATGAGGCTGTTAAAAGGCAAAGATTAATAAGACTCATCAATTAGATAGTAAGTTTAATAATTGTATGAAAATACCGTATCTCTCTTATCCATTCTGTGATAAATGGGAAAGTTATGCCTGCTTTTTTTATGGTTTCCTGTTGCATGTAATATTGGCTAGTTGAAGTGTTGAAGTTTTGTATGGCACACTTATCTGCATGTAAGGTCATTTTCCCATGCCTGGGAATTTCTCTGTTATTACTTCTGTAAATAGTCTCTATGTCGTTTGTTTTGACTTCTGCTTTCGATTTTTTTTTTTAAATCGGTACCAGGGATGGAACTTGCGACTGCCTGCTTACAAGACAGGTGCTTATGCCGCTGAGCTAAATCCCCAGCCCCCTTTTTAATTTTTTTTTTAATTTTTAAAAAATTTTTATTTTTTTGACTCTTGTTTTCTTGCTGACACCTATTAGTCTTAAATTATTTTTCTTTGTGTCATCTTGTAGCTGTTGAATTATTTCCTGGTTCCTTGTTATTTTTAAGAGATCTTTCCTTTCAGGACTTCTAGCTGCTATCCTGTCTGTAAGGTCTGAAAGTCTATCTTCAGTCTCTTTCAAGTGATTTTGTCAGCTTTCAATGGAGTTTTTAATTTCCTGGATATCTTTTTGAATCTGTTTCATGCATTGTAATTCTTTCCTGTGTTGTTCATTGAAGGTTTCCATCATTTTCCTGTGCTCTTCTTTTTTTTTTAAATCTGTGTCTTTGTTAGATATGCTCAAGCAATTCTTTTATTATGTTTGTCAATTCTGCTTTTACCTGAGGTATTTCTGACTTGATTTCTTTTAAGTCTCATGAAGTTGTTTCTTCACTTTAGCTGCTGTCCTTTCAGAGATCTGAGGTGTGTGACTTCCATTTTCTTCCATGTTGCTGTTTCCCAGCCTTGTTCTGTTTGGGCTGAGATCTGACATTGCCTTTTGCTCCTTTGACTTGACTCAACACATCAGTTCTAAGGCACTTCCCACACTGGCTCCCCTCTGCAGTGTATGGCAATGGGCCAGGCACCTGGGTTTCTCTGAATCCAGGTTCCCAGGGAGGCAGTGGGCCCTGGGACAAGACTCCCCAGAGCTGCATGCCTACACTGAGGCTTCCCTGATGGCCATGGGTGTGTGATGTGGGGCTGCTTCTTCTGTCAACCTGTGTGTGTACATGAGGGCCTCCCCGTAGTGGCAGGCACACAGGGGTGTGTCTGCATGGTTCTCCCAACCCAAGCTGGTTGTGTGGGGGAAGCAAGTGCGTCTGATGGCCTGTGGGTGCACAGGGCATATCTGTCTGTTTCTCCCCATCCATGCTAGTTACTTGACGGAAGCAAGCCTCCTGATGGCAGTGTAGGCACAGGAGAGCATCTGGCTGTTCCTCCCTGCCCAGTTGTTTATCTGAGGGAAATAAGCATCCAGATAGTAGCAGGCATGCAGGGGCTCATCTGGCTGTTTCTCCCTGCTCACCTGGCTGCCCACAGGAGGCAAGCCTTCTGATTAAACTGACAATATCTTGAATTCAGTTGCATATAATAGCTCAATTCATATAAAAGTGTTCCCTACATTTTATGCTATTTATAATGTAAATGATCTGTTTGTCAACATAGTTTAATAGGTATTTTTTGTGCTTTTGTTTCTTAAAATTTTATACTTACTTTAAAGGTGATTTGTATACCTGTATTACAGCCCTGTGATACTCAACATTTATCTATGTACTAACCTTGAAGGAGTTTTGTGTCTTTATTTGGTCTCTTACTGCTGTTCAGTGTCATGCTGCTTCTGTTTGAAGGATTCTTTTCAGTGTATGGGTCTAGTGTCCTTAGTGGTGAAGTCCATTAAGATTTGTTTACCTGTGAGTAGCTCTTAATTTTTGAAGGACAGATCTTACTGGTTACAATGTACTCAGTCAGGGGTGGGAATATAGCTCAGTAACACAGTGCCTTCCTGGAAAGTGTGAGATTGTGAATTTGATTCCTGGTACAAAAAACAAACAGAAAACCCAAGGACGTGTGCCTTAGCACCTCTGTCTTAGTGCACTGGATCAGGATGTTGTCTTTCAGTACTTTGAATATATCATCGAGCTGTGTGTCAACTGTTTCAGCCACAGTTTCTGCTCCGCAATTCACTGACAAGCTGAAAGGTACCCTTGGTACACAGTGGATCATTTTTTCTTTCATCTTTCAAGCTTCTCTTTATGACTTTTTACACTTTCTTTATGACATGTCTCTTTAGGTTTCTTTAGGTGGGCCTTATTCACAGCTTTTTAATCTTCCAAAGACTGAGCATGCCCATTTCTGGGCTCATGTAAGTAAGTTTTCAGCCCGGTCCTCACCTAAGCTCCTGCTAGCTTCCTCCTTTTCTTCCTCTTCCGCAGTGCCCTGTGATGTGCTGTTCATCCTGACACTGTCCTGTAGGTCCCTTAGGCTGCTGTCACTCTTTTCATTCTATCTTTTAGCACCTTATATTGGTAATTTCAAAGTGCTGTCTTTGAATTTGCTGATTCTTTCTTCTGCCTGGTTCAATCAACTTCTGGTGAATCTCTCCACTTTGTTATTGTATTTTGCAGCTCCAGTATTTCTCTTTGCTTTTGATTCTTAGTTCTTGCGTCTTTTCTGATACTGTGATTTTCCTGATTTCATTTGCTTTTCTGTGCTTTTCTAAATGGTAACTGATGATCCTTATCGCAGTTATTTTGGATATTTTTCCTTGTAACTTACATACCCCCGTTTCTTTAGAACCAGCTTAGGACGTTCAGTTTATTCACTTGATTACACCATGTTTCTTTGTATGTCTTGTTATCTTTTTCTGGAAATATGGCATTTGAAGAAAATCAGTGATGGAGTTTTTGTGGGCTCTTTTATACAGGAAAGACTTTGTTAGGGCTGAATATTGAATCTTTGCATTATAAGCTGTGATCTTATGACCCTTCTCCCTCCCAGGCACCACTGTAAGATCATTTGCCGAGTGCTTCATTGACATTAACATAATTCACCTAAAAGAGAATCTACCAAAAAGGTTAATTTTCCTTTGTTCCCTGGCAGGCCAGGGATTTAGCTCAGTGGCATAAGTGCCTACCTGGCAAACACATGGTTGAGAGTTCAATCCCTGGTTCTGCAAAAAAAAAATAAAATAAAATAAAAAAGAATCCTTTGTTCCTGTGTGTGTGTGTGTGTGTGTGTGTGTGTGTGTGATTGTGTGTGTGATTGTGTGTATTCTAAACTTCTAACTCTTAAGCTCTTTTTGTTTCAATGCATTTTGTACTTTCCACTTCAGGTAGTTAAAGCTTTCTTTTTGTATGTTCTTTTAATTTAATGAGATTTAAGAGCTCTAGCTGCCAAAAGTCTAATATATCCTGCAGAACATCCTGAAAAGTTCCTTGGAAAAGTAGGTGCCTAAGTGGCTGGCTTTACAAAGCCTTCTGTGTGGCATAATCACAGGTTTTGCAGTGTCTGGAGGCAGAACATGTTGTTAAATCCAGTGAAGCTAAAAAATGATGCTAAAGAATGAGCTGAAGTGTCATAGATGTTAGTAAAGCTTAGTCTAAAAGGAATACTGCTCTTAGGAGATTCAGGTACTATGCGTATAGTGTGTAGAATTGTGTTCGGGTCTTTTCCAAAGTGCAACAGCTCTTTGAAGCTCACATGACTTAGCTGTTCTGACACAGGTTAGGGGAGTTGATTCAAGTCAAAGTCATTGCTTAGGTTTTAGGTGACTGAATACACAATTTTCAAGGGGATGGAGTGCTTAGAGCACAATTCATAGTTCCACACGAAGAGGGTGGAGTCCATTTGTGAATGGTCAGTCATTTAGCAAAGCTGAAGGTGGCTCCCTTGAAATGACTGCAGATGCAACTCTCGTTTGCATAGAAACTCTTACGGTTTTGTTTATATTCCTCCCCGACAGAAATAGTCTGACATTGGCTCTTTCCTCTCTTCTGTTGGCTCCTGAGTGGTGATAAAGGGAATGTCCTTTTCTCAGAGGGCATCAGCTCTCTGGCTTGTGAACTGCCTGATTGCTAGTTCTGATCATTTCTTCCAAAAATGGATAAACTGATTTCTTTGAAAGATAAGTGAGCCTGTTTAACAAACACTGCACAATGCAGCCAGCACAACGTCTGACTGTGTAAGTGTTATACCCTGTACTTGAGATAGTAATTCCTTAAATGAAGGATTCACCACCACTAGGCTATGGACTGCAGCAGGAAGCCTTTCCCTGGATTTATAGCTGCTCCCCAGCATGCACATCAGCAGCCTGAATTCCAACTCCTGTCAGATCCTGGTGGCATTACAGATTCTCATAGGAGCACGAACCCTCCTGGGAACTGTGTGTGCCAGGAATCTCAGTTGCATTTCTTGTGAGAATAGGAGTAACAAATCTTACCAAAATGCAATAATAATACAGATAATGGGCACAATATACGCAATGCACTCGAATCATCCTGAAAACACTCCCTCTCCTCCATTTGTGGAAAAATTGTCTTCCATGAAACTCATCCCTGGTGTCCAAAAAGATGGAGATTGCTCTTTTGACTCACTGGACTGCATTCTGAGTCACAGGATTTTAACTCTGTGATGTATGTGTGTATTTGTGTCTTCAAGTCATAGTAAAAATAAGGAGAAGTGTTTCTTATTTTCCTTTGGAGCATCAGCTCACTAGAATCTTGCTTTTAGTTGCTTTGATTTGGCACCATAGCTAGACAGGCATCTCAGGGACATCAGTGATGTTGCTCATCACACATTTAGATTTATAGCCAAAATTTGACATTAAATGATTGAGGCGGTGTTTATATTTTCTCTCATATTTTTGCCATAAAATAAATTTAACTGTTACAAACTATCTTTAGAGTCATTTGCCATTAGCAATGTGCATTGGATAAATTTTCCTAGAAGTTCATGCAATTAAAGATATTTCATCCTTTGGGGATTTTGAAAGTAAGTCAAGCCCAGTTTCCACCACGTGTAGACATCCCAGGAGAAATTCCCGCTACCTCCCAAGCAAGATTTCAGGTGTGGTGCGTGAGTCATTAAGTAGGGCCCTGAACTACGTTCTCTCTGTCTGTCTGGCAGAGTATTAACACACCTGTTTCTGTCTCCACAGTAAAACCAACTGTAATTGACGTGGACATTTACGTTAACAGCATTGGGCCTGTGTCATCCATCAACATGGTAAGGAGCTGCTTTATTTTCTACTCTGATGGTTGGTGCACCCCTTCTCGCCTCCGTTCTCACTGTGGATTTCTATAGGCCCGAAGCTCACAGTTCACTTCTTACACTGCAGCACTTGTTGGTAGTGAAGTGGTCCTTAAAATGAAGAGGTAAAGCTTGTGACAGAACAGTGTGAAATTCTTTTGGTGGCTAAGAACTGTCCTGACCCCACCTTCTCCTCATGGGTGTTCATAGCACTTAGGTTTCGGAGACAGGATTGTGGGCAGTTGATTTTCCCTGACCTTGTTATTAGGAATGAATGTCAGTGACAGTTTGCTATTTTTAGTTCTTTTATTCAAATCCAAGAGATGTACTTTTAGTGTTTCTTAGAAAAGGATTCAAGATTTCCCGGCTTCTACATTTGTCTTCTGTTTGAACTCTGAGGGTAAATCCATTGCAACTTTTTGCTTCTGGAAAAATATAGAAACAAATACATGCCTTCCCTGAATCTGAGTGTTTCCGCAGGCTTAAAGACAGTTTAAACTTTAGAATTACTTTAGTGAGAAAGACTTCGTTCCTATGGCAGGTGCTTTGCTCCCAAGCCAGCGGTAGCGTGTTGGCCTGGGACCTCCATGCGATGGTGCATCTTGCTGTGAGGAGCCCCGGATTCCCAGGTTCCCCAGCAGGGGCTGTCACGAGTGCTGCTCCTACCACAGCGGCCTCCCTTTCCCTCACTGCTGTGTTTCACACGTGAGTTTGGGGAATGTGTGAGAACAAGTAGGAAACTGCCAAAATGCTAACTTGTGTGTCTTCTTTTTAGTGATCCGTGGATGGAAATATCCTCTCCAAAATTAGTAGCAGAATCATTTCTTTTCACTGCCAGACTTCAAAAGTTGTCTTTCTTTCCGTTTGATGCTATGAGAATTCCATGTAGGGGTAAAAGATATTTATGAGTGACTGTGTTAAAAACAACCATCTCAAGGGTGGGCGTGTCTACCTTAGTGACAGAGCGTATGCTTAGCATATGCAGGTCCATGGTTTGAGCACCCCAAAACCAACACCACCAAAAGCCCACTGTCTGCATGGCATTCACACTCTGGGATGCAGGGGTGAAATGAACAGAGGAGCAGAACTTCGCACAACCTGCAGGCTGCAGATAGCTTGTGTGAGAATCACTCCTTTTCTTGAGAAGTAATTATTCAGACGACTCCTTAGAGAGTAATCGTTTCTTAATGTATTTGTTTTTTATTTTGGAGTTTTATTTGCTTACATCTGTTCTGTAACATTTTACTCTGCACTTTTATGTCTGACACCAATATATGTCTACCATTCATTTATGTCTAACACTAAGAGAAGCTGTATAGTTACAAAATTATCTTAGCACATGTTTCTTGCATTGGCATACCTCGGGCTTTCTTGAGCTCCTGAAACTTACAGATCCTCTTTGTGAGCAGTATTACGGTTAGTTACTGGAATGCTGGAAAATTCTAGGTGGAAGTCAGAGGGGGCTGTGGTGGGTGCCAAGGAAGAGTGGTCATCCACAGGTGATAAGCCAGGCACTTTCTTGGGGGAGGTCATGGGAGGAGAATAGACTCTTCCACGGAGGTCATCCCAGTCTGGAACCTGACTCACAGAGTGGAGTTTGCTGGGTGGGGCAGTGTGCAAAATTCCCCCAGCAAGAAGCAGGAGGTCAGCATGTGTGCTTGGACTGGTGGCCAAGGGCAGCAGTGCTACGGAGTCCCTGGATGTGGAGAGGGGGCACACTGGGAAGTGCTGCAGACTCACATGGCCCGAGTCTTGAAGACATGGTGGAGGTTTGGGTCTTCTCCTTAGCTTTTCTTGGAACAGATGCTGGCCTTTGAGAAGTGTGAGCACCAGTACTGTTGAGATACATGAAGCTATATTAGTACAAATCTCAGACAATCTCAAGTCAACTCTTCTTCCCCTGCTTAAATCTAGAAAAAACCATCACAGTGACCAGCTACTGGTGACTCTGATGGTTAAGCTCAGCTGATTGGCCTGGAAGCCATCCAGGGGACTGGTAAAGCACACTTGTGAGTGGGCCATGGAGGCATGACTTTGGGTCCTGTGTCTGATGCCTGGCCCTACCTGCGTGGGCTGTTACCCTCTGTCCTTCCTGGTCACCACAAACTGTGCAGTTTTGCCTGTCCATGCCCTTCTTCTATGAGGTTTCTGCCTTGGAGCCTGTTGCTGGGACCAGGACCCCTGAAACTGTGGCGGATAAGCCATGTCCTTAAGTTGGGAGTGTTCAGTATTTGGTTTCAGCCATGGGCAAGCTACCAAATACAGTGATGCACAGGTGATATTAGGCTTTTAAAAATCATAAACACCGGCCCTTCCAACAAATGGCAAGGAGTGACTTTAATCCAAATGGCCTGAGGCACTGTAAGCCCTTCAGCACCAAAGAATATTCTGTGAGCTTCTGATGCACACACATCCAAAGCAGATGCAGCAAGTCATCAGGGCTGGGTTTTTAAATAGAGATTGGAGCATGAAAGTTTCAATTAAAATACTTATTTAAAAAGAAATTAGGTTGAAGGTCCTGAAATTCCATTTAGCTCCAATGTTTTACTTCCCAGACTCTTTCTCTATGATGGGGAAAGAGTGGGCCAGTCAACGTGCTTGCCTATTGTGAGGCTGAAGTAGCTGTTTGGGAAACACCAGATCAGCATAGCAGCTTGGTTCCTTTCAGGAGTGACACGTTATCATCAGTTTTCAGCAGAGCTGAAGTTGTTCTAGGTCCATTCTGTGTCTAGTTTCATGAGGAAAAGAATACATATACTAATCTTATTCAGCTTAGAGTAACAAAGCGGCGTGAAGGGGCTTGTTTAAAGGAATAAACACACATTTAATAAATAATTCCTATGTTCTTTGTGGGTGACTCTGTCTCTCTTCGTTCATCCACAAAATATGCTGTCAGACACTGGGCTGTGTGAGGCCGAGACACCCTGAACTGTGTGGTGTTCTGGTCTGGAGACGCAGCTCCACGGATGCATCAGATGTCTAGAGCTCAGTGCTGCACAGAGCTGTCCAGCCCCGACAGGGAGGATCTTGGGGACGCTCTGGGAGGTCCCCAGAACTGCAGAGGCACAGACCTCCGTACTGCTGTTGAAGGCTGAGGATTTCTTACCTCTGTGCTCAGAAGTCAGAATGTTAGAGGGCTGCTCACAGTGCTGGGCTTTTCACATGCACCCACTGTGGCTGTGAAGCCAAATGACACAGTTTAAGAAATGTAAATCATCAAAAGTGAAGCTTGGACCTTACAACAACAGAGAAAGAATTCAAAAGTCAAGGGCTGACTGTAAGTGGGTATTGGGATTGGATGAGCTATGAAAAACAAACAAACCAAAAAGAATGAAAGAATAAATTACTGTGTGAAGAATATATTATAGAAACAAGCACCTTTTAGAGATGAGGTGATTTTTATTGGGTTTTGGCCATAAAGCTAGTATCTCATAAGATTCTATTTCTCCCCAAACAGCCAATTAACAATCAATAAATGAGGAAAGCCAATGGCCATTTCCTCATATTCCCTCTCTATCCCAGCTTTTTATTGACATCATTAATCCTGAAGATTCAGTTTTAGACCTTCTTCATGTTAAATGAAAATGGAATTGCATTTCAATCCACTGTGTCATAGATTGACTTTGTTTTCTTCACCTTTAGTGCTTTGCAGTAATTTTAGTTACCCAGGCACGGGCCAGATGGGATATAGAGGACAGTCATTTACAGAAAGCTTTACTATCATTCTCCGTCGGCATCTTTGTGACATACCTATGTGTTCAGAGCTCCCGTAGAAATCCTCCATGGTTTGTTTCAGGGTGGCACAGACTGCTTGCAGGTTAGCTCAGAACTTTGTCCTTTAAATATTTACTTTAATCTGTCTTTTAGGAAAGGAAAGAAAAAAATTATGCTCCAGTACTAATTCTGTGCTGTCAACCTCATCTAATTTTTGTGAGATTCTAGTGGCGAATGTATTAGTTGTTGCTCGTGTTTATGGCAGGTTAACTGACGCTTGCTGAGATCTCGGAATGAAGATTCTTGCATGACCCTTTCCCTTGGTGGCACACTGGGCCTTGGAGCCCAGTCCGTGTGCGGTATAGCAGCTGGATGTATCAGCAGAGCTGCTGCTCTTGCTAAGCATTTGAGATGGAAAGACCAGCATGAGGCCAGTGTTGGGATTGCTGTGCATTAACAATTTAGTGAACTAATAGATTTCATTTGATGAGTCTTTAAGTTGGAACAGAAAGTACAGAGGATTTGTCTGCCTTTCTTCTCCATATGTGTGACATGCACACACACACTTTCCCCTTTTTAGCATCTTTGCATTTATGTGATGTTTCTGTTACGATCAGTAAACCTGCCTTTACACATCATTGACCTGGAAGCTCATAGTTTACATTGGAATACTTTCATGGTGTTAGGAATTCTGTGTGTTTGACAAATATAAAGGACATGTGTCCACCACTATAGTGTCATATGGTATGGTCCCCTGTCCTGGAAACCTAGACAGATGCCAAGCAGCCATGTCCCGATTAAGGCCTGGAGAACCGTGGAATGTCAACTTCACTCCAGAAAGGCTGGTGATTTCTGGAGGAGATCTTTTGCTGTGTAGAACTTTCCTGATGGCACCTAAGCAGTTTTGGTTGTCTTTGCATTTGTTCTGCCTAAGGTTCATTGCAACTTTTGTATTTTGATTACATGTATTATGTTTGAAAAATGTTGTTCATTTCATTTCTTTTTGATGGACTTATAATAATTATATATATTTATGAGGTACAATGAGGTGGTATATTCATGTATACATTGTGGAACTATCAAAGAAGGGTAACTAGTGTATCTGTGACCTTAAATGTTTATGGCGAGCACATTCGTAGTAGTCAGGATATGGAATCAACTTCAATTAGCCTGAGTGTCCATCAGTGGATGAACACATAAGAAAACATGGTATACATGTACACTAGAGTAGTATTCAGCACAAAAAGGATGAAATTCAATCGTTTGTGAGAACATAAAGCTGGTGGACCTGATGTGAAGTGAAATAAGCCAGGAACAGAAAGACACATACCGCCTGCCTACATTGTTAGGTGGAATTTTGAAAGGTTAATCCTTTTTTATCAGTACATTTGCAGCAAATAATGATTGCAGTATTGTGGCAGGCAGATGCTTGCAGTACATCTTAATTCTTTTTCTTCCTTTATTTTTATCACTACATTTTTCCTTCTTCCTTCAAACCATTGGTCCTCTTCCCACTTGTAAAAGCCATATTTATCATTTTTTCATCTCCTTCCCCCCATATTCATATATGTATCAGTTTCTCATATAAAAAATTATGTAGTACTTAAGCTTGGGTGGCTGACCTGTTTCCTGCAACATTATGGTCTCAGGTTGTATCCATTTACACATGAATGGCTCAGGGTTGTCTTTATTTCTTTATGGCAAAGTAGTACGCCACTGTGTATAGACACTACATTTCCTTTTTTCATCTCTTGATGTGCATATCGGCTGTTTTGAGCATTTAGCTATTATGACTTAAGTTGCAATAAACATGTACTATTTAAGGAAGATAGGAAAAATTGATTTTGTAGGATAGCAGTTGCCAGGACTGAGAGGAGAGAAGGGAAGGGAAGGGTGATAGCTCCCCAACAGGCACAGGACACAGGTCAGTAAGAAGACTGAGCTCTGGCTTTTTGCTGCACAGCAGGGTGCAAACTGAAATAATGCATCGTACCTTTCACAATAGTTGAAAGAAGGAACTTTGAATGTTCTCATCACAGAGAAATGGCTATTATTTCTTATATTGCTTCCATATCATTTTCTCTCTTGTTCACTCCAGGCCAGGAAGGTCTGCCTCATTTTTAAGCTTAGATAGAAAAAAACCATTTTATTCTAAGAATGCAAGGAAGTAAATGGGGGTAGACACCCAGATAAATTTTCCTGGGAGATCTTTTGCTCTCAGAAATTCCCTAATTTCCTTTAGATCGCTGAAGATGAAAGAGCTTCCTGGAGCCCATCATTTCCAGTTTTTCCTTAAGAATTATGAGACTTTGGGCTTGCTTCCCTCAGGGAACCAGCATGGGCAAGGACAAACAGCCAGCCATGCTGGCACCTGCAGCTGATGCTTGTTTCCTGCAGGCAGCCACTGTGGGCCAGGGGAATCTGACGAACACATCCCTATACACCTTCCACCACTGGGGAAGTCCCAGGTGTAGCCACACAGGCTGAGAAAAGAAGCAGCCCCGCCACCATGCAACCATGGCCACTGGAGAAACTTTGGTGTAGCCTCATGGGTGTGGAGAAACCAAGCCCATGCCCTACTTCATCCCTGCGAACAGAGAATCCCAGGTTGCAGGCCCACTCCCTGCACTGTGGATGGGTAGCCAGCATGGGAAGCACCTGGGACCCCACAACCCACTCATGCAGAAGAACCCAGGAAAATGTCAAGATGAAGGGGCAAAAGACAATCTCTGGGCTCCAGCCCACACAGAACAAGTCCAGAAGACTTAGACACGGAAGACAGTGGAAGTCACACCCTGAGATTCCTGGGATGATGGCCGCTGAAGTAGGAAAACTACTTCACGAGGCTGTAAAATAAATCAGAGCAGAAATAACACCGCAAGTCAAAGAAGTGATAAACATAAGAAAAGGGTTGCTGAGCAATCCAAAGACTAGATTTAAACAATAGGAGCATAGGAGAATGAGGGAAATCTTGAATGAACATGTATAGAAGACTTGGAATGCATGAAACAGACTCAGAGACATATCTAGGAAATTAAAAGCCCCATTGAATGGTGGTAAAACTGCTTGACAGAGACTTTCAGGTCTTGAAGACAGGATGACAGGTAGAGATCATGAAAGGAAAGATCTCTTAAAAATAACAAGGAGCCAGGAAATAACAATTCAGTGGCAGCAAGATGACACAAAGAAAATAACTTAAGAGTAATTGTTGTCACCAAAAAGCAGGAGTCAACACAAATGACATCAAGAGACAATTTACAGAAGTAATAGCAGAGAACTTCCCAGGTATGGGAAAAGGGAATGAAATACAGGTAAGGGAGGCATGGAAAACTCCAAATAACCAGAACCAAAATAAATCTACACCTAAATATATAATAATCAAGATCCCAGAAATTCAGCACCAGAACAGAATATTAAAAGCTGTTAGAGAAAAGAGACAGATCATCTATAAATGAAAACCAATCAGAATCACAGCAGACTTGTCAACACAAACCATCAAGTCAAGAAGAGTTTGGAGTTAAGTGATTCAAATCCTGAAAGAAAACCACTTCCATCCCAGATTGATCTACCCTGCAAAAATGTTTTTCAAAACTGATGGAAAAATAAGATACTTCCATGATAAAGAACGGCTAGAGGAATTCATGAATACCAAACCAACCCAACAAAGACCACTGAAAGATATTCTAGAGAGACATAGTTCCAGGAAGAGCAGCAGAGGGAGATGCCAAACAGGGCAGACAGTTGAATGAAGGGCAGAAGTGAGGGGTTCAACAGCAGGAGGACGGCACTGCAGAGATGAACCAGTGCATCCTGGTTGTAACTATTAATGTAGATGACTTCAGCTCACCAATCAAAAGAAACATAAGGAGAACAGATCAAGAAATGTGATGCATCTATATGATGTATACAAGAAACACATCAGAAAGAAATTCACAGACTGAAAATCAAAGGAGAGAAAACAATGTTACATGCAACAGGAAACTAGAAATAAGCAGGAATAGCTTGCTTATCAACTGCAGAATAGATAAGAGAGATACAATATTTTCATATAATGGAAAATCACTCAGCTATAAACAGGGAAAGTCTCAAGGCTCTTACAGATATATGGATGCAACTTGAGATGATGCTCATGGGTGAAATGGGTCAGGCTCATATGGGTGAAGATCGGTTCATCTCCTAGTGTAAAAACTGAAGGCATTAGTGGGATCCAAAATGTACAATAGATACTATGAAAGTGATAAGGGAGGAAACATTTAAAAAGGGAAATTGCTAACCATTGTTAATTTCTTATTATCTTGTTTGAATTCCTGTATCATTTTCATTGTTTTGTTAGGCTTTTGTTCTGTCATGCTTTGATTTCAGTAGTCTAAGAACACTGAAGTACGTGTGATAATAACACAGGAGACCTTCGTTAGCAGCCTCCCTTCAGTTGCATGAGTAGCTTATTTTTCTTTGCATCTTGAACCTTTCCACTTCAGCTGGGTTTGTCACAACCCATTTTTCACAGCACCAGCAGTATTATGCGCCTCCGGAAAGGACTTCTTTCTGTTGCATAAAGGAGACCTTTTTCTTTTTTTTAAATTTTTAAAAAATTTTATTTAAAGAGAAAAAACAGAAAAAGGGTAGAAATAATACATAATTTTAAAAAATAAACTAAAAATCCCTAGTTGATAAATTACATATTGTGCTCTTAGAAATAGCTGTTCAAGTTACAGAAATAAAGCACACAAAGTGGACATTCAAACAGTGAGACTGCAAACCGTTCTGTTCAATGATCCAACAAAAACTTAGTAATATGGTCATCAATCCTGCACACTTAAACATACATGCAGTTATATCCTTTAGAGCACTTTCTTTTCCTCTCTTTTTTATAGTAGCAATTACACATTTTGGGTTTTATTATTCCTACAGTTCTTATTACTTTTTACACTAGAGATACAATGTGATATTTATAAATATGATTCTTATTTATTTCAGTAATGAGGATTGTCTCAAGTTGTCTCCATTTGCCTATGAAGGCCTCAAGATTATCCTTTTTATAGCTGGGCAATATTCTATTGTATAAAAATACCACATCTTTTTCATCCACTCTGTGGTTGATGGGCATTTTGGTTGTTTCCAAGATTTAGCTATTACAAATTGTGCTGCTATGAACATGGGTGCACATGTATCACTGTGATATAACCTTTTCAGGTTTTCTGGGAAAATACCCAGGAGAGGAACAGCTGGGTTGAATTGTACTTCCAATCCTAGTCTTCTAAGAATTCTCCCTACCGATTTCTATAGTGGTTGCACCAGTCTACACTCCCACCAACAGAGGAGCACTGTTCCTTTTTCCCCGAAGTCTCACCAACATTTACTAGCAGTTGATTTCTTGTTGGTAGCCATTCTTTCTGGATTGAGATGAAATCTCAATGCTGTTTTAATTTGCATTTCTTGAATGATCAGTGATGATGAATATTTCTTCGTGTATTTATTTGCCATTTGTATATCTTCATTTGAGAACTGTGTGTTCATCTCAGATGCCCATTTTTGGAGAGGTTCTTTGAATTTGGGGGGCTTGATATTTTCAATTCTCTGTATGTTCTGGTTGTAAGTACTTTGTCTGAGGGGTTGCTAGCTAAAATTCTTTCCCATTCTGTGGGGTTTTTTTTTTTTCACTCTGTTGGTGATTTCTTTTGAAGTGCAGAAACTTTTTCAATAATATGAGATCCCAGTTGTTGATTCTTTGAAATGTTTCCTGTTCAGTTTGCATTTTGTTCATGAATTCCCTGCCTACCCCTATGTCTCCAAGATTTCTACCTACCGTGTCCTCCAGTAGATTTAGTGTTTCTGTTTCAGTATTTAGGTCTTTGAACCATTTAGACTTTAGTTTTGTGCATGGTGATAGGCATGGGTCTAGTTTCAGTCTCTGGCATGTGGAAAGCCAAATTTTCCAACACCATTAGCAAAGAGACTATCCTTCTTCCAGTGAACATGTTTAACCCCTTTGTCTAATATCAGCTGGCTGAGTGATTCCTTTTTCTTGAAGGTAAGTTGGATTAGGACTTCCTGTTGAAATGTCTGTAGACTCTCTTCTCTCTCATGCTTGCAGAGACTGGCTTGCACAGAGGCAGAGTCAAGCATGGTTTTCTCTGCCCAGAGTGCTCAGCAGCTGTGGGAATAGGGCAAGGAAGCTTGAGTGAACATGCCAAGGCTTTGCTGTAGGGGCTGAGACACTGTGACAGGGGCTTGCGGATGACAGGTCATGTGTACCTTTTCGAGAAATCTCTATAGTAGCAGCGCTGAGGGTGAAAGTGGAGGGTGGCGGGAGGCACAGAGGAAGTCGTGAAATTTCTGGGCCAGAGTTGGAGAGCTCCACTTCTAAACAATGGTGAAGATTTGAGAAATGTGACTGCCAAGACACAAATGCCTGTACACATTAAGAAGGAGAGAAGTCAAGGGTGACTCACTTCCTAAGAGTGTCTTTTAGTCCAGTATATATTATTAAGCCCTCACTGTATGTCAGATGGTGAATTGCGTGATGGGAACACAGTAGTGAACAGACCATAAAAGGTCAGCGTATTTATGAGATCTCAGCACTTGTGGGGTAAGAGAAGCAATAAGCAAACATGCACAACATTATGTGGATGGTTCCAGGAAGAAACTAAACATGAGGCTGTGATCGCACCATAAAGATTTCCTTATGGGATTTGGAGAAGGGAGGAGAGGGGAGGGAACCTTGATGAAAATTCATATGTGTCAGAACCCACAAGGACTTCATAGACCACAGAATGTGACTGCGTTTTACTCTCAGTTCAAGAGGAAACCCGGAGAAGGTGTTAACAGGTAGTTTGTGCAGTGTGCTTTAGACTTAAAGTAACACCGCCCCTGACTATGCAAAGGACTGAAACTCCGGCCTTGCCCCAGGTCCTGCAAGGCAGCAGACTGCATCTGTGAATCCTATGGATGAAATATTTTATAGTTTGGGTTCTGCCCCCCAATCCCAGTTCATATGTTGAAATCAAATTCTTCCGTATCTTAGAATGTAACTTTATCTGGAAATAGGATTGTGACAGATGTAATTTAATTAAGATGAGGTCATACTGGGGTTGAGTAGGCGTCCACTCAGTGTGACCAAGTGTCCTTATGAAAGAGGGCAGTCCAGACCCAGGTATGCACAGTGGAAGGGTGAAGAGTGGGAGCATGGGTGAAGACCTTGGGGAGCAGCATCCAAGAGACAGGGAACCCAAAGATGGCCTGCAAACTGCCAGGCGCTGGGGGAGGGCCTGGGCAGATTCTCCCTCACCGTGCTCATGATACCTTGGTCTTGCGCTGTGGTCTGGAACCTTGGTCTGGAACTGTGAGCCATGTATTTATTACCGCAGTCCTGGTACTAATAGCCCTGTATTTGCAAGGTGTGCCGAGTTCGAGAAGGCTGCTGCTTCGTGCACGTAACTGCCTCACTGCTGGCCTGGGAGGCTGCAGCTGCCTCCCCACATTTCCTTCTCAGGACCCAGGGTCGAAGCTGGACTAGGTGCTGCAGAGCAGCATGTGGTGTCTGTTTGTGGAGCTGCTTGGAGGTTTCATGAGCTCTCAGTTGAATTCTAGTTCATGCTGTATGTCCTAGTTTCATGATTATCTCAGATCAGTTCAGAGAATTATGACGAAATATCTCAGATTGGGAATGGCATAGGTAGCAGACATGCATCACTTACAGTTCTGGAGTCCACGGTCAGGGAGCTGGCACATTCAGCCTCAGGTGAGGACCTGCGCTCTGTCTTAATCCAGTGCCTTCCAAGTGTTCTTGTACAGTAGGAAAGGCAAAGCAGCTCCGTCACCTTGACAGGAAGGGCAGTCATAGCATTCATGAGTGGGGAGGCCTCATAACCTAGTCACTTCCAAAAGACCCTGCCTCTTACCAGAGTCCTACTAAGAATTAGGATCCAACCTATGAGTATTGGGGTGGCACTAACACCGGACCACAGCAGACTCTGAGTTGGGGACTATGGTCACACCTTATGGTTAGGAGCCTAAGAAATGCCTCCGCAACATCTGCTGAAGGAGGACTTGAAGCCAGGGCCCAAGTCTATCACCATCTGGCCCAACAGTACAGGCGTCTGAGATGCAGCTCCATTCACCTGCTCTGCCGATCTCTGGAGGTACAGGGATGACAGGGCGAGACACCAGGTGCAGCTGTGGTTAAGAGCGGGGAGAAGGCAGCGTGAATGTGCCTCCCAGGAGGAGCCACTGGTGGTCACTCTGCGCCCTGTTTCATCTTAAAGTGAGGTCTTTGAGGATCATGTGTCCCCCATGATGTCCCCCATGTCACAGAAAGCAGCATGCATTACAGTACCCTAAACTGTTGTGGTGGGCTGAAAAGGACACTCCCATTTGGTCTGTAACCTCTGCCTTCCGATCCGTGTGTTCCACAGAATTTAGTCTCTCTCAGTCCTCAGTCTGCACAGATGTGTGATTTAAGACTGGCTTCCAGGAATGGGGTGGATGGTGTGAAGCGCCTAAAAAGCTGAGCAGCTTTACGGAATTGAAGTGGGGTGACCCTTGCTAGGGGTGTAAGTTGGAGGGCAGGAGTGTCGCCACCTCTGACACCAACACATCCTGCCATCTGAACAGCTCCAGGCACATAGCAGTGTCCACACAGGCTGCTAGAAGCTCCCGCCTGTGCCCTGTGAGTGTAGCTTTGAGAAGCCCAGAGGCTCACACCGCTGTTCAGTCTTGGTCCCTCTGGTAATAGCTGCTATCGGTCAGGCTGGACACATGCCCCTCATAACAGGGCTCAGTAGGTGCTTGTGTATACACGTGTCCTCCTCACCTCACCGTGTGGTTTGGAGGGAGACTCAACAATGCAGGCAAGAAAACAGAAGGAAATACAGGCACCTGGCGCTCTGTTCTCACCCACTGAATCCCTTCAGGCTGCTAGAATAAGTTTCTGGAAATGATGCCACAGTTGAGTACGTGTCAGTTAAATATGGAATTTTTCTCTCAGAGCTGCTTTGCTGTGACTAAAGATTATTTTTCTGCCGAAGCATCTGATATCTTGGCATTTAGGGGTAGAAATGATCACAAACAATTTCAGTTACGGGTTATGGGTATAAGTTATATTAGGTTGTGTTGGGGTCTGTGCCTGATCCCCAAGCCCCCAAATGGGTGCATGGCAAAGGCCCAAAGGAACCAGACAAGCAGCACAGTCTTTAGTGCTCCAGGAGGACTAAAATCCTCTGCAGAGCTTGTAACTCTGCTGGCCAACTGACTGACTGATCCTGGGCAGCCCGTGTTTAATCAGAACAAGCAAGGAGTTGAGTGAAAATGCAGGAAACCTGAGCAGGATCTTGGGAGGGGTTCAGGGACCCCTCAAAGCAACAGATGATGCTAATTAAGGAAAACTATGCAGAAAGTGTCCAGGTGGCCTCAGCTGTGGCCTGTCTCGCCCCTGACGTCTCCTGGTTCTCAGGTCAGCAGTGCCTGGCCCTGCCCATGTATTCAGCTTCAACGGCTCCAACAAGGTCTTATAGGAATTTTCCCTGTTAAACAGAATCCACTAAGCATGGTATAAATAAGAGTTATTTTATTTATTTGTGGTACTGGGGATCGAACTGATAACCTCACACTTGCCAGGCAGGTGCTCAAGTAAGAGTTACTTGCTCAAGGATTCATACTCAGTTCCGGTGTCCTGTGGCAAGGCTTGTCCCTCCCCCCACTGATGTTTGGCCAAGCACAGAATCCTTGCTGCACTGAGCTTGAGATGTGGGAGCTGGGCTGTGGGGTTGCCTGATCCCTACACACTGGGAGTCTTTCACTAAATAAGTGAACAGAAGAGCAGACGACCAGACAGCCAGGCAACAGCTGTCTTGCTGCCCAGCACCATGCTCAGCAGGTATGGGCCAGGGACCACTGCAGGGGAAAGCTGAATCCAATGACCTGGATTCCATGAAAGAGGGAGATGTTGGATAGATGTCAAAAGGACCAAATCTACTGTGTAGCTCAACTTAAGTTAAATGTGGTGTTTAGTCACACACACACACACACACACACACACACACACACACACACCTCCAGGAAGCGCTGGATGTCCTGTGTCAGCTGTTTGTAGACTAAAGGAGGCAAAAGTACACTCTCAATGCCTGTTTTAAAGTCAGTGTCAGGTCTTGTCGGGAGGGGACACTGCCATCACATTTACCTCCAGGAGCCCCGATTGTGAGGCCTGGGGTCCAAGCTGTCACGGAATCTGATAGTGGAGCCCGTTAGACTTATTCAGCCACGTGTGTGTCCAGTCTTCCCGGGAAGTTCTTCCTCACAGAGACACTGGCTTCTCTTTCCGCTTCGCAGTCCTCACTCTGTTCCCGTGGTTCTCCTTCCCTTGTCTTTGCCAGTTTTGCTTTGATCTTCCATTGGCCCCACTGCCCCACGTCTTCACGCCGAGAGCTGTCCTGCGGCTCGGCATGGCGGAGCAGGGCTGGCCCAGGAAGAGGAGGCGCTTACCTTGGCAGGAGCAATCCTGTGGATGCAGCTGCATCTGTTGCATTTCATGCCACTGAAGGGTCCTTGCAATTGTGCTAGGAGACAGAGCTGGGCGGATTTACTGCCTGGACCTTTGCTGTCCTGAGGCAGAGCTGACTACTGTGGGGTCACTTGCGGCTGTTTGAGGAGACTGAGGTGCGGGGTGGGGCTGGGATTGCTGGAGAGGAGAAACACGCCCCTGTTCTAGAACCTCTCCCCTCTTCCAGGCAGACTGTCCTGTGATTGCATGAGCCCTTAACACAAAAGGGAAATGCCATTTCCTAATGCCGAAGAAACACTTTTAAAATTTTCTAATGACAATTAATTTTGCCAATGATTTGCAATCACTCACCTTGTTTCTTGACTCTCTAATCAGCT
Source organism: Cavia porcellus (assembly GCF_034190915.1). Classification (NCBI taxonomy): domain Eukaryota; kingdom Metazoa; phylum Chordata; class Mammalia; order Rodentia; family Caviidae; genus Cavia; species Cavia porcellus. The sequence goes on along the minus strand of NW_026947489.1, from coordinate 3,208,109 downwards.
GAAGCCTTCCCTTTCTGAATACTGCTGTCTAAAGATGGATTCATCCTTGGAGGTAGATAGGGAAATGAAAAAGAATTGGAATTATCAAAGAAAGTATTAAAATACTGTTTTTCTTTTTTCGTCTGTAAAGTTACAAGTTAGAAATCTTAAAAGTATTTGAATAAAGAAAGCTATTAAAGTTTAAATACTGAAAAGTAATTTGCATGAGATAAAAATGTGGCCATGTGAAGTCAGTTCCCCTTTCTTTATCTAAAATTGTTTTGAATAACTGTTCTCATGAGTGTGACCCTGTTTCTGTGAGGAGTGGGCCTTTCCCTTCTCTCTACGAGGGTCTTGTGGGTGACACTTCAGACGCCCTGTAGTTCTCCCAATATGGAATATTCAAGCAGCACTTGAAGGCTGTACTTACTGAACCTCCCTTTACCCCTACCAACTGGCGATGATGAATAGGCTAACGCTGCTGGCATAAAAGGAAGCTCTTATGTATGTCATTCACAATACTCCTGAGTTAAAACGTGCTATAATTTTGGGAACAGCATTGTAATGCAGTGGTAGAGATTTGCCTGGCATGTGTGAGGTCCTAGGTTCAATCTTCAGCGTGAAAAAGAAGGAAAGAAATTGGAAAATTCCATAATTTTAGCATCTTTTGAGTTTTTGAATGTGTGCTTGTTAATCTACACTGTTTCACCCTAAGCTGTCCACTTCTCTCTGCATTCTTTCTAGAGCTTTTGTGTCTATCAGGAAACAGTCACAAATTAACTGAGTGTCACAAGTCACTTAAGTAAACTTTCCCTTCTGGATTTTCCTCTTTTAACATTATTTTTTAACAAAGCAGCATCACAAACATGTACAGGTGCGCTTTCCGCCACTGTAACAAATAGCTGAGAAGTTTCTCTTATAGAAGGAAAGATTTGTTTTGGTTCACAGTTTCAGAGGTCTCAGCCCACAGTCATTTTGCTCTGTGGCTTCTGGGCTTGGTGAGGAGGCCCAGGGTACAGCACTGGGCTCCACCTCCTAGCGGCCAAGAAGTAAAGTGAGAGTGAGGAAGGGGCTGAGCCAGTGTCCTCCTCTGGGACCTGGCTCTCATGACCTCTTGTTCTCTCACCAGACCCCATCTCTTTAAAGGCTGCATCTCCTCTCAGTAGTGCCATAAGTTGGTGGCCAAACACCCAACACATAGCCTTTGGGGGACATTTTGGATCCAAATCAAAATATCTTATAAATATTGTATGTTGATCCAAAATAAGGTTAATAAAAACAAATGAACCAAGTGACGGTCATTTGGAATTATCTTTGATGGACTGCCTTTACTTTCCACAAATGTTTCATTAGCAAGTGTATTGGCTAATGAATTTTAATCTGCATCCATTTTTTACTCTAATTTGATCCCTAACTTCCCATAAAGACAGCAACACATGAAGTCCTATGAATGTGGATCCCAGCAGAGAGGCCGTTACTGCCCCCTTCCTGGTGGGGTGTCCTGGTACCCAAATTGGGAAGGAATGACTTTGACAGGTCTTCATAGGAATGAAGGAAGGACCACATCCCTCAGAGCTGCCTTAGTGAAGGAGCTACTTTGAAGACCACATGTGTGAGGAGACATAGCACAGTGATGACCCAACTTGACATGGGGCATTTTCCAAATGGGTCCACTCTGTGCTCCACGGTCATCATCTCTCCATTGGATGAGACAGTTTCAGCATAGACCCTCTATCCCATCCCTGCTGTCAGCTCTAAAACTTACAATAGACTCAAGTATTCAAAGCAGATGAATGTCGAAGCTTCGCTGATGCAAGCTGGAGTAGGGAGCTGGAACTTTGTCTGGACACCTTGGGGAGCCTTTAGCTCCTAGGTCTTTGGCATGGGACCTAGTCTGCCGACCTCTGACCAGCATACACTCCCTGACTGCCAGTATATGTCCATCCTGCCTTGACATGGCTGCTTGGCCACTTTCTAGAGAGGGTGAAGGGAACCTGTCAGCCCTCTGGTCAAAATACTATGAGGAAGCCTCATTGTCCCTTTGGTAAGGCCCTGTGGCTTCAGCTGCCGCACTCTCCCTGGACATCATCCCTAGATCCTCTTCTTCCTCACCTTGTGTCTGTCACATCCCAAGTCTTCCCCACCGTGGGACTCCTCCTCATGGCTGCTGCTCACACCTTTAGTGCTCCTGGTGTTTCCAGGCAAGGCTCCAAAGCCCATGTCGTGTGTATCATTACCTCAGCAGCACACTTGGAACTTTGTCTCTTGGCTGGTGTCCATCTGTTTGTCTGGATAGCTCTTGTGGGCCTCGAGTTCTCAATCAGACACTCTCTTGAGAGACTTTCTCATTGGCCTAGCTTGAGATCCTCACCCAGCATCACCATGAGGCCTTGTGCAGACATGTTCTAGACACTCAGCAGGTGTCAGTGCCCCGTGATGGTTTCTAGGCTTTGTGTTGTGTTAGATTGGCTAGGAAGCTGTGCAGGGCAAGGACCCTGCACTTGTTTGCCAGTTACTGGCTCAAAGATTAGCCCCAGGCAGTCGTTCTTGACTACATTTTATTTTAGCTGAACATATCTAACTTTCTCCTGATCCATTTTCTCTCTGAAAGCTCTTCCCCACGTGGAAAAATTATTTCCATCTTTCCAGCCTAGTAGGTCTCTACTGAGAAGCCCTGGCAAGAGTTTTCATTCGATTAATTTTGGTGGGGCACTCATTGCTTTACAGGATTTTCTCTGTTGCTTTGATGTCAGTGTGTATTTGTCAGTCTGATTAGAGTATGCACTTAAGTTTTGTTGTAGACATGGTATCTGCCCCATGCCCTGAAAGACCACACCAAACCAAAATGGAGTCACTAATTTTCCGTGTAATCAAACTGAACTCTGAAATGAGCTAGTTTCCAAAAGACAGCACATTTACGGGCGCCCAGTCGGAAGGGTTTACTTGGCTTGACTGACTCCTGCCCTTTGGGGACTTGGCGGCTTGGAGCCAAGACTGACCCTGTGGTTATCTCATGACCTGCATGGGAGTGTTTGCAGGATCTCTCCCATGGCTGTTGCCGAGATTCATTACTGGGCTACTAAACTAAGAGCTACAGTTCCTAGCAGGACTTTCCTGACCTCCCTAACTTGTCTCCTGCCGTGTGGGCCTCCCCAAGGGAATATCTGGTTTTGTCACAGAGAGGGAGGGAGATAAGGAAGTGTCTTAGACTGTTTTATGTTACCTCATCAGAGACTGGGTTATTTACATGGACCAGAGGTTTATTTCTCATAGTTCTGAAGGATGGAGAGTCTGTTGTCAAGGGACCTGTGTGTGGCAAGGGGCCTTTCTTGTTAAATCATCCCATGACAGCAGATGGAAGGTGGAAGCACAAAAATGTCTTTCTACTTGGCAGAAGGGGAGAGAAGGAAGGGTAAAGAGGGAAACAAGTTTGTCCTTTTATCAGGAACTCACTCTGTTTCCATTCCCCACATCCCAAGAGAAAGGGTGAAGGCCATGCCCTCATGACCTAAGTACTTTTTAATGGTCCCAGCTTTCAACATTGTTTCATTGGAAATGCCAAATCCTGCAGTTTAGTTTATTTTGGCTAATGGTTTGGTCTACACTTTTCTAATCCTGAGCCATAAATGATATATCAGAAAGGAATAGAGAGAAGAGGGATTGGGGACCAGAATATATCCTTTCAAGTCATCCCCCCCATTGACGTGTCCCTTCCAGCCAGGCCCCACCTCTGAACACAGACTTTGAGGAGAAAGTTTCATAAAAATTTCATGCTGCTAAAAGGCCCATTGCCGTCTCCTGAAAATTGGATTTAGTTCATCTCTGAGAGTCACCGAGGTCTCAACAGTTTCAGCCTTGCTGAAGTCAAAGTCCTCTGTGAGATGGAAGGCAAATTCTAAGCTATAAGCTCCAAAGCAAGAATGAAATTCTGCAGTGCAAACATTAAATTCTGTAGCTGCATCTCTTGCCCCCCAGGCATGTTGTGTAAGACCTGAATTCCAAATGGTTCAGACAGCTTTAACCCAGTGGTCTTGATGGTTGCAGCCTACCTGGCTTCTCTCTTGGCTGGGATCTGCTCATTGCTTGTGGCTGCTCTCTGTGAATAATGTACATTTCTGGCATCTTTAGCTTTATTCTCATCATCACATATTACCCTCTCAGGAGCACATTTCCTCGCCTCCCAGGCTTCCCTTTTAAGTCTGGATACAAACCTCCATGACTCCACAACTCTTTGCGTGCTTGAAAAACCATCTCACTTCAATGATAGTAGGATGTGCTGCCACCTTGAGCGGTAGTCTGTTCCCCTTGGATCATGACTGCAGAGGCCTCTGAGTGCCTTGATGGCTAAGTGCAGTGAAATGAATTCCAAAAAATCAATTCCCTAGGTGGCCTTTTTGAAGCAAAAGATTCTGAGTTTCAGTTCTCAAATTACCAGCTTACATTTTGTATCTCTGAGCCTGTGAAGGGTGGGATCTTGAAGATTACTAAGATGCCTTCAAGCTATTTTTTCCTTTGTTTTGATGCCAAGTACTTGACTTTTTAAAAACCACTGACAATTTACCCAGCATCATTTGGGCAGCATGCTTGTTTACATACTGGCTATCCCAGTGTCACTTGGGCAGATGTTTTAACTCGTTGATTGTTTTAGTAGATAAACTTGGTAAAATTGTCATTTTATATTTCCTCTCATCTTATAAAAATTAACAAAAAATATGAAATACGTAGTCATCAGGATTTAAATTTTTAGATGTCATGGTTTATACATTTAGCGATTATCTAACACATGAACATTGCAAAGGTCACAGTCAAACCCTAGCAGCGATATTTTATAATCTAATTTGGGACCTGGTATCTCATTATTTTGGCCCTACTCTTTCTGTGAGGAGCATAGAGATACAGCCACACATGATGAAAGCATCCTGGTACTCGTTCCAGGAGAGGTGGAGATATATTCTTTTTTCTAGTTTCTTTTTTTGGGGCAAAAATCAGACATGGTCTCTGGAAACATGGTGGTAAAGCTGTGAAGCTAAGAATCACAATCACTGAAGTGGATTATTATAGAAGTTGAGGTGGGCCAGGTATGGTGATGCACACCTATAACCCAGAAACTGAGGTAGGAAGATCACAAATTTGAACTCAACTTGAGCAACTTAACTAACTTACAAAACCCTTTCTTAGATTTAAAAAGATGGGGGAAGTAACTCATGAGGAGGATCTAGGGTTCAGTTCCCAGTATTGCCAATAACAAAAAGAAGGAGAGGGAGGTAGAGAAAAGTAACTAGAAAAAATGAGTTATTTGTAGAAATGGAACAAGAAGTCTTGGAGTATGTTATCTGGAACTTTAGATTCAGTCAGAAGGAATTGGGGTCTGTACCTACACTCCCAAGCCCCCAGATGGTGCACAGCAAAGGCTCAAAGGAATAAGACACAAGGCATGGTCTTTAGGGCTGCAGGAGGACTGAGATCCTCTGCAGAGCTCATAACTCTGCTAGCCGGCCTATCTACTGATTCTGGGTGGCCTGTATTTAATCAGAATAAGCAAGGAGTTTAATGGAAAACACAGGAAACCTGAGCAGGATCTTGGGAAGGGTTCAATGACCCCTCAGAGCAACAAACGAAGCTAATTAAGGAAAACTATCCAGAAAGTCTCCAGGTGGCCTCAGCTGAGGCCTATCTTGTCCCCTGAGGTCTCCTCATTCTCAGGTCAGCCATGCCCAGGTCACGCCACAGCTCTGCATGTGTATTCAGCTTCAACGGATCCAACACAGAGGCCCTTTCTGGATCTGTTGGTGAACCTGTGCATATTGCAGGGGTGAGCAGAGGTTAGCTTGGGGTCTGCCGTGCAGGAGAGAAGGGGAGGTACAAAGGGTTTGTGGTACATGCTGCTTGGCCCAGTTTGTGCTGGGGCTGCTTGAGACCCCAGAAACCAAGACAAGGATGAAATGCCCCCTGGCTGTGACCAGGATAATGGATTCAAGAAAGCAGGTTTCTTACGCTCCATCTTTATTGATTTGCACACTAATAGGGTCACTTCAGCCCTCTTCTGTCTCTGGAGTGTATCTAGTGTCTACTGTGAGACACACTGTCTAGAATAAATGAAATGATATATGCTTTGGCAACAATCAATTTAAGCAGCTTTCAGCTATGGCAGAAAACCATAAATCTGTGGAAGTTGCTGGATATCAGTGGGGTCAGCAACTGTGCTGTTTTGCTCTATTAAATGCAGATATGCAGGGCTGGGGATTTTGCTGTGGTGCAGCACCTGCCTGGTAAGCCTGAGGTCCTGAGTTCAGTTTCTGGTGACCTGTCCCTGCACCCCAAATGGAGATACACATTCTGTGAAGGACAAAGAGAAAGGCCCCGAGGACCTAGTGAGTTCCCCATTATGCCAATATACACATAATTATCTCACAAAGCCATGATGTCAGTGTTTCCACCATATTTTCAGAGACAGGGAATCAAGTGCAGTGAGCCAGCGCCCCAGATTTATTGTGGGTCTCTTGGCTCAAAAGGCAGTGTATTTTCTTTGAGGGGCTTCATTTATTTTGCAACAAAAATGAGGGTACTGTTGTGGATTGTTTAAATGTCCCCTCAAAGCCTCACGCAGTCATGGAGGTGGCTGAGTCTAGGGTTTGTGATTGGTTCTGTGTCTACTGCTAGGATTGGTGGTGTGGGTACTGCACCTGCCCAGAGGCGGGGAGCCAGCTTATGATCTAAGGGAGGAAAAGAGGTGTCTTTCCCCTTCTTTTGCCCTTTCACTGTTGTTGCTTATGGCCATCATGAATGATTGCCCCTCAACCATGGTGCCCTGCCTTGGAGCCAGCTAAGTGTGGACTGAAACCTTCAAATAAACTGTCAGATAAATAAACCTTTCCTTGATTCACTTTGGACATCAGGTATTTTGTCTCAACAATGATAGAAAACTAGCCAAGACAGAATTTGGGATCAGTGGATTAGGGTTGTTGCTGACTGTACCTGACCGTGTGGTTCAGGAGCCTTTGGGAATGGCTTGTAGGACAGGTTTGGGAAGGTTTGGAGACGTCACCCGAAAGAGTTGTGCTGGAACACCTTAGAGCTATTCTGCATGGGAGATTATGGTCACAACTCAGAAGATCAGAAGGTTAGTAGAAAGCGTGCTAGTAAAGACCAGGCTCTAGAGGTTTCTTCTTGGAAGAAAAACCTGCAAGGATTGAGCAGAGTGGGCCTAAGAGAGAAGCCCTGAGGGCTAAAACCCCCAGAAATGCCACGGGGGTGGAGTCACTCAAGGCTTTTGGAGCTCACAACCAGATTGCTTCAGAGGCTAACTCCAGGACTTGATGTACATGAGTGTTTGGGGGGCCAGGGGTGGAATGTTGTGGTTTATTTAAATGCCCCTACACACAGCCTCATGCAGTCATGGAGGTGGCTGAGTCTAGCGTTTGTGATTGGTTCTTTGTCTAGTGCTGAGATTGGCAATGTGGGTGCTGTACCCGCCTAGGAGCAGGGAGCCAGCATGTGACACAAGGCAGGGAAGGAGGCATGCTTTTCTCTTTTGCCTTTTTTGCTCATGTTGCTTGCACCTACATGAACGGCTGCCCCTCAGCCATGCCACCCTCCCTGGGAGTCAGCTAAGTGTGGACTGAAACCTCCAAAAACCTTTCATGCTTCACTGTGGGAGTCAGATAAAAGTAACCAAGACAGGTACTGATGGACTAGTCACCTCCACGTGAGTGGAGAAGTACTGGCTTATGTTTGCTGTGCCGGAGAAGGCGGTGGGTGTGGGGTGGGCACTGAAGAGAGTTCCTGCTTCAGAGGAAGATGTTCTGAGAGTGTGAAGGGAGCAGGAAGCTTACCTCTGAGTCCTTAGACCTTTCAGTTTATTCGGTCTCCTTCCTCATTCTTGCGTTCTCTAGCAACATGAAAACAGCCAGGAATCTTCCCTCCCTGTGTTCAATCTCTGTGCTCACCGAGCAGTCTTATCATCCAAATGTGTGTGCCTCCTGCTTCTCCCAACTTTTCTTCTTCCTTTGCAGGAGAATGTGGATTTGTCACACTTCTTTTGACTTTTAATATATTGGTAGAAAATTATTTGTATTCCGATTTTTCAAATTCCTGGTGTGTTGGTGTTTCGTCGCTCTCGGAAATGTAGTGTAGTGTTTGGAGTTCTGAAAATAGCCACATGCCTTTAAAATAGCACGCCAGCCTCGGAGTGGAGAGCTCTGTGTCTCTCGGCTTCCTCTTTGTGGAGGTAGAATGTGATGAGGCATATCTACAAACACAGAGTAATTTGATGTTTACAGGCAAAATAGTGGCCCTGTGAGAGTGCCACTGTGGCCATCCATCATTTCTGTTCTGTCTGTTTATCACTTATTTAAAGTCTTTTTTGGCAACTCTCTTCTTTAATACTAGAGACAATGAAAGATGGTGTTGGATGGGGTCTGCAGTGGGACCATATGGCATCAGCTGCTTACTCATCTTGCTGTTGCATAATTTTTCATGTTCGCTTCCTCTCCAGAGGTGAACCCCACCACATGCACTTTAAATCCAACGTGGTTATTATCTTGGGGCTGCTGTGTCCAGAGGGAATGTTCTGATTAAGGGTTTTGTATGCAGTGAGACTTCCCTGTCGATTGTTACTTTTTGGCATTATTGAGAAATAAAAAGTCTTGGGATTCGCTTATGTCTGGTTTTGTAAGCACTGCGTGTCAGTCTCCCAGGACTCCTCATTATCTGTGGAATCACTGAAGTCCGTGTCTGCCTTCATTACCGGGATTCTTGGCCCCAACTGTCATTCTCATTTAAAAAGCCGGGCCTACAGCATGGCGTAGAGGGAATCCGAAGTTCATATCATAATTAATTACAATTTTAAATATGTGCTCGTGAATCTCAGCTCTCATATCTACTGGGTAAACTTCAGCCAAAACACAAGATCCTTTTGTGTCAATGTTCTGTTTATTGAATAGGGCAAAGGAATTTTATATTATTTACACATTTCTGACAAAGCACAGTTTTAGTTTTTCACATTTGCACTTTGAAAGCCTGTGTGAAATGGTCAGTTTTCGGTTCCTGAGGGTGATGTTAAGGCTGTGCTGATGACACTCGATGGAGGTGGTACTGCCCTTGCTCTTGAGAGAGGCGCCTTGAGTCGGTTTCTGAGCTAAGAGCAGAGTCAGAATGCATTATTTCTGTCTGGGGGACAATCCTTAATTGTGCACTTTATCTTTATTTCAGTCTATTAGTTTATAATTGGAGGTCATTTCTCTAAATGTTTTGAGACCAGATGAGGATTTAATTTGTGAAATAACTGAATTACAGAAAATGAGAAAATGGGGTGAGGAGGGGTCTGAGAAAACTTGTGAAGAAAAGCTTGTTTATGTCTTGTAAAATTTTCTGACATGCAGCCCATGAGGAAGGCAGCTGTGGCTCAGGGATTGGGAGAGGGGCTCCTCTGTCTGCTGTAGCCTGGGAGGAGGCTCAGTGAAAGCCCCCATGGAGGAAGGGACAGAGGCATCATGCCCTGCCACTGTCCCCAGAAGTCGGGTTTAGGTCCTGGGAGGGCATGGATGTCCACTTTCTCTCTACCTAGGAGATACCACTAACCTGTTTCCCAGGCCACCTCACTCTCTGATCTTGAACGTCTGGCCCTACACCAGTAGGTACTGCAATCACTTGAGGAACATTCTTTGATTCCAGGTACCAGGATGTAGCAGACTTGTGAGCAGATGCCTAGGCATGATATGTCCCAAGATGGGGCTCATATGGTCCTTGCTGGGCAACTGGGCTGAGAGCCGAGGAGCCTTCAGCCCCAGAAGCTAGGCCTCATTCCCTCCAGGGAGGCTGCAATGAAGGCAGTTGGAGTTCTCACTTCTCTCTAATTTTTGACCTAGTCTTTGAGGGATTTTGCTGTCTGAGGAACATGCAGATTTCAGTTTCCTGAGCTGACCATTCTCTCTAATCATACAAAATTATGGAATTCTAATATTTCTGTAATGGAATTATACCCTCCCTCCCCATGGGAGGAAAGGCATTGTAATTCTTCTCTACAGAGAAATCATATAAAGACTATCTTTTGGCCCTCTCGATTGAGTCCCTTTTATAACGATTGAGCCCTATGACAGACAAGTCAAGTGTGGGTTAATGAGACAACACTTCAGGAGCTGCTGTGTGTCCCCATGTGTGTTAGAGAAGACATGGGCTTCTCCTCCCTATCCTGAAATGGGCTGGAAATGGAAAGGAAGCAAGTCTTTTTGGTAGAAAAAGTTTTAAATTTAATGTGTGACATAGTTAACTATGATGCCTATATATGTGGAGTTGTTTAATTGAGATGTAGTCTCTTTGGTGAATATGGATCCAGATGGTACCCATTTGTTCTCTGATGACACTTATTAGCTCTAATGGAAAATCATATTATTTCCTAGATGAAAGAATGGGTTTGCTTTGAGCTGTTTCCCTCTTATTCTGATTTCACACCTGGAAATCTGCCCCTTGGCCCTAGATCCATGACAGTGACCCCACACCATTTGTACCTCTGCTGCCTTCAGTGAGACCGGCTTGTCCTCTGAGGGCACAGCTGTAACCTTTCATGGTCCAGCTGACCACAGCTTGCTCTCTTTACCTTGCTGTGAAGACCCCTTCTTCTGGGCGACATCTTTCCGGCCTCTTGATAGAGGATGAAACGGCATCTGAGATGGCTCAGAAACACATCTGTGGGTTTCCCCAGTAGTAAAACTGTCACTGGACAAAGAGAACTAGATTTCCTCCAACAATTAAGTACAGTAATATGGGCACAGCTTCATTACAGCTCCAAGATCTGGGCTTCCTGGAGTTTGTTATTTTCATATTAAGGTATATTATTTCTAAATGGACAACATTACATTATTTTATAAGATTTTTCTATTTATAACTTTTTATTTTATATACTATCTTGTTGCTTATTTTAATGTTATAAACCTATTTATAATTACAATGGAATTACTTATAATTGTAATACACTATTGCTATTAATTATATGTATTAAGTGTTACAGTTGATTCCTATTGGTTTTACCTAACTAGTATGCTTACAATGTAATATTCAGTATAATGGTTTTACTCTTATAAATTTAATTCATTATGAATAGATTCAATGAATTTTAAACTTATGTGAGGAAACTGAGAGATCACCCACCATATATGGTGAGAAGAACATAAATGCTGTCGAATTTGTGTGTTTAGCTGTTGAGTGACTTTTGCATATAAATGTGCAAACTTGATTTGAAACGGAGCACACTGAGTGGTCAGGTGCAGCGTGGAATTGTGTGTGTCAGTTATGTGAAATTAAGGACTTAAGCATGTGGCCTGTGTGTCGGTTTTTGTTGAAATTATGCCCCCCTAAAATAATCTGTCCATAAATATTCATCAAAAGATAAACTATCATGAATTACTTTTTAAAAATGAGTTAGGACAAACGCTGTTTTCTTTCTGTGTGTGTGGTGCTGGGATCAGGCCTGGATGCTATTCATGTTAAGCAGGTGCTCTGCCTCTGAGCTGCACCCCAGCCCTATTGCCCCGAGTAGTGAGTGCTCCTCCAGACTTGTGTGTGAGATCCTAACCAGGATGACGTTAGCGTGTGGGTCATCTTACAAGATGATTAAGTCTGAAGGTGGCACTCTCAGGAGCCGGAATCCTGAAGACTCCAGAGAGTGGTCTTGTCCTTCTCACCGAATGCAGACACAGCAGGAGGAAGCATCCATGAGCCGTAAGTCCTCTTCTGACACTGTAGCTGTTGCCAGCTTGGTAGTGGACTGCCTGGCCTCCAGAACCATATGGAATCAGTTTCTGTTGTCACTAAGCCATCCAGTTTATGGTACTATGTCTGAGAGGCCTGAAAACCCTGAGGTGTATGTCATTTAACCTGAGGTCCCTTGCTAAGAGAGGTGAGGACAGATAGAAATGACGCATTGTTTCCCTGACCCATGGTTGTGAAGCTCCTGACCTGAACCATTCCTACTGTGTCTCCGGAAAGCTCTGAGTTGTGCTGATCACAGTGCTGCTGTCTGTCTCCTTTTTTTGGTACCGGGAATCCACCTCAGAACCTTATGCTTGCCAGGTAGGCGCTGTGCCACCACGCTATATCCCTGGCCCCTGGTTGTCTCCAGAGGAAGTATCTCTCTTCCGTGCCTCACATAGAGAACAGATCATGAAGAAAGGATTCAGCCTTCACTCGGTGGCACTGAGAACACGGAGGCCTTGTGATGTGGACAGAGGGAAAACAGTTTGGCGTGGTGTGATCCAGTTGGGAACCTGTTTAGTCTCAGAGGACTTAAGCATGTGGCCTGTCATTCTTCCTGGGACCTCTGGATAAAGCATCCAGTGCCTGTCTTGCTAATGGGAGACCGTGCCCCTTTGCTGCTTATGCAGTGTTAGAAATCTAATATCCAGACAAAATTAGGAGGCCAAGAAGACTCAGAAAAGGATTAGAAAATGAGGAAAATATCAGTGACTACCTATGGTGATAATTTAGAATGTCTAGATAAATTTGGCAACTTGAGGAAAAGATGAATTACAAAACTTAGATCAGGAGAAGAGGTAAATGACAATATGGGGAAAGTCACAAGGTTATCAAGAACTTCCCCCTTAGAAAGGTGTTGGAACCAAGTTTCAGAGTTTCCTCGGGATGGGTTCTCCTGGGGCTGTGAAGCTTGGTGCGGCGCTGCAGGGAGGGCGGCCGTGTCTCCGCTGTCCTGTGGAGCTATCGTGACGGATCCTGAAGCCCAGCAAGAACGGCCAAGCACTGTGGATGGTCTAATGCATGAACCAGAGCGGTCTCAATTTGAAAGGTGCTGAGAAGTTCTCTGAGGATGTCAGGAATTATATAAGGGTTTCAGTGGAAGGAGAAGGGGTGGCCTGCGACCCATGACGGTGGTGAGACCAAGGAGGAATCACGCAGTGATTGAGATCAGCTCTTAAATCCCAGGCCCCAGCCCTGTCCAGGGCGACCTGAGAGCCTCCCTGGTGGGGTGAGCGTCCACCTAAAAGCAGCAGCCTCAAACCTGAGAATGAGGCTGAAAAGTTACAGCTCAGGGGCCAAAGGCAGTGGGGGCTTGGGTTTTTAAAATCATCTTTCAATTCTGAATCTTATTTTTAAAGTACCATTCAAAAACTGCAATACTAGCATGACAGGTCCTGACAGGTCCCCTAAAATAAAACTCATGACAGAGAAAATGTGTCTCAGGAAGCCCCCGTACTTCCTCTGTGCCCCCACAGGGGCGAGCTCGCTGGCCCTTGCTGCAGAGGCACACCCAGCGCCTGCCTGTGTAGCAGAGCATCTCCCTGGGTGCTAAGGGCACTCGCTGAACAAAGAATTGTAAACCTTAGGAAACTCAGTTTTAAAGAACTTGCTATGTTACTGTATTATTTAGGAAGCTGAATGGAGACAGTGAAAAGCTTAGATAATGCCACAGGTTATCAAAAGTTGAGCACAGAAGGCTGGGGATTTAGCCTGCCTGGCAAGTGTGACTTTGCAAGTTCGATTCCCGGTACCAAAAAAAGGAAAAAAGAAGAATAAATTAAGCAGAAGTAAAAAATTCTTAACTGTAAAGGGAAAAAGAAGAAGGGGAAAGAGATGCAGAGGAGGAGAAAGACAGAAAGCAGGAGAAAGAGGAAAAAGAAAACCACTGATCCCACAAACACAGAACAATGAAAGTTTTAAAAGAGGACAAGGAAAAAAATCACAACTACAAAATGAACATAGAAAGTAATGATCAAACCAGTGATCAAAGACCATCATTCATTTAAAACTATGAAGGGCGCTCTCTGTGGGCCGGTGGTGGTAAGCACTGCACTGAGAATTAACATCAGAAGTTCAGCCTGCGGGTTGGTTAAGGAGCTTTGGAAGTATGGGGCATCACAAGGAGGTTGTGGGGAGTGGGAGGTGTCTGCCAGCCCGGGCAGGGGATCGGTGGTATGTGGAGATCCCTTTTTGGATAGACGCTGTTTCTGGGAAGCCTCTAGGTCCTGCCCCTTAGCACTTCCTGTCTGGGATAAGCAGGAAGTCGTGAAAGCCCAGCGCAGGGCACCTACTGCACACAGAAACCACAGGCCACGCGGTGGCAGAGGCGGTGGGTGAGAGATTTCACCAGAGCTGTCACTGATTTCACAGCAGATGAAACTCGTGGTGCAGCAGGTTTTCAGGTGTGGTTCTGGAACATTCTTCTGGACTTCTTTGATTTCCCCTAAGACCCAGACTTCAGCCTGAGAGAGCCTTGTACCTGTCACCCATTCCTCTGTGTGCAGTGTGTGTTCACACCTCGTTAGGAAAACATGTTACAGTAATGATGTCTGATCCCCTTTTCTGAACGTGCTACAGTAATGATGTCTGGTCCCCCTTTCTGGCCTCTGTGCCTTTCTTCCCTTCTTGTCTCAAGGTTGGAATGAAGAGGCAGCATTTTGAACAGACATTGTGCTCATTGTCTACGTAGAAAACAAACCCGCCAACAAGTGTCTGGAAGTCCTCCGGTGTAATACTTGATTCATTTCATTCTCTTTTTGTGTGTGATCAGGGGTTTTTCTCTTGCAGTCCAGGGTATTGAAACTCCTGCTTGGGCATCATACTTGCCAGGCAGGTACTCTGCCATTGGGTCTCATCCCTTACCCCAAATACCCATTTTTAGCTTGTCCTAAGGGTGCTTGTTCCCACTTAGGAACACCAAACCAAATCCTTCAGGCTATGGTACTCCAAGTGGCCAGGACCTTCAGTGAAGATATTTACTAACTGGGCCCTTTGCTGTAGTCTGGTCAGGACCGATGTTCTAAGCCACATGGTCTTATAAAGATTCAAACATTTCTGCTTTTGTAACTTCAGTAGATGATGTTTTAAATCCAGTTAACATGATGGCTTCAATGACTGTGGTTTGTTATGCTTTCGGTTTTTAAGAGAAAACAGCAAATGACCTATAAGTGCAGTGATACCTCAGGTGACAAACTTAATCCTTTCCATGATTCTGGTCACAAACCAAATCAAATTTGATGGTTAGATTGTGTTGACCTCATGTGGAAATTTGATTTGGTTCAGGATCAATTCAGTTTGCTACCAGAAACAGAAAGAATTAGGTTCATGAGCTGAGCTATTACTGAGCGTCTGTTATTTATTAAAACAAAAGGGATTTAAGGCATCTTAGAGTCATCTGAGGTTTGTTCAATTCCCTTTGCCATGGGGCTTCTGTGTGGCTGTCCAGTCTTAGATATTGGGTCTGCAATTACTGTAAATCCTTGGGCAGAAAGCCCTGGAGGTGGAGAAGGTGCTTATTGGTCCTGAGATCACCTCAGGTGTCTCTCTGCACACGCCCTTCACTCCCTTCCGTGTGTAAAATGTGTCACTTAAGATGAAGGTCCCATGTTCTTATCAGTGGGAAACTTACTGGGTGGTCAGGTAATAGCATCCATATCATTCAGGACGTTTGCCTTTCAGTCTAAACATTGTAGAGCCAAGATTACTTGCTCACAGGTTCCAGAGATGAAGGAACAAAGGAAGTCTTTTTAGAACAACAGTCCTTGCCCTCAGCAACCCCCCCCACCCCCCACCCCCCGTAGCACCAGAGGGCTTTTGCTCTGGCCTGTGTAGTGCGATTTGTTGCATAATACAAGACTGCGGGCATCTACTGTCAATCGGTTTACTTATTTATGCTTATGGAGAATATTTCTCCAAGCAGAAGGGGCATGCCGGTTTTCACAAGCAGTTGCACGGCAAGGCCATGGGCTTCCTGCCAAGCAGCAGCTAACTGTCCGGTGTGTGTAGCCCGCCTTTGAATTTGAAATCCTGCCTTTGGTTTCCCATGATGACTCACCATGATAAGACCTCCAACCGTGCAGATCTTAGATATGCAGAAATGGAATGAGAGAAATGCTGATTTCTCCCAGGAAGTCCAGGTGTACAGGTTGCACCTGCCCCTGAGCGTGGTGCCCATGCCAGGGAGTCCATGCCCAGCTTTCTCTACAGTGCTGTGCTCAGTAGAATGACTGGTGGCAGTGACTTAGCAATATGACGGAGGGGAGAGACCTCTGAGCGTGCTTTTGTCTTTCAGTTTCGGAGGCTCGGATTTCAAAACCTGATGGGTGAAATCGCAGTGTTCTCAGTCATTGGCGTCTTGTCCCACCGTGCCCAGCCTGTCCAGGAGCAAAAACCTGTTGAGCGGAAAGCGCTGTGTCATGCTCACCCTGAAGACACAGAGTGTCTGGAGTTTGGGAAATTAATTTACAGATCCCCTCCTTCTCCCTACTTGTCGGATGCTGGCTGTTGTGTTGATGTATTGCAGTCTGTGAAAGAACTTTCATATCCAAAAGGAGTGAGATCAGTGTGTGGAAGAGACAGGCACCCTGCCCTGCTTGCTGTAGGGCAGTCCTAGTGCCCAGACTGGGAAATCAACTTGTGTGTCAGGCAGCTCCTGAGTGGATAAAGGTGTGTGACCGTGTACCTGTGGGGTTCCACTCAGCCGAGAAAGGACAGCATTCTCTCACGTTCTGCAATATGGACCCAGAGGATATTAAGTTAGGTGGAATAAGCCAAGACCCGAAAGACACATGCCACATGATCTCACTTAAATGTGGAATCTTAAAACAACTGAAAAGTACATTTTAAAATTCAAATTGCCATGTTAGAAACTAATACCATTTTGTAAACATAGGGAGATTAGAGATGCTCTGTCCAAATGTTCTGAAGTTCTTATGACGAATGCAATCATTTAGAATATAGAACCGCTGTTGACCTCATCAGAAATGGTGATTACAACCAGGCAGGGTAGTACATGGCTGTCATCCAGAGCTCCTGTAGCAGGACGTGGTCATGCTGAGTACCTCTGAAGAAAGATAATGTTTTCTTCTAGCTTTTACCTCTAGAATATGAGTAAACAGATAATGTCATGTTAATTGTATACTCCCAGCACTCCTGTAGCTCAAGCAGGAAAATCATTACGTTTGAGTGCAGGTTGGACTTTGTCTAAAAAAAAAAGGTAGAGGTCTGGATATGTGGATTAGAAACTTGTGGTTAGCATTCAGCCATACTATACCTATACCATTTTGGGTAAAGTAAATTACCTCTTTAGCTGCTTTTATACTGGTACATATTTTTGGAAACTTTTATAGGCTACGTGCAACTATTGTAATACACACACACACATCCAGATTTACAAAGTGTCCATACAAAGGATTGTTGGACTGTGTGGACACTATAAAAAGGACTTCTAGCCCTAGACTGGAAAATTAGGAAATGATAACCTGCTATATAATGAGAGGCTCAAAATAATTCAGGGATTTAAAGAGTATAGAAATTCCTTATGTGGAAACTCAGAAGTGGATGGTCCTGGGTGCTAGGCTTTTCTGATCTCCTCTGCCATGAAGGACACAGGCTGCAGGAGGCACTGTCCTTTCCACTGTGGGGCTGCAAAGATTACTGGGTTGCCAGGAAGGAACTGCAAGCGTGGTTTCCTGCCCCAGGCCTGGAGGATGCACCCTGGAAGAACTGAGTGGAGGTCACAGCCAGCTGCTGGGGGTTCCTAGCAGACCAGAGTCCTGTGTGGAAGTGCCTCCTTCTCCCTGGCAACCCTACTGTTACGGGAAAATGGAATTTGGTGTCAGAGTGGAGTCTCCATCACTGTCGGGTTATTTTATAGGCCACATCCAAGTTATGAGAATACTGTGTTGACCTTTAGTTTCTAAATTGCCACTGATAACTGTGAACAAATGAAGCTTTACTGCCATTTGAAAACTTTGGCCAGTAAACATAGAATCAGACACTTGTTTCCAAACCAATATGGAACACTGTTTTGCAACAATTCCTATACCCAGGTTTCCCAGCACCCCTTCACCTGCTGTCTGCACACGTGGCGATGCTGTTCCCGAGGTGACAGTGCAGAGTCCAAGTGCCACCCCACCTGGAAGGGCTGAATCCCTGCATGTCTTCCTTGGCAGTGTTCACATGCTGTCCAGGTATTTAGAGCTATGACACGAAAATATGGTGGCTATTTTCAGACCACCCAGATCTCTTTGGAAGGTGACCCTGACAGAGAATCTTCCCAGCAAACCCTCCATGTCTTTGGTTTGGCTGAAGGAGTCAGCTGGCTGCTTATGTTACTATGAGTCCTCAGAAGATGAAAATTCTCTGATGTCAATCAGCATCTGGATAACAACTGCATCCTTCATTTGCCCAGTTAGGAAATTGAAAGCACTTTTCAGATGCCCTTTTCTACTCCTAACTTAAGTCCCCGAGAGAGAAGACCTGTGTTTCAACACAGTGTGGTCCGGTAAATGACCAAGAGGGAGAGAATTGGCAGCCACTTGCCCTTGAGACGCTGTGTAAAGGTGACGTTAGATTAGTGGACCACTAGGTGGTGCCACGGAGAATATTACCAGATAGCTATGCCCAGTCACCAGGACTTTGCAGAGATTGGCACCTTGCTTAAGTGGCACCTGGGCTTCATTGTAGCAAGACGGTGTCATGCTGAGTACCTTCGAAGAAAAATAATGTTTTCTTCTGGCTTTTATCTCTGGGATATGAGTAAACAGATAATGTCATATTAATTACAACTTTTAAGTCGTAACATTATCAGCAATATGACCATAAACCAAGAGGTGAAAAAATGGCAGAAACATTGTCTTTTAACGTGTACTTTATGTGCTCTTAAGGGGGATTTAAAATTCAGGTGGTTTGTAAATGCCTTTATCAAATCACTTGTGGCCAGCAGCTTTCCCGGGAAGCAGACCGTGTGTCCGCCTCGTGCCCTCCACACACAGAAGGCCTCTTCTTTCTGGCACTAGAGACGTGGGTGGCACCTGTTTGAATTCATAATGCGGCCTGTCGGTGTCACTGCTCAAGGTCAGCCCGGCCCCCGAGCAGGGCTGAGGCTGCACTGTGCCTGCTGGTGCATTAGCCACGGCCTACTCCTCAGGAAGAGGTCCTGAGACCGATTAGGATGCGGACTGTGTCTTGCCATGTGTTACAAAACCGTCCCTTCCCGTGAGGTCTCTCTTCACTCTGCCTCTGAAGGTTCATGAGACAGACTTCTGCGGTGCCAGTGGGCACAGTTTCAATAGCTGGTATAACGTGGCTCATTTGAGTGCGTGGTGGAAGGAGGATGATAGAGAACACACGTGCTGAGTCCTTCACCCCAAAGTAGCAGGCGTCCTGTGCTGAGAAGCACTGGTCTGTGCTGCGGGCTTCGAGGAAGGAGCTGAGTCTTTCTCGGCTGCTCTGCTCTGCCGGTGCCTCTGAATATTCTGTGTGACTGGCAATCGCTGTGGAGCCTTCTCTTCTCTGAGGAGAGGACGGCAGCATAAATCTAGTTTTTATATTTCTCTGGGGCTCTTCTGTAGCTTCCTGGCAGTTGTTATTATGGTTGCATTGTCTCTTCTGTTTGGTACTAAGAGGACTTTGTGTTTCTAGGGAAACCGCTGAAAACCATGGAATGCTCTGTATTTTTCTCAATAAGGCGATATGCACAGCCTCTGTGCAGCTCAAAGGACTGAAATCCTGAATAGAACATTCCGGATTTAACGGATGAGAAGGTTGTAACATGAAGGAGGAGTGTACTAAGGGTGGGGAACTTGCCATGGCTCTCCTGTGTTTAACATTTTCTTCTCTCAGTAAAGGCAGATATATAGAAAATACGTCTACGTGGGCAGGAAGTGAACCACCAATTTGCCGAGCCCTTGCTGGGTGTGTTTAGGGATGATGAGAGCTCTCACCGGCTGCGTGTTTGTGTGTTACTGGGATGGGGCTCAGTTTATTCCTTCATTAAGGAAGTGCAGTGGTTTGGTCTCACCCATAGGTTCAGTTGGGTGGATTCTGAACACGGCTCAGCAAGCTGATCAGACTTTTTAATGTGTTGTGACAAAACCATGATCCACTATGGTGATATTCTTTTCCTTTTTTGGTTAAAATTAAATGTCAGATTTTGCCATTTAATTAGAAAACAAACTTCTCAGCTGGATAAATACCCTTCAGATTACGATCATAATTCTTGCGGGTTCAGTCCAGCACTTATTAGTAATGTTCTTACATGCCAGGCAGAAGCATAAAGATTTATGATCAGTGCCTGTTTCACTGAAAGTGCTCAAGTTGATTTATAGAACCAGAGTCTTTATCTCCTTCTGTCCTTCTCCACCCAAACCAAAACAAAACAAAACAAAAAACAATCAACCCCCTTCCTGCCACCTAAAATGCCAGCTCTGACCCTGGCTTAGTCGATAACCTGGAATAAATTGCATTCCTGCAGCAAGCCAGTTTCTGAAGTGGATCTCAGCCTGGAGGAAGCCGCACACAGTTCTGCCCCTTGTGAGAAGTCTCACTGCACGTCTCTGAGAAGCGTCACCTGCTTCTGCTTCGGCATCTCTATTTTGTCTTATCCTTGTTACAGAACTTTCCTCTCAGGAGGCTGGACTTTGCCTCCATTGTGTCTCTGCCCACTCTGTATTTTGTCTCCTGGTTTCTTGTGAACCAAATCGAGTCCATTCCTGGCAGACTGCTGTGGAAGTTAATTGTCACGATCCCTGAGTCCTGCTTTCTTCTGTGCCCTTCCAGGTGTGCTCAGACCCTCATCATGGGAGAAGCTTTAATTTCTGTCCCTAAGGGGAGACTGAAGTGCCACAGTAGGGGTTCTTGCATGCTCTCTGTGAGGCACGTGTTATTACCTTTGTAATATGCAGTAACTGGTGCCTGTTTTTCCCTGTGGTTTCCAGAGGAAAATTCTCTTATGGCTGTGTGCTTTGTACTTGGCAAATGGAAAGGTTTAACAAGTGAGTGAATGGGTGTTACTTGGGGAAGGAATGGAGGCACGCCTTTGGTTCTTCTTTATTAACCATACGACACAGTTCTCAGAAAGACCTTGGCTTTGCTTTTCAGTTGGAGATTTGAGCTAATACACAGTGGAGAGTGGATCCATCAAAAACCTTCTTCTAGACGTGCATCTATCCTGAACTCATAGGAAGCCGCTCAGTTATTATTGTGGGAATGGCGGCATTCTTAGAATTTCTAAGAATATGTGAGTTTTCTCTGGTTGGTTGGACCTGGTGAGAATCCATTTCCTTTCATTTTCTAGGTCCCCTGAAAAGCAGTTTTCAGTAACAGATGGGTGTTTCCTCCTTCCATTCATGTCTTTCTATGAGTTTGAGCAAACCATTTTACCAGGAAACTGAGGACAACTGAGATCATCTTTATCCATTTTGTGTGATTTTATTAGATACAAGGTTTTTATTTCCAAAGAAGTCACAAGAAAAGAGGGCAAAACAGAACCTAGCTGTCTTCCCAGCAGTAATCCGGAGTCTCTGGGGTCTGCTTGTCGCTGTTTCCAGCCAAAATTGCCCCAGTAGGCTACAGTGCTTTGCGTGCTTCTTTTAGAAAACATTAGAAAAATAACCTCCACCTTCTTTTAGCTTTTATCTCCACTGGATTCTTCTGTGGGGAATTTAACTAGAGAGCCACAACCTTGTATGGACTTCAGTTTTCATAGAGAGAAAATTCTGGTCAATTTAGATATGTCACCTCAGGTTTATGCTTTAAAAGGAAAGAATGTTCTGTGCAGGGTAGTGGCATTTGCCTCCTGTTTCCAGAAAATGATGAATTTTGCGGGATCGTACTCCTGTATTATTGCTCAACAGTAGCTGACATAAATGAGCTGACGTGGCATTGGCTATTTGCAGGGATTAAAAAATTAGATGGCTTAAACATCCTTTGTTTATTCATATTCATATTTCAAGTATTCCCAGGAATTTCCTTTCCTTTTCTCTAAGCCCTGACAGGGTTAGCGTCTCTTACTGTGACCCACAGCTATGTTTACACAAACCTTGTTTAGCACCTACCATGCATCTTGTGAACACCGAGATGCTGCTGGTTTGGGATTCCACCTCCCGCATGTCTGTGGGACCCAGGTGGAGTCTGACGGGTGTGTGTGAGTGCTGAGGTGGACCACTGCTCGGCAGCTGCTACCGAATGATCTAAAGGGACAATTGTGTCAAACCGAGGTGAAAGACAAAAGGGAGAGGGGCAAAGGGAGGAAAAGGAAAGAAGAAGAAAATCCCCTCGCTGATATTTTGAAATAATTGGAATTGTTTGTGGGATGCTAAGTCATGCTTTATGTGACACACTGCCTCACTCTGCTTTGCACTCTGCTGCTGAATGCATGCAGGGTGTGTCTCACCTGAGCACTGCTGGCTGGGGAAGCCGGTCCGCCCATCCTGACATGCTGCCGTAGCTTGGAACACTTTGCAGTGCTGAGTCCAGGGTGCGATTGGATTTCATTGACAAACACACTGCACACTGCTGGCCTTTGCCTCTCTTTTCTAGGTTAGGGTGTGTTTTTCTTCCCATGACAAGGTGAGGGGCATGCTAGTTATACTGAATGCCTATTTTCTAGATATATCAATGCTGTCACACATATAGCCAGATATAGATATTTACTCTGAGCTTTGGCTGTTATGGGTATCCTAGAATTCATATGTTTTATTCAGGAATCTGAGAGAGGTTTTCCGGTGAGCAGTGATAACTTTTTCTTTTGGAATTGTGGAAATAAAGAAAAGCAGTCTCAATATTTCTTTCTGGTGTTTTTTTTTTCCTCACACCAGTGCAAGCTCACAAGTTCTTTTCTGTCCATTGATCAGCCATTGGGGCTGGGAGGCAAACCAGGTCATGTCCTACAAAACCAGGACAGTATTCAGTGCTGCAAGAGATGGTATGAAGTGGGCATTAAAAAGAATTTACCAAGATTACAATAAGGAGAGACAAGTTTATTCAGATCAGAGTACACTGTCATGGAGACAGTGGGCAGGTTTCAAAAGAGGATTACGTACCCTGGGGAAGGCAGGAAGCCTTTATGGGCTTCTTTTGAGCCTAAATATAGCTGAGGAGCACAGGCATGTGAAGAGAATGTTAGAGAAGCTGGCCCCAGGTGATCTTTCTTCTTCCAGCCAGTGAGGTAAGTCAGCCTAGCAACAGGGCTGGTGATGCATGTGGGTGTTCACCCAAGACCCAGGTGAGGAAAGACCCAAGGTAAGACCCACGTGACTGTGGCTCTCACGCCTGTCTACCTGGCCACTGACCCGAGGGCCTCAGTTTGGTACTAATCACGGGCAGAGTCTTCTGGACAGGCTTGCTTAACAAGGCCAGTTGTTTCACCAGAGTCAGTAAGGGAGCAAGTGACCTGTGACATACTGTCATCCTGTCCCTCTCCTATGTGTTGTTGGGTAGAAGCAAGGGCCAGACCCTGCCACTCTAAGGGAAGCTGTCATACAATATGTGTAGACTGAGAGCTAGGTGTGATTTCAGCATTTCTCTTAAGACTTCCTGTGTATGACTGTGTGACTTTTTACGTGTGACTTTTTACAACAGTGATTATTATCCTTGTCCCATAGACAAAAATAAAATTCAGATCAATTAGTAACTGGTATAGAACAAGTTCTAGTTTAGTGTCTGGTGTGATGAGTTTAGGAGTGTGTGTGGGGTGGTGTGTGGGAGTAAATGAGAGGATACTTAAAAGGTGAGTCGGAGGAGGTAAACCTGAAGGACAGGCTGTGGTGGGCTTGCAGGATGCTCCAGGGTGCTGCTGAAGCTTTATTCTGCGGTCACTAGAGAAGGTGCAGGGAGAAGGACTGAGAACAGCACTTACCTTCCCCAGCGTGTCCACAGTGATGGTCTCGTCACACCTCATGGCTTGTGTTCAGAGCTGAAGTAGAAGAATAATTTGCAAATACCAGCATATAGGCCTGAAATATAAACTTCAAGTGAAATATGAAGACGATTTTTGAAAAATATTTTAAAAGTTCGCTTACATGTTATCACCTTCTATTTTTTAGAGCAATGTAACTAACCATTAAGAATTCTTTAAATTATGTGAAAGTTATTTTTGCAGAGAGGCTTTCCACCATCAAGCAAAACATTTCACAGTGTTAGTGAGGTCTATTTATACGAATTTTAAAGCATGTTAAAACACTTTAAACAAATCCTGTTTACTTCTAAGTGGTGAGGTGTGCAGGCTGTTTCTTTTTTTATTTTTATTTTGAAGGTAGTGTAGGCTATTTCTTGATGGAGATATGCATCCATCAAGAGGAAAGAAACAGAATGTGGGTTGTTTTGCGGTTCAGCACCAAGGACAGCGCCCACCTCATTGTAAGCTCTCACTACTGGGATGGTGGAGTAAGTAAGTTACAAGGGTCCCCAGTCTAGTGCAAAGGTGAAGGCAGACTCTGAGAGATGGAAACCTTGGGAAGCCAGCAGAGAATGTTTTCTGTAGTATCCTGTGAGAAATCCATTCCATTGGAATAATTCGTTAGACCTGAGTGAATGAAATAATAGAAAACAAACTACAAAGATGTTTCAAGTCATGTTTTGAAGAAGTTTCTGTAAAGCAATGTAACAGGGAAAAGTGAGCTCTCCTGGAAGGGTTTTTAGGAAGAGGTGCATATTCTGTGGAAGTGCCAGCATGGTTTCCTGGTAGTGGTGATGGTTGTGCCCCGAAGGACAGGTCTTCTGCTGCATTGTGAGGGTGTCAGGGGTTGCAGTGCAGAACAAGAAGATGCAGATCCTTCTGCAGGCAGCTGATGCTAGATGTGTACACTCTCGTCTGTCATCTGCTGGGACCTTTGACAGGAACAGGAACGAGTCTCCGAGGAGAAGCCCCCTTAGTGTTTCCTCACGTGTCGAGTTTCTCTGCGTTCCTGAAGATTTATTTTTGGTCTTGAAGACCTCTTCATGGCCTGAGCTTGCTGGTTTCCAGGTCCCATGTGGCTCACAGCTTGTGTTCAGTTTTCTTGTCATTGCCTTCAGCAGCAGCACTGGAACTGACCACATTGCTTTCCTCGATCACAGGATGTGCCTTGTAGACTTTCTTCATCCAGTCCTCTGGGGGAGGCACAAAAGTGGTGCCCCCAGAACATCTCTTTCCAATGCCTGAAAACTGAGGATGCTAATGTATTTATGAAGGGACCTTTGCTGATGGAATTTAGTAATAGCCCTTGACCATCCTGGATTATATGTGGGCCCTAAATCCAATGGTAAGTATGCTTATAAAAGAGAGGCAGAGGGGGATTTAGGCAGACAAAAAGGAGTTTATGATAGAGTGTAAAGTGACATTAGCAGCTACCAAAGGCTGAAAGAAGGCAGGAAGCATCGTCACCTCAAGCCTTAGGAGAGAGAATGGCCTTGCCAACAACCTGCTTGAGGACCATATGGGTCTAGCAGAACTGTGAAGAAGAAAAAGTTGTTGCTTTTAGTCGCTGACTTTGTGGTATTTTGTCATGGCTGCCACAGGAAGCTAAAGTACCTTCCGTATTGATGAATGAAAAAACTGGTTCCCAAGAGCCCAGGTGGCCTTCTCAGTCCTGAGGCTCCCCATGGGTAGTCCGCAAGAAGCCCCTTGAGCTTCGAAGAATCAGCTGCAGCTCTGCATCCGTGGAATTTATCTTCCTCTTCCTTTTCCCAGAGCAGGTCATGGCTGAGTCAAAGCAGCAGGAGGTTTTAGCCTGGCGGTGTCTGGGCGTGAGAAGAGCAGCCTCCCTGGAGCAAGAGTTGCTGGAAGGCACCCTCATCCCCAGCCTCCACAGCCACCCCTGGGTGCTGCTGGGTTTGGGGTGTGGATTTCCGTGCTGTGAGTTTCTAATTGTACTGGTATCTCTGTTTTATAAGCCCCATCTTCCGATAACAATGAAGACCAAAGACGCATGTGACCCATGGTCTCACGGAGCCGCACACTGGTTACTGAGATCCTTCCACCCTGTGCATTTTCCAGAGCAGTTGGACTTCGATTCTTTCATTATTTTTTTCTCTTCTCTCCTGTCCTATTCCAGGGCACATTATCGTTTGAAATCCAAGACCAATGGGAACTAATTTGCAAACACTCTTGTGGCTTAATTGATTGCTTCCTGTGCTGACCTTTGTGGGAAGGAGGCAGCCAGCAGGAAAACGAGCATCCTTTCCAGATCCTCCCCAAGACGCCTTTGCCATCACCCTGTCAATTTCTAGGATGTGTTGAGAAAATTGGGTAAAAATTGAAGAAACCGCATTCTGTGATGGCAAGTGATTTTCCAGCCTCTGTAATGACCACCTGCGTTCTCCTCTTACTCAGTTGTGAATCACTTCAGAAATCAAAGGAAAGCATTTTTCTGTCTGCTCTTACATAGAGTTTAAGGCTGAGTCTGGCAAGGATGGAACAGAAGGAAAACCTTCAGTACAGGGCAGGGTAGACAGCAGTTCCAGCGTCTGGCAGTCCTGCAGACCCTGGGGTGGGCCCAGAAGAACTGGGCACGCCCACCTCTGCACAGGCTGGTGAGGCCTCCCCTCTCGGTAGTGAGGTGGGGTCGTTTCTGGGGCTGACATGTGTGATATGTGCCACTTTCATATTTCCTTGAGAATTCCTCGATCCAGGCCTGGCCCCATGGCTTTTCCTTGTCTGATCATCACTTTTGCGTGCCTGCCCGCCTGGGCCCATTCCTTGTATACCTGTCTGGTGTTCTGCAGCTTTGATCTACACTGCTCTTCCAGGAGGCCTATGGCACTGTTGGGAGACAGTGTAGGGAGACAGGAGGTGGGGCCTGGTGGAAGGTTTTAGGTCCTTTGGCCAGTGCCCTTGTTAAAGGGGCCTTAGCAATCCCTGTCTCTTGTGCTCACTCTGCCACAGCCCTGTGATGAGAGGAATGGGTTAGCTGTTAGCTGCCACCATGACAGGCTGCCACCATGACAGGGTCCAGAAGCAGCAGAGACCACGGTCACAGATGGAGACCTCTGAAGCCGGGAGCCAAAATGAGCCTTTCCCCTTTATAAGGAGATGAGCTCAGCTACCTGGGCTCCATTATTGTCATAGCAATGGGACGCGACCTGGCAACTGTTTCTCGGTGAGACTGACATCTGGATCAGCTGAGTAAAGAAGCTGCTCTTCCCCTGTGAGTGGGCACATCCTGTAAGCTGAGCTCTTGCCTGGAACAAAAGGCTGGCCCCGCCCCAGGCTGCTCCTCTCCCAAGATTCAGCTGTGTGGGTTCTCAGGCATTAGAAACCAGACTGGAATGCACCACCAGCTCGCCTGGGTCTGCTGGTTTGCTGCCCTTCCTAAGTGTGTGAGGCACCTTTCTGTGATCTCTGTCTCTCTGTCTCTCTCAATCTCTGTCTCTGTCTCTGTCTTTCTGTCCATCTGTCTCTGTATGTCTCTGTCTGTCTGTCTGTCTCTCTGTCTCTGTCTCTGTCTGTCTGTCTCTCTCTGTCTCTCTGTCTGTCTCTGTCTCTGTCTCTGTCTCTCTCTCTCCATCTTCCTGGTTCTGCTTCTCTGGAAAGCCCTAGCACACTGTATTTCGCCTTCTCTTGGAGCTTTGTCCTTTACCTACTGCCGTCACCTGCTTTGTGTTGCTCTAACCGAGTAGCTGCCAATCAGTGATCTGTGACGTACAGTGATTTCTTCTGCTGCCCAGGGGGAAGCCCAGGAGCGTGGCGCCAGCCTCTGGCAAGGGTCTTTGATTACACCACCGCCTGGCAGGTGGCAGCTAGGAAGCTACCACCTGAGGGAGAAACATGGGCCCAGCTCACCTTTCCACAGAGGTCTCCCCCAAGACAGCGAACCTGCCCATGTTTGCCTTAACCAGCGCTCCAGGGTGGTGGCCTCGGGTTTTTCTGTGCCTTAGAGATCACACCTTACAGTGGCCATTATATGTCAATGCGAGTATTTGAGAGAGCATTCAAACTGTAGCACAGACTTTTCCCAGTATTTCTCGCTTCAGAAAATCCAGCTCTTCTCAACATATTTTTATAAAAGGAAAAGTATACTGTAACCAAGTCATCTTAAACAGAGGGTGAAAACCGCGGTGGGGAGACTAGAATGCATGGCATGCGTTGAATTCCGGGCACCGCCCGGGGTCTGGTCACCTGTGTGGGAGAGGACAGTAGCAGTGTCTGAGAGATCACTGCTGCCAGCCTGCAAGGTGGTTATGGTTGAGTGTCTCTTCCTTGAGGCACATAATGAGGCCTCACATGAGCTGGTCGTATAAAGAGGGTGGGTAGAAAAAAGTCCTCTAAAGATGTCCATTCCCGAATCTCAGAATGTGACCTTATTTAGAAATCGGGGCATCATTGAAATAACTGGATATGGTGAGGTCACACTGTGTGAACCATTAACCCATTGTGGTTTGTGTCCCGATAAGAAGGGGAGACGAGACAGAGTCAGACTGGGGTGAACACCCTACATCAGTAGAGGGGAAGAGAAGGTTGCTGGGAACACCAGGCCTACGAGAAAGGCGTGGCCCACTTCTCACACGCGCCCCTGAAAGTTCGGGCCCACAAACACCTTGATTTTAGCCACAGGCAAGGCCAGGTGTGACCATAGCCCTGGCCGTGGTCAGGGGTGTGTTCAGGGGTACCTGCCGTGAACAGTGAGGTGTTCTTCAGCCCAGAGCTGGTAGCTGCTAAAAGAAATTGCAAGTGTGAGAGCAGAAAAGGAAGCTCTTACAAAGGAAAGACACAACAAAACTAAACAAAGGAAGCAGTTCTCAGAGACTTCGAAAGCCAACAGATACTTACGAAAATTAAGTGGATGTACAGTACAGTGGGAGCTGGGTAGCAAGGAGTGTGGACAAGCAGGCTGTCCTTATGAGGTCTGCACAGAAGCTGTAAAGAGGGGAGCCAGGAGGTGCCCAGTAGGCTGTGTGCTGTGACTTCACTGCAGGGCTGGCCTGACTGTTCGAAGCCGCTGAGATGAATGGGGGCAGAAGGGTAGTGGATCTATTTCATGAAGGGACTGTAAGAGACCTTGGCAGCGAGCTCCATGTCTCAGCAGTGAGATTCAGCCTTGGCCACTGCTATTCCTAGTCATTATTTCCAAGAAGGAACATTGCCATCATCTTGTTTAAAAGCAAGATAAATTGATTGTAGAGCCCCCAACACTGTCTTTAATCAGCCCAAGAAATGGTTCATGCAGCCTCAGAAAAAGCATTGCAAAGACTGGAATGGCAAGGGAGAATTAAATAAAAACCACCTCATCCTCTCTGGTTACTACTCTTCTCTTGATCCTGTTTTCTGAAAATAATTTCTGGTTCACCATTAGCATGCAAAAATGGAGCTTTTGAGAGGCTGGCTTTAGGCTAAGCATCAAACCCTAGGATCAGATGAAACGCCAGTTGGGATGTCAGCAATTTAAAGGAATCAAGTCATTCTAGAAGAAAGCGGTCCTTCTGTGAATAAAGGGATCGTCTCTGAAAGCTTGACAACTCCCTGGCAGCCTACGTGCTACACAAGTAACCAGGAAGCATTATCATTTCTTACTGTTGGGGAATGTCCAGTTCTCCTCTTGTGGTTCTCTATCAAATGTATGACAAATTATTGTAAACTGTAGTCACCCTGCCATGCTGTAGGATACTAGTACTTATTCTGTCTGATAGTGTTTGGAACCTGTTCACCAACCTCGCTATTCACTTCCCCTCCCCTCCTAGTCTCTAGTGGCCTGATTCTGTTCTCTTCTTCTGTGGAATCAACTTTTTTCACCTGCACATACCAGTGGGATCACGCAGTTCCTTGGTTATTTACCATAATTTCCTCTATTTCCATCTTTTTTGGCACAGAGGATTTCCTTCTTTTATACTAATATTCCATTGTGTGTTTGTATCATGTTTTCTCTATATGTTCATTTGAAATGATAGAATATTAAAGGTTGGTTGCTAACCACATTAGCCACAATTGTGCTCTTTTGTGTGTCTGCATCCATTATAGGGTGACTTTTTAAAAATTCTCTCATTGGAGAAGAGAGTCTCTTATCCACTCTTTGGCATTCAGCATGGCTTTTGTGACCAACAGGAAGAGGTGGTAGTTACCACCGTTAACCGGAGAGGCCAAAGGTCTTGTGATTTCCATTTTGCTTGCTTGAAGCCCTGCTCAACGGTCATGGGAACCAGGCCTGCTGGCCTGCTGGAGGAGCCTGCAACCTCATGGAGCCCCGAGGGCTGTCCCAGTCTGGCTGCCCCACGTGGGGGCTGGAGGCACACAGCTAAGTGGGCTCAGCTGAGATGAGCTGGCCTGACTCATACCAGCAGGTCCACCCTTGACCTGTGGATTCAAGAGCAGTCATGAATGGTACTGTTTAAGCCTCTAAGTGTTGGTTACAGCAGGCCTGACAGATACGGGTGCTTTTCCGATGACCATGTACTTGCAAACTGTGAGACAGGCCCAGAAGGTGAGAAGGGTGTGGGGCACATAGTGACGCAACCGCGGTCTCTTTCCTCTGATGTATGGTTGGAGGATTGAACTGCCTGGTCAGGCTGCTTTGTAGCATCCTGGTAGAATCGGTGGTTTCCTTAACTATGAGATATTTATTAAGAATTCATTTTGGACGGGGGATGTAGCTCACTGGTAAAGCATCTGGGTAGTATGCACGGGGCTGTGGTTCAGTCCTCAGCACTGCCAAATAAAATGCATTTTAAATGAATTGCATAGTAAATCATTTACTCTAATATACACATTACAAATATATTTATTGATCCAGAACCATACTCACTAGTGTTTTTGGCCACCACAACTCTGCCGTATGAAGGGGCCAGGAAAGGCTCCCTCCTGGGTGAATATCAGTACTCAGAGAATATCCATCCATCGCAGGAAAGCCTTCTGCTCTGTGGACTGAGAGGGAAAGAAATTGGAGTACACCCGAGTGACGGGGCAGCACCAGGGTCCTCCCCATCGTGCTGTGGTACCAACAGAACTGTTTCCCAGGGCCAGTGTCTCATAGCCTGTGACTGAATTCACGTGCTAGGGCCATGACCCCACTTACCTGGGGAGACATTTTTCCAATGTTTATAGCTTCACTGCATGTGTTAAGTAGATTTTTAATACTAAAGAAGGCCCTTGGAACTACATTTGCTGGTATGGTAGGTTCCTCCGGTGGCCCTTAACTGGGTACCTTCCATTGAATCACTGTCTAATCGCCAGTGAGTGTTCTCTTGGAGAGCTAGAGAGTGCTGACATTAGAGACTTCATCTGAACGCATTCTGGTAGCTGTCAGTGGTCAGGTGAGGCAGGCACTTCACACAGACACCGAGCTGTCCTCGCATGAGATGCTCAGCTCTCTCCGTTTTAACGACTGTGAAAATCCTTTGAGTCCCATGCTGGCTGAGCCCAGCCCTGACAGGGCTCTGTGCTGCTGCCTAGCCCTCCTCTAGGATGGCAGGAGAGACCTCTCTGCCCACACAGGTAAAGTGCAGCGACACAAAACACTGAGAAAATAAAGTAGGGCATTTGACCTCTAGCCTGAAATCCTGATAACTTTTCAAATGGAGTTTGGGACCTTACCCTGCTTCTAGTCAAAGGAGACAAAAAAGTTACAGGTCTAATTATAAAAGAAAGACTCGGGTCTATTTGGGTATCTGACCTATGATGCATCTGAGGATGCATGACCAAATTTCCCGAATAATGAAACAAAAAATTTTTACGGGCAAAGTTTCAGGTCGCGAATATTTAAGAGGAACCCTAATGAATGGGTGCCTTGCATTAAAAGGAGCGGATATGAAGGCCCTGGCACAGGGCAAGTACAGCCCCTGCTGGGGCCCTGGAGTGCAGAAATGTGTCCTAGGGAATTTACATCAAGGCAAGGCAGAGCCGCAGGGCCGTTACTTTGTGGGCAGAAAATGTGATTTATGTGGACTGGATAAGAAAGAAATGTTTATTTAGCTTTTAGGCCACATGATGAGAAATAATTCTCAGAAGCCAAAAGATGCCTTACAAAGTTTTCTGCAATAAAAACTATAGTAGACCTTGGGCTTGGAGCCAAAAGACCTGTTCCTTGTCCTCTGTTTCTTGTAAGTTCTCCCCTGTAGGATCTGAGTTGCTCTGAGCTCCCTGCATCTCTGGTCTCTTTGAAACAAGCTCCTCACTGCTGTAGGTTTTCTCCATTAATCATTTTTCATGCTGTGAAAAGACCATGTGTGTGTGTGTGTGTGTGTTATAGTGTTCTTTAGATTTTATTATTATAATTTATGGTATTAGGTAAGATCAAACCAGCCTAAG
Organism: Cavia porcellus; assembly: GCF_034190915.1. Taxonomy (NCBI): domain Eukaryota; kingdom Metazoa; phylum Chordata; class Mammalia; order Rodentia; family Caviidae; genus Cavia; species Cavia porcellus. Next base: position 3,176,164 of record NW_026947489.1, on the reverse strand, counting down.
CCAACTGAAATCTACTTTTTGTGTTTTTGATGTACTTTAACAAAGTGAGCTTGTTAACATAATATAAACAAGGCAGAAAGCATGGAGGACAGATGCTATTACTAGAATAACCACATGAGCAAATCAACTTCCCCGTAAACAGTTGCTAAGACCATTTCTCCTGAAATTATTCAGAAAGGAAACTTCATGAGCTACAACATTTTAGTTGTCTGAACTCAGGGGTGCTAAAATTTGATTCACTGAAAAATAAGAGCCGCTGACCATTTTCAAGAAATTCTTACCCCAAGTAAATATGTAGACGTGAAAGGGTCTATCTTCCAATAGATTACAGAGTTTCAGGTCTCATGCACAAGATCAGTTTACGCTGTATGCGGCATATGCACTTTCAGGATCTGTGAGCAGAGGTTGAGTGTTTGTTTCTACACTTACTTTTCATGATATCTGTTTAACAGTCATCAGTATTTAACACAGTGTGAAAGCAAGCTGCAGTCTTTAAATGTTCACAATCCATCTACGGTTGAAAATCTTTTATCTAAAATGCTAGTGATCAGAAGCATTTTGGATTTCAGACTTTTTGGATTTTGGAATACTTGCACATACATAATCTGATAACTGTGAGGTATCTTTGTGTTGGAACCCGAGCCAATTCATACGTATCTTGTACGTATTGTGCCCTACACCGGAATGTGAAGGTAATTTTATGCTTTCACACATTTTAAATGACTGTGTTTCATTTTACAGTGTAGAATTTTCCACTTGCATCATCCTGTTGGCATTCGATATGTTTTGCACTTTGGAGCATTTCATCTTCGTGATTTTGGGATTAGTGATGCATAAACTGTACTAATTACTTGTATGTTATATTGATTACAGCAAAGATAGGTGGACATGAATTTTGTTCGCTACCTGGGCTGAGAGTGTTAATGGAGAGGCCGAGCTGTCCCCCAGCCCTGGGTTCCAGTAAGAGCATATTTTATCCCACCAGTTCCCAGCTCTTCTTCAACTGAAAACTGTCCAGATAAACTTACCTTGCTGAAGATTCTTCTTCTCTAAGTTCAAACTCAACTGTTATCTCGTGCGTGCCCTTTTTGGATTATCCTCTATGTTTATAAGTTCCTAGGGGCCGCTGTGCCTTTCTTAGACCTTTGGTTGCAACTTGCTCTCTTTTCCTTAGTTTTCCAGGAATGATTCTCATTTTCTGAACAGGATGAAATGCTGCGTGTCTGGCCTGCACTGCGCCTAGCTGTGTCTCCCGAGTCTGACTGGGAAAGGAGGTCCATGCTGCCCTGACCCTGTGTTGAGACAGTGGCATACAATCCAGGGTACCTTGGCCTGCAGTTTGTCATGAGAAAAACAAGCAGACCCCTAGCAGCCTGGGTCAGTGCACTAGATGCAGGTGCTGCAGGGGAGCCTGGGCCTGGCTGACATGAGATTCCCAGAGAGGCTTCCGTGGAGCATAAGTTTCACCTGATAAATGCACATCGGTCAGTTAAATATGTCTGCCTTAGATTATAGAAGCCAGAAGCAGAGGGTCCCTCACTCAGTGAAGCTGTGTCCTGACAGACCTCTTCTCAATTGAAAACCCTGTATTTTGAAAATATGTTTGCTAACCCTGACCTCCGGAGTGTCGCAGCTCAGCAGCCATGTGCTGGCAGGGTAGTGGTCATTGTTCCTGATGGCTGTGCAAGTACCCGGGGCTGCTACTCGTGGGCATGGTCCAGCACCCTGAACACACTGTGGACCTCATAGGGCTTATCTAGGAAATTCAGAGGGTGGGCCCCACTGAAAGCCTCTGAGTTCCTACTCACACTGTCATAAAGTAAGCAAAAAAGTAAATTTAAACCTCAGAAGTCAGGGGGCATCTGTAATTTTGAGCACAGTGGAAGAGAGCAAGCCTTCGTCACTGGAGCAGATGCTGAGCTGATATTGGCTGGACACCCCCACCGTTTGTGGAGCATGAGGCAGGAGCACCTCCAAAATGCTGCCATTGCTTGCTCTGCAGAGTGCGAATGACCCGGAATGTGACTCCTGACGCAGGGCCAATGTCTTTTCAATTGTTCGTTTCATTACACAGAACTTGGAGCCTCTAACCTGTCTGGTACTTTTATGATAATTGAAGGATCGTTAATCTCAGCTATTCATAGAAGTGATTTTTGGCAGAATTTGTCAAGAACAGTTTCAAGGTTATTTCCTGTCCTGCAGGTGCAATTTTGGCTGAGGATAGGACACGCCACACCAGTGATTTCATTTGTAGTCTGGATTGAGCGTGGTCAGTACCACATTTTCCTGGGAGCCAAAGGCAGCCCTGGGGATGAGACTGGTCCATCCCCGTGGGTGTCGTGGCTCTGCACTGTAAACTTGTTAGGTTTGTTTGCCTCAGATGGTTTTAAGGCTGGTTTGGTTCTGCAAGACCTTAGATCTCCTTTTGTGTAAGGTTAATCGATCCGCCTGACTCTGCTTCACTGATGCAGAACGTCCTGTAGCAAGGGTATTCGTGCTGGGTTTTAGCTAGTATATTATTAATTGTGTTCCTTGTTATTGAGCAAAAATCAGTTGGAAATGAACATACTTACGCATCTACCCTCGTGTACACATCTCTGTAGGTGACAGTACATAGAAAGGCACCTGCCAATTTCTAGGTCAGGACATTTACATTTGTACTGTCAAATCCAGTTGAAGGTACTGAAAAGTTGTCTCTTGAGTTTCTCCCATTACAGACATTGCTGTTTTCCTCTCACTGGTTTACAAATCTCACCTTGGAGTTTACAACTCCAAATGGTACCAGATACTCTGACATCTTTTACACAGGGAGATTTTGTCAGTCTGTGAGAGCAGTCTTCAGGCCGAGAAGTGGTGGAGCGTGGTGGTGCAGACTCCCGTGATGTGATCAGAGCGCATTCCACCAGCTCATGAGCGAGAACGTAGCCTCTTTCATCCCCATCCTTCCTCACTTAAAAATAAAAATAATAGTCCATTCCTCCATGATTGTTCTGATAACTAAAATTCACTCCTATATGAAAGTCACATAGCAGAGTGCTCGGCATATGACTACATGCATGATTAACATTAGGTTCAGTACAGGTCTTTGTTAAGATCCCCACTCTGGCTTTCTGTTAAGGACCTCAGACCTCTGCCCTTTCTGTTTATAGTGAGGGGAGGGCCAATGACAGTTCTCACAGCTGCAAGGGTTAGTGCTGATTCCTCATTGTTCCTTTGAAACCCAGCCCCTGAGATCACAAGAGCATGACCAAAGTGTTGTGGAGGAAAATGATATTTCAAGCGAGGGCTGTTGGGGTCTAAAGATTTCATAGCACCAACCATCTTCTTAGACAGCAGACTTCTCTCATATTTGCAAGTTGCTTGCTCTAGACAGCAGTGTTTTCCAGACCCAACCGGGGTAATAGAGGATAGTGCTGTGGTGTATTTGTGGTGTGACCACACGGGTGGAACTGGCCTTCCATAGTTCTAAGATAAATTTTCTGGCTCTGGGGAGAAGCAGCCCAGGTACTTGGGACTCAGAGAGCACAAGTGCGTGGAAGGAGTTTTGCAGTGCATAAAGAGCCTGCTCATCATGATGGAGCTGAGCTAAATTCATTCATCACTCTGGGTTTAGTTCTGTACTCAAAAAGTAATTTAAAATCCAGCATGAAGGTTGTTTCCTGATCACAAGAGTAGCAAATGTTTATTTTTGATAAGACTCTTACATATCACTATTTATATATTTATGACAACGCATACACAAAACGCACACACACACCTATCCACACCAGTATACATGGTTCAGCGCACTTCTGCTTAAGACACTCATCAGTAGCTTTGAGAGTACCCCTGTAGCCGTTTCTTTTCCCTTTTTATGACCACATGTGAGAGCTTCAGCCTGTTTGTGATCTCTGTGTAGTCATCTCTGATCTGCATATTTTCTTCTATCACCAGGGCAAGTTGTTGGAATCAAATTTACACCCAAATCACATCTGCATCTGAGCCTCAAGGTTCACGTGCATAGTTTCTTGCCACAGATTTGGGAGATACAGGCTTTCTCCTTTAAAATGATTTTAAGTATTTGGTGATGTGCTCCTGCATGATGGTGTCCCACAGTGGACATCTTTCCTTCTGGAAACATGTTTGGCATCTCTCACAGTTTAATGATTTGTGAGACCTTTCTGCAATTCTCATCTCGATGGCTTTACTCATCTCTTTCTAGCAGAGACCAGTGCCAGTGCAGGAGGAGGGGAACATGGATCACCTCATCTGCTTCTCATCCTCTTGCTAAGCTCAGGGTTTTGAGCCTCATGCAACTACTGTTTGGGAATTCAGCCTCCTTCCTGTGGGTCCTCCAGGGCTTGCCCAGGGGAAGAGACCCCAGCACCCTGCAGCCTGCCCTTACCAGCTCCTCCTGACACCAGGGCCGCCAGCCAGGAAGGACATGTATTCCTCTCAGCTCTGTCTCTTCTGTCATCTTCCATCTGCATCTCTACCAGCCCCAGCTTTCAGACAAGCTGCTGCTACCTGCTCTGCATTCTGAGACCGAGCTCCTTCTAGGCTTAAGCTTTTCCTACTGGCCCTATGTGTCCTTTTTAGGTGCCCATGACAGCTCTTCAATTTTCAGCAATTCAGGTTGACCTGGATTATCACGTCTGATAAACAGCCACCATATGGTCAGCTTAGCAGGCTGTAGATCCTTATATTCAGAAATGCTCCAATTCATTACATACGCTTCCCAGCAAAATACCAACAAGCAGCTCCTGCTGAATTATGACAAATCGTTTCTGTTATTTCACAGTCAGCAGTAGACATCATCCTGTAAAGCGGGGTTCTGGTTTCCGTGTGTTTTTCCTTCATGTTTGTTGTGCAGTTGACCAAATGCTTATGGAGCCCGGCCTTGTGGAAGCTCTGGGCTCAGTGCTACCCTTCAGCAGTTCCTAGTCTGGCAGGGAGCTAAGATGCGCTCAGCAGCATCTGGTGAGCCAGGAAGTCATTGTGCTGGTGTTGCTTTTGGGAGGTGGGCAGTAATTGGCTCTTTCTGTGGGGAGATTCAGGGTGGCTACTCACCTTTGTTCACACAGTTTTTGACGACTTGTGCTTGGGGCCTGGTGTTCCTGGGCTGTGAGCCCAAACTGTCCAAAGACGAGGATTCACAGACCAGGTGTGAAATTAAAATGGCTTTTAGGCTTTGATTGTCAGGAGCTGACAGATTACTATGAGATGCGAATTGCTCTTTGTAATTGTGCTTCTGAATTATGGGCCCACTTTGCCAGCTATCAGCACATTGAACAAGTGTTAGATGCTCTCCGCCTCCTTGGGGTATTTGTTTTTTACTTTGGGTCCCTCTTTGTTCTCTCTCTGGATTAGAACACTTAGAATCTTCACGCTAGTATGCTTTTTGTGTAAACCTGAGGACTCCAACCTCCTACCAGTACATAAAGATGGAAATGCAGGAGGCTCGGGAAGGCCAGAGTAGTGGGGGAAATGGCTCTAGCAAAGTCACGGGGGAGGAAAGAAAGAGGAGGGGGAGGAGCCTGAGGACCAGCTCCCTTCTTTCACGGTTTACTGCAAAGAACAGAAAGCTGTTATGCTGTTACTTTCCCTCCCTCCTCCTCTTCCTCCCTTTATTTTCTCCTCTCTGTCTCGCTGTCTCTGTCCCTCTCTCCCACCCTCCCTCTCTCTGTATCTCACTTTCCTTCTGTCCTTTACTCTTCCTGCATTCTTTCTTTCCTTCAGATCTCTACTTTAAATTAAAAACTCCTCTGCACGCCCTGTTCATCTTACAGCAGGGATTCTTAACTGAAGCTCCCCGCCCCGCCCCGCCCCACCGCCCCTCTAAGTTCTGGACATGTGGCCCCATCTGGAGACATTTGGGTGTTGCAGCCTGGGGAAGGGCATCATGGCAGAAGCCAGGCAAGTGGCCACACATCCCGCAGTGTGCAGGAAAGGTCCCCTGTGAACACGAGAGTTACCTGGCCCCACATGACAACAGCATCAAGATGTTTTGGAATGCTGCTCCGGAAATAAGGACACTCTGGAGAAAGGGCATCTCGATAATACGGCAATGTATTCTTCTATGAGCTAAACATTCTTTCCTTCTCAGCGCTCTAATTTTTCAAATCAGACATGTAATAAGGCATGGGATTTTAAAAAGAAAGAGAAAAAGTCTTAAGTGACAAGAGGAAAAGGTTAGGTTTCAGTAATTTGGAGTGGTCACAGTTTTAGCATTTCAAATCTTTTCTGAAATATTGTCTGTCAATAAGAGAAGATTTAATCTTTGAAACAGTAGCGAGTGTTAAAATGCTAGGCCTAGTTGTGAAGACACTCTCCTTCCCCGTCTTTAACCTGACTTAGCCACCTGCAAGAGCAGCTACTCTGTTTTTAAATAGGAAACTGCAGCATTGCAGCCTCCTTTGCACTCTGGGTCCTGCCTGTGTTCACAGGTAGTCACGCTATTGACAAGCCCAGGAGAAACCAGTGAAACCGCCTTTGATAATGACGCAGAACTATTTCTGGCGAACGTTTCCTTTCATTGTTTTGGATTTTTTTGAGAACTTTAAAACCTTGGTCCTGTGAGTGGGTTTATGCAGGAAATCTTACTCATATTTCTAATTCCTCCTCCTCCTCAGCAAATTGGAGAGATTTAAAGCCACTCAGATGCACTGCGTGACCGTAGCCCTGGGTGATTCACCCCACAGTGCCCTGCATGCTCTCCGGGAGTCTCAGAGCCTCGCTGCCCGCCTCTCCGTGATGTATCATACCTGTGCCCACACTGCCCTGGCTCGACAACCCTCATCTCAGGACGCTCTCCCCTTTCCTCTCGTGCTCGTAAAGTCACTTAAGGTGGATTTATTGCTTGCTGGTTAAGTCCTTTACAGCCAGAGGCCTCACGGCACTCGGGCATAGTTAAAGTAGGAGCATCTGGACTGCGGCCCTGGGCACTCCTCTGCCTGTTGGCACAGACCAGGCGGGGGTGGCCCTGCAGCAGAGTGAAGAGGCCGCAGAGCCGTGGCGATAAATGCCAGTGCACAGGGAGCCTGGAGGATACGGGAAAACGAATTGCTTCTCTTTAGGCCTTTATTTCTGTACTTTTGTGTAATTTTTACACATTCTTTGTAAGAACTGTACAATAAAACACTGTATTAAAGCCAGTTAATGTCCCCTTCCATTCTCTGTTCCGTTCCACCCACCTGAGGTGGCCAATAGCTAGAGCGTGGGGTGTACTCACCCACAGTTGTCTACTTGCTCTTATAAAAATCTTCAAATATAGCATTATACCCATGTTAAATGATTACCTTTTGAAAGACTTTTAAATATCTGTTTCCCACGGTGAGAACTTTCTATAACGACTAGTGGGAAGGTAAACGAATACTTAGGTTATGACAAAGGCCAGCACAGCCAGAGCCCTGTGGAGCTGCACTGCCCTGTATTTGAAAATTTGAGAGTTTAGGTAATTTTTGCAATATTATACACAGAACTAGAGGCCACCAGAAATGAAATGTCCATTGCCTCATGGTGGCTAAAGAAGAGACTCTTCTAAAGAAACGTGAACTCACTGGAGAAATAACTTATGTTAGCTACCATTTATAGGATATGTAGGTTATATCTGTTCTACCTAACAATGACTCCAGTAATATTAGATTCGTGGGATAGCACATTTTCTATTTTGTCGCTCATGGTAATTGATTAAATCAGAGGTGGAGATGAAAATATACTAATCGGAGCTGGCAAAGCACTACTGCTTTCCAGAAGCTTTGCAGAATCAACAGGGAGGGGGGAGAAACAAAGGAGGAAAAATGTTGGAAATACGTTATGAACACGTACCAATTTCCTACAGTGCATGCAATCTTTATATACTATATACATGTACTAATGAGAGTTTTAAAAAACAGAAAAAAGAAAGAATTATAAGTAAAACTCAGTAGTGGCCCGGTGATTTCTTAAGGGATCAAAGGTAGAGCTCTCATATTCCATGACACTCTCTTATGGAAATACACTCAAAGGACCTGAGATCAGCGCCTCATGAAGATGCTTGCACTCTATTGATTGCGGCAGCAGTCACAGTGGACGCGACGAGGAGGCGGCACGACGGGTCCATCACTGGACGAGTGCAGAAAGGAATTGTACCTCTTGCCTACACAGCAGAATATCACCGACTCTTACAGGAAAGAGACTTTGCCATTCGTCACAAGTTGTATAGCCTGGAAGACAATTTGCTAAGTGAGATAAGCCAGGCTCAGAAAGAAAAAAATCACCTAATTTATCCATGTAATCTAAAAATAAAAGCCAAATATATAGAAGCAGAGAATAAAGTAATCATTACCAGGGAAACAATACTAAATGCAAGAGCAGAGCTAGGTCCAACTGGAGATGGAAAACACAGAGAAAAGTAGTAAAACAAAATTCATAATTAAACAAAATCAGTACAGTTGATAAGCCTTTGCAGATACAGTCAAAAAGAGATCATGATGGAAACTGCCATTTTCAGTAGTGAAATGAGGGAATTCCAATATTAATCTGCAACTGTTGAGGCCATCAGAAAGCACTGTAGACATATTTATGCTCATAAATTCAACAAAGTGAAGAAATGGGCCAGTTCCGCTAAAAGTACCAGCCCTTAAGACTCCACCAGAGTTAAATAGAGAAACAAACGCCCCAGAGCCATTAAGAAAATTTGATTTGTAATTACATTCTTCCCCCAAAAGAGATAGCCTCCATCAGCTATGGCACATGCTTTAGAGACTGAGTGCCTAGACCGCACCCCAGAACCCACTTATTTCTTGCCAAGGACCAGCACTGCCCCTGTATGCACATTATCTCACATCAGGCTGCTGGGGCGATGCTGGGGTGATGCTGGGGCGACCTGAGTCCTGCGATGACAAAGGGCTCTGCATGCCGCAGGTTCGCCACCACTGGCCTAAAATGACTTCACTGCAAAGTTCTGTACAGGCTCTTCAACTTCTTACAGATTTTCTAGAACATACAAGTACTGTCATATTATCTCCAGCGATTTTGTAAGAGACATTTAATTTTGGGAAAGGCTAGATTTACAAAAAAGGCACAAGAATAGTACAGTCAGTTTGCTCCTATTTACTGCATACCTGGTTTCTCCTGTTGCTAACCTCTGTTGATGTGAACAGGACATCTTTTTCACAAGAAATGAGGCAGCATTGATATATTACTAACTCAGGTCTAAGCATTCTATCCCCTTACGGAATACAGAAAGCAGTGAGCTATGCTGTTTTGTGTTCTGGGATTCATTTAGGCGGCTACAGAATGTTTAGTTGTCATGTCTCTCTTGTGAGTTAGTTTGTTTCTTTTTAATTTTTTCTTGTCCTTCATTGCTGGCACTACATGAAGCTCCAGGATTATTTTGTGTACTCCCTAACCCTACCCTGGAAACCCCCTCCCCACTGTTTTTCTGAGGAGTTACGGCTCATTTAGCTGGAGAAAGGTATTCAAAAACAGTATCTGCTGTGAGGTGTGGTCATTGCGAAGTGAGTGTCACTGCTTTAGGTTTTCTCAGCTGAAAGATGGAAGAAATTGTGTGTGCATAGTGACCTGTGCATCCAGCCCTCTCTTACATGGACATCTACACGCGTACCTGTGTGTGTCTACCTAGGAGGATGTTTGACCTTGTGTATTACTGTTGGGTCTTGCAGCCTGATTATATTTGTTTATTTATTTCAAGAAATGTTTTTGTAGAGTTTGTAAATTCAAGACTTTTTTTTTTACGTAAACATTAATTTTGTAAACTGCAAATAAAGACAGGTATTCTTCCCTTCCTACCTGTATAACTTTTGTTCCTTTTGTTGTCCTGTTTTGCTGGGTCTTCCAGTAAAAGGAAGTGAGAAGTTACATCCTTTCCTTGTTCTCATTTTTTGGGGGAAAACATTTCAAGCTTTACCATTAAATTTGATTTGGGGTATATGTTTTTCATATTTCTTTTATTAAAAATGTTCCTATTTCTAATTTCTTATCGCTTTTATCATGAATGGGTATTCTGTATAGACAGTTGTTTTCCCTGCATCAATGGATAGAATAATATTTTTTCTTTCTTTATCTGTTCGTATGGTGAGTATCTTTGATTTTTGACTGCTGGACCAACTTTACATTTTAAGAATGACTTTCACTTGGGTGTGATGACATTTAATTATTCCTGGATATAATTTGTTAAGATTTAAAAAATATTTTAGGGTCTGTCTTTATGAAAACCGTGGACTTCTAATTTTATTGCAGTTGCTTCATTAGGTTTGGGAAGGAGAGGAATGCTGGCCTCAAAAAATGAGTTGTAAATGTTCCCTGTTTCCATTTACTGAAAGAGTTGAGAGCGTTTGTGTGATTTCTCCTTTATGAATTGGTGGGATTGCCAAGGAAATAATCTGGGCTTGGTTTCTTTTGTGGGTGGTGTTTAAGGTGGTGCTTAGTTATTAACTCCAATTGTATCATAAACTTAGGACTATTTAGATTGTCTGTTTCTCACTGAGTACTGCAATGGTAGTTAATAACATCAGAAGCATTGCCTCAGTTCATCAGTTACCAAGTCATGGATAGTGAACTTCACATAACAGTCTTGGTTCTGAGGCACTGATCCTCCCTTCAGTTCTGATATTATTAATTCAGGTCTTCTCTTCTTTATTCTTTGTGGAATTGATTAGAAATTCATCAGTTTTATTCAATTTTTCAAAGAATAAAGTTTCACTAACGTTGATTTTCTCTGTGACTTGATTTCATTAGTTTCTGCTCTGATTCCTCAGCTCCTTCCATTGCTTGCTTTAGACCTGGTTTTTTCTTCAATCACTAACTCGCCAATGTGGGCTGTTTTGCTTTTAGCCTTACTGGAGCTATTACTTTTTGGCAAATTTTAGTTTGCTTTCACTAGTTACATTACTTTTAAATTTCCCTCAAGATCTTTTCTGTGAGCCATGGTTTTTTGCAAAGTAATTGTTTAATTTGGAAATATTTGGGGATTTCTCAATTATCTTTCAGTTCCTGATTTCTAGTTGAATTCCACCACCACTGAGAACAGGCTTTTCCTGATTTCTGTTTTTGCAAATGTGTCAGTGGTGCACTGTGGTCCAGGGCAGGGTCGGTTGTGGAGAACATTGTGTGAGATTCAGAAGAATGCTGTGTTTAATGTTGAATGCCACATTCCATGACTGTGAATCAGATCACACTGATGGGTGGCGCTGTCCCAGTCTTTCATAGCCTTTCTGTGTTCTACTGTATGATCTGCTGATTTATCATGAGGAGCTGGAATTAGGATTGAATCCAACCATAACAGTGGATTTGTGTATTTTCCTTTATTTCTTTCAGTTTTTCCCTTATGTATTTTAACACTTTCTATTTCGTTTTCTGCACATTTAAGATTTTTATGTTCTATAGAAGACTGAGTTTTTACCACAATGGATTGACTCCTTTTATTTCTAATAATCTATTTTTCCTGAAACCTGATTTTCTGAAATTAAAGGAGCAACTGTAGCTTCCGTGTGATTAATGTTAGCATGGTATGTATTTTATGTATGTATTTAATGCTAGCATGGTATGTATTTAATGTTATGTATATATTTAATGTTAGCATGGTATGTATTTAATGTTAGCATGGTATGTATTTAATGTTAGCATGGTATGTATTTAATGTTAGCATGGTATGTATTTTAAATAGTGTAAGAGAAAGCTCATAAGGAGTTCATTAGTTTTTTTTCTCTGCCAGATTTTTTCACTTATTACAAATATTTTCCTATGCAATTATTTTTCTTATAAAACATTTGTCTTCATATGAGCACAAAATTGCATTGTACTTACATAATGGACTTTATTTAAATACTTTGGTTAGGCATTTAGATTTCTGAAAATTAAGGTTGAAGAGGATAGACTTTTTCAGAAGTCTATCTTGGGAATATGTATGTTTTTTTTTTGTCTTTTTGAGACAGGGTCTCACTAAGCAGTTCAGGCTGGCCTTGAGCTCACTTTGTAGCCCAGGCTGGTTTTGAACTCGCAATGATTCTCCTGCCTCAGCCTCTGAGTGCTGGGACGACAGGTGTGAGCCACCACGCCCAGTTTGGGAATATGTATTTTTTTCTTAGTTAATGTATTTTTTTTTGTCTTTTTCATTTTTTATAGGTACTGGGGATCGAACTCATGACTGCCTGCTTGCAAGGCAGGTGCTTATGCTGCTGAGTTAAATCCCCAGCCCCCAGTTAATGTATTTTTAATAGTCAGGTTTCTAGAAGAAAATACAGTGTTGACATTTATTCTTTCTTTCACTAAGTACATTTTCCTATGTTATTAATATCTTAAGGTCTAGTTCATTTGCTACCATTCATAAAGCAATATTGATATATTTTCTTATCTAAATTTATAGTTTATATTGGGGTCATTCTTTATATTGTGTAGTCGATGAATTTCATCAAGGACATGACAACAGTTGTGCACCTCTGTTACGGTGTTAACAGAATAGTTTTATTGCTACCAAAATCTTCTCCACCTTTTTTCTCTACTCTCCCTCTACACTCCTGGGAGCCACTGTTCTTTTTTATTGTCGTCTTCATTTTGTGTTCATTTGAATTTTTATTGCACTGAGTCCTTATAGTTATATAATGTTTTTCTTATAGACAACATTTAGTGGGGATTTTCTGTTTTAATATCCATTTGACCATTTCAGTCTATTGATTATTGTGCCTATAGAACATTGACATTTAAAGTGATTGTTGACGTGCTGGATGTACATCTATCTTTTAAGTTTTCTATTATTGCATTTGCTACCTGTTATGGTTTGTGTTTGGATGTCTCCCTCAAAGCCTCATGCAGTCATGGAGGTGACTGAACCTAACATTTGTGATTGGCTCATTGTCTGGCCTGGGATTGCTGATGTGAGTGCTGCACCCTCCCAGGAGTGGGTAGCTGGCATAAATTTAAGGGAGGGAAGGAGGTGCGCTTTCTCTCTTTGTTTTGCTCTTGGTGTATACTCCAGTTGCCATGAAGGGCTGCCCTTTAGCCATACCACCCTGCTTTGGAGCCAGCTGAGTATGGACTGAAACCTCCACAAGCTGTAAGCTAAATAAACTTTTCCTTCCTTCATTTTGGTTGTTGGGAATTTTGTCCCAACAATTAGAGAAAAGTAACCAAGACACTACCCTTTCTGCCTTCTTTCACCTAAGTAAACATTTTATAAGATTTCTATTTATCTCCTTTTTTGTGGTACTGGGGATTGAACTTGGAACCTCATGCTTGTCAGCCACTTGTATAGGCGCTTACACCACTGAGCTACAACCTCAGCCCTTATCTCCTTCTTATATATCATTTGTACTTATTTCTAGTATTTAATAGTTGCCCTCGTATTTACAATGAACATTTCTAAATAATGTAAATGTGACAGTACTTCAAACATATACCAGATACCTAATAATAGAACATTCAAGTTTTACCTTCCTAGGCCTCATAGTGTCATTAATTTTCTGTATGCTAAACATTATTACTCGGTGCATTATTTTTTCAAAGTTATATATTAGAATAATTAAAATAATGAAAACATTATTTGTATTCATGATTGTTACCTGATTGTGTCACCTTGAGTAAGCAAACCCAACTGAACTGGACCAGCATAGCTCTGGATGTGGAAGACCAGCCCTCTGGAAGAATGGTATGACAGGGAAATGAAGAGGAAGGATTGATTGTGTTTCTTCAGGGGAGCTCCAGGCTTCGCCTTCACCTTGGATGTTGTTTCCTGGTTTCCAACCCAGAGCTGTCAACCTTCTGGCACCAGCTCCTTGGCCTCCTGATGCAGACTTGTGTGGGACACTGCAGTGGGCTTCAGGCCTTCAACTGGGTCCTTCGGCTGTTGAGTGTGCAGATGGCCCTTGCACACCCTTCTACATCTGACTCTGGGTGTCCATTGCAAGCCAATCTTGTAAATCTTTATATAATTATGTGTGTGTGTGTGTGTGTGTGTGTGTATCTTGCATTAAGTCTGTTTCTCTAATAAGTAGTAACTGGTACAGTATTTTACCTATAGGTGCTTCTTTAAGGCTCTCCTTTGATTATCTAGATCTGAATTTCTGACCTATATAACTTGTTTACCTGTGAAGTTTTTAAAAATGTTTCTTGTAGAGAAGATGTGCTGGCAATAAATTCCTTTATTTTTTGTTCAGCTGTAAAGTATTGTTTCATCACTTTGAAAAGATAATTTCATTGGACCTACACTTTTATGCGATAAGACTATTATTTTCTTTCAGTACTTGAAATATTTCACTTAAGTCTCTTCTTATTTGCATGGTTCCTAATGCACTGTGATTCTCTACTCCTCTCTAGGTGTGTTATGTTCGCCTCCACCCACTAGTCTTGACTTTTTCCAGTATTTTCCATTTGCCTTTGGTTTTTGCAGTTTTGGGAGGAATGTCAAGGTTTGCCTTTTGGTATTTGTCCTGCTTGGCCTTCATTGAACTTCCTAGATCTGTGATTTTGTGTTTTTCACTAATTTCTAGAGGGTGTTTTTGCCATTATTTAAATATTCTTTGTGCTTTGTTCTCTCTCCTAATGTTCAAGTAATACTTGTATTATATTGATAAATGGTATTACCTCATGTTTCTTGGATATTGTCCTCAGGGTTTTCATCTACCCTTCCACCAGTCTGTACTTACCTGTGTTCCACTTCACTGATCTTTCCTCCCTCGTGGAACTATTCTAAGAGGTTTTCAAAGAATTCTTAATTCTTTTATTTGTGTGGGGACCCCTGCCTTGAAGTTACTTTTGACTCATTTTTAGTGCTTCCATTTTGCGTATAGTCTTGCGTTTTGTCTGCTTTTCCCATTGGGTCCTTAACATGTTAATCACAGTGATTTCAGATTCCCTCGTTCTCAGGGGATACTTTCCAAGACCCCCACTGGGCGCCTGACATCATGAATAGTACCAAAGTCTGTATGTGCTGTGTTTTTATATGTATCTGCATAACTATGAGAAAGCATAACTTATGTTAGGCTCAATAAGTGACGAGCAATAATAAATAATAATAAAATACAGCTTGTATAACTGTACGCTGTAGTAGAAGTTATGTAGATGTCTCTCTCTGTTTCTCTCCCTCACTGCTTCTCTCTCTCTCTCTCTCCCACTCTCTCTCTCTCTCTCATTACATACACCTCCTTCTGGGAGACTGTGGGATGATTCAGTGCCTGTGTGATAACATGCACTGAGGTGAGTGGTGTAGGAATTGTAACAGTGTAAGGCTACTACCTAAGGATTACTTGAACACAAGCACTGGGATTCTTGGACAGTTGGGACAGTGGATCCAATGACTAAAACAGCTACTAAATGACTGTCTTTTATGTGCGTAGCATAAATAGTAGCTACCTATTGGATCATGGATGATAGATAACTCGTGGTGGGGAGGGGTCAGGTCAAGTTTTTGTCATGCAACTAAAATGGCCTAGTATGTAAAATTTATGAATTGTTTATCTCTTAGTTACTTTTTACTCATTGCTGATACAAAATACCTGATGCCAAAAGTTGGGAAAGGAAGGGTTTATTTCTTACAGTTTTTGGAGATTTCAGTCCATACTCGGTTGGCTCCAGTGGCATGGCAGGGCTGCAGCTCATGGTGGCTGCAAACAGCAAGGCAGAAACCGGCAAAAAAGTGAGACGCGCCTTCTTCCGGCCATTACATCACTTCCTGGCTCCACCCCTAGGCCAGTGTAGCACTCACACCCCCAATCCAAGTGCTAGACAATGAACCAATCACAGATGCATAATGCATGAGGCCTGGGGGCCACCTACATAAACCATGACAGTTTACTTCTGGAATTTTCTGTTGCTTTTTTTGGACCACTTTTTACCAAGGATAACAGCTGTTGAGAGGGCGAGAGGGAGTGTCACAACCAGAGCTTGAAGCCCTCAAGTGTCCCTGTTTTACTGTCCTCTTTGGCTGGGGCCCTGCTGTGCGCTGCCCTAGGGAGGCGTCTTCTTTCCTGTGCTGTTTCCATCTTTAGGCTGGGGCTGTCTCCAGGGGAATTCTGTGTGGGGTTACAGAGTGTGTGGTATGCGTTTGATTTCTTCTTCTCCTTAAAACTGGCCGTTGGGTCCTTGCCCCAGCTCCCCTGTGGTGGTCGCCCCACTGGTTTCCCTGTGCTGTCCTGCCATCATCTGGCAGAGCAGGCTCTGTGACAGGCTCGCTCTGTGCACACCCCTGGGGATCCAGAGAGGGGTTGGTGTGGTGTCTTTACCCTGGGAATCTGGCGAGGCTCCTAGCAGAAGCCTGCGATGCCTGGGGTGTCTTGCCTGGCACGAATGCCTCTTACACCCTCACACTTACAGGCTCCTGGGCTTTCTCCTTCCCAAGCCAGCCCACAGTGGCCTCCTGCAAAGCACAGGCCACGGCTTCTGCATTTCCTGGCCTCTGTGGCCTCTCTCCATGCACACAGGTTCTCTTGATAGTACTCTCAGGATGTCCCCACACCTCTGAGTCTTAGGGTGACAGCTTTGCCTATGGCCTACTCCTGATGGATCCAAGAAAGGTGTTCATTGTGAGTTTGTCCTGGTTTTCTTTATTGTAAAACAGGACTAACAATTCCAAATATCTCCAATAAGTGCAAAATATCAGTGTCCGTTTTCAGTTAAAAACCTTTTGGCTACCTCGTGTAATTAGCATTTTCTTCTATCATGCACTTTTTATGAGAACAGAGATTTGACTTTTTTTTTGTGGGCTTCTTACCAATTAGTTAACTGAACCCCTGTGAGCAATTAGTTAACTCATGTACTAGTTCAGATCATTATGGTTTATGTGAGAGCTTTTTTATTACTCTACTTTATTTATAGTCAGTAATCCCCGACAACATGGACTCTCTGTCCTTTAGTGCTAAGATTAAAGCCTTGAAATATCTTTTTGATATGTTTTCTCTGACTTTACATACTTGACTTTCTACAATCCAGATAACTTCTAGAGGGAATCTTTATGTGAGAATATTTTCTCTAGTATTTATCAGCTCTTTGTTTTCATAATCATTGATTTTATATTCCTCAGCTTTATCATTCATTCTGTTGGGACTGCTGTCATTTTAATGTGTCCCTCAAAAGTTCTTGTGAAAGAATTTACTGCTCAAATTCTTATGTCAGTGGTATGGAGGTTAATGAGGTCTACTTGAGCTTCTGAGCTGCACCCACCATGGTGCTAGCGGCTTTGTGAGAAGAGGAAGCACGAGCTAGGACATTTGTTCTGTCTCCTTGAGTGGCATCATCAGCTGGGGAAGAATACTGCCAGAAGGCTGTACCACATGGATGGGGTTTGAGCTCCAGAGCTGTGAGCTGAATAAATGTCTGTCTAGTAAATTACCCATTCTGTGGTCTTTAGTTCTAATAGCAGGACACAGACAAAGATATGGACTATCTGATTTTTTTCTTGATATAATATTTTATGCCTCTAAGATTATTAATGATAGTTTATTTTGTGGGATTTCTCTGTGCATTGATTATGTTTTCTCCAAGATCTCTTTTCCTCCTGCTTGTTTTGATTTGTTTTCTTTTTGTGCATGTTAATTTTTGTTGTTGTTTTTAAATTCTCTGGTGACCCCTTCTGGTCTCCTTATAGTCCGTGTGTCAAATGTATGCAAGTCATATCATTGCTGACAGCACCAAGCCGGAGATCCTAGGAAGTGCATGGAGGAACCACAGACAAGTGTGCCTGTGCCAAGTGGAGGCTGGGTGTTCCTGCTGCGACCCAGCAGTTTTTGAGCCTTGCCCCCTTGGACTCCTGCTTCCCACTCTGACAAAGGAGTCCCTCTGGTACTCATTTTCAAGTGGAGACAGTTTATTAAGATTGAAGTCTGATCTGGGATATAGTAATCTACATTATTGAAACACAGTAACAGAGGATATGATACTTCTATAAAATTCTTTTAATTATTTGCTTTGATATCCTGACATACAATTCGTAGATGGATAAATGCTTGTTTTTCTCACTTTATTTATCATTTTGAAAGATGATAAGAAAGGAACTTCTTATTTTTCAAAGATAAAGTATACATTTAAAATATCTTTCTAAGAATAAGAGATAAGTATACGTGATATATTTCAATTCATTGCATTTATTTTTGGAAAAACACCCTTTAGTTGATTGAAGATCTTCAAATTTTCTTCTAAGATTTTGTTAATAGATTCTTTGCATTCTGTTATGCCAAGATGTTCTGGGCTTATCTTGTACATTTATTTTTGTACAAATAGAATGATAATTTACAAATGTGCTTGGTTTCCTTCATTGGTAAATCTAGAGGCTACTATGTGGACTTTAGGGTGACTCATTCCCACTACATTGTACATTATTTCTAACATTTTCAGTAAAATGATCTGGTGATATGTATTTTTAAGGTAAATGCATCATAAATTCACAGTTAGAACTATTCAGTGTCTCTTAACATGGTCAAATTTATGCTGTAATTCTCTCTCTCCCGTGGTGAAAGACCTCAATCTCTGACTTAATTCTTCATTTGCTTTATTCACAACATATATAACAGTATCCATAAACAGAACCAAGAAATAGTTTTCTTTTTTATTTTGAAGAGTTTTTCAGTTTTCTAAAATCATTATTTATTAAGTTTATTGTATAATTTAGTTATGTGTGGTGATCACATTTGTCATGTGAAGCTTGTATTTCCACATGATATATCTTAGTCTTTTTTTCCCATCCCCCTCCCCTCCCTTCAATCTCTCTTTCTCTCCTTGTTTACAAAGCTTTGTTTCCATTTTATCCTTTTTTTTTTTGTCTTTTTCATTTTTACCGGTACCAGGGATCGAACTCACGACTGCCTGCTTGCAAGGCAGGCGCTTATGCCGCTGAGCTAAATCTCCAGCCACTCATTTTATCCTTTTTTCCCTCGTTTTTTCTTTCCCCTTCCTCTCGGCCCATTCACCGTTTCTTTTTTTTTTTTTTTTTCCTTCACCTTTTCTTTTTAACAATTTCTTCCTGTTTCACAATCATTATTTTAGTTCTTATTACATTTTCAGTTTCTCACACTAGAGGAGCAATGCAGTATTTACAGGTCTGTTTTATTTATTTCACTTCAGTATATGGTTTCAAGGTGTATTCATTTACCTAGAAAGGTCCCAGGTTTATCCTTTATGGCTGAGTGTACTCCACTCCGGTGTATGAAAACACCACATCTGGGGCTGGGGATTTAGCTCAGCGGCATAAGCGCCTGCCTTGCGAGCAGGCAGTCGTGAGTTTGATCCCTGGTACCGATAAAAAGGAAAAAGACAAAAAACAAACAAACAAACAAACAAAAACACCACATCTTTTTAAAATCCAGTCATTGTTTGGTGGGCATTTGGGTTATTTCCAGGATTTAGCTGTTATCAACTGTGTCGCTATAAATATGGGTGCACATATATTGCTGTGATATGATGCTTTTAATTCTTTTGGAAAGATAACCAGAAGGGGAATAGCTGGGTCAAATGGAAGCTGTCATTTCGGTCTTTTGAGGAATCTCTACACTGATTTCCACACTGGTTGCACCAGTCTGTACTCCCACCAGCAGTGGAGAAGGCTTCTGTTATCCCCACATCCTCTCCAGCATTTGTTAGGGTTGTTTTCTTGATGGCAGCCATTCTTTCTGGAATGAGATGGAATCTCAGTGTTGTTTTAATTTGTATCTCTTGAATGATCAGCCAGTTGTTCTTCAGACAAAAGACTAATATCTAGGGCATATAAAGATTTGAAAGGTAAATTTTAATTTTAAATATAGCTATAAAATTAGCTGAGAATATGATCAGTAATTCTGTTATAAACTTCTAGAATAGCTTTACCTCAGGATTGAAGATAATGATTAAAAATTGAAAGCAGATGATAAAGTTAATTGAACACTAAAAAGTACGTAGTTTTTAAGGGAATATTTATACAAAACTATCACTCTGTCAATGAAAATGTACCATCACACAGAAAGCACAGATGTAATTAACATTCACAGGTTTCATTGTAGAGAAATTTATTATCAACATTATACTAGATGAGTACATTATTGTTTCTTTGAATCCTGGAAATTTTTTTTAATAAGTGCCAGTAACTTCCCTGATGTTAAAATTTGTCTTTCATTTGCTTCTTTATCACAACCAGAACATATGGTAGTACTTTGGTTCATGATCTTAATTCTCTCCTTGATTCTGTTTGCAATTTGAATCATGGGACAAATTCTGTAGCCAGAATTATGGAAGGAATTAAGTCATTAATGGAGGTAGCAACAAGCCGAAAAAAAAATGAGCTAACCTGGTCTGTTACTTTTTGCAAGTAGACTGCACTTTTTTACTATAGTGCTAGTTAGGCAGGATTCTCTTGCCAAGAACCCTCAGAGAACCCACAATATCCAAGCTTACAAAACTATAGGTTATTGCAGGAATGGGATTCAATAGAACAAAAACACTAAAGAAATAATATCTGTTGCAGTCTGCTCACAGGTCCAGTGCAAGTCCCATTTGACATATGGAACAAGTCCTCAGATCAGGAACCCCTGGGGTACACAGAACTCTTGGGACCACGGGGATCCAGAAGAGAAGTTGGTCAGGATTGTTTTTGTTTTTTTCATGTTTATAGTCATATGAGCATTCTCAAACATCCAACCCCAATAGCAGATATTTAATTTCTCACTTTTGTAATTTGCAGCTCATCAGTCTCATCAATGAACAATACTGAAAGATCAGTTCACGCCACCCTAAACCTTTCTGATCTGTGTTTACAGTTTCCTTTATCAATCATCATGGTGCATTCTTTGATGACACGTTAATGTTATGAATGAACATTTCTTCTTTCAGAGAAGTGTCTAGGGATAATGTTAAAATCAATCTCTACAACATACTTCTGGATTTCATTTTATTCCACCATGTCTTCTAGAAAACATTTATTTTAATCAGTATTTCAAAAAATATTTCACACATTTATAAACAGAATACAACTTTCAAAATTCTCTATATTTATTTCAAAGCAATGATATAAAAATCTTAAAAACAGGATTTGGTGATATTTTTCAACAAAAACTAAATGTGGATAATTACATGATAAAGAAAAGACTTGCTAAGGACCTGTCATAGTAGCAAAAAATAGACCAGGGCACAGTTGTGCTTTTAAATATGAAGTGTCCCAAAAGACTTCTCTATTGAGGGCTGGGTCCACAGTGCTGCAGTGGCAGCACTAAAAGAGAAAATGGGACCACGAGGCCACTGATTCTCATTAGCTCAGTGGGCCATGCAGAGGAAGAACCTGGTTGGCACAAGCGGGTCACTGGGGACATTGTCTCCAAGGTTTATCTGTTCTTGGGTGTTTTCCTTTTTGTACTGCATTCTGGATTTGGGGAGGTACACAGTTGTCCTCTACCACCCTCTTCTGCCATGGTGTTTCTGTCTTGTAACCAGCTGACCATGAACTGGACCCATAGAAGTGTGAGCCAAATACAGCTTACATATTTTATCATAAAAAAACTAGCAAAACAGAACTGAGCCCACCTCCAAATATAACAAGGGAAAGCAGAATTCTATAGCCAAAGAGCAACGACGAGGGGATCAACAGATGGAAAAATAAGAGGCAGTCTGTGGGTTAAGGCAAATTGTGTTAGGCTGACCTAACAGGTTTTTCCTGAAATCTGGTCAAGGTGCTCACAATCATCCAGTGGGTAGTGAAAGATGAGGGGTTGGTATGGCTATTAAACAAAGGTGGTGGACACTGGGCTATCTGATTTACCAACATTTGTGCTAAATTGGGCTTTTTGAAGACATGCTTAAAAACTGAGGTTAAACACTAGCTGGAATTTGGTTCAAAAAGAGAATCTGTTGCTATTCTTTATTCCCCCTTCACGTTTACAGTATGCTAGGCACTGTTTTCCTCGTGTATGCCCAGGATGTGTTGTGCATCACTGGTCACTGCTCCTTGGTGGGCAGATGCACCAGAGAGGGAGATGGTGTCCGGAGCACAGCCTCAAAGGTGCTGCTGCTTTGATCTTCAGCATCTCAGCTCTATGAGAAACAAGTTTCTATCACTTATAGATTTCTCAGTCTCGAGCACTTTGTTGTAGAAGCACAAATAGACTAAGATGCTCTTTAATCCCCACCATGACTCAATGGGACACATGCTGTTATTATTCTGATTTGTGAGAAAAACCAGTGGTTGAAGGAAGTTAAGCTTAGCTGAAGGTCACAAAATCATAAAGGAAATAGAATTTAAACCAAGATGGTTTGGCTCTAGAGCCCAAAGTCATTGCTTTCCACCTTGAACTTCCTTGGTTTGGGGAATCTTACGTTATTGAAGTGTTTTCCTTGAAACTTTATCCTTTCTAATTCTTACATTTGCAATATCTTTCCCTTCCCTTTCTGCTGTGAGTTTAAGCTTTGGGTTCTAGAATTAGAATTTTCTGTGAATCATAACAGCAATCAAGATTTCTTAGATGCAAATACCAGAAGACCCTGGAGAAGTGGGGTCTCTCTCCATGCTGAGTTGTTTGTTTCATCCTTGCTTTTCTCCAGGGTGCAGAGAATGGACCCGCGACCATTTTGTGGCGGGATTAGGCCCAAGAAACTCTTTGAATTGCTCAGTAATTGAAACCAAGGTGTTCACACATGAACTCCTTCTAAAAAAAAATCATAGACTTGTTTGCAGATTTCTTAGAGGGGAAGCTTTCTTTGCTTAAAAACAATCCATTTTATGTCCAGGGCTACTCAGATGATTAGAAAGATTTATTGATCCACTAATGTCATTTGTGACCTCTGGAATGATTCAGACTAAGCCTAATTCTTTATTAGCTCTCTCATTAATAAAAGGCAATCTTATGATACCTGATAAGTACTACTGTTTGCCCTGTTTAGGGTCTAAGGAAGCTGCTCTGAATGTGTGTCTGAGCTATGTCCTCATGTGGAGGCTCAGCTCCTGAAGAGTGTGCTTCTAAAACCACTGTTTACTAACAGAATCCCCAGCCTCATGGTTTCTTGATTGAGGCTCTTGGCTTCTTGCTACATGTCAACTGGAGACTGCCCACAGCTCCCGTAGGATGCCTTAGTTCCCAGAGTTGCCCGATCCCTAGAGGACCCTCAGTTCCTTGTCACTTGGAGAATCACTAGCGCCCGACTGCCAGTAAAGCAGAATCTTACGGGATGGAATGGAATTATGAAAGAGACATCCATCACTGTGTCGTGTTTTACTGGTGGGACGCGAGCCACAGACAGGTTCTGTTCCTACCAAGAAGAGTACGGGTCTGTGAATACCAGAAGGTGGTGCCCTGGAGGAGGGAGGGCTGCCTGTGAGTGTACTTGTGAAACTTAATGTTTAAACACGCGAATTCATTTCTACCATTTAAATATTAGGACGTGTTACTGAAAATGTCTGTTTCTATAAGAATGCGTCACCCCAGGTTTGTGTTTCTGTGGTGAGGATCAGTGTGGCCGAAGAATAGCCACCGCTTTGAATGAGCCAGTGGCTTCTCAGTCCCTCGGAGTCCTTTCATGCTGTTACTGTGTGTTGCCAGTTATCCTGAAGGTGCTGCTTGTCGCTTTTCCTGTGCTTAGGTGGTTGAATCCTGGTTGCCAGCCTCTTGGCGTTGGAGTTTTGTGACTTCTGACATACGTGTGAGAGGCTACTTCATTCCTTTCTTCAGTGTTCCCTGTCCTCTCTCTCTGCTGTCAGTACTTGTAGGATTCTGGGCAACAGGTGTGTCAACAGTTGTGTAGGAAATACTGAGGTATTTGATCTTTGGCCACTGGAAGCAGGGTCCAGCTGCCCTGTTAATTGCTGCTTGTTAGTTGGTGTCCTTATAGTGGCTCTCTGTGGCCAGGCTGCCTGTTGTCATACTAGGTTGGTTAACGCTCACTTCTAAAGGAATGTATTCAGGTGGATTGAGTTCTAGGAACTTGCTTAAAGTCTCAAGCTTGTTTGTATGTGTTTAATACGTATAAATAGACACTCACTGTGGTCAAAGTTGGCATGAACTTTTAACTTCACATGAAATGTGGCATAGCAGGACTGGGGATTTAGCTCATTGGCATAAGCACCTGCCGGACAGGCTGAGGTCTTGAGTTCAGTCCCCATTACCCCCTCCCCCCAAAAGTGGTTTAGGATCATCTGTTGTCAATGTCTCAGTACTTGTGGAAAGCTCTGCTCCTTTGTAAAACTGCCTTTTTTCTCAAGCTGTGTCAACCTTGGTTGATTTTAAATAGCAGAGTAAATAATTTGGTGCCTTGATTAGTGAAATTCGGACAGTGCTTCCATGGGGAAAGAATGTCACTAGTTTTTGTAGTAAATTTTCACTTTACTCATGGTCTCTAGCTAGCAAAACTCTTTTAGGGTGGCATTCATACCACATCATACTGTCCCGTTGCAATGCAGACTTGAACTTCGTGCTAACAGCTGGATAAGAACTCTAATGTCTGCTTACCGTAAGGGCTGGTTAACTTTCTTAAACTACCAAATGGATTTCCATGTTTAGCTCCACTTTGGATTTCCTGTGTTTCCATTTCATCTTTGAATCTGAAATGAGATGTTCATGATAGCTTTAAAGTAGATGTTCTTAGATTCCAGACACTTTTCTCCATGGAGGCTGCTGAGATTTGTCTCTTGGCTTCCAAGTCAGAATGATAAAGGCTGGCTCAGCTTTCCTTTGGAGATGCTTGTTGGAGTTACATCATCTCTAATTTCCCTTTAAGCAGATGGCACTTAAGTTATTTATTCAGTAGCTATAGACATAACTACTGAAAAGATCTAGGGTTGTGACTGTAAAGCCACCCATGCCGTAGCAGTGTGCACCACGGTAAGCACGGGGCCACCTACTGTTCTGTGTCCTCTGTGTGTCTAGGAAGGTGATACAGCTTGCCCATGCGCACGAAGCCAGGACTTAGTTTATCCAGGATCTGAAGCGAGGTAGTTTGAATTCACTCTGGTATTTCTGTAACTTTAAAATGTACAGAATAAAGACCTGCCTTAGCTATATGCTATTGCACCAACACTATGTGCCAGAAACCTTACTGTTTTGTATGTGGTACTCAGTATGACCGTAAGAACAGTGACTAAAATAAAATGTTTATTACTGTCGTCTTCAGTGGGTGAAGAAATTGAAGCACAGGCAGGCCATGTGACTTGTTCAAGGTCCCACTGGGAGAAGTGGGTTCAAACCCAGCATTTGCACTGTTAACCACAGTACTCTCACTCATTTACTGTGTAGGGGAGTTTACTCATTCATATGACCCTACTCAGATTTAGTCTAAAAGAAAATCAATACAGAAAGAAAGCAAAAATGAGATCATTTCAGGGAATGTTTTCTCTTACAGTGTGCAGACGCAGACAGCCTGTGGCCCGAACAGGGCTGCTCTATGCATGACAGGCTGATTTAACTACCCGGGGAAAAGCTCAGTACCGAGTGTCAGGGGCCTTGGTGCTGAAAGGTGGCTGTCTGGCAGCAGGTGGGTATAACAAGGCTCAGAGGAGGCAGTGGGAGAAGCCAAGGGCTGTGCTGTGGATATTGTGTCCCTCACAGCCCATGGGTTGGAGGCCCCATCTGTGGCCACACTGGGAAGGGAAGCAGTGGCCTGGAGGGAGGGAGTTAGGTCCCTGGGCATTTCCTTCAGGGGAAAGTGGGCCCAGCCCCTCCTTCTGCCTCTGCTTCCTTTTATCTGACGTTCAGTGAGCAGCTTCCTCCCCCACTGCTTTCCCATTCTGTGCTGCTTCATCACGGCCCCAAAAGCCACCTGACCGAGAGCTACAGCCCATGAATCTGCGAGTCAAAGCTAAATGTTCTGTTTTTACTGTGGATTGTTTCAGTATTTCTTTTTACAGAAAAAAAAAAAAAAAGCCTAGCACAGAGGGGTCATTGTGGGATGACGGAGGTCCCTGTGGCACTGAAGAAGTTACGGGAGGTGTTCTTTGACCTTTCATCTATCCACCCATTCATTCATTCACCTGCCGTTAACACAGCTTGGCTGAAGCTTCCCTGTTGACGGACATAAAGCGCCTTAGGAAACATTTTCACTGGCATGAATTAAAATCCAGGCTGCTATCGGTGGCATATTTGAGATATTTAAAGCATCAGTGAGTAAACTACCCCTCAGCAGTTTGACTCACATAAGACCATAGTGAAATGCCCTGTTTTTATGTATTTTATGAGCTTTGGAATAAATCATGAAGTCCAGTGATTTCTACTGAGATGCCATCCACACTTTTGGATGCTATAAAGCTGTAGATTTCATATTAAACACAAAATGGGATCATTGACCTAACCGTGGTACGAAATCACATTCCCTCACTTGTGTCTAGTTTGCCAGAGCTTCATCTCCAGGGATCCTCCGCAGCCTTGTGAGGTCTCAGGACATTCATTTCTTCCCTCAGGATGGGAGGTTGTGGTTAGAATGGACCGAAATCCTGGAACCTTGTTTTCTGGCTCCACATCAAAGCTGCACCTGGCTAGACTGGATCTGGAGCAAAGCCATTTTTCCATGCAACAAGATCAATAGCCTTGCTGCATGATGTGATCCGGGCTATGGAGGGAGAAATGGGCCTAACCCGATATCACCTTAACCCATTCATTGCTAAAGTCTTGTCATTCCTGATTAATTATCATGGGCTGTTCTCTCTGACTGAAAGGAACCTTTCTCAGAACCGTGGTAATCTATTAGCCTTCCAGTATGTACTAAGCCTCTGGGTGTCTCGGTTGACAGCCCTGGTAGTGAAGAAGGGTAGAGAGAAAGCACCAGGAAGCATGAGGTAGGAACAGTTTGGGGGGGATTCACTGGATAAACTTGGGTCCCAGCACCAGCCTCCTGCTTGCCCAGGGGGATCTGGGAGCTCTGCCCCTGCCTCGGAAAAGCTGTTTGTATTCCTGTGAAAGAATGTATTGTGTTTGAAAGTTTTCTGGACCCTTTTTTCTCTTTTTCAGCAGTGCTGCTAAGATTACCTGTTTGATGCTTTCTAATTACATTTTCATTCTAATTATAAGTATCCCTGTCTAAAAATCTCAATGCATTCCAGAAGTAGTCTTCATGCTTGCTTACTGCTCAGTGTGGGCTTATTTTCCACAAATGTTCATAAGATACGCGCTTTTAATGACAGCAGCCAGCTATATTTCCAAAAACGCTCCACTTGATTGTTACCTTTTTCATCCCAGTGAGATTCAGTGTGGTGATACTCCAAAGCAGTTTTTAGGGGAATAAAAAGAAATGAATGAAATTTGCCACTCATTTTTACAGCCATTGTTTGACAAGAAAAGGGGATTCAAAGAGAGGTGAAGAAATAGCCTTGTTAGCTGGAGTGCTGTGCTCCTGAGAAAGAAGCTGAGTCTCTGTAAAGCATGGTGACAGTGGACATCATCACACTGCGTGGGTCTTACAGCTGTGAGGCTGGGCCGGGTGCCGTGTCCTGGGGCCTGCTAAGGACCGCCGTGTGCACCAAATGCAGCCTCAGCCTCTTCTTCCAGTTGGATGGTCCTTCACAGAATGAAGGTAAGTCGTGATAAAATATTTTAGGAGCCTCAAAATGTGTGTTAGAATAAAAGAAAGAAGCGCTATAAACATGCAGAAGTTATAATTAGAGTCTAGAGTGAAATTAGATGGAACTTCTCTTAGGACAGATCCATTAAAATACTATCACATAGGTACAGCAACCAGCAACTTGATGTAGGGCCAATGAATAGAAAATTAGGAGAATAAAGCTTGTTAGCTCATATTAAATTTACTATATATGTAAAAGATCTTGTTGGATCTGCATAAATATCTTAGAGATAAATATTACTGTACAATCTACAGATGAGAAAACTACGCCAGAGAGGCTACATGACTAATTCACAGACAGAGGGTTCTCAATCAGGCCTTGTCTGAGTTGGTGAATCCACCTTAACATTTAACTTAAAATCCACTGAAGTACATTTACTCATCAAACTTTCATGTTGATTATTGTAGTAATTCTGTTATTATTTTCAGAGTACTTCCCAGGCCTCCAATTTCTGACCACTTTTAGGATTACACTTCCCGACTCTGGTTGGATCTGACTGGGCGTGGCCACCTAGAGGAGGAGTTCCATAGAAAGGATGGCACTCAGCCATAGGCCCAAGCACTGAGTGGATCATGAGGTCTTTGTAAGCTATCTTGCTTTCTGCCACAGTGAGTCTTCTTTCCACGGTGAAACCAGTCCGCAGTAAGGATAGCAGCGCTGAAACCTTACCCACCTGCTGTGAATACCCCAGAGGCATGTTCAAACAACAGTGATTGTTTTAGGTCACTGAAACTGTGCACTGTCTTTGCTGTAACCTAACCTAGCCCATTGTGACAGATTCAGAAATCAGCACTAGGAGTGGATGACATAATAAGTAAGAAGTGAATGTGCCTTTATTTTAGGGCTGACAGTTTCAGTGAGGAGAGAAGCTGCGGACACTGTGGTTGAGTACAGTGATGGGTGATTCAGATTTGATGTCGATAACTCTGAATGGATATCAGACACCTGCCGGCCTCCTGGATGGGGAAAGGCTGGAGAGCATGGTCCTAGGCTATGTCTCTTAGGATTAGCTGCTGCTAACAGACTATTGAAAGAAAAACAAACTCTCTTTGTTTCCACAGATGTGAGAAACCTAGAGCAGTCCAATTCATGGAGATAGCAGAATGGTCGTTTCCAGGGACTGAGAGAAGGGACGATAATGTTTAGTGGACAGAAACGTTTCAGTCTGGAAAAATGAAAAAGCTTTAGGATGGATGATGGTGATAGATGTGTAATGTTATGGTTTATATTTAAAATGCCTCCCCAAAAGATGGTGTGATCAGCGGGGGGTGGGGGGGTGTGGCGCCTTTCCGGTGGGAACGGGATTAGATCTGAGGGGTTCTGATTTCATCTGTGGATTCATCCACTGTTGGACTCCTTGTTTGATGTCATTATTGTGAAGCATAGAAACTTTAAATAGTAAATTTTTCTTTTTGGCACCAGGGATCAAACTCATGACCTCACACTTGCCAGGAGGCACTTACATCACTGAGCTAAATTCCCAGCCCCTAGATAGTAAATTTAGGGTAATTTCAATTAAAAAGACCATGAAGGGAGAACAGATAGCTGGTAACTTACTTTTTCTCCTCTCTGCTCTCTAGCATGTGACAAGGCAAGTTGCTGGCCACACGCAAACTAGGACGTGTGCACCCTTGTAGACAGCAAAACATTTGCTGGCACCTTGATCTTGAGCTTCCAGTGAGCAATGTTTATTTTTTAAGCAATAAGACGAAGAGAAATATGCGGAGGAGAAAAAGAAAGGCTTAAACTGCTACAGCACAAAATTAAAATGTCTTTACTCCAAAGTAAAACAAGCAGTTATTTGTAAGTAAAGTATAAGGCAGGCTAGAGATTCCAGAGTTGAAGAGCTTGACTTTTGAATTGGTGCCATGCACGGGCAGCTGTGGGACATCCAGGCCCCCCAGCCTTTCTGTGGGAGAAGAGAACAAGAAGCCGCCAAGAAGCCAGCCCTTCCTGTGCATCGGTGCCTTGCATGGCCACTAGGGGCAGCCAGATGCCAGCTCCTTCTGGTGCCAGGCTGGGAAACAAGAGCTACTGCCTCCCTCCCCCTGCCTTAAGTGACTGACTGATCTGGAGAAACACAGTCTGTGATGATGGCTGTTGAGGCGGAGTACAATTTAATGCTCATAGTGTTTAGTGTTTCACTGACTTTGCAGGTCTAAAGCCAGAGTTCTCATCATCTATTCAGAACTATGTGCAGCGTAGGGAAATAGCTAGGAGAGATCTCCTTTGGAGGGCCCTGGCCATTGTTGATTCCCTGTTGTCTTGTTTAAAATCTTGTATCATTTTCATTGTTTTGTTAGGTTGGGTTTTGTTTTGTCATGTTTTCGTACCCAGGGGCCTGGGCAGCTATTTCAAAGATAAGATAGAGTATGGCAGCCATCTTGGACTTACCGATATCTTGTTTTAAAGTCCTTTACTGCACTCATTGTTTTGTTTTTATTGGTTCTATTCTGTTCTGTTTGTTTGATTTTTACTATGTCTGAAGGTATCTGCAGCTATTTTGAAGACCGCAGGAGGCATTATGATAACCATTGTTGATTTCTTATTGTTTTGAAGTCCTGTGTCACTTACACTGGTTTGTTTTGTTTGGCTTTATTCTGTTTTGTTTTGCTTGGTTTTATTCTCTTTAAAATAAAATATAAAATAAAAGATTCAGAAAACTTCTCTGCACAGGGAGAGGACTAGGAAAGCTGCCCAGACTCTGTGTTGCTCAATTCAGAAGGACCAAGAAAGATAATGGAAAAACATGCTCCCTACCTTTAAGGACAGAGAGGAGACCCATGCACTCTGGACAGGGACCCTAACAGAAGCAGTAGGCCTTCGCAGTGTGAGCCGTTCTCAGGGCAGGGCACACACCAATCACCACCACCTGCCTGAATTCACTGTAGCTGCCCCGTTGGCGAACACAGGGCAGGTGACTGGTGTGCTTAGCGCTGAGTGTCCCAATGCAGACAGACCTCGTCTGGGACCTGGAGACTGCTCAGCATTGTAGAGAAGTGTTGCAGCTCTGAGGTTGAAACAGGAGCTACAGCTCTGGGCCGCCTCCTCTGGGCAGGAGGATGAGTGTGTTTTCCCTGCACGACATAAGGAAGCCCCTGGTAAAGTGTCATTGTCTCTCTCTCTTCTGAGTCCATGGCAGGATTCTGTTTCTTGGATTCATACTGCATTAGGGTCCATGTGGTCAAACCACAATGGATGCCGCCTGTGCAGGTCTTTTTTGGTTGTCCGCTCCTCACAGCCTACTTTTCCTTTGCTCTGGGAAGCAGCCTGCAAGCTGGTGGTGCCCAGGCAGTGTGGACCCCAGAGGTGAACACGTGTGCAACCAGGCAGGTCCTGCAGAGAGATGCGGGCAAGAGGAGGCCTGGGCAGCTGGGCAGCCTGGTGTGCAGCATCCCTGGCCCTGGCAGCCGTCGTCCACCATGCGCATTCCCCCAGTGTAGGGTACGTGGGAAGGTAGGTCTCCTTTCTGCCAGAAGCCACAGCTTCTATGAGTGGGAAGCTTGCTGGAGTCACTTAGACAGTGGCTTCTGTCTGTAACTGGATGTTTCACTCAGCGTACCGTCATCCATGTTGTCCAGGGCCTGGAAATTCTTTCCGTGTTTAATGGTTCTTCTGAATGTCTGAATCACATACTTTTTGTACGCATTCTGCTGTCCTGGGACACTTGAGCGGCTCCTCTCCTGACTTTTGTTCCTGTGGATAAGTCTGCTCACTGACACATGAGCTCAAAGATCTGCCTGCTCTCAGGGTGCTTTCTATCAGTTCTTTTGCGTGGAAATGATAAATCCTATGGTAGCTTTATTTTGCAGTGTTGAGAAATCTCTCTGCTGTTTTCTGTAGTCTCCGTGGCATCTTACATTTCTATCAACAGCCTGAAAAGGGTTCAGTTGCTCCACATTTTGCCCTCAGATCTTTCTTCATAATAACTATCCTAATGGGCACAAAGTGCTATCTATTTGTGCTGTGATTTCTATTACCTTTATAACTAGCAGTGCTAAGTAATTGTATATTTATTTACTGGCCATGTGAAGAAATACTTTTCCAAGTCCTTTGCCTGCTGTGCTTTTTGTGTGTGATCAGTTATAGTTTTTAAATATTTTGGATGTTAATTCATTGTCATGTATATGTTATTGTGACTTACAAATATTTTCTCTTCCTCTGTAGCTAGCCCTTTGATTCTGATAGTGTTCTTGAGTGTTTTGGGGTCTGTGTGAGTGTGTGTGTTAGGCATCGAACCCAGGGCTTTACTCTTAGCTACATTCTCAGCCCGCCTATTTATTTGCTTGTTTATTTGTTTATTTACTTAATATTGAAACAAAGTCTTGCTGAGTTGCTCAGGATGGGCTCAAATTTGCAAACTTCCTGCTTTGGAGCTCCAGAGTGCTAGGACTGCAGTGTGTCCCACCACACCTAGTTTAATAATATATTTCGATGCGCAAACATCTTTAATTTTGGCGTAGTTCAGTGTACGCATCTTTTCCCTTGTGGATGTCTATGCTACCTTGTCATGTTCCAGACAGTATTGTCTAGTCCAGTGTCATGAAGCCACTTCTCATGTTTTTAGTGGTTTCAGCACATACTGTGTTGTTAGTTCTGATTATGTGTTTGTCATCTTTAGAGCATTTTAAAGTGTAAGTTCATGTTATCTATGAAAAGAGAATTTTGTTCTTTCCTTTTTAGGTTGTGTGCTTCCTAAACAAGTGATTGTCTCTTGTTCTTCACCCTTTTTCGTTGGTCAGGCTGGACAGTTGGTTTCATTTTGGCAGATCCATGTATGGACGAGGTATATTTTGATCATTTTTACCCCACTGCTCTTACCATCCCCCCTGCCCTCCCTGCGGTCCCCATCAGCAGGGTTCAGTGTGTGACACCCTTGGCTCATATCCGCCCTTCCGCTCCCGTCCTGTGCACGGCCCCTCTCACCCCCTTCTTGGTCTTCAGCCTTTTCCCTTCTCCTTTCTTGTCAGCTGTTGTGGACTCTCGGCCTTCAGGTACAGGTGCAGTGGTTCCTTTCTAAATCCGGCCGGTTTTGCTCAGCCCCACAGTCTTCACATCTGCCCATTTCCTTGCAGGCACAGAGATGGGTTCTGATGGCCGAACCCCATTGTCTGTATTTACCACTTTTCCTTTTCTGTTCGTCTGTTGATGAGCATCCAGGTTGGTTCTACCACTTGGCTGCTGTGAACTTTGCCACAGCACGTGTGGGTAAGCAGGCACCTGTACTGTATGTGGACTTCAGTTGTTTGGGTGTGTACCAAGGAGCAGTGCAGCTGAGTGTGGTGGAGCTCTGTCAGGGTTGAGGAACCTCAGTGCTGATCTGGTGTACCAGTTAGCATTCCCACAGGCAGTGCAGGAGTGTTCCTATCCCCTTTGCCAGAATTTATTGGTTTATTGTTTCCTGTCCTCAATGATAACCATTGAGAATGGAATCCTATTGTAGTTCTGTTTTGCATTTTCCCTTGTATGCATTCTGCATTCTTTTCTTTAATAGTTTCTTTGGCTGAAAATTCTGGCACTGTAGTGAG
Organism: Cavia porcellus; assembly: GCF_034190915.1. Taxonomy (NCBI): domain Eukaryota; kingdom Metazoa; phylum Chordata; class Mammalia; order Rodentia; family Caviidae; genus Cavia; species Cavia porcellus. The sequence continues at coordinate 3,143,167 of NW_026947489.1, read as the reverse complement.
CAGAATCAGGGAAGTGGGCATCCTTGTCTTGTTAATGATCTTAGAGGAAATGTGTCCAACTCCATTTGAAATAGGCATCTTCATCCTGAGATTTTATGTGTTTTTGTCATAATGTGTTTTGTGTCCAATTCCATTTGATATAAGATGTGTCCAATTCCATTTGAAGTAGGCATCTTCATTCTGAGATTTTAAGTGTTTTTGTCATGATGTATTGATTTGAGTCAAGTGCTTTTGCTGAATCAATAGAAATAGTCATGGACGATTTTCCCTAGTTTTGTTAATGTGGTGTATTACATTGATGGATTTTTATATGCTGATTGTTCCTAACTTTCTAGGAATAAATCTTATTTGCTTATGATCTGTAATGTATTGTTGTAGGCTGTTTTATTAGGATTTCCTTCAGGAGTTTTGCATCAATGTTCATAAACAATATTGGTTTGTAGTTTTCTTTTCTTGCAGGCTCTTTGTATATTTTTGGTATCAGAATAATCATGGCCTAATATAATGAGTTTGGAAGTGTTCCTTCCTCTGGTATTTTAGGGATTGTGAAGAAGATTGATGTAAAATAGATTTTAATGTCTCCTTTTTTACTTCTTATTTTAGTTATTTGTGTTTTCTTTATGTGTAAATCAATGTAGGTAAAAGTTGATTGATTCGGTCGATCTTTTTGAAGAACCAACTCTTAGTGCTGTTGACGTTCTGCTTTAAAAATGTTTTTATTCTGTTTATTTCTACACCGGCCTTCATTGTTTCCTATTTGTTTGTTCAAGGTTCAGTTTGCTTTTCCACGTTCTGGTTACTTAAAGTGTAAACTTAAGTTGTTGATTTATTTTTCTGTTTTGTAATGTGTTTAGAACTAAATTTTTTCTTACTACTGCTTTCTCTGTGTTCCTTAGTATTTTGTATATGATGTTTTCATTTTTATTTGTCTCAACATATTTCCTAATTGTTTTCTTTGACCCACTGGTGATTAGTTTAAAAGTATGGTGCTTAATGTCTGGATTGTTGCGAATTTTTCTGTTTTGTTTCTTTTTTGATTTCTAGTTTTATCTCATTGTTGGGACATTCCCCCCAAAGTAGAAGAATATAAAAATCAATATCGCCATGCTCTAATCATAAAGTCAACCATGTATTATTCCGGAAGATCCTCCAATGATTTACCACATTTATTTTTCCATGGTTCTGGGGATTGAACCCAGGGCCTCCTTGAATTCTAGGCAAGTGCTCTACCTCTGAACTACATTTCCAGTCTCTGCACTCCTATTTATGAGTCCTGGGGTGGTTTCCTGTCGGGAAAGGGTTTTTATTATCCTGATCCTAAGCCAGAAATTACCCATTTCATTTTCCCTTCTAATTAAATATCTTCAGACTAACAAGGGCTATTTGCTTTGCTTACAAATACAAAAAATTCCTTCTGAAATCCAAATACATACCTTCCTAGGGAGAGCTTTGTATATTAATTCCTGTGGCAATGGAATTTTGTTTGTCGGGATTTTTCCTCGACTAGACAATTTGTCACTTTCAAAGGCTGATAGCAAATTGTCACAAGCTAGCAATACAGTTGGCCCTTAACTTGCATATGTTAAGTGATTTTTATTGATGTAAAAATTTAGGCTCTTCTCGTAACACCACTACTTCTTTAGTCGTGAGTCAAGGGGATGATTGCACAGTAACACTTGCTCCTGAGTTTTTGTAATGAACTACTGTACTTCAGTGGGTACCACTGGCTTCCTAAGGAAAATCCATTTCCATCTGTCTGAGCTTGTCCCGGACATCCATTTATTCTTTCAGGAATGTCAAGAGTTGGAAAATGGCTGGGGCTGTGAACTTCATGGTTGGTGTGAGGCCAGAGTTGAAAGGGAACAGCATCAACTTCACGGTCTACCTAATGTCGATGGCAGTGCCACAGGCAGGCTCAGTCTCAGACTTGGGTGGGAGTGAGGGTTCTTTGTCTTTGAAGTATACCAGTGTAGTGGTTGATGGGTTGTGTCAAGTGGAGAAGCTTAGAAGCTTAACTTAATCGGCTCAGCACTCTACACCCCGGGGTGTAGAGGACCCACCCTAAAGTGGCTCCTTGCCTGGGTGGTATAAAAGGGATCAAGGAAGGATGGACTGGCTTCTGTTTTTCGGACTGGCTCCAATCTCCATCTTCAGCTTGGACTTCGTCTCCTGGTTCCAGTGAGGACTTTGGCTTCCACCTTGGGTCCTTGAACCTTCTGGTGTTGACTTGTCAGCCTTCTGTCTCAGAGTCATGGCTTCCTGATATGGGCTTGCATGGGCACTGCAGTGAGCTCCAGATGTGACTGAATCCTTCGGCCTCCAGCGTGCAGACGCCTGCCACACGCTTCCTCATCTGACTCTGGGTGGCTGCCATAAGCCAATCGTAGTCTCTTACGCACTTGTATACATTGTATTGTGTCTGTTCCTTTATTAAAACCTTGTCTAATACAACACTTTTTTGTACTACATTGAAAGGATCTCACCCATCTCTAGTCCTTTGCCCAAGGAGTGCCCCAAGTCACCCTTTCTTGGTCGGGACTGCCAACAGTGACTGTCTGCCAGCTCAGCACTAACCTTTGTTGCTCCATTGCTCTGCTCCTGGACCATGCAAGGTGGTGCCCAGCGACCTGCTCTGGTGCCCACTGCTCATCCCCTTGCCACCTGAGGCTCTAGCTGTGTCTCACTTCTGCTTGGCTTCTCCCTTCGCCTCCCTCCCCTGCAAGAACACAGTGTCCTCCCGAGGCTGACCAGGATGCGCATCATCTTGGTTTTGAAGGCCTCTGCTTCCTGTGGCTCCGGGACTTCTGCTGCTCGTGCTGGCTTCGTCTTCCATGAGGTGTAACTGCACCCCTCGTTCACACTGTTCACTCCAAAACTGTTTTCCAGAAGCTTGTGTACACAACAAAAGACCCATGTTCTGTAAAAAATCACAACTTTATAGGAGCTACAGATTGTTCTGAGGCTTGTGTTACACTTCTAAAACTGGACTTCACGAGTATGTTAATAAAGTCCCTTTCTTGTATCTTACTGGATTTTATTATATGTGATAGTATAAACAAAATTTTTTATGGACAAGGAGATAATATATAAACCATTGTTCATTTTCTGTTAGTTGGTTCTAAATAGCCTGTAATACTTCCATTCTCTTGAATGGTTTTACACTGTCATGTTGTGTTTGACGCTATAATATACGAAGTTATACTCAAATATTTCAAGGAAAGAGACATTACGGTAGCTACTGTTATGTCGGGTTATTTTGTGGTGAAACACTATGTTGCTTAAATTGTTCTGTTCTGATCTGTGTTATTATATTGCTGTGTCATTTTTTATCTTAATCTCCTTCTTTTTAAAATTTTTTAATTAAAAAAATAAAGTCTCCACATGAGAGTTAACGTTCAAGGTGTGTTGAGGATAGCAGTGACCATGAGGAATAAACAAACACCACACATAGCTGGGCAGGACCCTCCTTTGACAGGTTTTCATCTAAAGCTGAGTCATCTTGGTCTGCTTAGCACTACACACACACACACACACACACACACACACACACAGAGAGAGAGAGAGAGAGAGAGAGAGAGAGAGAGAGAGAGACAGTGTGTAGTACCAGCTGCCCAGAGCTTAGACACACTTGAGGATCGTTTGGATGAATCAGATGGTCCATGTGTCACAGCACACTAGTTGTGTAAGTCAGGGCACATGTTAGTTACTTCTCAGCAGAACTTCAGTTTTTTTTTTTTTAGGGGGGGGGGTTAAAGAGCTGAAGGACTGAAGTTCCATTCTGTACCCAGAGCCGATGCTCAGTGAGCCTCATTTCCTCTCTTTTCGGTAGGTGTGAGTTGTGAAGAGCTGGTAGCACCCTGGGGTGGGTTGCAGGGAGTCTACAAACATCTAACATTCTGAAGCACTAGCCATGGGCTTCTCCGCTCCTTATCCTCCTCCATTCTGTGTGGAAAGGATGCTGTGATCATGGGCTACACATGAACATGGTGATCATAGCCTACCCTTCTTAAAGGTGTGCAAAGTTGTTTTTGTCAGAATGACTTGGCGCCAGAGAATCATTTAGACTGGTCAAGAGGCAAAGTTAGGAAATGGGTTGGAATGTGATATGAAGCTGAGATGTACACGCTTCTGACGAGTGGTTTTCAGAACTGTTCTACTGTGTGTTCTAATAGCCGTGAACTGTACTGCGCACACCTCTGAGCGGCTTCAGAGAAAGTGTAGCTGTTAATTTTATGGACTTGGATGTGACTGAACTTAACCTATGTGTTGCATTTGCATCACTAGCTTTTGGCTCATGTGTGGGAGCCCCGGTGCTGGTGCTCACAGGCTGGGGTCAGCTGTGACGGTGCTAACAGCTCCTCAGATACATGACCTGTTGTTTAGTGATCACTGCAAAACCGACTCATTTGGATGGGGACAGATGGCTGTAGATTCTTTAAAATATTTTAAATTGGCATTTTCCAATTGGCTTTAAGAAGTTTCCTGAATTTCTGAAATTTTATTGTAAGGATGAATTTTTTCTTCTTCTTTTTCTTTTTTTTTTTTTTTTTTTCACTAGTGGTCTGGAGTATTTTAGGGAATCTTTTGTATATTACATACCGTATTAGTCAAGATTCTCTAGACAGAAACTAATTGATACATATCCGAGGGCAGACAGACAAGGAAGTGGGATGGAGGGAAGATACAAGGTTTTAAGGCAAGCACAGAGTCATGGAGGGTGAGAAATCCTGTACTAGGTCACCTTGGCTTGAAGATCCAGGGAAGCAGGGCATGTAGCTTGGTCCAAGTTTGCAGGCATCAGCATGAACGAAGCTGATGGTGTCACTTTGAGTCTGAGACTGACAGCCTGAGAACATGGTGGAGTGGGGCAGTGAGGAGGCACCAAAGGATGCAGAATTATGTCCAAGGACAGGAGTGGTGGCCCGGCTTCTGGAGAAAGAGGAGGAGGAAGAAGAGGAGGAGGAGCAGGTGGAGGAGGAGGAGGAGGAGGAAGAGGAGGAGGAGGAAGAGGAGGAGAAGGAAGAGAGGAAGAGGAGAAGGAGGAGGAGGAGGAAGAGGAGGAGGAGCAGGAGGAGGAGGAAGAGGTGGAGGAGGAAGAGGAGGAGAAGGAAGAGAGAAAGAGGAGGAGGAGGAGGAGGAGGAGGAGGAGGAGGAGGAGGAGGAGGAGGAGGAGAGGGGGAGAGAATGGATTTGCTTTTCCTCTGCCTTTTGTTCTGTCCACTTCGGCTGATTAGATGGTGCCCTATCATAAGTGGTGGAGATGCGTCTTCCCCACAGAAATTATGTTTATTCAAGTATTGTTTAATCCATCACTCTGAAATTAATTATCACAGCAACTTATTGTTCTGGAGACTCTTTGTGTTAATATCCCATTATGTTTTGACCTCCCTTTCTAGTACTGACATTCACTGAGAATTGGCCCAACCCACTAATTGCTTTAGCTTTTCCTTTTTGTTTTAACACCTGGGAAATTTTCCCAACTTTAATTTTCAAATTTGTACTAAACTTTTATAGTTTTTTCTTATTCTGTCAAATAAATCATTCTCTTCTTAGCATATGTTCTTTTAAAATGTGTCTTCCTGTTTCATGGATGCACCACTTATCTCTTTAAGGATGTTAAGAATAGTCATTTCAGAATTTTTCCATGGGTCATGTTATTTGCTCAGCTGTTTCTGTTTTGTTGTTCTGGTTCCCTGTTCAAAGAGCGAGGCATTAAAATGCCTGTGTGCTTGTAGGAGAGAAGAGCAGACCATAGTGTTTTACCGTAGGCGGCTGGGGCGCAGTTATAATGTAGACACTCACTCACGAGGTGGTAAACATAGATATTTCAGGATCAGTAGAGGCCTCTGACCAAGCTGCTGTTCTGCTGTTTGACCCCGACAGTTGTCTACAGCCGGGCTGCAGATGAGCCCTGAGTCAGAGAAACTGGCTCTGCCTTAAGGCACCCTGGGCCAGTTCACGCTCATTCCCTGCAGGCCCGCTCTGCAGAGCCTTCCTGTATTCTGGTAACGCCCTGAACTGTGCTCACTCAGCACAGGCCCTCTCCCAAGAACCCTTTATACTACGGGAATTCCCTGGACTGTGCTTCTGGTGTGAGAGCCCCCTCCCTGGCTCCTGGAGTTTTGCTATTCTTTCAGGACTGGCCTGTCTGTCCATGTGTGACTCAGTGTATGTAACCAGTATGTAACATTTGGTCATTGCTTTGTACCTCCCGCTTCTGATTCCATGTAGACTAAACTCCTTCCTGATTCAGGACTGTTGCTTGAGAGGAATCTTCCCTGCAACAGTCCACTGGCATGAAAATCCAACATTCCGCTGGTGTAAGGATTAAATGCTTCTTATTTCTCCAGTCCAAAGTCTTCCTTTTGCTTTGGTTTGGCTTGGCTTGGTTTGGGAAATTTCCCGCAACAAGGTCTTTGGGGTTCCGTCACATCTTTTCACTGGGACCTCAAACTGTAAGCATTTGTACGATTACTTTCCTTGGTGTTGCTTGGTTGTTCTGTATCCAGAGAAATGTAGGCTTAGGCATCCTGCCTTGGGAGAGTGTCTTGTGGACCGGTAGTGGGTATGCATTTTGCTTCTCATATCTAAGGTTGTGAAGGAATGTACTTCTGTAGTTTTTATTGGTCCTGTAAAACGTTCTACTCTGAGTTGCAGCTCTCTTACATGCAGTATAAATTTGGATCCTAGCTCTTTGTCTAGTAAATTACTGTGCTCTGAATGGATGATAAGAAACCTCTTATCTTCATATAGACAATTATAAATGGTTGCATCCCAGACTAGACAGTAGGTTAAGTGGTAGGACACCAGGAGACCAGGTTGTCTGCCTTCCTAGGCGTTTAAGTTGGAAGGGGGAATGAACCAGAGGCATTCAGGACATCTCCAGGGCTCTCTGGCTTCTTGAAAATTGTGTTCCATACCAAAAGACTGGAGCTGGGGACTGGGGATTTAGCTCAGCGGCACAAGCGCCTGCCTTTCAAGCAGGCAGTCATGAGTTCCATCCCCAGTACTGATAAAAAAGAAAAAGACAAAAAAAAAAAAAAAAAAAAGATTGGAGCTGAGATTCAGGTGTACTGCGTATGTGAAAAGACTTTTTCAGAAGGTGTGCAGGCCACTACCTCCTTTCTGTTTATCAGCAGAGAAAAAGAATTTTCCTTGTTCCTCCTTGATCAGGTATCGAGCACTCAATGAAAGCACAGTTCGAAAAGGGTACAGTAGAGTCATAACTCGCTGTGAAGCATTTAATAAGAAAGCTGTCTCTGATCCTGAACAACAGGGTGTGCACCCCATAAAGAGACGGGGATACTTCAGCGGAAACCTGTATTCCTCTCCTAAGACCAGCTTTCACCAATCTGCAGCCTGCCATGAGCTAGCTTATTCCTTCTGCTCCATATTCGGCCATCCCTTATCCACTTTTACCATTTCATTCTGTCTTCAACATTTGAATACGGTTAAGATATCTCTGGCTTCCTTAGAGTTTGTAATCTCATTTCTTTTCTTGATAGTTTTTGAGGAAGGAAGTGAATAATTTGAACTTATGATCAGTATTCTGCAATTTATAATCTCATAAGAAATTTCTAGATGCTGAGTTCATTGTATAAAATCCGTATGGCTTTCTTATTTCTTGGTGATTCATTACTCATTAGTTTTCTCCCCTGATAAACATTCTGTCATATGTGAGTCACGTCATGGACAACTCAAGTGCCTCTGTTGCCTGTGACTTCCCACCTGGATCATCGGACCCATGTGTGGGTGCTCAGTGTTCCAGGTGAGCCCGTCTGTCCTGCAGACTCGTGTGTGTGATCACTTCCCTCACTGTTTCATGGCCTCAGAAAAGGTTAATTGGTTTTCACAGGAAGAAGCAACAACAGTGCCTTCAGTCATGACTAGTCGTCAGTTATTCTCACAGGTTAAAATTCTTTTTATTTATCAAAAGAATTTTATTAAAGAGCCTTTCATGCTGTTAGATAAGAGCTGAGGAAATGATACATCCTGGTGACAGCGTGATATTTCACTACGGCATTTGGATAATGGCATGAAAAGCTATGAGTGCATCTCTTCTGTAGACCTGAGAAAAGACTGGTGTGTTAAGGCTTGAAGACTGCTTTGGGGAGAGTGACCATAACAGTGATGTAAAAGGCTAAATGACTCACTGTGAAATAGCTGCACCTAGGAAAACAATTCAGTAGGGGACTTAGGCTAGACTGATTCATGCCCCTCCCTTCCTTTCCCTCCGCGTCTCCGGTCCCTTCCCTTCTCTCCCCCTCCCCTCCCTTCCCTTCCCCTCCTTCCTCTCCCTCTCTCTGTCCCGCTCACTACTTCACAGGACTGCGGATGGAGCTCAGGGCTTCATGCATGCTAGGCAACTGCTCTCCATCCACTGCCTCCCCAGTCCCCCTGACTTTATTTGATGGCTTGGAGACACGGTCTCACTAAGTGGTTCAAACTAAGCTTGAACTTGCGCTGCTCTTGTCCCAGCTGCCAAGTAGCCGGACTTCCAGATGTGTTTCACTGTGTCTGGCTTGAAGTTAGATTCTTTTTAAAACACATTGATGAGGTGCCTCGCTCTTAGTTAATTCATAAATGTATTGAATTTAAACTTTGCTGTGATGAAATATATAGAACTCCATCATGTGGAGAAATAACTAAAGAAGGGAAAAATTATTTCCTAAAAGAATCTGCAATTTACATTTCAATATGACCTGGAGGCATGCCACTAACAGGGCTTTTGGAATATTAAGATCTCTAAAATATTGTAGGGAGAATGGTGAAATAAGGACCTTCAAAATTATATTCCTCCATAAACCATTGGAAATACTGACAAAACTGTCTACTCTGATTCTTCAGAAATACAGAGAAATTAGCCAGAATTTTATGATAACGTGATTAACATTCACTCAAGTAAAATGGCCCAGTCTTGATAAGTACCCCAAGACTGTGGCATTATAACTTGCTCTGGTCTCATTTTTCCCTCTCTAGCAGTGTGATATCCTCAAGCCCTCCTCCCCCAAATCATGGTGAAAATCAACAGCTTAGTAGCTATTAAAGGAGACAGATGCATTTGCAGTTACTTTAAAGATTCCCAGGGAATTGTCATAATTCTAACTCTGGTAGTTCCTAAGAAGCTATTGTTCACAGTGCATGGCTTTATTTTACCTACTTTAGGGCTTTTCCAGGGCAAATATCCAATTTTATAACAGTATTTATTTAAAAACTGTTGTTTGACATAGTACCTGCCTGAGATCAATCAAAAGATGGGGCAAACAAATCTACTGAAATGTTTAAAATCAAGAGAATGAGATGTCCATAAAGAAGCTTTGCACAAAGAGAGCCTATTCTTGGGAATATAGAAGGTTATACGTAGATATGGATATTTGCAGGGGTTTGAGAATGCTCAGTGCTGTATGCGTGAAATGCTCTAAGATGGCCCTGCACTCTCACCTGAGGCTGGCCTTGGGTCTCTCTCTACCTGTGCAGACGGAAGTGGAGGTGACATTGTAACCTGTGACATAGAACGATGCCGCCAGCGTGCCTGCAAGCACTATGGCAAGGGCTTTGTGGACCTTCCTGTCCAGACACTGCACAGAGACATGTCAGTGGTCAACCAGGGCAAAGAAAATAAACTTTATGGAATTAGTTCAGGAAAGCCACTAAGCAAACAGCAGTAAACACAGCAATGAAACATAGATACACAAACCATGGAAAGAAAGAGTCTGCTTCCCAGATTTGGTGCATTATATTTTTTTAAATATCCTGTTTCAAACAACTAATTATAAGACAAATAAAGTCCTATTCAAGGAAAAAAATCAGTCATGGAAATAAATGGTTTTGGAGGAAGTCCAGGAAGTAGGCTTTAAATAAGCTGCTTTAAAATTTGTTCAAAAATAAAAAACCTAAAAGAAAGCATGTAGAAAGATCTAAGTAATGTCAAAAAGGTGCTAAAGTGTATCAAAAAAGAATAAAAACAAAACTCTGAAGTTGGAAAATATATTTGTAACGGAAAATTCACTGAAAGCATTCAACAGCAAATTTAACTGGCAGAAGGCATCAATAAACATAAAAATAAGCCAATCAAGATTATACAGCCCGAGCTTTAAAGAAAGAAAATAAAGTCTCAGTAATCTGTGACACAGCACATACACCTAACAGGAATACCAGAAAAAGAAATACAAACCTGCATGGCTTCACTCATGAAACTACTGAACGCTCAAAGAAGAATTACACATGATTGTTTCAGAAGCTCTTCCAAAAGCTTGACGAGAAGGGAGAAGTGCTTCTACTCACCCCAAACGGCAGTGTTGTCTTGACAACAGAACTAGACAAAGACACTAGAAGAAAGGGAAACAGCAGATTAATTCGGTCCCCCATGAATTTGTCAGCTTTCCGTTGCTGGGCACAATGCCTGAGAGCCACAGTTAAGGGAAGACAAGTTTGATTGGTTCCTGGTTTAGTCCATGATCTGTTGCTTTAAGGCAGAAATATCATGGAGTAAGTGTGCAGTGGAACAAGGATGGTTCACGGTGATCAAGAAGCAGAGCGAGACTGCGGCCCTTGGTGGGGGGGGGGAACCAGCAGCAGCTCCTGAGATCTGCGCCATGTTGGAACTTAGGACGCTGTAAAACCAAACAGCCAGCCTGCCTCCCTGCTAAGCAGTAGTGAACCTACTGATGCACGGCCTAGAGTCAAACATCCCACCTACCCTACTCCCTTTTTCTGTCCCCCCACTTTAGTAAATGGGAACCAGAAATCTGAGCGTCTCCTGGGAGGTTGACCATAGCAAATAAGACGGACATCCTTCTACCATCTCTTTGAAGGCAAATATTTTTATTACTGTTTTGCTCTATTCTGCTTAATGGTTCTACTCTATTAAAAATTCTGTTTTGATAAGTTCTATAATGTTCTGTATTTCGTCTCATTTTGATATACATGATTGAAAGAAAAACTATTATAAAGATAACGAAATATACTGTGATACCTATTATTGTTATTCCGGTAACCTGCTGTGAAATTCTGTACCAGTGATCTTAGATGGCTTTATTCTGTCTTGTTCTGTTGTATTTTACCACTTTCAAAATAAAATTAAAAAAAAAAAAAAAAAAAGAAGAAGCAGAACGAGAGGAGTTCCAGAAAGAAGGAAGCTGCAAAGGACCAGGCATAGACACTGTCTTAGTTACTTTTTACTTGTTGCTGAGACAAAATACCTGAAGCCCAAAGTTGGGAAAGGAAAGGTTTATTTCTTACGGCTTTTGGAGGTTTCAGTCCACACTCAGTTGGCTCCAAGGCAGGCGGGCATGGCTGGGCCGCAGTTCATGGCTACTGCAAACAGCAAGCAGGAACCGGCAAAGAGCAAGACACACCTTCTTCCTGCCATTACATCACATCCTGCTCTACCCCTATGTGGGTGTAGCACTCACACCCCCAATCCAAGCCCTGGACGACGATCAACCATCACAAATGCATAATGCAACCGCATGAGGCCTGGGGGCCACAGACATAAACCATGACAGAGTGGAGGCCACATACCTCCACAGCCCCCCACCCCCAGCCGGAAGTGTGCTCTGTCAGTGCCTGCTGTGTGCCCCAAGGCCAACCAAGGTGAAGCTGCACCCTGACTCCCATGCCTTTTGAATATCTGTGCAGATATCTCAACAAAGTCTTAACAGTTTGAATGCAGCAAAATTCAGATTAATTATATAGTATCTACTAATGATCAAGCAGGATTCATTTTAACAATGGAAGAATGGCTCAATATATAAAACATTTTATGTAATATTCCATCTCCAAAGAATAAAGACAAAAACCCCATTATTATCTCATTATATGCAGAAAAGGAATTTTACAATACAAGCATTCTTAGATTTTTTAAAAGTCCAACAAATTAGGAACAGAAGAAACATTCTTTTTAAAATGTTTAATGTAATGCAAGTAGATGTTGATAGAAAAATATAAAACACTTTTCTTAACTACAATGAAAAATAAAATTTCATAACAAAATACTTGCAGGATAACTAGTTAATATACTGTGTATCATGATCCAAGAGTTGTCACAATGTTACTTAGAGTACAAATCATAAAAAAGTCGATTCTGTCTTACAAAGAAACAAATAAAGACCAAAACTCTTTTCAGTGAACCAGAGAAACTAGCAGTATAAATGAACAAATTAGCATTTATTTTAAGTTTTTAAAACAGTGGAATAGTTAATTTGGGGAGTTATTTGAGCTTCTACCAACTTCTTCATTTATTCTCTCTGTCTCTCATTTTCTCTCCCTCTACAGAGAGTGAGAGAGTTTCTCATGAAAGATAAACCACACAGTATTTAAGCTTGTGTGTCTGACTTAATTCACCTAACATGTTCTAAGTTGTATCCATTTGCCAATAAATGCCTTGTTTCTTTTTTTTTTATGGCAGAGTACTCCATTATTAGTACCACAGCTTTGTATCTGTTTATCTGTTGATGAAAAGATACACTGTTTCCAAGATTTAGCTATTATAAATTGTGCTGCTGTCAACATGGGTGTGCATGTTTCTCTGTAATGTGATGACTTTAACTCCTTTGGGAAGATATTTAGAAGGGGAATAGCTGGGTCAAATAGAACTTGTGTTTCTGGTGTTTTGAGGCAGTGCACACTGATTCCCGCGGTGGTTGTACCAGCTTCCATTCCTCCCAGCTGTGTAAAAGAGTTCCTTTCCCCACATCCTTGCCGACATTTATTATGACTTGATTTTTTCAGTGATAGTTACTCTGTGGGTTAAGGTGCTATCTCAGTGTAGTTTTAATTTTCATTTCTGTAATGGCCAACGATGCTGAAGGTTTTTTCATGTGTTCATTTGTACTTCTTCTGAGCAGTGTGTTTTCATTCAGTGGCCCATTTTTTGACTGGCTCTTTTATTTTGGGGACCCTAATTATTGTAGTTCTTGGTCTAGTCTCAGTGTTAGTCCTTTGTCTAATGAATAGCTTGCAAAATTTTTTTCTTCTACTCTGTAGATTGCATTTTTACGCTGTTGATTGTTTCCTATAGGATTCAGTAGCTTTTTACTTTCGTATGCTCCCATTTGTTGATTCTTGGTATTATTTTTTTTAATACTGGGGTTCTGTTCTGAAAGTCCTTGCCTGTGTCTTCAAGGGTTTTATCTATTTTATCTTCCAGCAGATTGTTTCTGCTTTACCATTTAGATCTTTGATCCATTTTAATTTTAGCCTACACTAAGTCTTCTGAATGTGGGTAGCCAATTTTCCCAGGACCATTTACCATGATTTGTTTGTTTGGTAGGGGGGATTGAACTCATGACCTTGTGCTTACCAGACAGGCACTTGTCCCACTGACCTAAATCCATGGTACCTCAGCATCATTTGTTAAAGAGGTCGTATTTCCTCTAGTATGCATCTGTCACCCCTTGTCAGAGATCAAATAGCTGAACGTGCCTGGGATTGTTTCTGCTTCCTCTCTTCTGGGGATGGACAAGGAACTCTTAAACCCAATAATATTCTTTGTGATAAAACAGTGAGAGCTACACCCTGACATCAGGAGCCATTTATATTCCACATTATGTAGATACTGATGAGTACAATTTGACATTTATTTATAACAAAAATAAAGCAAGGCATATCAGTCAAAGAAAGGAAACAATATTTAATTGCATGTGATGTGCTTTTGTGTAGAAAATCCAAGGAATCAACTAGGAGAAAAATCAGAACTAAGGAGTTCCCCAAAGTGGTAGACTACAGGAGGTACAGGGGTACCTCGGTTCACCATCTTACTTGTTCACAACTCTGACCACAAATTGAACTGGTCGTATATGAAATCAAATTTCCCCTAAGGCTCAATGTAAATAAGGTGATTCCAAGTCTGAAACACCTATAATTTTTAACTACAAAAATGTGGAACAAAATACTTTTCAGTATGAAAAAAAGAGCACTAACCTTGATTGAGGCAGCTTCTGGCGTGGAAGACAGGAAGGAGGGCAGGGAGGAAGAGTCCTCCTCCAGGAGGACGTCAGGGAGCTAGCTCTTAGCTGCAGGAAAAATTCTAATGAAAAATCCCTCCAGTCACTTTGTTTTCTTGTGCTGCATAACAGAATGAGAGACCACATTATGTGTGGGTCATCAGATCAAACACTATTCGTCGTTACAGTTATGTGGGGATGGTGCGTCTCAAGGAAGCCCCTGCACTCATTCTGTTTTCCGTAACGGATCTGATCACATCCCTGCTAGCCTCCTCACACCCTCCTCTTCCTCGGTGCCTGCTCCTCCAGCACTTCCTGCTGCTCTCTCTGGAGTTCAGCGAGTTCTTCCATCATCAGCTCCTCCTTATGGCCCTCAACAAGCTCCCCTGTGTCTGCACCTTCAATGTCCAGGCCTGTACTCTTGCCCAGGGACACAGTTTCCTGCATCACCTGTGCACGGGACCCTTCAAAGTCCTGTTCAGTGACACAGTCTGGCACTGTTTCCTCCAGGCTGAGCTTAAGGTCTGATAGGTGACATCTCCCTCGGCTTTGTCAGTGAGCTTGATGCAGTGGAGGACACTGAAGTGTTTCTTCCAGAACTCGTCAGAGTCGAGGGTGTCTCTTCAGTGATACTGAAACACCTGGTGAAGGGCACCTTTGCGAACAGCTTCTTGAAGTGGCAGGTTGCTTGCTGGTCCGTGGGCTGCAGAAGAGGCGTCATGTTGTGCGGGAAGGAACTTGGCCTCTCTGAAGTCACACTCAACGTCCATATCATCCACTGAGGCTGGTGGGTGTGCTAGGCTAGTGTCCATGAGAAGAAGGCACACTTCAGGCAGGGGGTTATCAGAAAGGTATTTCTTAATGGTGGGTACAAACACCTTTTGTACCCATTCTATGCCTTGTGACTCAGACTTCTGCACTGACCCTCCATGCGACAGGCCTTTGTCTTTGTCCACTTTCTGTTCCTTGAGTACATGAGAGGTCTGGGAGTGATATACCGGTTGTAGCTTAATCTTCAGATCAGTGCTTGTGTCTGTGCATAGAGAAAGGGTCGATCTGACCTCTAGGGTGTGCCCCCGCCATGCCTTTTCCCACTGAATGGTACAGGTTATGCTCAGCATCTTCTTCCAGGAGAGCCCTGTTTCTTCACAACTCAACACTTTTGCCAGTGTATCCTCTGCCTTCATGAATTCTTAGAATTGTTGCTTGGGGACTTCTGCATTGACCTATCTAGGACTGAAAGCTTCACCACATCTTCTTATACTGTGGATGCCACTTCTTTTGTCGAATTTATCAAACCACTGTCCACCGGTTTTAAATCTGTCACTTGTTGTGCTTGTAGAGGGCTTTCCCTGGGGTAGAGCACCGTGCACTATTCACACATCATAGTTTCCCTAGGGCTATCGCCTGCCAGCCGTTTCTCATTTAAACACACTGACAGACGGTCTTCCACTTCCTCCAGCACTTGTGCGCCCTGCTTAGTTACCACTGTTACTCCTATGCCACATCAGCTTTTAGACAGCATCTTTGTTCTTCCAAAAGTCAAGATTTTCAGCTTCTCCATCTTGTACTCTGAGGTCAGATCAGTCACATAAATACTGTGTTCACACTTTTCTGCAGTTTTCTTCTTGAATTCAATATTTATTTTCTTTCTCTTTTTAAAAATTTTATTTAAAAGGAAAAAGAGAAAAAACAAAACAAAACAAAGCAGTGTAAGGGTACAAGTAATACAGAACTACAGAAAAAAAAAACAGTAAGAAATCACCAGTTAATAGATTACATATTATCATCTTAGAGATAGTTGCTCAAATCACAGTATCAAAGCATACAAAGTGGACATTCAAACAGTGAGACTGCAAACAGTTGTGTTCAATGATCCAACCAAAAACATTAATATGGTCAGCTATTTAACACCTCTAAACACACTTGCTGTTGTATCTTTTAGAGCACTTTTTTTCCTTCTCTTTTTTTACAACAAAATTTACACATTTTGGGTTTTATTACTCCTTAGTTCTTATTACTTTTTTGGCGGGGGAGAGAATAAAGTCAAATATGGCAAAACAAAGCTGTCAGTCAAAACCAAGGATAGACATAGCACATGATATAAAAACAGAGTACAAGCTTATCAACAATGGTTACCATAATGTCTCTTGTTTCCTTAAAAAGAATTGTCTATCTCATTAGGTATTATAAAGTTGAACAAAACAGTAGAGAACAAGACCAATAAAACTTAAGCATTGTAAACATTACAGGACTTCCAAAGGAGACAATAGTCAAACCAGAATGGGCATCTTAGTGAATCTTATTGCCTTCAAAGTAGTTGCCTATACCCTCAAACTTGATATTATCACACAGAATGGAACAGAGTCTAATCAGTCAAAACAAGGTAGTGGGAGTATTACAGGACTTCAAAACAAGTTAATAGGAAATCAAAAAAAGTTACTATTATATATCCTGCTAATTTTTTAAAATTTTCCCCTTAATTAAAAAAACCATAAAAATAACTAAATAATTTTTTTAATGAATAAGGGAGCGATTGAGATAAAAGAGGACATAACAATATAACAATACAGGTCAAAGCATGACCGTTTCAGCAACCTAGGGCATCACCACCAAATAACCCGACTTAAGCTATAAAGAAGGATCACATTGAGATATTTATCAATAAATGGGTGCAGCTTGAGACCATACTCATAAGTGAAATAAATCAATCTCGCATGTGTGAATACTGAATAATTTCCCTAATGTAAGTAATGATTCAAATGTATAAAAATATGTGGTAATCATGATTCCCCATTATGTGGCCTTGAAGCCTTATAAAGTCTTCATTTATTAATTAGAAAGGCTTTATTCTGGGTTTCTTGATATGGAAATATTTGAAGCTATAGTATATGAAGTTTTATTCAAATATTTAAAGGAAAAAGATAGACACTATTTATTTTCTTTCAAACCTTCTTGTTAATTGTTATGGTTTGTGTCTAGGTGACCCCCCAAGCCTCAGGTAGTCATGGAGGTGGCTGAATCTAGCATTTGTGATTGGTTTGTTATCTAGCACTAGGATTGGTGGTGTGAATGCTGCACCCGCCCAGGGCAGGGCTGGCATGCAATGTAAGGGTGGGGAGAAGGCATGTGTTTTGCTCTTTTGCCCTTTTAGCTCTTGTGGTTTGGGGCCACAGTGAACAGCTGCCCCTCAACCACACCACCCTGCCTTGGAGCCAGCTGAGTATGGGCTGAAACCTCCAAAACTGTAAGAAATAAACCTTTTCTTCCCTAAGTTTGGGTGTCAGGTATTTTTGTCTCAGCAACAAGAAAAAAGTAACAAGATGTTACCTTTTTACTTTACCCTGTTTACTTTCCTTGTTGCTCTGCACATTCTTATCACCTTCATTACTACGCTGTATTTTCTTTTTATCATCACTCTTGCTCTGCACTTAACCATGCTGGATTTTATAATACTACACAGTACAGTGTGTGTTAAAAATATTTGCAGAAAGTTTGCACAGGTCTGCAGCGTGATCTCAACTAGAGGAAGCCACAACTGCGTGTCAGAGCAAGGAAAATGGCCCCGCTCATGTTCACGCAGGAAAGTGGGGGCTCTGGTCATGTTCATCATCTGATGTAAGTTCCGCAAATGGAAGCAAATTTTACTGACTACTTCTGTTGATGGACCAAGTTGTTTGTGAACAGAAGTGCTCATGAACTGAGGAATTACTTTTTCTGAAAGTGCATTTTCGATGAACAATCTGAAATTAAGAAAATAATTTCATTTTACAATATTTTCAAATATAATTAGGAATAAATTTAACACAAATGGAATCATTTTTGCTGTGAACTGTGAAATATTATAAAACTTTAAAGTTATAAATAAATAGAATGGAAATGTACCAAAAATCAACCTTTGAACCGAATGTAACCATGATTAACCTCTTACTTTATTTTTTTTTCCTTGAGAAATTAACGAGCTGCTACAAAAATTTGCAGGGAAATCTAAGCACTTCAGAACACTGAGGACGTTCTTTATAAGAAGAAAGTTAGAGGACTTCCAATATCACTTCTTCTGAATCTACTGCACAACTGCAGTAATTAGGACAGTGTGGCCCAGAGACAGGATTGACATGTATGTAATTGGAATAGGACTGAGCATCTAGAAATAAATTCTTGCATTTTTAGCCAGCTGGGTTTTTTGTAGTTCATTATGTAGGGTTAGGGTAAACTATCATCTTTCTATCCTATCGTTAAAGAATATTTTTAGGGGGCTATTACAAACTTAAATTTATAAAGTTACTTTCCAAGCCCAGAAAGCAGGCACAAATTTGCTGCCTACCTCCATAAATACATAAGAAATTTTGATGTGTAAATTGAATTCCAGCACAAAATTATGCTACATTATACAAAAATATAATTGCTAGGTCATTGATGTAAATCTAAAATATGAAAAATTTTTAATTTGTGCTTTTTTGCCTTTTAAAATATAGGTGAAATATTGATTTGCATGCTTTTTCAATACTTTGGAGAACTGAGGCTTCCAGATATCTCCAGTGTAAGTGTAAATAGATAACTAAATTTTCTAATATATTTTCATAATATGCAGTTATTTTTAAAAATTTTGTTATGAAAGATACATTTTAGCAATGACCCATCTCTAGATGATAATATTATTAGGCATTCTTGCTTATTTTCCTTATGTACCTGTTCTAATTTTTATTTTATTGATACATGTTGTAAACATGTACAGTACATGTACTATAAGTACATAATGATTACATTCACGTGGAGAGCTGGTACATGTAAATAACACACCCTAATTCTTTACAGTCACTTTTCCCTTTTTTACCCTTCCTGCTTCCCTCTCTCCTACACATTGTAAAGGCTTTAATCTATGTCAAAATTCTACGACTTTTATCACATGTTTCAATAGTACATATTAGTTATCAACAGTGAGTTTCTTTCTGGTGGATTTATGCATGCATCTATACGTTCATTATTCTCACCCTCATCACCTTCCTTTGTCTTTTATTCTATTTCCACCTGGTCCCCTTCTACAGTGGACTCCCTTTACCTTTTTTGTTACAGCTAAATAATATTCACGTATACAGTATATAAAATATATGTGTGTATGTACAGTATATGTCACATTTTTAATCCACTCACCTGTTGATAGGCACCTAGACTGTTTATGTAGCTTAGCTGTATCAATTGTACTAAACATGCACTCATCCCTGCAGTGAATGTCCAGTTTCCTGCAAGGTTTTATGGTGCACAGAAAAAAAGGGAGAGCAAGAGACAAAATGGCAATGTAATGGGGAACTGGGGTGAACGTTGTTCATGGGGAGCAAGAGGCCACGAGGCAGCCAGAATCTTGGCATCTACTGATTGAGGAAAAAAAGTGATGGGGGAAAGGTGATTGGAGGCTCAGAGGGTGGTGACAGCCTTATGCTAATCAGGGTTTTATGTTGATGTGGACAGTGGGAGAAATGACAGGTTATTAGGGAGTTTCCACATACCAGTCTGGCTCAAAGGGCAGGACAAAGATGATGTCAGACATCCCCTAGACTCAGTTTATAATCTGTGGTTCCCGACATTTTCGCCTTTCTGTTTTTGTAAATGCAGCAGTTTAAACATTGTGATTTGAGATTGGCCAGGTCTAGGTGTTATTAGGGTTAGTGCCCCCTGAGGCAGGCTAAGAACATAAATGAAAGACAAAGCATGATGATATAATCAATCCAGTGCAGAATGCAAGATGAACCTCGTGGGCGCAGTCTTCTCGGTGGGTCTGGAGATTACCTTGCTCTAAGGCCATCCACGCAGGTCTTTTATGACCTGTTAATATACAAGCATGTCCTCATGCCCCTGTTATTAATTGTATGGGCCATCTCGTTTTCTTTTTGGACATCTTTTTATAGGTTTTGTGTCCTAGCTAAGCTCGTCAACTTGCCCTTTTGCTAGTGAGGCTTTGATAGAGTGTGTTTACTTCTTGCAAGTGGGTTTTTAAAAAACATTGTTTGGAAGCATGATAATATCTAATTTTTTTCTGAGTAGCTGTATTCTACCTTTTTGTTTTTATAATTTCACTTTGAAAGAAAGGTGAATATGTAGATATAGTTTCTTGTTTGTTTTGTTTGTTTTGAAAACTGGACTTTTAGTGTCCAATTATAGTCTTTGACTATAACTGTCTTTTGTGTTGGACTGTACAACACAGCCCTGTCTAATTGTGCACAATGTCTATAACTAACTTAGTTGCCTATAATATATTTTCCTCTGAACAGCTGTCCCTGGCTGTGGGTTAGGGGAGAATGGGTGTAGATTCCATCTTAACTGCTTTGAACTGAGAGGGGTCAGTGGAAGTGAAGACCCCGGTCAGGAGCCTTCTCCAGAGAGTTGACCTTTTGGGCCTCAGATAGAAATCATGTTGTACTTTAGCAGTTATAAACTTTTACAGATTTTATTGTACTTTATTCTTAATAACGCTTAACAGTGGTCAATTACTGGTATAGCTGTGAACTGACAGAAGGAATTAGTAATTGGAGTCCCCTCCTATATCTATTTTATTATTATGATTTTATTTTATATATAGCTTGGTTATACTCTTCCGATGGATGTTCAAGACCAACTTAAACTGAGACCCATATTAATTAAAATTAATCCCTTGCTATTTATCAAAGTCTGTTAAGTTTATCTTAGAGCCACATGTGGAGCCTCTCAGTTCTGTCAGCATCAGCAATCAGGATGCATCCTGGCCTTTGGGTGACCAGTTGCTTTCTA
This sequence comes from Cavia porcellus, assembly GCF_034190915.1. Taxonomy (NCBI): domain Eukaryota; kingdom Metazoa; phylum Chordata; class Mammalia; order Rodentia; family Caviidae; genus Cavia; species Cavia porcellus. The sequence goes on along the minus strand of NW_026947489.1, from coordinate 3,122,459 downwards.
TGAATGCACGGGAGATTTTTCCCTCTAGTGACCCTCCTTTGATAACTGTTTGCTGTGTTCCTAGCGGGGCCAGAGATTTCCTTGGTGAGGAAGTTGGGTGACTCACCAGAGTTGTAGAATGTCACAGAGAAGGTACCTTCATGTCCTGCATCCTCGATGATCCTGCGGGCCCAGGGCCAGGACATTGGCTGTCCTGTTAGCTCAGTTACCTTTCTAGCTCTGTTGCTGAACTTCAGTTCAATCTCAGTTGTTGAGCACTGAGAAGAGAAGATCAGTGACATTAGTATTGCATTGGAGTGAGCTCCATTATTATAATTTTATCTCGATATCAAGCATTTAAAAATATGTAGTGTAACCAGAAGACTGGTGTTTCTTACCAACCGTTGTCCTAGGTGAATCCCTAATTTGTTATCCTTTAATGGGATGTCATTGAAGAAATTTGTGCTGTTGTCTAGACTGTTTAATGTCTAAGCATCTCTAAGTGTAGTAACACATGTGTAACGAAAGCATCACAGAAGCCTGTTTCTAAAACATTATTTTTTGACAGGTGGTTGCATGTTGATGTGACATATCTCTTATTATAAGTAGCTGGGGCACAAGAGAAAGGCTTAACCTAAAAAAACCTAGAAGAAAAAACTTACCACTAAAAGCAATCCCAGTTTTAAACTTAAGATCTGTATATCTGGAAGGCATCAATACATTTACTAAACCACAAGATTAGCAGTAATGAATTATCATTGCCATATGAAAACTTTTGTTTCTTAATTTAGTTTTGTACCAAGAAAATTTTTTAATGAGAAAACCATATTTTTTTATTTATAGAAAATTTATTCTTTTGATGATGGCCAATGGAAACAGATCACAATAATTTTTAACAAGTTTATGGATGTATCTCTGTCCCCCAAGGCTGTGGGAACTGCAGGTACCCCTCTTCATGAACAAGGGCTGGAATAAGTTTTTCCAGGCAGCTGCTGCCTTTTTCAGCAAGGGGGCTCCCCAACCCAAGGGGTCTCTATTTAACTCTCTCAACAATTTTTGATGACCTATGGGAACCAGATCGTATCAATTAACAAATTATTTTTACCACTGAAAGATTCTCAAGTCATTGTACACAGACAACAATGTGCATTACATTCATAAAACCAGTGTTAACACCATTTTGGCCAGGTGGCAACTTGGGTGGAAGCATGACTTTGATTTTGATTGTGTTCATCTATATACAAATTACAGACAAATGTTTCAAAAATCCAAAAATGCAAGAAGAAGAAAAAAAATTTGAGCTCAAATACATCAGCTTCTTACAGTTTAGACAAACAGATAAACAGATATGCTTGAGACAATTGATTTAAAATCAAAATGCACTCAAGCAGATTTGGCAATTTGAATTATAATAATTATTTTTACAGTTTTTAGTTTGTAATTATAAATAGACTAGTCAGAACTTTCTGTAGGTCAGTTAGCAGAGATCTCCTATAATAAGAATAAGAAGGAATAAAAACCTTTTATTATCAGTCTGCTTGGCAATGCATTATATTTGTATTTTATTTTGTCTGTTAGGAGTTTTGTCATTTCTGTGCCCTCTTCCTTCAGAGCCTCTGGCTCTGTCATCTCCATACCTTCTGTCACCTATTTGGATGTTTGTATTCTTCTAACAGCATTTGTGGGACCCCTCTCTGTAAAACTTAACATAGTTTGGGCTAATGTTGACTCCAGATATCCCAGTGGAAGGGATCCCAGTGTTAAGCGTTTCTCCACCGCTGCCTCTCCTGTAGCTGGGATGCAGCTGTGCACCACCATGCCCAGTCCAGCTGAAGGAAGGAGGGAAGGGAAGCTGCTTCCCTACAACTCAGCTTGTCACTAGCCTACTGCAGCAGGCACAGGTCTCACACTGTTACCACCTCTGTTGCTGCTGCCTCTAAAGACAATTATGCCATCGTCTTGGGCATGCTGTGTCAGTTTGTAAAAATTCTGGAGGTATGGGCCAAGAAAGAACATCTCCTCGAGTCTCATTAGTATATTGTTTGCTGTACTATATCTGCAAAGGTCCCTGCTGGAAGCAAATGTGTTAACTGCATCCATATCCTGTGGCAGTCTCCATTTGCCTGACTTCTTAGGAATTATGAACACAGAGGAATTTCATGGGCTAGCAGTGTTTTCGGTATCTCTTTTTATTTGTTTTGACACCAGTGATTTTAATATTTGTAAGTTTCCCTTATCTGGAGACCACTGATTAACCCATACTGACTCAGTAACTTTGCATTGAGTTTCTTTTTCCTAGTCTTCTCATGCCCTAACAAGTGCAACAAAACCAAAACCAGCTTTTCCTTATTAGTTGTTTTTTTCTGTGGCTGGTTTCAGATTAATAGTCTGATGGCTAGACTGCAAGGGGATCATCAGAAAGTGAACAAGATTTCAGGAAGAAAATCTGTTGGGAGTGATAAATTCTCCCCTACCCTGCATGGTATGGAGGTTTTTACCCACACATTTACAGACTTCTAGGTCTAGAGTTCCTGCCTGCAGCAACCAAGGATTGTACTTAATTATATCTTGGAGCATTTTGATGGCACTACTACTGAGTAATGTGTATTTTGGATTTTTGAAAAGAGATTTTAAAGAAAGATATTGACCCACGTTTTAATCTCAGTGAATTTTTCTACTCCTGTTGAGAGGTTTTACCTTGGCTCCGTGTTGGAAGTTTCTGAAATCCTGACATCAGGTTGATTCTAACACTCCCAGTAAATCCATCAAGCAGCCCAGAACACTGTGGATTACACTGTAGTTATTGGGGGCCCCTGCAGAGAGTCCCCAGTTTCCTACAAGATGTGATGGTGCACGACAAAGAGAAAGAGTAAGAGGCAAAATGGTGATATAACAGGGAAGGGGCGAGCAGTTGTTCGTGGGGAAAGAGAGGCGTGAGGCACTCAGAACCTCGGCATCTGTTTGCTGGTGAATACTGAGGGATAATTAGATGGCTCAGGTGTAGGTGATCGTTTTACACTAATGAGGGTCTTTATGTTGATGAGGACGTAGGGAGAGGTGGCAGGTTACCAGAGCTTACACTTTCCAGTCTGGATCAAAGGGCAGGGCGAGGATGACTTTAGACAGCCCCTAGACTCAGCTTATGATCTGTGGCCCCTAAGACGTATGTAAGGATCCCAGTATGACATGGACTTTCATTCTTTGGGGGATGTACTGAGGTCGGCGTGGCTGAGTCAGATGGTGCCCCACCTTTAGGTTTGTGATGGACTTCCAGACTGATTCCCATAACGCCAGGTGTTTGTTGACAGAAGTCCAAGCCAGTTCAATGGAGTAGAGAATTACTTGGCTTCAGTCTTCTTTGAAGAGAATAGTAGCAGAACGTGCCCTATAGGTTGGCATGAGGCCCTAACGTGTATCCTCAGCGGTCACCCAGTTTGTTACTGACGGAGTGCAGGTGAGCGACCTGAGTTTCTCAACCTATTCTTCCACCTCAGCCCATTTCTCCGAGCGTCTCTTCAGTAGCACAGCAATGAAGTCAGTGCTGGCTTGGAACAGGCATGCAAGACAAGCTGGGTTTTAGTCACGCTGTTGAATCACCTGCAGGTCTCAGAAGGAAAAGCTTAGCAGTGACTTTTTCTGGGATTTAGGTGATGATTAAGAAAGCCTGCAAAGCATCACACAGTCTTACTGGCTTTCTCAACATTCTTGAGATGGATTTTCCAGTTCAGTTTTTTTGCTTAAGTGTAATTATGGGTCATTATGTGATGGTAAGAGATAATTCTGAGAGATTCCTGTACGTTTGCCCACTTTGTCTGTAAAGTAAGATCTTATAAATGGCACCACCAGGATACTGACATTGATGCAGGAAAGTTGTATTTCATTCCCTCTACCACAGACGCCCTCACATTGCCTCTGCTAGTCCCTGCTTAACAGACCACTAATCTCTATTTTGTATCTGTAATTTTGTCCATTCCGCAGTATTTTTCAAAGGGGTGACACTGAATGCCATCCTTTGAGTTTCTCTTTCCACTCAACATAATTTTCTGGAGATTGATGCAGATTCCTGTATATGTATGTTTTGTTTTATTGATGGGTGGGAGACCATGTTATTATAATCAAAATAATAGCTCCCCTTAAAAAGATGTTCATTTCCTAACCGCTGAGCCTTTTAATACCTTTATTTCACATGGCAAAGACGGATTTCAAACCGTGATTAAACTAAGATGGGGAGAAGTTGGTAGATGACCTGCAGTGATGTATGTAATCGGAGGTCCTTCCAAAGCCAAGAAGCTGACGCGGTGAAGGAGGAGATGGGAAAAATCCAACGGAGCGGGAGGGACTGTGTGTGAGGAGGACTCCGCCTGCGGCTGCTGTCTTTGAAGCCTGAGAGCGAAGACTAGCATTCAGTGAATTCCGAGGGCTTCGAAAAGCGGAAGACTTTGGAGTGTTTGTTGGTATTTACTGTTGGGTTTATGTTCGTCCATGCTGAGCGTGGACGGTGAGCAGACAGCTCTGGATTCAGATCGGTTTGGCCATCACTTCCTGTGTGACACTGGGTGTTTGCTTCTGATTTAGTTTTGTTGCTGTCATGAAATAATCGAGGCAGGTGAACTCACTGTTTTGGAGGAAGTCCAAACAGCGTGGTGAGGCTCTGTGTGGATACGATATCAGAAATGCTGGAGAAAGGGTGACGTTTCAAAACGGGAAAGCAGAGGAGGGCCAGACTCAGACTTTTATACAACTTGCTCTTGTAAGAACTCACTGCAGGACACCAGTATTCTCTTCCTGGGCAGTGACCCCAGAGACCAAAGACCTCTCACTAGAGTCCATCCTTGTAGGTTTTGTCAAGGCCACATCACACTGGAAACCAAGCTCCCAGTGCATCACCCTTTGGGGAGAGATCATATCCAAACTGTACCCCTGGGTGGGTCCTATAATTTACTACATTCCCATGTCCTTACACACAAACTGGGGACAATAATATAGCCTTTCCTGCTTTATAATAGCACCTGTTCTTAGGCAGGCATATTATGGGGTGAGAGTATGTGTACTTACCTTTTTAATCATAGTGGAGTATCACAACACACAAGGTTGAATATATAACGATGTATTGGGATATAAGAATTCCTCATGTTTGATGATGACCCCCCTGATTTTCTGCAATAAACTATCTTACTAAATATAAATGACATTATCTGCTTCTTCCATGTGTGGTCACCCACAGTGCATGGAGTCCCTTCTACTCTTTGCTGAATAAAACAGGAGTTCATCTCACCAGCACTTACTAAGCATCTGCCTTGAGCAAGCAGGCTGTGACTTCTCTGCCTTCTGAGTGTGTCTCTGTCATGGTGATTCTTGAGGTCTGCAGGCAGGCAGGAGTGTCAAGAGGCAGGTGAAATGGGAAATACAGCCATGAAGAGGAAGACCAAGGTTCCCGTTCCATTTGGGGCTGCCTGGAGAGAAGCAGAAGGAAAATACACTGAAGCCACAAATGAAACACTCGAGGTACTGTAGAGTGGGAGAAGGGTCTCAGGGAGCAGTGGCTTCTCACCTCTGCCGCTGCAGACTGAGTACATGTGAATCCCCCTGAAAGTATTGTGCAATTTAACATTTTCATGTAGGGGGATACCCCTAATAGTAATCTGCTTGGAGGATGGCCTTTTGTTTCTGACTAATTTGAATGGCATTGTTCTTACCCATATATTCTTCCTCCACACAGTGCCCAAAACACTTTACGTCCTCAAATAGAAGGTCATGTTGGTCTTGAACTCACCTGTGGTTTCCCTTTAAAGTTTCCAGTTTTCTTATGACACCTGCCACAGACTTTCTTCATTTAATTTCCCATTGTTTTCCTTCTTCCCCTCTTTCTCTTCTTCGTCCTTCTCTTCTGGGTCCTGTTCTTTCTCTCCCTCTCCTCCTTTCCACTTTTGGGACCCGTGTTCTTCACAGTAATTTAATTGTCATAATTTAAAGAAAAACAACCTAGACATGCTGGTACATTCCTGTAACCCTGTGTCTTGGGAGGCTGAGGCAGGAGGATTGCTGTGAGTTGGAGGCCAACCTGGACTAGTGAGACCCTGTCTCAAAACAAGTCAACAAACAAATACACAAACAAACTACACTAAAAGAGTTAAAAAGAAATTTGGGCTGCATAGTGCTGCAGGCTGCCTGGACCTGAGTCTACTCCACCCCTTCACAAATTCCCGCCTCTTCTCCCCACATTCCTAGTATGTGAAAACCTCTTAGTTATTTATGGTGGAACATGTAGATGCCCAAGGAGAAACTCGGAATTTAGTTCTCTAACATGATTCACTCTCCTTCAAGTCCTCACGCCCTCCTTCTTCCCAGTTATAAAACGACATTTTGTTAAATGTATGGTCCTTGCTTAACAAAACGTTATAATTATGGAATTACGGAAGCCCACAGAATAGCTGAATGCTTGCATTTAGGAGGACAGAGGTCTGAGTTGTTTGGCCAGAAGGTGATTACATTAGATTTTTAAAGATCAATGATTGACACCCCGCGCTGCTGGGTTCCGGTGGAGACTGGCAGAGCCGTGACGTCCTCTCCATGAGTCTAACCACTTCTGGTGCCTGCTGTGCTGAGTCTTCAGGGCTTTCCCTCTGCCACCTCCGAGCGCTTCCTGCCCAGGGGCTGCAGCCCTGGAGGTGCCCCCACCAGCAGTCACCTGGGCCCACCCTTCTGTCCTGTGTCCCCGTGCTGCTCCCTGGGTCTGGTCTTCTCGGCCTCAGTCTTTCTGTTTCAGTGGGGCTCCCTGATGAATTTCGCATGCAGGGATGTTTTTGAAACCTCAGATGTGTTCCTTTTGCCCTCCTTGGTTGGAAATGATTTCCCCACGAACTGCACAAACGTTTACCTACTTCTGGTACAGATTTATGCTTTGCTTGTGGACCAGCTCTCTGCTGTTCTTACTTAGGTGCCTTTGGGACCATCTCTTGCTGAGTTCCTGTGATTTTTCACTACAATTAAGCGAGCATAATATCTTCTAGCATGCTGTGATGAGGGTTTCTTGTTCTGTTTTGCTTTGCTTTGCTTGGTGCTAGGGACTGAATGCAGTGACTACTGCATGCGGAGCACATGCTCTGCTGTGGAGCCATGCACTCAGCCCAGAGAAGCTGTGCATTTGTGGTTTTGTGCTGCTGGGGCTCAAAGCAGGGCCTTGCGTGTGCTAGGTAAGCCCTGTCTGCTTAGCTGTATCCCCAGCCCTCAATGCATTTCATTTCATTCTAGTTTAGTTTTTATTCTGAGGCAGAGTTCCAGGTTATGGCTGTGTATCATCACACCCCATCTCTTAAACATTTAAATAGTTACGGCCTCTTAACCTTCTCATCCCTCCTGACAGCCCAGCTATTGGACCTGTGTTTGGAAGGTGAGAGAGCGCTCACGGGGCTACATGGGGGCTGTGAGGTTCCCTATGATCTCAGCAAGTTCCAAGCCCTGTGCTAGAGTCACCCAGGTCACCTTTTTCACCACGCCTGGTCTCCAATGAGCTCTGCTGAACACCACCTCCTTCCCTGGGAGACGCACTCTGCCCCTAAATTAAACACAAGCTCACCCCCATCCCTGTTCCCTTCCACACCCCACCCCACTACTGCCTTATTCTGTAGCCAAACTGAAGAACGTTAGTTTTCCAAATATCTCGGATTTTGCAAACCTGTGTTGCCATCTGTGTGAAGGCAAACTTTGCCTAGTAAGTGGCCTTGTTCTCTTGCCCTGCCCATGAGGAGCAGAGCTCATGGCCGGCTGCACCCTGGAGGCCTCTGGTTGCGTCTTTTGCCCAGGGTGCTCCCCCGTGGGGAAGGGACTGGCCCCTTCCTTCCTTCCTTACGGCACCTGCCTAGCTACTTGGCAACGCTTCAGGTGTGAGCTGCTCTTCGATGCAGTCCCTGGAGGAACAGAAAGAAGGAAACACCAGGAGGAGCCACATTCGTGCCACCAAGCAAAGTTTGTTGTCTCTGAGCATAGAAGAAATCAAGTAGTTTGACTTGCCAATATCCCAAAATGAGTTTCCATTTTGAACATTTGCAAAAGTAAAGAAAAACTGAAAGAATAGTAAAATATACATCAATTAACCCTTCACCTAGTTTAACTAATTGTGGTCGGTGTTTTTTTTTTTTTTTTTTTTTTTGCAAAACACCAGTTCCATATTTATGTTCACATATAACATAACTTTAAGATGAAATATACTTATGTTTTAATAAGCCAGTCATCTCTTTTGCTCTGAACACACACACACACACACACTCACCTGATTTGGTAATTCTTTGAAACTGCAGATATCATAAAAAGCCAGCCCAGAATATTTCGCATGTGCCATCTAAGGGGGAAAACATTTTCTTAGGTACTCATTATACCAATAAATCAAAGTTATCATTTAGTGTCCAGTCTTTCTCCATTATATTTGAAATGCCTTTTATAGCTGTGTTCCCGTAATCCAGGAATCAAAGGTTACACTTTGATGTTTTACTTACATCTTTTCATGGCTTTGATCTAAGTTGGCACCTTCCTCTTTGATTCATGAATTTATTTTTGAGGATTCTAGGCCTGTTATTTGACAGAATGATCCCACATTCTGGAATACCTTGACTAGATTTGTGTTGGACATTTTTGGGGTGAAAATTTAGTTTGAACGTAAATATCAAATGTTGCATTGGTTGCTCTTGTGAAGGAGTCTTGGCATCACACTGTTTATGCATTCGTTATCTCCTTGTAGAGGATGGGAGCGGCAGTAACATATGTGGGCCTCTTTCTCTGAATGGGAAGTGACATCTCTATGTCACATGTGAAGTGTCAGAAACACAGTCGTCACTCAAGGTAGAAATTACTTTAGGCCATGACTTTCTTCAGACTGTTCTTGCGTATTTCCTTCAAAGACGCCTAGAATGGCAAAAGTGCTTCTTAGTATTTTCTCTACAACACTTTACAAAGTAGAATTCAGAGTTTGAGGAAGTAGAAACCAGTGCTGTTGAGCTAAGTCATTAGGGGAAACTAACTTCCTCTTAGGTGATTATTTTCTCCTGTCTGGTATGAGGCAGGTGGAGTGGGGCTTAATAATATGACTGATAGCATTTTTGTCTACAACCAGACTCTCAGTGTTCTCTCTCCGGTAACGGGATCTAGCTTCTTTTTCATTTTCCTCCGTTTTTGTTGTAGTAGTGCACGTTTGTAGTTCATGATGCTCGCAGACCTTGTGGAGAGTTGGTACAGGGACACAACACGTCTTCTTTTTCCATTCCCTTCCCCACCCCTGTCTTCATCCATCTGTTCCTCTTCCCATCTGAAAAAGGTCTGGCCCTGTCATCTGTCTTTTATTTTGGGTTTGGCTCCCCAGTTGTCTGCCGAGAGCCGTCCTGAGCGCCCCCCGCCCCCGCAGCACAGTTGTCTCCTTTGTGAGGGCTTCATGACCATAGCACCCCTGGCCCCGCACCTGTGCACATTCTGTGCTCTCACATTTCTCCATGTTTGAGTATAACAGCCCAGATTCTAATCTGTTATGCTTTTCCACCATAATAATCTTCAGATATTTGAAGACAATTCTGTGTCTGGAGGGTTTCTTCTCCAGTTTTAATATCGTAAGCTTTTTCTATTCCTCCCCTTTCCCCTGAGTTCGTTCTTTCTGCTTGCTTTCTTCTGAAAATGTACGCTCCCATATTCCTGTCTCTGTCTCTCAGTTTTTTTCACAGATAATGATGTAGGTTACCAACACACAATGGACAAGTGAAAACCAAGGCAGGTTGCTTATCACTCAGTCAGCAAGATGAGGACAGGATGGTCCAGGATGACCAACCCAGGGAGATGGTGGCACATCTGCCACGCCTACTGCAAGGGAGGTGTTTGGAAGACCCAGAGAACAAAAAGGCAGCTTGGTAGTGGAGGAATGAGCATTTTCTAGGGAGGATGAGCAGGGCATAAGTCCATGTGTGAGGAACTGTAAGAAAACCCTCAAAGCTACAGAATTGAAAAATGTAGTATGGCAGGAGACCAGGATGGAGAAGGCAGAGAGGGAACAGTGTGGGTCTTATGAGTCTGTCTGTATGGTTCAGTCATGTCTGCAGGCAGTGGAAAGCTTCCAGAATGCTGCTTTCAAAAGGTGCTTCATGAGAAATGTTCTTTCTACGTAGAATGTAGGGATCTACATAGGATGTAGTGCACATTCTCAACCAATAGTCACACATATTGAAGTGGGAAAAAATCAAATTGAAGTAAATTTCGCTTTCTTTCAGCTCTTTCTTTTCTGAAAGTTTAGCTGACTGCAAGATATTAGTAATTCCATTTTACCATTGCTTTTTCTCTTTTAAAAAATCTTAAGAAACGTCCTAACATTGGCAGTCCTGTCTTGGAGCTTTAGAGCCATGAGCAGGAAGAGTAAAGGCCTGTCTGTCTCCTCCATCCAGGCAGGAACTATCTTTGGAGGCTTTCTTGAGGGCAAGACAAGAGCCTGCAGGGGGCTCCCTACTTGCCTCCTGGCATGGTCTATGCCTTGGGTCATTGTGAGGGATGATATCTCTCAGCTCCGTGCACTGCATTCACCCAAGGCACCAGCCAGCCCTGGCCGTGCCTGCGATACCTCAGAACCCTGATGGGTGCTGATATTGGAGTGCTAAAGCACAGGACTCCTGCCATGTCTTGGGGAATGAAGATACTCAACCAATAGATCATGTAAATAAAGTTATATTTTTATCCAGTGCAGCAAAGAAAGCCCTTATGCTCAGGGTGTGCACCTCAGGGTGAAGACAAGGAACTGCTTTCCTCAGCATGTTTTTAAAAGCGAGGCAGGGTGACTCTCAGCCTGAAAGCCATTCCCATAGCACCTGTTGGGACCGACAGTGGAAGCTACTCTGTGCAGGAAGTCTAACTCAAAGGAAGCTTCATTCTCTGATGGCTTCCCTAACCCAGGGAGCATAACACAGTTTCTTATCATAAAGTTTCATAAACATGGATGTGTCCAACCCATTTGTACTACTTAGAATATTTCTATTGATGAATGACTCATGTTAATTTTATGAGTTTATCATCTTAAATAATAAGCATTTAATAGGATATCACAAAATAAACTACAACGTTTTTAATGTTTTTGTTTATTAAAAAAACCAAAATTCTCAACACTGACTGGTTTTTGGTGTACAAAGTCTAAAAAGAACAGAAATTTTTATATGAACTACAGTGAAGACACCAATGGTGCTCTACCAAAAAACCCTGTCTTCAGTGAGCACACCTGAGGCAGCCTTCACACTTGGCAAGAGCACATTCCATACATGTGTGTTGCTCATACTGACAGCATGGGTTTTGCTTTCCTGGCATTTCTGTGGGACATACTTGACATTTCACTGGTCTCACTGTTCTGTCAAGAGGTTCTTATTACATTATGCAATCTTTAGTTAATAGGAACATAAAAATCACAGTATTAACTTAATTATATGTCTTGTGCATTTAGAATAAACATCAACATTTTCACATCACCTGTGTACTTGCTCACAAAACCTAAGCAATAACATTAGAAATAAAAACCTATGTGAGCTACAGTGCAAACATAGAAACTACCACAGAAATAATCTTTGCTTCACTTGTCACATCCCAGGCACTCTTCACCCATGAAAACTACATGTTCCATGCACATGTCTCATGTACACTGACAGCATGTGTGCTTATCTTTCCTTTACTGTGTGGCAGGCTATTCTTGTTACCTCTCTTTTTCTGTTTTGTTAGGAACTTCCTACTATGTTTCATAACTTGCATTTAGCAGAGAAATAAAAATCAATAAAATAAAATATCAAAAATGTAATGAGTGCTTAGAATAGACATCAGCATTTTCACATGAGAAGTGTACCTAAATGATAACATCAGAAATAAAAACTTACGTAAACTACAATGAAAATACAAATCAAACCCTACAACAAAATGCTCTTCACTTCACTTGTCACATCCAAGGCAATCTTCACACATGAAAATTGCATGTTCCTTACAGATGTATTGCTTACATAGATAGCACACATGTTTTATTTTCCTGCCTTTCTGGTAGGGCACAGTTGACATCTGTGTTGTTTTCCTTTTGTCATAGTAGGTCTTTGGGATACTGTGCCCACCTGTTTATATGTCAGTTCGCCAAAGTGGTCCAGTTTTTTGCGTAGTACCTGGACAGAAACATTTTGTTTTTCCTCTGCTGCAAATGATCTTCTGTGAGCCCCAGTCCCAATACTTCAACAGTGTGGTATTTTGCACTTGCTACTTTCATTGTAAACTATCAAAACTTTGGCCAATGCTTTGTGTTTTGAGTAACATCCTAGTTGCTGCATAACTCACCAACATCTACTCCAGCTCTGGTATTGTTGTAGACAGTTCCTATCTCAGACTTCTGCTTTGTAGAGGTTTCCCGTGAGTGTTTCTATCATGGTGCAGCATCAACATCAGCAGTACCAGTTTGTGTTTCTTTGCCATATGCAAGGCGAAAGTAAATACTTCTGAAATCCAGAGATTGTATTATACAATCCTCTACTTTGAAGTTGCAACATTTCATTTGGAATTATGCTTTGTTCCTGTGTACAGTTCCTGCTCTAGTCAACTTGTGCTGTTAGCAAACATAACGTCAGTTGGAAACTGGTAAACCAATTATTCAATGTCACATTCTGATAAGCAGCAAATCTGTTCACAGTATCACTGTTTTTACTGTGCAAGTAAAGATCTGCTGGCTGAGTTCCAAGATAGATTTCCAAGCTGAAAGCATAATAAGTCTACAGATCTACAAGGGCCTAAATTTTTATGCCATATTGTGACCAATTACTTTCCCATAATTCTTCTACATTCCTGTGGTTACCATGAGAAAACCCTGCTAAGTGCATCGGACCTATGAATGCTTTCAGTTCAGCTAGTCAGGTGTCATAACAAATATATTTTTGAATATGACCATTGGTCCATAGAAAACACTTTACTTGTATTTCAGCCATTATGTATTTCACTTTGCAGCATTTGTCTGTTACAATTTCCAGCACTGATTGACAGTGCTGGCATTTTGTCTAATACATTTCACCTCTGCCAAGACCCTCACTACATTTTTGGACCTAGTTCTAACATTAGGTCATTCCATTTGGTTGCATGGCAATTTCACAACATTTCAGGTAGTCAATACCTACTTACATTGCTGTTTGCTTCACCATCTGAATCAAAGTCTGCATTTCCTGTGTCTATATCAATTGATTCTTGTTCCATTTCACTGCTATAGGAACTTCAGCTTATGTGGCCAATGGCAAAGTCATCATCATCATCATCATCCACCCACATCACTCTGCAGTTATGAAAACATGTACTTTACTGGAATGGGTCATCTTTAGCATTCATGCATGAGTAATTTGATGATTCACTTTTGATCTCCTGCAAATCTGGTTTTTCATTTGCCATTGTACTGAAATTTTTTCTATCAGAAAAAAATTTTTAAAAAACCTTTTTAAAAACAAATCTTAGAATGATGTGGGTATATAATAGCATCTGTGATTCTCAGGTGAACAGACACCAAACCTGTTTGATGGAGCACCATTGCAGTGAAAATCCTTGCTGTACACTTCTGCAAACTTGCACACCTTTGCCTTTCATTGTAGCAAGTGGGTAAATACAGAGATCGCTTCCTGTATCCCTCAGGCAAAGGTACTAAGATACACATCCAGCTACTATTATGCTAAACACACACAGTAGAAAAATAATGTGTTTTTGCAGCGCAGTGTTACACTCTTTGGGGTAGGTCAGTATGAGCTGCATGAATTCTGCTACATGTAGTATTATAGTTATATAAAAAAGTTGAACAGCATGCATGCACACTCATGTTTTGAGATCTGTCAGGTCCTGGCCTAGATCCCCAATCTCCAAAACAAGTGTACAGCGAAGGCTTAAATAAAATGAGACAAGTGGTATGACTTTAGGGCCCCAGGAGGGTCAAAACCCTTTAGCTGAGCTCGAGACTCTGAGGGCTAAAGCAAAGACTTTTCTGGACCGCCCATATTTATTAGGTCCAAAACAAAGGGTGGGGAAACTGACGAAAGCATGGGAAATGAGCTGGATCTTGGGAGTCATTTCAAAGACTTCTCCAAGTAGTAAATTACACCAATTTAGGAGAACTGTCTTATCTACAGGATGGCATTTATGGTAGGATGGAGACTGCAGGAGTGAGATGCCTGCAGCTGCAGTCTCTATTTACTTAATTAGTGTTGGAGCCTAGGTGCCTTCAGCAGTGGCCTTAACTTGCCCTTTGAGGTATCTATGGCCTCACAGGCCACTATAGGCCTCAGACAGGACCAATAATTCATAGAGATTCACTTACTATGAATCAGCTCCCATCCCCAGACAAGGGGCTGAGGCCCTGGACAGACTCACAAATAAGCATAGAGAGCCAATTACTTAATTTTATATCCTGCTCAGAGCTGCTTCATAATGGTCTCCAACAGAGATCTGTGTCAGTATATTGCCCAGGGTGGCCCAAGTGACCCTGTAGCCTCAGCTTCCCGAGTTGCTAAGGTTGCAGGTGGACACCATGACACGTAGCTTGCTCAGCTCAGGTCTTCTGCATCAATTCTTCATTCATGCCAAGCAACTGCTGTCTTCTTAGTTTTCTTTACAAGACCTTGTATAATTTGCAGCTCTGCTGCTATGTTTAATTGCAGCTGGCAGGGAAAGCATCTGTCTACAGACACCATTCTGTGACCATTGTGTCTCTCTCTGTCTTGCTGTATTGCTGAAGTAAGATCCACAGCTATCCCTCAGAAGATTCTAGGATCCATGGGGATTGGTTAAAGGACTCCCATGGATCCTAGAATCTTCTGATGCTGAAGTCCCTCATATGGAATGCTGTCATATTTGCACAGCCTCCTCATACAGCTCCAAAAGCATGGTGGTGGCCATGCTCAGCGCAGAGCCACAGTGCATACACCGTGCGTGTAATGCACATGGTGTGGGCTGGCACCAACCTGCTCTAGGTAAGCCAACAAGTGAGGCTGGCTGGCCACGAGCATACAGTGACAGCAGGTAGTTATGAATGGCCTGGTCAGTCTCCTCAAGGACATTCACACAGAACTCCATGTAGTGGATGGCCTGGCTTACCTGCTGGGCCTCACCACCCTGGCCATAGTTCACCAAAGCGGGGATGAGCTGCAGGGCATCCAGCTGCCTGCCCATCTCGATCCAGGCATCTACCAGCTGGCGAGGGATGTGACGGATGAGGATGGGTGAGAACTTGTAGAAGAGCTGGGGGTTACGGTGGTGGGCAAGCATGGCCAAGGCTTCCTCAGAGGCCTCATGCTGGCAGTGGCATGCCACCACCTGTTCATAGTTCTGCATGATCACAGCAAGGTCCACCTAGATATGATATGTCATTCTAGCAGCCTGAATGGACTAGAACCACCTGTATGCTCTCCTCTATGGCTGTTAAAGAGAACAATGCAGCTACAACTTCCTTTGTATTATGGCTTCAAGTACTTACTGCCCCTTATTAATGTGTCCATTGCATTCAGTATGTTGAGTACCCAGATCTCATAAAATATAATCCATCAGCAAATGATAATGGTAAAACATTGCATGCCAGTAAGGGGCAGGTTCATGATTTTAAAGCAAGAACTGGGGTTCATAGCGTAATGAAGCACGGTGAAGCAATCAGTGCTGATAAAAGAACTACTGAAAAGTATCCTACTCAGAGCAGTAACTCAGAGAAATAACTTTTGCTCTCTGTGATGAAACTGCCTTTTTCTGGAAGAAAATGCCCAAGAGAACATACATTACCCAGAAAGAGAAGAAAACGTCAGACCACAAGCCTACGAACCATAGCTAACCTTATTGTTATACGCCAATGCGAGTGGTGACCTCAGGATAAAGCCTCTGTTTATCCCTCTGAGACCCCTAAGAAAACCTAAAGTCATGAAGGATAGGTTAGAGTCATGTGAGATGTAACACAAAAGCCTGGGTTATAGGAGTACTTCTTGAGCGGATCAGGGAGGCTTTCTGTCCTACTGTTAAGAAACACCTAAAGGACAGGGGTTTACCATTCAAGCCTCTCCTCAACATGGACCTTGGTCCTGCTCACTCACAGAACTTGGGAGAAGAGCTGGCTGAAGAATTCCCAGGGCTCTCAGTTGAGTGTCTCCCACCTAATACAACTCCTGTACTGCGCCCATGGACCGGCAGGTTAGAGCTAAATTTAAGAAGCTGTGCATCAAGGATCTGCTCCTGAAGTGCTGCCAGATCATCTCAGATACACATGAAACCCTTAAAGAGCGCTGGAGGATCATCACAACACCCTTTCCTGCATGGGTTGAGAAATCCTGGTACAGTGTCTCTCTGAGGACACTGAAATTTGCCTGGAAGAAAGTGTCGCCTAGACTTGCACAGGACAGAGACTGAGAAAGCTGTGCGGAGGAGCCTGAGCCTTCAGGGGACCCTGGGGTTGATGACACGGTCCCTACAGCAGAGTCACAGGCCTGCAGTGGTGCTGTTGAGGCAAAGGAACTGTCTACAGAGGAGCTTCCTCAACTTCTGGCTGAGTAACAGAGAATGGCAGCTGAGGCCCCTGGCGTAGTGGTGCGTGCTGCGGTCACAGTGCTCCTGAGGCTGAGGCAGGAGGTCTTAAATTTAAGAGCAGCCTTGGCTGCCAATCGAGACCTCTCACAAACAAACAGGGAAGTGTGCTGTTAGATGTACCTAGAGAGGTAGGCTGCGGACACATTTTCCAGGGCTGATGGATCTAAGTGTTATGGGAAACCATTGGAAGGAGGGACCTTGTAGTGGAGATTTGGCGGAAGTTGTGCGCCAGATTCCTTCCACTTGGGCATTGTTCACTAGAGACACTGAAGCTGGTGTCCCGAGTTGCACGTGCCTCCTTTGATAGCCCTTCTCCCCTCTAGCCTGTCTTGGTGATTCTGCCATAGCGAACACTGCAGACTGGGCAGCTTGACGAACAGACATTTATTTTAGTTCTGGAGACCTAAGAAAATCACAAATTATTGAAATGGGAGATAATTTTAAACCTTGAAATCAGTTAAGATAGTGCATAGATATACATAGAGGCTAAGGTAGTATATAGAGGACTGTGCACAAAATATGACAGTGTATGGGATAATGTTGGTCAACATGCGTAGACTTCTCACAGAGATAATAATAAACTGCAGAACAACAGGACAACATCTTTGAAGTACTGTGGTATAAAAGAGGAGAAAAGCATCTTAATAATTACAAAATTCTGTCCAGGGAAAACATCTTTTAGAAATGAAGAGAAATTCAGTTCAAGCTAACAGAAAAGTGTGCCACCTGAAAGCCATCTACAGAAGTATCACAAAACTCAGGCACTGCTGTGACTTTCTCCCACTTTAACTTTTTTTCAAAATACAGTTGTCTGTTTAAAGAAAAAATAACAACAAGCTATGTGGCGTTTATGACCAAATGAAAAAACTTGACAACGATAGGACAGAAGCTGGAGGAGAATCAAAGGTATGCTGTTGCAAGCTTTCTATATAATACAGTGCGCAGATTCTCCCAAAAGTCATCATTAAACATAACAGAAACATAAAGCTTACTAAAATTCAGTGGAGGGCTGATACTAGCCCGTCAGTACCAAGCATGCACAAGGCCCTGGCTTTGCTCCTAAACACCACAAAATGCATACGCACAATGGAATATCAAAAAAAAACATTGATCCAAGTGAAGAAAAAATATGACAGGGAATAAAAGACAGATGAAACAACAAAATAAATAAGATGAAGGGCAAACAGAAACACATTGGTAATCACATCAAGTTCACATGGACCAATGCTGCAATAAGAAATGCCAACACATCAGGTTTTCGGTGGAGGTATTAGTATTCTTCATGGAAATGCTACAGTGGAGGTGTATTACCTCAATTAGGCAAAGAAAGTGACAACATGTATGCAAGAAACATGATCTCACTTTGAAACTGTTAGCATTTTTCTTAGTTATGCGAGTGTTTAAAATGAGAAGACTGATGTAAAAATGTGCCAATTACAAGTGTATTATTTATGTGTCCCCAAATAGATTTGAATCTCTCATCTCAGGCAATTTTCACATTGAAAATACATAATTACTACTTTCAAGTCTGTCCCTTCCAGATTAGGCTTTTAGCTGTGCTCCTTAGCTGACTCAGACCACTTGTCGAGTGCCAGGGCAGCAGGGAGTGGGGTACCCTCCCGTGCTGGGGAGAGGGAAGATGGGAGACAAGGGCCAGAGTGCTGAGGCCTTCATGCTTGGTTGTCACACAGCTCCGTGGCGGAGGCTTGATGTCAGAGCCAGGGCATCAACACTTCTGCTGAAACCGAGTTCACATCATGGTCTTAGAATCCAAGACACTGGCTTTGAGTATCTGCTTCACATTTTAACTCAGGAAGCCTTTTCAGTTAATGACCCATTTACAATGAAATGGAAATCATTTTTCTTTCCCATAGGCTGCAAGTGTAAAAGGAACAGCCCGCACGTAGGTGTTCCAGTCCGGCCCCCACTGCCAGCAGAAATGCTCGGCGCTGTGTGATGCCCTCGCTTTTCCCCCCAGCTGTGTGTGTACACTGTGTATAGAGAGAGAAGGGCGGGACAGAGGTAGACAGAGCACATCAACCATTACTACGTAATGCAAAGAAAACCTTTATTGCTTTCTAGTCCAGCAACTTTTTTGGGGGTGAGTTTGTGTGCTTAGTCTTAGATACTTTGCTGTGGTTTTTAGGTCAACCAAAGTACTTGTGTCTTAACAGTACTTGAGACAGGCACTGTTATTTTGGGTACAGTGAGGAAATGAATATAAACCAGAACCTTCCCTTCCAGTGAGTCCAGAGGAGAAGCATGTGTAAAGTCCGTGCCGAATAAAATAAAAACATGATGTGGACGTGTAGGGCCGTGCAGATAGGGCTGTGAGAAAAGACTGGTGCCAAGTGTCCCTGGGGTCCTGGGACTGAGCAGTGCTTGGAAAATCCTGTATGGCTCCTTAGTTCTCAGCATGATTGTCACCCGGGGCTTCCTTGGCTCTAGGGTCTCTCTGGCATGTTGGGGTTGGGTTACACACTGACCCCCATGGTCCTCTCCTACTTTGAAACCTGTTGCTCGGGTCTCTTAGCATCCTGTGTGTGACTTAAATTATTCATTTCCATATCATCATCCTGCACTTTTGCATATTAAACTTTTCTCTGATATGCTCCTCTTGATGGCTTTCACTCATCCATTCCGAAAATTATTCACTGACCTTCCCCGTTCTCTGGCTATGCTGACAGGCTGGACTTCACTGTCTGCATGAAACCTTCAGACATCCATCTGCAGACCCAATTCAGGCAGGCCAGAGCCCTAACTGCATCCTTTCTATTCCAGTTCATGGTGACTGCAACTCCATTTCCCCAGGCAGAGTTTAACCCTACTCATTTCTGGGTGCCGCCTGCTTTCCTGGAACCTGGGGATGTCCATGGTACTCCAAACCTTAGACTTAGTGGTAGCAGCAGCACCCAGGTCTGCACCTGGAAGGAGGTGGGGGACACAGGCTTTGTTTAGTCAAACTGTGGTCTCGGGACTGACCATAGTACAGCAACATTAGACAATGCATGCAGCCACCCTGCATGCACCATGATGCCAGACTGTCAGCTGTTATTTGTACTCCAGCATTGTTGGTGTGTGTGTGTGTGTGTGCGTGCACGTGTGTGTATGCATGCTGCATTTTACTCGTCCATCTGTGAATACACCTCAAGAAACCCACTTTCTCCTTGTAAAATTCACCCTGCAATGAGGAGAGCAACCCTCCATCAAATGGTCAGGTCATCTCTGTGACAGGGCCTCTTAGCACTCCATCCTGAATGTCTGTAATCATTTTCTGGCTCTAAAGTTGATATGGCAGGGCTTCCTTCTTGCTGCGTTTAACCACCTATTTAATTTCAAAATGCTCTCAAGTTCATCCTGTTTATTGATGCAGGGAAATGTTGTTCGCAATTAGGCTACCATTTGCAGCACAAGAGAACTGTCTGCATTCTAGCAGGGCTGCAGTGCTGGGAGGGATGACCCAAATCTGCGTATCCATTATACACATTGCTCAGTTGACAGTTCCAAGTCATGGGGTTATGGTTAGATATACATTTACTGAGATATGATATATACATAAATATAAAATACATATACACATGTTATATATACATGTATGTATATCTGAGAGAGAGTGAATGAGAGAGAGAGAGAAGAGAGAGGGGAGCTTGGTTGGAATTTTAAATAGCAAGTAGCTTGCCTTGCTCCAAAGTTCAGTTTATTTTTACTTGTAGTTAATTATAAATATGTGTATTTGATGGCTTTTTTCTAACAATAACATTAATCAATAGTTCATTATGTAAAAACACATTCAACACCAAAGATGACGATATGATAGAACCCTTGTGTAATAAACTACTGAAATATTTTAGAATAGGGCCATTACCCAATTCAGTACTTGGAAGATTTCTCACATTCTTTGTTATTTTGCATGGTGAAATACTTTAATGTGACTCCAACTCTTCATTATTTTGCCTCTAAATATCTGAGAATCCATTGTTAAAAATAATGGACTTTCAAAGTCTAACAACAATACTACTATGTAAACAACAAAAGTAATAGTACTTTTCTGTCACCTTGCAAGAGCAGTCCACCTGCATAGTTGTGTAGTGGTTTTGTGCAGATCTGGTCACGTGGTTTGTTTAAGCCATTTCCACATGTCTGCAGTTGTCTTTGATTTAGGGGCTTTGACTGACTGAAATCATTTTTCTGCATTGTTTCTCTTAGTGTCTTACATGTAACTTACCTGTGTCCCGCATTTCCTCCATCTCCTTTATTGAATTCCATTACAGTATGTTTCTCCCTCTTTTAATAGCCAGAGATCTTTATTACAAGTCGACTTTTCCTCTCCAGTTCGAGCTATTTGCATTAGCTGAGACACTGCTGCATAGGAAAGGGACAGTAGGTGCTGAAATCTCTCCATTAATTGACAAATCACACAACAGATGGTGCTCTGGAAACCTCTAATACTCTCTGCTCCCTCACTGAATATCATTACAGACTCATGGATCCTTATACATTTGATGCATTTCAATCAACTTTAGCCACTCTCGATTCTTCTCTGAGAATCAGACTTTACTGTCTTTCACAAGGCAGCCTCCCATGAATTTTGACATAAGTTTCTTGGTCCTCAGGTATCAAATCCTGTTGTAGGATCTCTTTAAATTTCTTTCCTAAGTCCTGCAGTTGTTCAGTCCCCAAAGGATCTCTGCCCAGTCTATGGACATTAGCTTTTAGGAAGTTCCATCTAGTATAGGGATTGCTATTAGGTTGCCATGGTTTCTAGAGTCTTCTGTTGTTCAGAGCTCGGAAATACAGAGTTTAAAGAAAACAATCTAAACCAAGCCCATAAAAATGGGAAATTAGCTTATTCATAATTTGGCCATATTCAGAGGGCAGCTACTTCATCCCCATGGGAAGCACAGATGCACTCCAGCCTGGAGAAGAAGTAGAAGAAAAGCCAGGAAATATCCAGACACGGATGTGGCCAGGGTTGGCCCCCCGGCTGGGATGGCAGACCTCTTCCTGAGTCACTCATTCTCTCTAGACCGCTGGGGCTCATACACTCAGGCTCCTCTGCTTGCTGCTGACCAAACCAAAGGAAAAGAATTCACTCAAGAATTCACTCGAAGCTGGTTCCAAGGAGATGGAGAGGCCCATTTTCTGGAAACCACCACTTTATTGTGTACAAGATGTGTTAGGGTTTTTATAGCAAGGAGCACTGGGGCGGGGGACACAGTGAGACAGTAGACATGTCCAGACACATTGTGTCCCTTCCTGGACCCATACCTTCTCTTCCCTGTGGAAATGGAGCCAGACCTTGACCCTCTGGTGCCGGTGGGGTGGCAGTGACATAGGACCTCCAAATACTGTAAGGGGAATATTTTAACTCTGAGCTTGCTAGATGTCTGATCTGCCACATTTGTGTTCCCCCAAGTTGAAGAATGAATTCTAAGGGACAAAGGAGCTTAAGAGTAGGAAATATTTACTGATAGGGAGAGAAACAGTTCCTGAGAGGCAGACAGGGTCTTGAGAGTATTGTGGAGGACCTCACTTTTCAGGGGAAGTATTATAGAGCATGTAGGGGTAACTATGTGGGTACAACCTGGATTAAAGTTATAATCAGTTAATAGGATTTTAAGTCTAGTTCCTTAGGTAACGTGGATGCAGTGGGGGAAACAAGTCATGTAACAAGTCCGTGTGGAAAGAACAAAGAGCCCTTCAGGAAGGGATGAGTCTGAGTCTTAATTACTCACTGGGGTGACTCATGTCCCACTACACTTTGTTAGACCAGGTGTCACCACTACTTTAGGCCCGGTCATTTTGACTTTATCTTGATGCCTGGCCTCCTGCAGATGTGCCTCTGACCATAGTTTGAGTTTTCATGTCTGCCCTGACTCTCTTGAGATCCCAGCCCTATCTGCCTGCCTATAATATTTCTACCTACCTTAGCTGTCTGCAGTGCCAGCATCTGAGTATTCTGCCTGGACTTGGAGAAATAGGTGGCCTTTTGTGCCCCAAGACTGAAGAAGCTTGGAGGAATCACTCATCTATTAAGGAAAAAGTCATTTTTAAAAATTACATGTTGTGGTGCTGGTTGCACAGGCAGCAGGAGGAAGCTGGAGCGGTGCCCTGGGTTGGGGTAGAGGAGAGGAGCATGTCTCGTTGGAGGCTGTGGGCCTGCACTGAAAGCCCAGAGATGGATGCCAAGGCAGTGGAGGAGCCGAGCTCCTCTGAAGAAGGAGAAGCCGACTTGACTTTGCTTTCTTTTGCTATCAGGCCACAAGCCTGTTGGGTTTTTCCACCTACACACAGGGTGGGTCCAGTGAGTGCATCTTTCTGACATACCTACAACTCTGCAAAACTAATGATCCAGGAGTTTCCTATCAACACAGTAGTTAACTGTTACTCAGGCCATCTCCAAAAGTCAATCCTATTTTTGAAGATCTTCCCCAGTTTTGTGCTGTGCAGCCTCCATCTGCAGTGTGGAATCCACAAGGACTTCCCCAAAGCTTGCTGTTCATTCTGATCCCTTGCCTGGTGTGGGGGGCAGATATTTATGGGGCACCATGCTCCAGCTTGCTTGCCTACCACCCAGATGCTCTGAGGGTAATCCCTTAGGGCTTAGTGTAAGTCCTGGAGCCACAGCATCAACATGTTGTGTTGTGTTAGGGATGAGAGATTCCCTGACTTCTTTGGTTTTTGTTGTTTTGCTTTCGTTGGGTTTTGCTACTGTCCAAGGATTGTAGGATCCCTTCTCCTGTGTTGAATTTGCAGTAGAAATTTGGGGAATTCCAGAAAAGTTGTAGCTATCCTGATTCCACTTTTCAGTAATACCTTTAAAAAGCACCCAAGATTAATTACAAACTAGAAATAAACCTGTCATGGAAACATTACAGGAATGTCAATAAAATAGAGAAAATAAAACAAAGGAAATGGCAGAAAACTGTGCCGGGGTCTTGACAGTTCGGGTTCCCTCTGGGGATTGTCCTTTGGGCTTTATTCTTCTTTCTTCACAATCTGTTCTACCCTTTATGCTCAGAATAACTCTTTTGTCGCTTTAACCTTTGCTGCTTCACCTGGAACTACTACTTACAGTGGAAGAAAAGAGTCCTTGTCCCTTGTGCTAAGCGGCCTGCAGAGCCTCTCCGGCTGGCCTGGCGCAGGCTGCCTGGGGTACGTTATTCACCAGAGAAGACTTGCAGAGTCTACTGTGCGTACTGAAAAGGCGTGGGCATCCAGCTGGTGCAGGAGCACTCATTCTGGTGTACTGAAAACAGCAATCAGCAAAAAATGCATTTTGAAATGTTTAACTGTAAATTAGTATTATTTCTATTTATTTTTTAACTTGAAGAGTTCATACAACCTGGACCACTTCACTATGTTTTATAAATTGCTCATAGAAAGAAGTAGAGTCAGCATTTCCCAAGCTCGCTGGACCACTCAGCACCCCCACTCTTTAACTTCCATTTTGAGAATTTCACGTCTTGCTCGGTTTATGTCCCAAAGGACCGCTAAGGCAGTGCTGGAGAAAAGGCGGCTTGACTAATCTAGCACAAGATCTTTGGGTTTATTATTTTAGGCTTGAAAAGTCCTCTTTCAGTTGAGTGTTAGTTCATTTATTGAATTGTTCTGATTTCTACCTACAAAAGTCCTGATTTCTGACCTCATGACACGGAGAATGAAAGTTGAGGTTTTGAATCCAAATGTAATCTATTTAATAAATAGTTTTCTATAAAATCTGTATCTCAACATTTAAAGCTTAAAAGTTTTGTCTATGATTGATATATAATATTTGTGCAGTTTCAGGTATAAAAGTTTATGTTTAGGTTTACTAGACATTGTATAATGGTCAAATTATTATAGACAGGTAAGTTAGATAAAAAATTATAGGCATTCAGACAAGGCTAGGCACTTGAGGGGGACAGTACAGGGGACATTACACCTGTGGCTAGAGGCTCATCTGTTGAAGACCAGATGAACGTCAAGATACAGACAGAATGACCAGGCTTACAAGCCTCCCTAGGTGACAAGATAGGTGGTGTTACCTGGTCTAATAAAGTCGACATAAACATCAGTCACCGTGGTGCATTCCAGGACCTGAGGTCTTTATTCTTTTCATGTACACTTGCTATGTAACCTCCTTCCCCATTGGATCAACATTACTTACAGGGCTATACTTGTGACCTTATTGATCAGTTTTGACCCTCGTTATACCCACCTCATGATTTTATAACCAGTTTGTTGCGGTTTTAATCTGTAAAACTTTCTCTGTGAAGTGAGGGAGGGTGGGGGGCAACCCATGTTTAGGTCCCCTCCTGTCTGTCAGGAGCTATCTCTCAACTAACTTTTCCTACTCAATGTTCTTGTTCCTTAGAATTCATTCTTCGATTTTGGGGAACACGAACTCAGAATATCTGACATCTAGCAAGTTGGGAGTTGTGTTATTTCCCCTGTATCAAAATCATAGCAATTAGCATACCCAACATGCCAGTCATTTCTCACTTCTTTGGGGTGGGAACATTCAGAAATCTCTCTCTTCTGGCTGTTTTAAAATACATAAGACATTATTATTAACCTTACTCATTCTGTGCAAAAGAGCAATAGACCTTACTTGTCCGAACAGTAAGACCTTACTTGTCCGAAACTTTGTACCTGTTGCAGTTGGGGTTGGAGACAGTTTGAGCAGACTCCCGCTAAGACAGCCTGCACACCTAGGTCACCTGGCCAGTGAAGACCAACCAAGAGATACTGTCTTCAGAGAATCTAGAAACAGTGTTCCTCGTGCTATCCAATGTCAAATGCCCAAAATCCTTCATTTTAGATTTACCCCCCACCCAGGGAGAGAAAAACAGGAAATGGTTCTCTTACCTAATATCCCCTTGTTTCCTGAAAGGTGCATCTAGAATCTTGTTTGGGGAAAGATCTGTGTAACAGAGGTATTTTCATGTCAATGGCTACACTGTAACCCATGAGGGGGAAGCCCATGTTCCAGATGTGTGGTCATCATGCTTAAGGGATCATGCAGATGCTATAACTCACTAAGATTTTTGTCTCGGTGTCTAATTCTGTTCCTTGTGTGCTGATGCACTGTCACGTGTACGCAGTACATGTGATAGCAACGTGCAGCTTACCGCATCTATCTGGAGGTAGCAGTTCTTTTTTCCTGATGTATGGTGCATCAGTGGAAACTGGTCATTAATTCACATAACACATACTTTTTAAGTATGTACCTGCTGTGTGTAAGTATTGTTTCAAGTGTTTAGTAAAATGCATTGTACCAAAAATGATTGTTTTTTAGGTAAATAGCAGGTTGCTCCCCCCAATACAAAACCATGAGTGTTGGGGAGATCCAGAAATACACAGTTCATCCTGGAGGAGTGAAAGGGGAGGAATAGTCTTAAAAAAACAGCAGAAGATATAGCTAATAGTGTATCAGAAATTAAAACCCTTATTATTTGCATCACTCTGCTTGGATGGAACTTGATGTGTCCTGGTTTGTAAACAAGCACAAGATCTGAGGGCACAGACAGCTGTCCTGAAGATATCAGGACATAGCACAGTGGTCATCTTCAGTTTCCTATTAACTCAATCAGGATCCCTGTATGACTTACACTGTTGTATCATGACTGATCTTAGTTAAATCTGACTTGTTTGATTGCTGCTTATTATTGACAGATTTTATTCAAAACTGTTAGGTTGCTGGTATCAAGTTGAGGAGTATAGACCACTATACTGAAAATGACAGTGATTCACTATGATATCCATTCTGATTTGATTACTACTCTACACTATCTACAAAGTTGTATTTCTATTAATTCTGTTATGTACTGATATATTCAATTATACTTTATCTGATATAACCAATTCTGTTGATGATAACAAGAAGCAGCACAGTGACCATGGTAGAACTCCTTATATAGCAGTTTTATATGTCTTTTTAGTTTTATGTGTCTATAGGAATATATTTAGTTCTGTCCTGCTTTGTTCTATTTCTCCTTCTAATATAGAAAGGATAGAAATACATGTTAAGACTCATGTTTGCATAAAACCTGTAAACAGTTTATGAGAACTGATATGATGGCACATGATGAAATGAACAAACACTCTGAAGGAAAGAAAGGGACACTGCAGTACCCAGTGCTGATTCTAGAGTGTTATGATGTGAAACCCAGCAATATTATTAATCTTTGTTCAGAAGGATTTTAATCTAATAACTTTTGTTTGGCCTCAACGTAAATGAAGATATGGATAAATGCGTACATGTCGAAGTGTATAGGATTGATAGCCATATTACTTAGTTTTCATTGGATAGTTGAACAGAACTGTTTGTGGTCTCCCTGGTTAAATTCCCATTTATATGTTCCACTTTTGTATCTTGAACAACTATTTGTGGGGGGACAATATGTATACATTAACTAGTGATTTATTACTGTTTATTTCTTTTCTTTGAAAGTATGTACTATTTCTGCCCATTTTGTATTTTGTTTAAATAATAAAAATGATAGTTTTAAAATCATAAAGGCATATCGGAGATATCTCTAGATATTTTTGTTTACTGCCCAACTTGGCCAGATACTTTGCAGTCTTCCCATCCAGCGTTATACATAACAAACCATAGTGCATTTCCCAAAATTACCAAAGTGTTCCCTAGTACAGTGTTTCCACTGTAAAATGCAGTTGAATGCAGTGAAAAATAAGTAGCTCCTATGAAGAGCAGGAAGCAGAAAACAACAAGGTAATGTGGACAGGTGTTAGAATGTTTGAAGGAGCAGGAAGTACGGGCACCAAGGCTTGCTCTGTCACATGTTACCTCTGCTCAGTTCTCCAGTTGATTTTTTTTTTTTTTTTTTTTTGTCTTTTTCGGTACCAGGGATTCATGAATTCATGACTGCCTGCTTGTGAGGCAGGCGCTTATGTCTGCTGAGCTAAATCCCCAGCCCCTTCTCTAGTTGATTTTTGTGCTGGATGCTTTGTGCTAGAACACAGACTGCTGCCTGGAGAGGAAGGGGATGGGGATGGGATGTATATCCTCGTCTTAATCATAGCAGGCTGCTAGTTCAGTTTTTAGGTTTCAAAGTTACAGAATGTCAGATGCTGTGGACCCTAGAAGTTATCCCCAGATACTCCAAAACTTGACAGTCTGGTCTGTAAATTATGCAGGTTTGCCTGAGCTGTATTATTTTTCTTAGATAACATTTAGGAGCAAGTACCCAGGAATCAAACAAATCTTGCTTGAATCTGGCTGTTCCAAGTGAAAGCTGACAGTCTTCGGCTGAAACATCCCTGGGCTTCTGTTCCGGTCTCTGTAGTGAAGTAGGGATTCCTGCTCCCAGGGTGGGCCTGGGAGTTGGATGAGGTATCACCAAAGGGGCACTTAGCTGAAGGCTGTACTTAGAAGAGCAGCCCATATGACTGCCAGCAAAAGACATTTGTGGTAATGTCAAGTGGCCCCTTGGACACGCTGTACGCCAGCTAAATGAGCAGCTGCTGGGAATCAGAAGGGTCCTGCTGGCGCCGGGCAGTATGAGAGCTCAGGAGCCTAACAAATAGAGTGTCCACTTGGTGGAAAGGAGCTGCTGCCAGCTCAGGTGGCTGTGAGCGCTAGTGTTTACTGGAAACCTACAAAATCATGCTTTGTTAGCTAGAGATGTGCTCCTAGGGTCAGGTCGAGCTGCACAGAGTGAAACTTGATCAAGAAAATACAGCTTTTATGGGTTTTTTAAAAAGTTTTTAATAAATTATGAATTCATTCTCTCAGGAAGAGCCTTGGGTGTGGTTTCCTTTAAATGCTCCATGTCTGCCTTCTGAAATAATCCATAGAAGACCATGTTTTCTATCTTTTTCTTTGCTGACAATCAGCTGAGGGAGGAGTTAGACTTTTTAATGGATGACAAACAGGATGCATTTTCCCCTAGCCTATATCTGACCATGTTTCTGGTTTATGTTTCTGAATGATAAGAAATTTAAAAACAAAGTTGTCTGACCCCTCTTGGGGCCCCAGACAGACAGGAGGAGAAGGGGAACTGAAGCGGCGGGCGGGGCTCTTCAGGTCTCCTCCAGACGTGCCGGTGGGGAGAGGACAGGGGAGTGCAGGAAGGAGCCATTGAGCCCTGCACCTGAGGACAATGTGGTGGTGGGCGGTGAGGGGAAGCCAGCAGGCAGGGACACAGACTCCAGGCTCACATCCATTCACACGTGTCATCAACGCAGGCTTTATCCTGAAGTAAGGGAAGAAGGGTTAGAAATGGCTCCGCCCTTAGGAAACAGTTGAAGTGTGTTTTGTTTGACTACTGGTGCATATATTACTTTATTCTTCGGTTTCCTTACAGCACAAATGCTGGAGATTCAAAGTAGTGCATGAACATATTTCCAGGGCAGAGGCTTCCTGCTCAAAAGGGAGGAGTTCTCCCGTCAGCCACCTGCGGCATCCTGCTGCTGTCCATGCCAGCTCAGATAAGAACTGGGGTATCAGCGAGGTGATGTCAATGCGAGCTTCATGAATGTGTTTTGTGTGCATGTATGTGTATTTTACTCTGCAGTCTTCCGAGAGACTTCCCTATGCATGGTTATTCATTTACCTGCCATTCATTGCTCTATGTCAGGCTCTTTGTCATTGTAGGGGGGAATATTTTTTTTCTGTCCATCTTTGAAGCTCTCTGCTGCTCGCTGTGGACGCTAACAGGAGACAAGTTAACAGGAGAAAAACAAACACAAGCTCATGTAATCACATACTCCATGTATGTCTGGGTGATACACAGGGAGTGGTTTCTCCAAAAAATGACCCCAGTTTAAAGGTTTATTTTGAGGCAGACCTTTGAGTCGCAGGTCCAGTTTACTTATTGGTTATAGGACTATTTCCATGTTGACTTAGTGAAGGTTAATTTTGGCAGTTTACAGAATTTGAGGAACTAGTCCATATCCCTTCCTTTCCTGCAGTGGTCAGATTTCTGTTACTGTGGCAAACTAAGATGAGGAGTGCAAGAGGAGGAGTAATGTAATTCCATTCATGCTTTCAGAGCAGTGATCGCTTGGTTCTGCTGGGCACGGAATGCATGGAGAGTGAAGCTGCCACCTCATGGTGGCTGGAAGCAAAGACAGAGAGAAGAGGGGAACTTGGGCCCTTAGGGTCCTTCAAGGGCATCACCCTATGGACCAAATTTCTATCCAGTAAGCCTGGGCTCCTGAAGTTGCTGCACGAGGCTACTGACCAAGCCTTTAGTACATGACATTTACTGAGAACCCAGTAAGTGAAATGAGTTTCATGGTCTCCTCTTATTAGGTGCAAGATCTATAGGAACAGCTTCCATTTTATTCCTGGTATTAGCGATGGGTGCTTTCTCTTTTTCATCATCATTAGTAGAGATAAGGTATTTGTATTTCTGTTGATACAAAGAACCAATTTTGGTGTTTACTCTTTTATCTGTTATTCTCCTGTTTTTTTAACTTCCTCTTTTTGTCTGATTTTGTTTGTTTTGCTTGTTTTGAGTTAATGTTGTTACCCTTTTCCAAGTTTCTTGATTAAGCAATTTAGCTTGTTTATTTGAGTCATTTCTTTTCTGTATTTAGTGCTATGAATTTTCATCTCAGTGCAGCTTTAGCTGAATCTCGTATACTTTGACATGTTGTATTTTGATTTCACTGATTCTGCTCTCTTTATTTTTAATTCTTCAGAAGGGCTGGGGTATTGCTCAGTGGTAGAATTCCTGCATAGCATCAGCAGGCCTTGCATTCAAACCTCAACACTATTGTCTTTCCCCCAAGCAGTCCCACCTCTGTGTGTCTGCTCTCTGCCCAATCTGCTCACCTGTGGCCCCCAAGAACCCCAGCCTGGATGGACCCAAGGTATAGTGCTGACCTTGGTGCTTCTGTGCCTGAACTGCATGATGTCTACTGTATTTGTGTAAGCTCCTTCCTGGGAAACAAAGGGCTCTTGTTTCTGATATGTGCATCACATTGCCTCTCATTTTTTCTCTTTTTAAAGCGAAAATTATTGTATTCAGAGAAAGTCTGATTATTTTACTTAATAGTAATTCTTACCAGACTCCTCTCTGCAAGGCTCTGTGTTATGTCCTGAAATACATGAATCAGAGAGGCCAGAGACACATAAAGAAGATCAGTCCCTGGGCTCTGCTTGTGTCTGCCCTGGGGTCAAATCTCAGCACTTCAGGGTCCTGGGGCTCTGGGTCAGAGTTCCTCATCCTGAAATGTGGACGGAATGCTGAGGATTGTGAGAAGCCTGAAGGTCATAGGTAGGTGTGTTCCTTGTGAAGCACTGAGCACAGCAGGCATAAAAATATGGTTGCTGCTGCTGCTGCTGCTGCTGCTGCTGCTGCTGGGTTTTTAGTGTAAGTGTGGTTTTAAAAAGTGAGACTCGGGAAGTTGAGATGTGCATCCTGAGAGCATGCAGCTATTAAATAGTAAAAATGTGAGTCAGAGTCTCCAACGCTGGCCATTCAGGTTGGGAGAGCAGGAGGTAGGATGATCTTCTGGGTTCTCCCAGACATCCGCTTACATGAAAACTCTAGAGAGACAGCCATGCACGTCCCACTTAAGCCTCTGAGTGTGAGCTGCCTGCTTCCACCTGATCAGTTTTCAGGAGGAAAGTTGCTGCTTTGATCACTGTGTGAGCAAGCGGTGAATTTCTTAGAAAAACTTCATGAGAAGAGTACCAGTGACGTTCTTGGGAGTGAATAAGCAGCCTCTCTGTTTACTTTGGCTGCTGTTGATCTCGAAGTGAGTTTCCATGATCTCTAAGTGCCATGCCAGAGAGGGAGGGAGTGCACATCAAGGCCACTGCCACTGGGAAACAGAACCACTTGGGCTTGGGGAGGCATCAGCCACATAGGAGTACACATCAAACGTGCACTGTTTGTAAAATTTCACAAAAGAAGTTCCAGGATAAACAGAGCCAGAGGGTGTTGGAACAAACTATGGAGCTGGAGAACACAACTAATGTTCCCTAAATGTCAGAGAGATGAACAAGCAAATATTCCATATGAGCATCGATAGGCCACTGGCAGAGTTCCCTGTGAGATGGCCAGTGGAGTGTAGGGAGTGTTCCTCAGGTAGGACAGGATGAGTAGGAGGGAGAAAATAGAGAGAGAGAGAGAGAGAGAGAGAGAGAGAGAGAGAGAGAGAGAGAAAAGAAGGGGAAAAAGCAAGCAAGCAGCAAGCAGAGAAGAAAAGACAGGAAGAGAACAAAGAGAAGGATTGAGAGCGAAATCAGAAGAGGTAGAGAAAGAGAAGGAGGAAGAAAAGAAGAGGACCTTAAGAAAATGAAAGGATGGCGGGAACAAAGGAGATAAGGGAAGAAAACAAGAGGGGGGAACAGGAATGTAGTGATGAGAAGAATGGAAGGCTCCACAAAGGACTCTAACCTCATACTGTGAGAGATGCCTTTGGCTGTAAAGCAAGGATCAGTGTGTTTCTGCCGCTGTGTGACCTGGGAGTTCCCTGGCCCAGGACCAGGGGCTGAGCACAAGGCCTGTGGCTTTGTGGTCTGTCGTCCCTCCCTCTAAAGTGGTGTCTGGAACCTAGCAGGCCAAATAGCTATTTGTTGAGTGAGAAAATTAATGTGTGGTGCAGGGAACTTGAATTTAATCTTGAGGTCATTTGGAAGTCACAGAACAAGGAAGCTAATGCTGTCTGATTGGGCATTTTAGGGATAACTCAGAGGGGTGCTGGCCTAATACACATCACCCATTTGTAGACAAAATAAACTGATCATGATGGAGCACGGAACATAATCCCAGCGCTGGGAGGCAAGAGCATCCTAAGTTCATCTGGGGCAATTTAGAGACTTAGCAAGATACTGTCCCAGAAAGGAAGGAAGGCAAAAGTGAGGCATGGAGAAGATAAGAAATCCACCCCAGGCTTGTAGTTCGGTGCTTGAGCCTGTTTTTATCATGCGTGTACCCCAGGACCTATCCCCTAAAATGAAATGCACCCTAAGCCACAGAGCCATGGCATCCTTAGGCCTGCCTGACCTCCGTGTTGCCAATGCAGATGGAAGCCCAGTGTTTTGGGTTGGGACACACTGTGCTAGCTGTGACTAGAACAGAGATCTCTGCCCCTTTGGGATTTAGGGACCATGTCTGTTACAGATCTGGCCCATTTTCCCTCGCCCACCCACAGTCTCCACATGCTCTCTAAAACAGGTGGAGAATGAGTTTTGGGGAACACAGCAGTGTGGTGACGTGAAGGATGAGGAGCAGCCAGTGCAGGGGAGCAGTCTTCCTCCTGTTCCCAGGCTCAGGGACACCTGTAGTTCCCTTAGAAATGTCCTCTTCCAGTTCAAGCCACATACAGAGGCTCTGTGAAACGAATGGGAAGAAAAGTTCATTACTCTTAAAAGAGTAATACTCACGAACACATTTTCCCACGCAGGAGACCTTGACCTTTTGAAAACCCATGAGTGTGCACACGTGCTCTTCACTAATCCTGACACAGTAACAGAGTCGCAGTTCCACAGCATTGTGCACTGTGACAGAGGCCACTTATGCTTCCCCGATGACAGCAAAGGAGGGGGTCCATGCCAGACTTAGTGCTGGCTCTGGAGAATACACCATCACCAATGGGAAGCCCACAGGTGATAACAGGTGGCACATTGAACTCCTGGTGTTTCAGAACTCAGGGCTCAGCTGGGAGGAACACCCGATGTAGACCCAGAAGAGACTCTTGTGGGACTCAGCATCATTGCCAAGAAACTGTGTTGTGGCCCTGCATGGTGGGGCCAATACAGGGTCCAGAGTGAGGCTTCAGGAGTATTTTTTCCTTTTTCCGCTCCACACCAGTCTCCAAATTCCAAAGACACAATTAAGCCACCTCCTTAAGGATCATTTCCCTGTTTGCCAGAAAGCAGCAACAAAAGAAGGGCTGGAAAGATAACAGAACCTGTCTTAACAAAGAAAGGAAGACTTTGTTGTTGCTTTGGGAGCTGCAGATGGAGAAGTTACGGAGGTAGGCGAGCCAGGAGGACAAACAGTAGCCAAACAGGGCTGGGATGCCTGGAAGACTGATAGTTTACAAGTAGCAGTGTCCGAGGGGACCTCTGGGATGTAACTGTGTCACAGCTCTGTTTACCACATTGTGTGAGTCAGTTTTCATCACTGAGACCACATACGTGAGAAATCAACCCCAAAGTGTATTTGGCTTACGGTTTCAGAGGCTTCAGTGCATGGTTATTGGAGTCCATTGCTGGGACGGAGATTGAGACAGTGATCATGGCAGAAGGATGTGTGGAGGAGTGATCCTTACCTCCCAGCATCCAGAAGGCAGCGGGAAATCCAGCTGATGGGTGGGCAGGCAGGGAATGTGGTCTCCAAGATCATGCAACCATGACCCACACCCTTCTGTGGGGGTCTCCCGCCATGCCGTGCCATCACATTGTGATCTCATCAGTGGCTTCATGAGTGAAGCCAGTCATCTTCTGAATACTTCATGAGACACAAGAGGCATTTTACATGTAAGTCATGACACATACTTTGTATCTTTCTTCTTCTTTCATTGTTTTGTGACCATTTAAAATGATCTCTTTAAAATCACTTTATAATTTTTTTAATCTGTATTTTAATGCTGTTGGGCAGGGAAATTGACTTTTTGAACCTGATGTGTGGCGAAGTTATATGTCTGGCTTGAAGACTTGAGTCAGGAATCCCTATGGAGGAGGCTTCTGAAGCTTCTCAGAATCAACAGGAAGGGACCTAGAACAGCCGTTACAGAACAGAACAGAGCAGGAGGTGATGCCATTTGTTTCCACACACTCATCTTTTATCACATAGATGCATCCTACAAGAGCATGTCATGTGTTTTCTATTTTGGTGCTGAAGGCTGCACCCAGGATTTCGGCCTGCTGTGCACACACCTCGCCTCTGAGATGCACCCAAGACTGTCCTTTAAAAATATGCCATAGCATTTATTCTTCAAAAATTTCCCAGACAGATTTGACCATGAATCCAGCTCAAGTCCGATTCAAATCCAGTCACACCCTGGTTTTTGTTTTGCTTATTTTTGTGGAAAGTACCTGGCTCTTGATTGTACAGCTTCTGAAAACCTTGGTCGCTGACGTTGAGCCATCACTGAGGAGCTGTGAAAGGGTTCACAGGCTTTGCAGGTGAGGGGAGACCCTTGCCCTCTCTACAAAGGCTGGGAAAGTTCGTTGAGAACTTCAGAGAGACCAGAGCTCCTTCTTTGCCCATCCTTGCTATGAGGAGGAGAAAAAGTGAGAACTTTAAAGTCCAGATGCTGCAGTGAGATGCTGGAGAATTGTGTTGCTCCCCATCTATACTAGTAACACTGATATTGTAGGTAAATAGGTACTCCCAGGTAGATGGACAGATGTCAAGTTTGTGTTTTGTGTTTATTCTTTGTTTTCTTTTTGTCCTAGATAACTCTACTAGGTTTGTAGCAAATTCTTAGTCCATGTCAGCTTCCTCCAATATGCTTTTTAAAGGAAGAGCTGACAATTTTACACAGCTCCTTGCAGGGAGAGGTCAGGAGCTTGCAAGTCTCTTGGCAAGGTGACAAGGGACCCTGGCACATGGTGACCTTGAATCTCTGGTTTCCCCTGCTCAAGCTCATTGCAAACTGCTCCTTCTGACTTTGCTGCCATCATAAATGCTACTGCAAGCTGGGCAGGACCCTGGCAGGACTGAACCTGAAAGAGTGGTACCTCAGTTTACCTCATCCTGCCCTTTCCGTTTACTGTTGTCCTTGTCTTAGGGAAGGCCAGTCCTTGTGAACTTCACAGTATATTCCTTAATACCAGGGTTAGAGGGAGCGGTTGGTCACCCCCTGAAGAGCCATCCTTGCCTTCCAACCGTCCTTGTGCTTTCACGTGATTGGAGTTCCTTGTGTCCTATGGTTCATTGTAAAAGAGTCTTCTAATCTCTTTCTGTACATCTCTTTCTGCACGAATTTTAAGCACGCCCATTATTATTAAAAGGTTCTGTTCTTTTCTTACGTGTCCTCATGTTGTAGCACACATTTGTGCCCTACATGGTGATGCACATCTGTAATCTCCATACTTGGGAAGCTGAGGCAGGAGGACTGCTGTGAGTTCATACACAGTGAGTTCAAGGCTGACCTGAACTACAGAGTGAGAACCTGTTTCCAAAAAACAAATCAAAACAAAACAACAATGATGACAACAAAACACATTTGCATAATTCACATGGGAGAATGGGAAGAGTCATCACGGTGTGACTCAGGCGGCAAAGACCAAGGATTCTGAGTCACTTGGGTCAAGTGTAGGGCTCAGTGAATGGCCTGTGACCAACACAGAGAGCAGTGAGGAGCTCTCTGCAGGAGCAGAACCTGCTGTTTCTCTCGCCTGGGCAGAGGCTCTGTTGAGCCAGTCCCCCTCCAGCTGCTCTTTGGCACTGGTGAATATCACATGTCTTTGCATAGGATTAGCCGTGCAAATTAAAAAAGATTTGTGTTTATTCTGAGCAGAGCTAAGGGCCCCGGAGGACATGAGACCATGGCCTCGGCTGCTTTTCCATGTTGCTTAGTGAGCGGAGGGACCCGGCTGGGAAAAGCCTGTGCTACATCCAGGAGATTATGAGCCGGTCTTTGCCACACTGTTGCTCCAGTGGGACGTTTCTCATTGGCAGCAAGGTGCCAGTCACATCGACTGAAGCCGGCTGCCCTGTGAGTGGCGAGGGCAGGAGGCCGGGGCTGACTCTGAGAGCACTGCAGGTGAGGGGGTGCCGGCCCCTCTGCACGAGCTGGTTGAAATGCAAAGCTGTGGAGTCTGTTATCCATTATGGACAAAGATTAAACTGAACTAAATTTTAAGAGAGAAAGAGAAGGTTCTCCAGCAAGCTGAAATCCTCAAGACAGTAAACAGCAGAGCGAAGCTGCAAGTCCAGGCCTGCCTCCGCAGAGCACAAGGGCTGTCCTGCAGTCACTTGGAGTCAGAGGGAGGAGGTGTCATAGCTCCGTCCATCTGTAAGGCAGAGTCACTGCCTAGTGTGGGCCAAGTGGGGGCTCCTTGATGTCCGGGGCTCCCGCACTGTGTTTGATGTTACCCCATCCGTGCATATTCAGAGCAAACCCGCCTCACGCCTCCAGAATATCCTTCTGAGGCTCGATTCTGGGCTCCAGTTTGCCAAGGGCGTTAAGGTTGAGCTCTTGCTATCAGTGACACCTCTTGTGTTTCCACCCGCGTGCCCTTCTAGTCATTACGCTTGCAATGCTCTTTGCCCATTCATTTTAGTGAAGGAATTTTTAAGTACCTGCTCTGGCTCTCAGCGACATTATCAGTAAGCAGATTGAACTCAGTCACTCAGCGATGTGAGAGGCTGAAGCCCAGTTCCGCTTACCCACCCATGAGCATCATGATCTGAGCCGCAGGGCCCCTGCTGGGGGCTCCCGGCCCTACCCAAGACCATGATGGCCCTCCTGGGTAGACTCTTGTTTGTGTAAACTGAAGAGCTCATCCCGCCCAACTGGGAGCCTCCTAGAAGCCAACTCCAGGAAGAGACTTGGCAAAGTGTTGCATGTAGTATCTGCCTAGAGCACGTGGCGCTTGTATCTGTAGAAGAGTTACACACACCAGGTGTCATGGTATCTTTGCGCTCTGACTTGATAGTCAGTGTCACACTTAGTTTCCATTATTATCACAGAATACCTGAGATAATGCAAAAGAAAGTGAAACAGGTTTTTTGGCTCAGGGTGTTGTAGATTTCAGCCTGTGGTCTGTTGGCCACACTGCCTTTGGCCTGTGTTGAGTTGGTTCATGATGGCAGAGAGCACCTGCTCTAAAAGCTGCTCATCTCATGCGGCCTGGAAGTGCCAGACTGAAAGCAGAAGAGGCCTGGTTGGCACTAACCCTCCTAGGAGGACATAGCCCCTGACCCCTAACTCTACCCCGCCGGGCCTCGCCTCCCAAAGCTTCCGCAGGCCTCCAGTGGTGTCACCCAGGGATCCATCCACCTGTATGAGTGATGAAAGAGAAAGCCAGGCTTTTTGTTCCATATACATATGGATTCGTTATGCAGGGAGAAGACCCAGATGGCTTTCTTTTCCTGACGTGATCTACGGGGCACTCCCTCTGGGGCATTCGCTATAGGACAGACTCTGAGTGCATCACCGAGAGGCTTCTCCTCCCAGTAGGCAGAGTGACTCTGCCTCTCCCGTGCGGGTGCTGGGAAGAGGATGAGCAGTGGATGCACCCCATGATGTGGGGGAGAGTGGGGTGCCAGGGCCCGGGCCAGCTCTTAGGAGTGAACTGCACAGGGGCGTTCACCACTCTTCGGCTGTCCTGGACTCTGTGACAGGCAGCCTGGCCTCTTCCTCGTCCTGGGAGCAGGAAGCCCTTCGGTCTCCAGTCAGGGCAGTGATGGGGCCCTGCAGTTTGAGCAATAAAAGGCAGATGCAGAGCAGAAGCTCTGGGAGTCTTCTGCCTCCCCTTGGTTTGTAAAGCACTTCCTTCCGGTGGATATTACCAACTGAAAAGGAGGTTGAGAACGCCTTCCAGGGTATCAGTCTTTACTAACTCTGACTGAACGTAGGGACTTTCCTGGCTGCTCACCAGCACTGGAGGGATTCCGTCAGAGAGGATGAGTACTTTTGCCTGTGGTCAAACGAGTGGCAGTACCTTGCATGTGAGACATCTTCTAAGCTTTCTCTTGGGTGAACCTCAATATTTTTCCTTTTCTCTCTTTTTTCGTCATATTTTACTGAACAAATATTGAGGTGTACTTAATGAATCTCATCCATGGAGAAAAATTGCTCAGGCTTACAGGATTAAGGAGAATCAGAAAGTGTCATAACTGAGGTGGTCTTTCATTAAATAGATGACTTAAAATCACACACGGTGTGTGAGGGACTGAGGGAGATCTGCCTCCTGAGCCATGCACAAGTCCGAGGGTCCCTCCTTCAGCTGCTGTGGCCCCTGAGCTCCACAGTGGGCTTGGCCTGCTTGAAGAAGGACTCGCCCTGTTGCTGTTTGCCCAGGAAAGTCTGAAGTGCTGTCAGTTTCTGGTGCATTGTTAGTTTATGTTACTTCACCTTGCGTCTTTCCCTCACAAAGCAGATCAGTGACCACGTGACTGTAAAGAGAGTGAGGAAATGAGAAACAAAAACAAACACACGGAGTGTGGTGTGGCTGTTCACTTTTAGGCTCGAGTCCACAGAAATTAGCTATTTTAAATGATACTTTTCTTAGGGTGACCTCTCAGAAGGCCCCGGAGGGCACAGAGACTCCCCATCTGTGCAGGGTTGCTGGGAGGCGGAGGGGATGGGCCCCCACGTACTCAGCTGCCAAACCTTCCACGGAAATCACATTTCCCGTTGCCTCTGTAATTTTCACTTTGTTTCAGCCAGGTACTTCTTTTCTCAAATGCTTAGATGAACCTTAATCATTCTTCTGGTGGCTGGACAGAGGTAGAGTTTCAGTCTCCGGAAAATGGTTCTTTTCCCGAATTCTCAAGCTCTGAGGACAGCAAAATGACCTTGCCTTCCAGATGGCCATTAAGGCCGAGGAAAGCAGTGTCTGTTTCCAGCTTCTTTTGTGAGGAAGGCCGTGCGCTAGGAGTTGTTTTCTTTCTTTCTTTTTAATGATTGTACCCAAATGGAATTCATGACTTAAAATCCATTGTCTTTGGGGGTAGCAGGTAGTGTGGTTTTCCTGTTACAGGTGGATCTGTGCATTCTTTTAAAAAAATACCCGTAATATAACCTTTTGGTCCTTAAATGCAGATTTCCCTCAAGCTCTCTCACTTGCTCATTTTTTTCTTGGAGCGCTTAGCTAATCCCAAGTATCCAGCACAAACTTCACCCACATTCTTCCCAGACTGCTCTCGCTTTTTGAGTGCTGCACTGGGAACACACTTCCTTCCAACTGTGGGAGGTGGTAGTCCAGTCCACCTGCACATCCTTGGTACTGGCCTTGCCTTTTCCTGGCCGTGTTAGCCGTGTTGAGGCAGTGGTGCACACATGTAAGGTGGTAGTAACAGAGGAAGCTGTTTCAGAAATTATACCCAAAGTACTTAGAGGGATCTTTGAGGCTGGGTGTGGTGGCGCACTCCTGTAATCCTGCACTCAGGTAGCTCACAAGTGCAAGGCCAGCCTGGATATATAGTGAGACTGTGTCTTTAAAAAAGACAAAAAAGAAGGGGCTGGGGATTTAGCTCAGCGGCATATGCACCTGCCTTGCAAGCAGGCGGTCGTGAGTTCGATCCCCGGTACCGATAAAATAAAAAAAAATTTAAAAAATTAAAAAGAGTACCTGGAAGATCATTAATCCCACATAGGTATAAGCTCTAATTATCGTTGACGTGATTCGTACCAGACTCAGCTCTTTCTTTGGTTGTCAATGCTGGAACTCCCTACAAAAAGATTTGAAAGCAAATCCTTTATTTCTAAAGGTGAATTAGCAGAGGATGTGGTCTTTACAGCTTGAGAACTTGGATTCAGTACATGAGACATGGGTGTCTGCTGAGTTCTTGAGGGTAAAACCATGAACTGAAAACAGTTGTCAAAGGAAGGAATACTCAAACCGAAAGGACAGAAGCGCTCTGCCTCTGAGTGTGGAGGATGGGAAGGCCCTCGCGAAGTGCTGGATTCTTGTGTTGAGTCCCACGCTCCCTATGAACTGGACAAGTCAGCGCCTGAAGTTCCCTGGTGCTGGTTGTGGCCTGAGTGCTGTTGCTGGGGAGCTGCTTGGCTGAAGCCCAGGGCACTGACCGTGGGGGCTGCCCTGGTCACACAGAGTGGCCTGGAGGCACTTCTCTATACAGCCTCATTTCAGGTTACTTGGTTACTTAAGAGCTAGCAGCAACCAAGCTGAAAGACTTTTTCTCCGCTCTCTTCACCATCTTGTTCTTATTTACTTTCTTGAGCTTAGGATTGAAGTAACTGAAATTCATGATTCATTCTTTTTAAAAGCCTGAAAAGTGAGGCTGTGAATAATTTAAACAAGCAACTTCCATTTGTACATTCATAGCACTTTTTATAATCCAATATTAATGTGGGTGGACTTTATAAAATTCTGTTACGAACAATGAAGTTGTTTTATTTATTCTGTGAAAACTTGAGAGCAGTTCATAGCTAAAATACCTTTTCGTACTAAAGTGATAGAAATGAATTACATAAAATTGGACTGCGGTAAATAACTTTAAAAAGTTCATAGTCTTACTCCCATAATACAGCTCTTTTGGCATGGTAGTTTTAAATATTTTAAATTTTTATTGCCACATGGTAATTGCACAAATTCATGATGGACAGTGGTGATGCTCAGTACACGGGCACATTGTGTAGTGACCCAGTCAGGCTTTGGTGAGCACACTCCTCACCTCAAACGTTTGCCGTTGCTTTGTGGCGGTAACATCTTCAGGCCACCTTGCAGTAGGTCATCTAGTAGTATTAACGGTGACCCTGTTGTGTCAGAGAACACTAGAACGCATTCTCCTGTCTCACTGTGGCTTTGGGCCATTGGCTCGTCTCCTCCCTGCCTCCTCTCAGCCTTCCCAGCCTTCAGTAAGCACTGTTCTCGCCCCTGAGATCATCTTTTCCAGATTTCACATACAAGACATCCTGCTGTACTTGTCTTGTGCCTGGCTTATTTTGCCCAGTGTAATATCCTCCAGGCTTATTCATGTTGCAATGAACGGCAGCATTTCCTTTTTCATGGCAGAATCATATTCCATATATATATATATATGTGTGTGTGTATATATCATATTTCTTTATCCATTCATCGTGTGATAGACCTTTAGGTCAATTCTGTCTCCTGGCTGTTGTGAACAGTGCTGCACAATCGTGGGAATGCAACTCTCTCTAACATATTGATTTATTTGCTGTTGGATACATACGTACCCAGAAGGGGCAGTGCTGGATCATATTGTGGTTCCATTTTTGATTTTTGAATAATCTCTATACTGTTTTCCAGAATGTCTTTAGTAAATTACATTGTCACCAGTTGTGTTCAAGGACTCTTTTCTCCTCACTTCTTTGCCAGCATTTATTTTTTACCTATATAATGTTTACATACTACTAAATGTATGTGTGTGTATCTGTATAGAGAAAGAGACAGAGAGAGATCAAGATTGAGAGAGACACACACACAAAAACTTAGATCAGCTGATTTATCGATCTGCAGGTAGGCATCTTATGGTTTGAGTTTTAAGTCTCCCAGACTAACCGCTCGGTTGCTAACTGGCTTATGGAAGTGTCTGGATTGCTGGATTAATTATGGTGAGGTCATAACTTGGCAGGGTTATAGGTGACAGGCACGGGGACGGCCTGGCCAGGGGTGGCTCAGTCGGTGACCTTGGGGCCTGGTCTGGTTCGCACCGCTGTACTGACTCCTTCCCTGCTCACTGGCTGCCGTGAGGAGGTGGGCACCTTTCCTCCCCACGCACATCCCTGAGCCCACGGCAAGAGTGCCCCTGACTGTGGGGTGAAACGGCCAAAACTGTGGGCCAGAATAAGCCTCCCTCCCTGAGGTGCTTTCTCACAGATTTTGTCACATGGACAACATGACCCGCACAGGAAGAGACACTCAGTAAATTACCGTGAGCCTCGGGGTCTGGCTGCCTCCTCACGCTAGGCGCCGAGTGGGACCTGTGGGACCCACGCCCTCCTTCAGAGCAGTCCTCCTGCTTTCTTCCCAGGTTACAGGACTCCTGCCACCATCGTTTCCACGTGAGATCTGTGTCCTTAGACAAAGGCCCAGCACCTACCTGAGTTTAGAACTAAACTGTTCTTAAAACTTGACATCTGCTCAGGTCTATTCCATGCCCCAATGTTGCTGGACGTGGGAGGGCGCAG
This sequence comes from Cavia porcellus, assembly GCF_034190915.1. Lineage (NCBI taxonomy): Eukaryota > Metazoa > Chordata > Mammalia > Rodentia > Caviidae > Cavia > Cavia porcellus. The sequence continues at coordinate 3,080,150 of NW_026947489.1, read as the reverse complement.
GGGAGAAGCACAGCGTCCTGGAGCTACACTCGCTCAGGGCACCGCCCCCTTTGGCTTGTCCCCACTGGCAGCATGGGGCATGGTTACCATGGCACTGGCTGAGGAAAGGATCTGGCCTCCTGTGTTTGCTTCTCTTGGTGGTGTGTGTGTTTGCTGAAACCTAGAGAATAAAAGAAAAAAATCAGGTTGTGTCCAAGGTGTTAAACTCACATCTGTATCTTAACTTATGTAAGTGCAGGTTCACTGTCGTAAGAACCTGAGGTTCTCAGTACTGTTAACCCATTGAAAGTGGCTATTAAATCCTGTAAATTAGGCACAGTTTTCCTGCTGCTAGCAGCCACCTAAGGAGTGGGCACGGTGAGCTTCCTTTCCCCTGTCCCACCGCTCAGTGCTCGCCAGTTGTAGCACTGCATTGCGGTGTCAGAGCTCAGAGTGACACCGCGTGAGGACGGTGCTTCCCTGTCTCGGTCGCCCTGCCTGAATGTGACTGGACTAGGTTTTAACAGTGCTTTATTCTGAAGCCCTTTCTGGCCCCGGCAAGCATCCACATAAAAATGGTTTATGGTAAGAATACATTTGATCCCTTTAGGTATTCAGTGTGAAAAGAAACTGTTAAGAAAACTGACAGCCTCAGTGAGTTTTCAGTACCTAGAAGGGAAACATCCTCCCATGCCGTGGATTTAGGGTGGTTTTTAGCGTATTCCACATAGCGTTTTAACAGTGCTGTTCACTGCTCATCCAGTCTCTTTGGCCATTCGTGGGGCAGAGCCTTCCATAACCCTTTTGATGGAAGGCTGTTCAGCTGACCCTGTTTCCTTCCAGTGAAGCTGTGAATCACCAGCTGCCTGTGGCCTGAGCTCCTTGTGAGAATGATAAGGTCAGTCTTTGTCCCCTAGGAAGTCCTCTCACTCTTCCGCCTTAATGAAGAACAAGGCTTCTTCTGCTTCAAGGCTGTGTTCACCCTCCCTGCTATAGTTTGGGTCTTCCATGTTCCCCAAAGGCCCATGTGTGAAAGACTTGGTCCCCAGCCTGTGACGCCACAGGAGGACATAGAAGCCTTCAGTGCAGGGCCTGCGGGGAGGAAGTCAGGTCACTAAGTGTGTGTGCGTGAGGGTATATGGAGACAGCGGCCCCAAGCCCCAACTGTCTGACCACCAGAGTGAGCAGCTTTGCTGCCATGCTGTGCTGGCTCGCCACAGGCCCAAACCTAGCCAGCCATGAACTAAACATCTGAAGCCGTGAGCCACAAGAAATCTTTCCCTGTATAAGTGATTTATCTCAGGTATTTTGTCACCATGACACAAAGCTTGCAAACCCAATTATATTTGCTTATTTATTCATAATCCAGTGTTTTATTTTCCTGACCAGAAGGTCTTAATTTGGTTATTCTCAGTTCTCACACCTAGTCTGCAGACTTTTATGGTTTTAGTTCAGAACAACAGGTTTGTGTGAAAGCCCTCTCTTTCTTCCCTCTCCTGACAGCAGGCCCATACTCTGTAGTTCACGTGGTGGCTTCCAGGACACCGCTCTGGGGACAGCAAAGTTAAAGTCAAAGGCTCTATTTGGAGAAGAAGCTTCTCTGGTCTTGTATTTTAGTTTTCTTCTATTATCAGATTACGTAGTCTGAAAATTGTGCCTGTAATGCCTAAACTAATTTACTTCTAGTTGAAGATCATTGTGAAATTAGTTTCTCACTTGTGTCCTAGTAATCAAAACCATGACCCTGATTTGAAAGTGGTCCCATCCCTCACCCTTCAACCTGTGTCCCATCCCAAAGGCTGAAGATGCCCCTGTGGGAGCCTCCGTTTGTTACCCACTGCCCTGCGAGAGGGCTGATTCTACTTCATAACACGCCACAAAGGCTGTGCTGCAGTTTTGCAATGTGTCACGGGAAACGCATTTGGAGTCGCCAATTGCACACTGACAGGTGTGATCCTCCTGCTCTGGTCATGTAGACATTCTTCACCAGAAAATGTGTCCAGAGGAACTTGGTGCTTGCTAAGAAGAGGGTGAGGGACTTTTTGGGTCGGAAGGACCTTCTGCATGAGAAAACTCCAGTGGCTGCAGCTTCTAGGCCAATAGGAACACAGCTAAGAGATCCAGAATTTGCAACATGGCTGGCCAGTTGGGTGCAAGATGTGGAATTTGTGACCACTTTTATGGTTTATTCAGGACCTGGAAACAAATACTGGAAGAGCAGCACAGACACGGTTAGTTCTGGGTCCGTGCCCAGTGGGTAGAGTCTAAGAGGACAGGAGATGGGTGATGCTGGGGGACAGTGGGTGGGTGGGGTGTCCTGAGAGGAGGACAGGGGGCCAGAAGGTGTGTCCACAAAGGCGCACCACAGGAGGCGCACATCAGGGTGCACATCAGAGCCACTCGTTCACACATGTGGGGTGTTAGGGAAGGTCCTGCAGTGTCACAGAGGTGGATGACTTGTGCTTATGTGCTCAGGCAAGGTAATGTGGGATCACGGTGAGTTTGATCACTGCAGCCTTGGCATCCAGCTGCCCAGGCGTAGCCTCAGTGAACTTACTCACAGCCTGTCGGGGAGTGGGGTCCATGCTGACACGGGAAAGGCGTGCCCTCGGTGAGCTGGCTGCGTGCAGGAGGGTGAGTCCACGTACTGCTGTTGCTGAGCCGAGCCACTGCATCAGCACGGACGGTATAGACTGTCCTCCGGATGTGCTCCCTGGGAGACACTGGCTGTTGCTTCCTGTATAGGGCCCTGTGCAGGGCACTTTGGTTCCATTTCAGACAGGATGAAGTCTGCAATTTATGGAGAGACAGAGCTGTTATAGTTTTCTCTCACAGTGGTCTCTGCCTCCATCCTATGTGAGGACAGAAGGATTCTCACAGATACATGGCCAAGCCATTTCTCTTGCCCTTTTGGTCATTGCACCTATTCTTTTTTTTTTTTAATTCCTTAGAAAAAACAGGGCCCAGAGAGAGTTGGTCTGGGACCCACAGTTACTCAGTACCACAGAAGATCCTAGAACCAAGGCCTCTGCTTCCTAAAGCAGCGCTGTTTATCCCCTAAGACCTTCTCATTCTGCTTTAATGAACATCAGTTCCAAAATGGAAAGAAAGAAAGGAAGGAAGGAAGGAAAAGAAGTAAAGAGAAAGGAAGGGAGGAGAGGGGAGGGGAGAAAGGAAGGAAAGAAGGATAGAAAAAAGCAAGCAAGAGAGGAAGGAAGGTAGGACAAAGAAAGACACAGACAGACAGACAGACAGTGAGGGAAAAGAAGAAAGTTGCATTTAAGGTGCTTGTTAGCTTCTGTAAGGTGTTGGTTTCAGTCTCAGGTATCAAGTTCATCAAGAGAAATTAGCAAAAATTAGTAATCATGTAAGTAAGAGATTAAAATACCCATATAATTGTCTAGAAAACTCAATTACTATTTCACAAGGAAATAAGTGTATTCAATTTTATCAAATATTTGCTAGAGAAACCTTGTATCTCAGCTTTTTTTGAAAAATCAATGTATCATGCTGAGACAACTATTTGAGTTCTGTCCTAATTATGTTCTCATTGGTAGCACAAAATATGCGTCACCCACAGGTTGAAGGAGGAAAGGTTTATTTTGGCTTACAGTTTGTGGAGGTTTCAGTCCATAGTTGGCTGGCTCCAAGGCAGGGTGGCATGGCAGAGGGGCACTGCAGATAGGCAGCAGGCAGCGGAGCAGGAGGCTTCACTTCCCTTTTACTGCATGCAAGCTACAGGCTATTGTTTGGTACCACCCACACCCAGTGTGGCACTTTCACACCCAGAACTACACTAAACCTATTTAGTGGGCAATCTGGTTATCACATACCCCTAATCCAGTGTCAGGTGCGCACAATCTAGCCCATCTCCCGAAGTGCGTGTGAGGCTGTAAGGGCACATCTAGATAGATGCCATGGTGCCAGCCTGTCGGACTGTTATTCCTCATAACCTTGGTAGATCAGACGGAGCTGCTGGCTTTTTTCACTTGCAAATGTATTTGGTTCAAGTATGTTTCATTCTCTAACTATGTGCTGTGAAGCGTTGAGCACTTAGAAATGTTAACGGAAATAGGTTCAGTGTCCTTCACAGATAACTGAAACCTTTGGGACAAATTAAATGTCTATTGTTGTGTGGAATTCTGACTTTGCTAGGGATCAAATGGGACCTATAGAATGGATCAGAAAGCTGGTGTAATGCTAACTGTCTGAATTTGCTAGCCTACACATCACAGCTTATTTGCACACATTTGGGTTATCTGCTATCAGAATGTTGCTGTAGACTAGAGAAAGGGCATGGAGAAAGCAGCCTGTATGTGTTCAGTGTCCACTATGTGCAGTAATTCAGAGCCACCCTTCGGACTTGCTGTCTTTGGACATTGATTTTTTATTGTAGTATTTTTCCTCCAGAAATACTCATTTCACATAGAAAATGAAGTGTATTTATAGCTTCTATATATTCGTTTAGTTTCATGTGCTCTCTTCTGTGCTATTTGCTGAAAATTTTTGGTAAATGGGTTTCCTCTGCTTCATTTTTCCCTTTAATAGTGAAGAAAATTGTCATCGTACACTTTTTGAAATAGCTGCCATTTGAGGATGGGAAATGCTTCCATCTGTGGTCTTCTTATTAACTCATTTCTGCCTTTGCTATTAAACCACCAAATGGCTTAACTCTGAAAAAAAAGTCTTAAAAGTGCCCTACAAGTAAGTTTTAGCCATGCGTGGTAGTGTTCACCTGTGGTTGCACACTTTGGGGGGCTTAGGCAGGAGGAGCACGAGTTTGAGTGTGGCTCCCAACTTGAGTAACTCAGGGAGACCCTGTCTCAAAATGAGGGGAAAAACCAAAAGCCTTGGGGATGTAGCCTAAGGTGGAGGCCTTGGGTGCAACTAGCACCTCAGTTAGTAAAGCCACAAGTTACACAGCTGCTTGTGTCAGGTCACTGGTGCAGGACGCAGCCTTAGCGTCTGTCTTCAGTGTGCTAGGCAGCAGGGGCTGAGTGGTGACCCTCTTGGTCTGTATTGGTCCTCTGAAGAGTGAATATGGCCTTTTAAGTATATGTTTAGCGACTGGGCCAAATTTAAAACATTAAACATATGTATATTTTTCTGTAATATTAATGAGAACTCAAGAAAATATGTATATTGTACATTTTAATGTTCTCTATGAAATACCAAATGTCTAAGGCTCAGACTTATGTTTTTGAGTTCGTAAACAATGATGTGTACATGTATTTGTATGAATGAGCTAGGAATGTTAAAAGTTATTCTTATGTTTTAAAATATCTTCCTAAGTTTATATTTTCTTCTCATTTTACATCTTCAAAGACAGTGCTGTACTATAAAATGATACTCTGTAGTTCAATGCTACCGATATTCAGTAGAATAATATCTGTCATGGTTTATGTCTGTGTCCCCCAGGCCTCATGAGTTTGCAAGGTGTATTTGTGATTGGTTCTTTGTCTAGTGCTTGGATTGATGATGTCAGTGCTCCACCCACCTGGGGGTGGAGCCAGGATGTGATGTAATGGCAGGAAGAAGGTGTATCTCGCTCTTTGCCAGTTCCCGTTTGCTGTTTGCAGCCACCATGAACTGCAGCCCAGCCATGCCCACCTGCCTTGGAGCCAACTGAGTGTGGACTGAAACCTCCAAAAACTGTAAGAAATAAACCTTTCCTTTCCCAGCTTGGGCATCAAGTATTTTGTCTCAGCGATGAGTAAAAAGTAACTAAGACAATATCATTATTGTGAATAATGATCTTTGATTCTTTGTGATCATGGATTCTTTGAAAAGTCTTACCCAGAGGTGTCCAGAACCAGAAAGCAGGATCCTTTCTTGGTAACTTTGGAGATTCCTTGACCAGCAAATTTTTTTTCTTTTCTTTTCTTTCTGAAACATTCTTTGAGACTCATCTGCTACAAGTTTTGTGGAATGGTGAGAGAGAGGAGGAAGACTTGGTGCAATTCCAGGATTTTAGATTTTAAGAATGTTAGCAGCCAGATTCTAAATGTTACTGAATTAGCTGCTATAATTCTTGAATGTGAGTTTGAAAACCCAAATGTGATAACTTTTTTTCCCAAATGTCTTTCATAGAAAACAATCAGAGGCTCGTCATTTTTGCCATCCTCACATATCACTAATATTCTGGCTGTGGACACGAAAATAGGAGGTTTAAGCTTAATGTGATGTTTGTTTTTCTTAATTAATTTCTTGATATGATACTACTTCTGCCTTGGGTGGCAGGCACAGTCAGCATTGTATTCACTCTTCCATAGTTATGTGAAGAAACTCGTGAGCTTTGCAAAGTATATTGCATTTTTAAAACTCAGGATAAATTCTTTGTATGTCTAAACCCATCTAAATCACAGATAGGAGAACTGTAATGCTACTCTTGGTTTCCTGAGGTGCCTAAAAGTTCCTCATAAGAAATGTAATTTTTATTCAGGTAAATAATAAAGCTAACTGCATGATAAATTGTGTTAGACCTTTATAGTTCACAGAGGTAAATTTTTAATATGTGAAAATGATCTATGGGAAGCGGGAAATGTTAAATATTTTATTCTAATAATTGCACTATATTAAGTACAGTAAAATCTACTTTCATTGAAGGAAAAAAGTATGCCATAATTCAAGCTTTGCTGTTAGAACTTGTGCCTAGCTACCGTTCGCAAAATTAAGATAATTCATTAAAATAAAGGAGGGGGTCTGACTCCTATTGAGTCCAACGGACCTGTGAGTGTTCTGAGCCCAGCATTTTTTCCGGGCATTCACCTAATCCGTTAGCAGCTTCTTCTGGGCAGAACTGGAGAACCAATGTTCACCTTTTGCTTGATGTCTGTGCTGTTAGTTTTAGGCGTCCCCTTTAAGTTTCTGAGGATTTTATTTAACCAAAATTCCTCTGCAAGAGAAAGACAAGTGTGTCAGTCGGTCTGTCAGTTTTCATACCATAGCTGGATGCTGCATGGACTGCACGGCTTGTACAACAAGCATGCATTTTTCACAGTACTGGAGTCTAAAAATCCAAGTCCAGGGCATCCACATGGTCGGGTTCCTGATGGGGGCTCGCTTACAGATTTCTAGATGATTGCCTGTTACATTTCCACGTGGAAGACAGATCACCAGGAGATGTCTCCTTGCTCTTACGAGGCATTAATCTTAGCATGAGCACCCCCCCCCCTTACCTAATGATGGCCCTGGATCCCCACCTCTAGGTCCTCTCGTTTTCATAGTGTGTATATGTGCTATTTATGTTCTTAGATGCTACAAGTTGAATTCAGGGATTTAGATGTGCTAAGCACACTTGGTACCATTGGGCCGTATACCCAGCCAACATGCAAATTGTAGTGGGCACGTGACATTCACAGAGTACGTGTGAATGAGGGAACTCACTTCCCCGTCATCTTGGTGTGCAATACGTCATACGCCTATACAAACCAACAGGGAGCCTGGACCAAGTGGCTAATTAAAAGAGAACAGATTTTAGGGCTGCGGGTGTAGCTCACAGTAGATCACTCGCCTCGCACAAAAGAAGGAGTTCCAGGATTCACTCCCCACTACCACAAAAAGTCAAATGAGCAAAACAAAACAGGTTTGACGTCCCCACTCAGGTCTTTTCTGTTTGCTACAACTCGTGAAGCTGTCAGATACAGCGGGAAGTTTGGGTTCTGTGTCGACTGTCACATTTTACACCTGCTGCCGATGAGTAAAGTTATTTCAATTTACAATATGACTTCTTTCTCTTACCAACCAAACTTTGAAAATAAGCACACGGGGTGTGAGGAAGAGCTCCAGTTTTCTTTGCTTTATTCCCATTTAGTCCAGCGAGATTCAGATCAAAATTTTTAATTGGGTAAAAGGGCAGCCAAAGGTCATTGAGAACCAGCAACTTCTGTTCTGGCTAATTCTACTCTCCTTTGTTCTGTCAGTTTTGTGTGACATTTGACTAATGGAATAATGGATTGAAAAATTAGTACTTTAAAAAGTGAACTAAAACAAACCTGTAGGCACAGAACCAGTTGCCACCTTCTGCCCAGGTGACGCCCCGCTGCATGCTTAGTGGGCCAGCAGGTGCTTCTGCAGCCACAGGAGCCAAGCGGGTCCCAGCCCTGCCATTCATTATGCTGAGTGAGCTCTGGATCTGTCCTGAGCCTTTCTGGCCCTGGGCCCTCTCGTCTGTAAAGCAGACATGGTATTAACCCAGTACCTCCTTCCTAGGCATATGGTGATAGTGCAGTGTTTTAGTGGGTGTTACGCTTAGTCCCCTGGCTGAGGCGGCTGTGAGGGTTCATTTCTATCACTGTCCTCTCTCTCTTCCTCCTTTTGCCCCCATTCCACCCTCAAACTTCTTCGCTGACATTAATATGGGGAGGGAGGAACTGCATCCCGAATGCGTCGGAGCTCGGAGCTCTGAGGTGCTGGTCCTGGGCCCACATGCTCGAGATAAGTATCTTTTGGCTACTGAATCAGTGTGAATTTTAGAGGACTTAAAAATATGGTCAGTTGTGACTTCACTGCATTGAGCTGTGGTAGCATCTCTTGCTTATTTCTGACCTGTGTGCAGGGGACCTCTCTTGGGTGATGCCATGACTGAGCAGCACAGGTGTGCATCTGAGTAATCGATGCATGGTCAAGGAGTTCACCCAAGAATCTGAAAGGCACTCTCTTGATTCCGGGAGACCAGCACACGGAGCATCTACAAGAGCAGCATGACTCAGCCCTCATCCCTGACCCCCAAGCAGCAGCCGAGGCGACCCACACAAGTAGGGAGTACTGTCTGGTCTGTTGGGAGGCTGAAACGCTCTGCTCTGAGGGTGCACCTTTCAAATGATGCTCTTCTTGCCTGTTTGCTGGACAGGGAGCCTGTTTTGGTCCCCTCCCTAACTGTCCAATGGAGTAGGAAACGCCCTTCATAGCCTTCAGGAATGTGTTCTGAGAGGGCTCTGCTGGAGGGCCCAAGCATTCTTGAAGTTTTTTGTTGTTTATTTCATCTTAGAAACTTACAAAAACATTCAGTTCTAGTTTAAACTCTTTGTGCATCTGTCATAAGAAGTAAAATGCAATGTCTCCTAGACACCAGTGTAATAACTCTTAGATCTTAGAAAGTTTGATGCTCTGGAAATAGGTGTACCTGTCGCTTCTGCCCCTGTGCGGGAGCCCTGCTTGTTCATTCTTGAAAGACATGAATGCAGAGATGGGCTTTCACAGCCCAGCTGCAACTCTGCAGATTCCCTGAGATGGCCAGGGGTGATTGCTAGGTTATCATTCTGTGATCCTGGCATTTATCCCCCAGGACTCAGTGTATTTGTGAGATTATGTACTTATCTTTATAAATCAGAGTTCAATTTAGACTGGCTTCTTAAAGCCAATGTGTGGGAAGTTGGGGTGTGGGTGGAAGTTTTGTCTTCCTGAAGCTGGCTTTGGAGGAAAAAATAACACAGTCATTTACATGGATTGTGTGTGGCAAGGGAAAACAGCAGGGTGAAGATTTCGTCAGTTCTATATCTCTCTGGATTAATGTAAATAGCCAAAGAAGGAAGAGAGAGTTTAGTCATTAATTAGCACAAAGACAAAGAGCTGGAAACTCCGACCTTTGGTAGCTTTGGAAAGCAGTATCGACGAGCATTTCTCACACACCACATGCTCCAGTGTCCGTGTGCGTACACTTAGATGGGAAGTCCCTCTGGGGTCGTGTGGGATGTATGCTTGCACTCAGGCCCTCTTGGATGACCCTACTTTGCCTCATCTCATGGCATTTCTTGGTGTTTATCTTACATTTTCTGTGAATCGCTTTAAGGCTCCTTTGGACTAACCATAAAGCATATCCTAGATGCAGGGTAAGGCTCAGCTTATGTCAGGCATGAAGCTGTGGAGAAGAGAAAACTTTCTCTCTGCTCTCTGGAGATTCCATAACTGAGTCCAAAGAATACATGGACAATAGACAGATGAACAGAAGAAAAACCATTTTAACTACTTGTTCAAGCAGTTCCTACTTTTCCGGTTTTCTGTAATGTTGAGATGCTATGTCTTGGGGGTAGCAGATCCTGAATCTTATGTTGGATTCAGGTTTGGATCATTGCTAAAATTTTTTACCAGTGTAAGTTTGCAATACATAATAAATACCTTCACTATGGGGAAGTCACTGTGACATCTTGGTCCTTTTTTACTTCCCTTTACCCCCCCCCCCATCTCCCTTCAGGGTTGTTAAATGTTCCCTTCGGCCCTTGTGCTAATAATGGCTTTGTCACCACTGATGCATGGTGCTCTTGGGAAGTGGTGGGACCTTTAGGATGTAGGGCCTGGTGAGGGAAATTCAGTCATCTGGCGAGCCTTCTAAGGAGATACTGGGACCCTGGCCTTCCCACTTGTGCTGAGTCCTGGCCACCATGAGATGCATAGGTCTCCTCCACCATGCTCTCCTGCCATGACCTGCTGTAACCAGGGTACGCGGTCAACCCCCCATGGACTGAAACCTCGAAACCATTGAGCTTAGGCTGGCTGGATCTTGTCTGATGGGATAACTGGGAGCACACAAATTGCATTTCTTGAATTAGAATTTTAGTGTAATAAATAAGATGTTTAGCCTCAAAATTTCAATGACCCAACCCATACAAAACCTTTCCCTTAGGTTGTGAGCTTAAGTTGTAGCAAGTAGATGTTGCCCAGTTCATTTCTCTCTGCCTCTGAGACCAGCTCTCTCAAATTATCCCTCGTAAGCACTGCTGGTCCTTCTGATAAGCTGTTTGTCTGTAAATGGGAATAATTTGCCACAAGTCAGCACCCTAATTCCTGACCTCTGGGTTCTGCCCTATGAAAACAAGGTACAGTTCATGGGCTAATTGGAAAGGAACAGAGGACGCAGGTATTTTACCTCTCTGAAAATCCTAGTGTTTCCTGTTATGCTATCTCCTTATCTTGACATGAAGAGAAGAGCAGCAGTGCTCGATTAACCAAACGGGGAATATTTCTAGTGTTATGTAAACCCTGATTCCCAACGAGTGGGAGGCCGCCTGACCAGGCAAAGAGGCTCCTGCAGGTTTTCGCAAGCATCATGCCCTGAAGAACAGTAACAGGAGGGTCACCCTTCAAATGCCCTTCACATCAGGATGCATTTGGAGAACTGCAGGAACTTTCACAGGGAAGGGAAGGAAAGAAAATGGAAGGAACAGAGAACAAAGAAGAAAGGCTGTGGAAGGGATCAGCGCTCAGGCTCACGGACTCTACAACCTCGTGTGGAGGTGTCCTTTGAGCATCAGCGTGTTAGCCCTTCATAGTGGGGTGCCCCCTCCCCACCCCGCCCCAACCACTTAAATGTCACCCAGCCAAACCTTTGTCTGAGGTGCCTCACCCTTCAAAGAAAACAAGGTCTGGCGTTTGGAAACAAAATGAAGCCTGAAGAACCACAGCGTGTCCCTCTTCCTCCATTTCCCCTCTTGCGCTGTGGGCTGGTACAGGGATAAACAGCCCACCTCAGAAACTCCCCGAGGGGTCTGAAAACTTGGGCATTTCATGATAGAGGAAACTCTCAGAATTGGATTAACAGTTTCTGTGTCCTTTCTCAATGTCTATCCAGTCTCGTGGAGTCTTTTTGTTGTTGTTGTGGATAACTTACCTTTCCATCTGTTCCATGGCTGCCCTTCATTTTGCTAATTTCTAGACCTGTAATGCAGTGTTTTCATGGAATCATGGACTTCCCAGTGGAAATGCAGGCCTTTTGGGTCAATGCAGGTGATGTTGGTCCTTGTGGTCGAGGATTAGTAGCTCGGAATACTTATGCAGATGTCATCATCTGTATCTTAAATGTCCCTCAAATAATTACATATTGGAAGAATCATCCCCAGGCTGTGGTGCTCTTGGAGGAGGTGAGACCCCATTTTGCTTCTCTATTGCCACTGAGGGGTACAGACCTCTTCTATATTCTCCTGCTATGATGAATGTTGTCACCATAGACCTAAAACAGCAGAGCCCTCTAACTATGGACTGCAGCTCCCAAAACCATGAGCCAGATAAACCTTTTTACTTATCACAGGCCTTTTGTCGTAGTAATAGAAAACTGACTTACAGGGGAATTTCTTCTGTGTGTGTTCTATTTTTCCTGCCGTACCCTCCATGAATATGCATACACTTTACCACAGCACACATAGTCCCTTTGCAAGGTTCCTCCCAAATAGGCTCTTGATTTTGGGAGAATGTCTGTTATATAAAATTGACAGTGTAATGTTGCATTTTTTAAAAGGTGGAAGTTAAGTGTTTTAAAAGCAAATGTTTATCACAAAGCTTCCTAAAGAGTTCATGGCTACAGGTGCAGCCACAGCTCTAAGCCGTGGTATGTGGGTTCTCCTGGTACCCCGAGATGCTGGCAGCCAGTCCCCCCCCCTCGTTCCCACACAGGGTTGCACTTCTGCTCCGTTCCTGCTCTCGCCTTACTGGTGAGCTGAAGGGAGGGGAGGGTGGAAAAGCTCTTCTCTGCCAGGGCATCTGCTCTTACGAGGCTTCCTACTGTAGTATGTTCTGAGAATTTCCTGAGAAGTAACAGAAATGTCTTCCTCTGAATTAAAAGGAAGCTGGCAAACCAAAGAATGACTCAGACTAGTCGGCTTGGTGAATCACTGAGTTGCTAAGGGCTTGTTACAGAGCAGGGCATGGCTTCCGGGAGGCTGCATTCTGAAGTCACTCTCCTCTGCCTGCCCAGCTACGGTTTAAATATGCCTGCAAGCTAAACACTAAAAACTGAAGGAAAAACAAAGAATTCATGGGGAAAATTATGAGGTATGTGGACTTCATTCCCATCCTTATCAGGAATGCCACCCATCTCAGCAAGCACTATCAACCGGCAGTGACAGATGACCTCAGTCTGTTGTAGCCTGGCATGCAGCTGGCCAGGGTCTGCCTCAGAACTGAACAGCAGACGGCGTACAGTGGTGGCGCTCTGTCTCTGGTTGGAGAATTGTTCTCCCCATAAAAGAGCAAGAGGAAAAGCACCCTTCATCCTTCGAAGGTTCACCAAACTGAATTGGCAAAGGGTGGGTTACTAGGATAAAAAGGTACAGTATATAACTGTATTAATGTGCACAGTACTAACAGTCGCAGCGCTGTAGCCACACAGGAAGTAGAGTCTCTCGAAGGACCCAGTGAGTGAGGCTTAAATAATTCTCAGTTCCAGAGGAGTAGAGACCTGGGTACGCAGAAATACCTTGGAGCACGGTAAAGTCAAGCTCTGGGAGCGGTGGCAGGAAGAATGCCTGCTGGCACAAAGCTTGTCATTACACAGAGTAAGTCTTTCAAGGTAGCCTCTCAGGGAGTTTCCAAGAAGAATACATGAAAATTCCATCCTGAGCATGGAGACTTGTAGTCTATTAACCTTTCCTAGTCATTTGATGATATTTCTAGGGAGAGGTATTTAAGATAATTTCCTCTGCTTTGGAAGAAGCTTTTCTTTCTTTTTTTTTAGTATGAACTCAAAAAATCTTTAATGCAGCAAAGAATATGGAATGCTTCATGAATTTGCGTATCATCCTTGCTCAGGGGCCACGCTGATCTTCTCTGTATCGTTCCAACTGTAATATATGTGCTGCTGAAGCAAACACAAAGCTTTTATTAAAGAAGTCAGAAATGGGAATTCCCTGAGAGTGAGAGACAGAAACAAGTCAAGGTCTGAGGGGCCCTGATTCTGGGGCGGCTTCCAAGCCCTCTCACCATGTCCCAGCTCCAGGCTTTGGGGCATCCTCTTCTGAGTTCCAGCTCTCAAGTCTTCTTATGCAAATTGTATGTTAAATGACAGCTGACACTGTGTTTATCTAGCAGTTCATAGCCCGAGTAGCTTCTGCCACGTAGAAGGTGCTCCCCAAGTATGTAATAGACTGGATAATTGCTAAGCTGAATGATTTTGCAGGCTTTTCAGAAGAGTTATAAACCGACATATATCAGGAAAGCTAATGATACACTGAAATACCGCATTGCACAGTGAGAGTTGACACCTTCCTAATGATAGCACTGGGTGTAAAGGGGCACCATTCAAATGCACACAGCCCTTCCTGGCTCTAGTCCTGCACGGTGGAGGATGGAGGGACCCTGATCTAGAGGGGAGAAACAATTTTACTCTCCACTGTTCACAAGCTCTTAGCTAGGACTGCCTGTAATGAGAGGATAAAATGAAAGCCTCTCAACGTATCTACCTCATGTATACATGGGCAGCAAAGTGGAGAAGCGTGATCTCAAGGAGATTGCAAAGAAATGTAGATTTCAGACTTCAGGACCATTGTCCTGTCCTATGAAACAAAAAAGAGTGACATTGGAAGGCTGGCTAGGATGAGGACACCAGGAGAAAGGTGGACACAAGGAAGGTTTTGCTCTGCAGATTTAACTTAGTCCTTTTCTTTGATGTGAATTTCTAAACATTTAGTCCTCTGTCTGTTCTTGATACAAAGAAGGATAATCTGGCCAGGGAGACTTCCTTTATAGATGTGAATTTCGCTTAGAGTAGGGTAACTTTTCAGGGCTTTCCCTATGTCTACAATGGCTCAAAGTAATCCTCATGTGGAAAAGTCATGTTTGGCATAAAATGCTGGTCTCCTCCAGTCATACTTTGGGATGCTGTACCCTTAGCCCTGTCAGCTTATGGTGAAAACTCAGAAGACTTCTCTGTAAACCACTTCTTGTGTTCACAGACGCCTCTCAGCAGAAAGCATGCTGATTTCTGTGGGGGCTCCAGTGTCCTTAGCTGCAGGAAGCAAGTCTCCTAGTCCTCAGGGTCTCTGCTTAATATTTTTATATACAACCACAGCAATGGCAATGATGACCGTGAAGCAGGATCAGGTGCCTCTGATGCATTTCCCCAAGTTTACATTCCAATTTCATTGTTTCATCAACTGAATGCAAATGAGGAAAATTCCAGGGAAAGCCTAGAGATGCCAGGAGCGGTGAGCCTCTTTCACATGTTTATCACGTCTCGCAAGAGGCATTAAGAGATGTGCTGTTTAAATTCCTAGTAAATGCTAGCAACGTTTCAGGACACTGTTATGAATGAGAATTTAAAGAGGTCAGATAGGTGACTTCAAATTTTTAAAAATAGCAAACTTATTCCTGAAGTCCTGCAAATTATAACTGGGGAAACATCTCTCTTATTTCTCTAAAGCTTTAAAAACATCTTAACCTTGGCCTGGCAGGATCAAGGTATCACCCAGATTAGGAATTTAGCTGGGCCTTGCAGCCAGAGGTAGAGGGGCCTTAATCTGCCCCAGAAATGCAAGGAAAACACCCCCCCCCCAATGAGAGGCAGCAACATGAATATGATAGCAAAAATCATTCGGAGTTCAAGAAGCAAATTGTGTCACAGAATAAGTATAAAGTAATATACTGATGCCTTAAGTATAGTTTTAATCACTGTTAACAAATTACTTTATAGACACGTATCCATAACATAGAACTCTGATATGGTATCTCACAGTAAGGGTCAGCATGGGTGACCACTTGGCCGATACTTTTTCTGTGTTTGTACTTAGGACACCAGTACCTGTTCTGCTGATTTTTCAACCAAGGAGATGCATTGTGCATCTACAAAGTCAGAGCCACAATAGCACCTCATTTATAGAGTGTCTGTAAGGATTAGGAAAAGTGTATGGGTCTACAAATGTCTCATTACATTTAGGCTCACTCTGCTTATGTTGTGCAGGACCAATGGGATGCAGCCACACTGCTGTTCTGTCCTACAGGAAAGAAGGAAGGGTGTAAGAAGAGTTAACTGGCAACCTAGACCAGTGCAATGCGGGGCCCTACTGTGACAGGAGCACCCCAAAGATCTGGGCCCAGCAGTGGTGGTAGATTTGCTATCTTTCCTTCATGTTAATTCTGTATGGCACTTGTGATAGGTGAGAATCCAGGGATTAAGATTTGTGCTTTGAAAGGGAGTTGTAACAGAACCTACCACTGTGTGACATCTGAAGTTGATAGAGGCTGGGAGAGACTGCTGTCTGACCATGGGCTGCAGAATGTCACGGCTCACAGCAATGGCGGCTCCTTCCGCTGCCCAGGTCTCCCGTCCGCCTCCCCTCAGCGTGCCCAGGCTGGAGACCCTGGCAGCAGTAGCTCCTCCTCACACCTGTTCGTTTATGTTAGGGAGGCGACGTGGGGTGATATGGAAGATACTGTGAGGTCACAAACGTTTGAATGAGGATCTGACTGCTTCTGTGAGTTTCCCTTTCTTTATCTAATCAGGGAAAAAGCAAGGGAAAAGAGTAAAGGCCTGAACCCTTTGATGTGTTCTCTTTCTTAATTGCAGGTCGTTTGGACATTTTTTAATCACCACAGTGTTAGTTTCCCATGGCTAGGCAAACTCTTTCCTCGAATTAACAGCTGTGTGCCTCGTTTACCTGAACTTTGGAGAGACTCTGTATGACTGCTGTGCTCTCCCGCTTGGGTTAGGGGTGCTGCAGGTCCTTCTCCATGTCGTCATTGTCAAGATCATAATCCCCAGACAAAAGCTACCATTTGGAATGTAGAGGAATAGTAACTAAGTGTTGATTCTTTCGAAAGAACATGAGATTATCAGTAAAATCCCATTTTGTTTCAGTGAGCACATAGTACACCAGCAGTGGAGGTGTGGCCTTCCCCACAAAGGGCAAGTATTTTCTGAAGGGTCAGGAAGGTCTCGCGAGCCCAGAGAAATGTCCTGTCCAGGTTCCTGTCGGTGTCGCTCCCGGCCGGCAGGAAGAACACACGACAAGATCTGGCAGTGGCTGGGCTTTCTTTATTTTCCCTCTCCGTACAGTCTGCCCCGGGATTCTTCCCGGCCGAAGCCTCTACCGGTCCGCTCCCCGCGGCTCCTTTCCTGCTTCTCTCTCTACAGTCTGTCCCGAAGCCTCTACCGGTCCGCTCTCCGTGGCTCCTTTCGTGCTTCTCTCTCTACAGTCTGTCCTGAAGCCTCTACCGGTCCGCTCTCCGTGGCTCCTTCCGTGCTTCTTCTCTTGTGGCGGGAGAGGCACTCACTTTTATAGGGTTACAGTGGCCAATCAGTTCAAAGCGCGCGATGCGGGCTGATTGGCTAACATCAGTTGTTGCTAGGCAGACTATCTTACAGAGCGGGTTGTTTACCAAGCAGGAAGCAGGAGATAAGCGCCATCTTAGCACACTCGATGGGAGGGGTAATCTAGCTCAGGCTTTGCTCCTTCTTACAGGCATCACGTCCGCCAAGTAAGGCGACCGGGCTCGGCTGCGGCTCCCAACAGGTTCCCAGTCCGGTCTGCCTGCCATGAGAGATGCAGTCTTTGCTCCTGATTGGTTGATTGCAGGTCATGGATCATGGGCGGACTCACTGGTGAACGGGGCTACATATTTCTAAGCCTTTGAAAGAAGATCTGCCTGTGCAAGGGGTGTGAGAGTTTAGTTGGTTCTTCTAGAACCAGAGAACACTCACCCACAGTCAGCAGATGGCCACTGGGCTCCATTTTGTACATAAGCTCAGTGATTCACTAGATCTTTGTTAAAGTTTCTGAGTTCTTCAGCAATGAAAGAACTTTATAAAGTTTAGGACCACCTTTGCATCTTTGAGCTTCATATATTAAAACACTTGTATATTTTTAAACATGGTTAAATTTATTGGCTACTTAAAAATGTTTGTCTAACAGTAATGTAAAGCATTTATTTAAATAATGAGTATTACACATTCATAATATTTTTCAAGACTCACATATCTTAAGAGAAAAATTTTACACAGTTGTATAGAACACTTTTTAAGTCTGAAGGATGAAAAATATACTCATCTGCTTAAGTATATGCATTTTTTACCAGTTTTCTAAAGATGTTCTCAGTTCTCTTTAAAAACTAAATGATAGTTTAGTTTCTTTTATATAAGAATCTTCAGTGCCTCCTGGTTTCACACAGATGTGTATCTACGATCGCTTAATATTGTGAAGTAGCACTGTTGTATGTGCTTGAGCGTACAGCTAATTGTACTGTGATAAATTACCAGAGCATTATCATTCTGCGAATGATGGTTATGCAGTCAGTGTTGAATTTAATCATTTAGCAACAAGGCTTTGAAAGTGTGTGAGATGCCTGATAAAGTAGTGCTATCAATTGTTTAATAAAGTTCCTGAGGTTTAAACTCAGAGCAGCCCCTGGGGCCTCCGGTTTGCTGTCACCTTGTGCCCCTGCTGCCCATCCTTGCTTTTGTTATCCATACGGCCATTCCGTAATGTTAAAAGGTGAACTGGCACATCTTCTTGCTGGCAAGACCCAGGGGCGGAGCTGCTGCACGTGGGACCTCAGATCGCCTGAGAAGGACGCAGGCTCCCGGGTCCCCAGTGCCAGAGGCTAGGCGTGGTGATACAGATGACAAGAACCTTTTTTCTTATGAAATTTTTCAAGTGACTATTTCAATCTATAACAAGTTATATGATCTGAGGAAATTATTTCATTATTAGTTAATATAAAACATTTCATGCCATTTTGTACAATGTGTATGAAATGTTGCTGTTTTCTTCAAAATTATTTAAATAAATCATTTCTAATATTCCTGACTGTGTAGTACCCTCTGTTTATCTGAGGTTTGGCTTTGCACAGTTTTGTTACTCATGATCAACTGTGGTCTGGAAATTTTAAATGGATTAAATTTCCAGAAATAAATAACTTGTCAGTTTTTACAAGTTTCCATTATAGTATTTCATAATATAAAAGTTCTATTTCATTACTAGTTATTAAACTCCTACTGTGTGTACTGTACAGATTGGACTTTATCATAGGTAGGAATATATAGAAAAGTAGGAGACAGGGATGTAGCTCAGTGGCGGAGTGCTTACCTAGTTTTAATCCTTGATGGCCCTGGTCTCATTCCTTAATACTCCAGAAAATAGATAGAAAGAAAGACAGAAAGAGAGAGGGGGAGAGAGGGGAGGGGAAGGAGGGGAAGGAGGAGGAGAGAAGAGGAGAGGCGAGGGAGATGGAGACTGGGGGTGGGGAGAGAGAGAGCGCGCTACGATAAAAGTGCATGCAGGATCACTCCATGTACGCTGAGGTCTTAGAATGTATTCCTCAAAGACCAGAGAGTCACTGTATTCTCAGTATTTTAAAATGTAAAAGTGAATTATGACTTAATTATATCAATGATGAACAATGCATATGAGTCTACTCTTAGGTGCCAAATACTTTCCAGGTAGATCCTCCCATTTTAAATATCTCTTTTAGATCTGGTGAATAATTTTAAGGACTATATAAGCATATTTATGCTGTTTTCATAAAATAATATGTAAAGATCGTGTTTCAGCACCACATGAAACATGGTTAATTGACATTTTGGTATCAGTGTGAGTTTCCCAGATAATGGTGATTTATTTATTTTGTTTTATTTTATTTTATTTGTTTTGTTTTTATCGCTTTTGTCCCTAGTGATTTAACCAAAGGCCTGAAGTGGGGACACCTTGCCCCCTTTAACCTATTCACTGTAGATAATGAAACCTTTCATCAGGTAAAGTTTTTACTTGTATTCTGCTAAAAGCTGAGATGTTCTTAGTCTTGCTGTAATTGATCCGAGCTCAGTGGAGCTCTATGCCCTTGCATCTCCATCAAATCCTGCCTGCCTCCTCCTCCTCCCTCCTCAGGTGGCCTTTTAGGTCACTACAGACATCCTAGGCATCTATAGGAAATGATGCGAAAATAAGCTTTACTTTTGGTGCTAGGAATTGGAACCCGGATTTTTGTGCATTCCAGGCAAGTGCCATATTGATGAGCTATACCCTAACCACTAAAATATTTTTTTCATCACACAGTAAAATAATTGGATTAGCTATTCCTAAACAGACAAAGATGAATTGCTTTTAAAAGTCTTTTCAAGATCAACAAATGCATGCATATTAAACTTAAGTGGAAGTTGGAGTCATAAGAGGTCATTTGTGAGGAGGCTTTTGTATCAGTATGAGCCTGAGTTGGAATTCTTAATCTGCTGCATAGAAAGATGGCATTCCTGTGTTTCCTCCTGTCTTGTTACAACCTTTTCTTGTCAAGCTTAGACTTTCAGCAACACTTTCCAGAAGCTACAGACAGTAGTAAGAGATTTATAGCAATAATGAACTTATTTCCGCCCTTATTTGGATAAAGAAATAATACCGCTTTACAGAAAGTGTGCTGTCTGTGTGATTGAATGTCATACAATCTCCAGTGACAGGTAGGAATTTATGAATTTCCTCACATCTTCTCATTGGCAAGTGAACTAGGTGTTTGGTGCCAGAAACGCATTTTAGTTAAGAAGGTTTGGATGCTGCATCCGAAGAGCTCACTTTCCATGTAAATGTTTTCTTTTCTGTACTATTTAATTCTTGACATGCTTCAGCCACTCTTCTCCTGCATAGCTGGTGTTCCACAAACACCCCCAGATTAAATTAGACATCTGTCTTTCTCGGGGTGGTTAATCTAGGAAATTCATATTTCTTTTCCCTCCCATCTATGTGCTTTAAATTCCTTTTATTTTCATTTTTCCTTACAAGTATAATTGAATTGTTAAACATTTTAAAAAAGGCCACATATGGGGCTAGGGATTTAGCTCAGCGGCATAAGCACCTGCCTTGCAAATGTGCAGTCGTGAGTTCAACCCCCGGTACAAAAAAGAAAAGAAGCCACGTAATTGTGCATGTTTATGGATGCCATGTGGTTTCCATACGTGTATATTAAGGTCTCCTTTCGGCAGGAGCTGAAACTGATTCATACTAGCGCTAGCCATTCTCTGCACCCATTAGAGATGACTTTGGACAGTAGCAACAGAGGCTTGGGGCATAATGACACGAGATGTGACTCTCCTGGGGAGCTTGCGGTTCAGAGTCGGTTCAGAGCCAGCAGGGCAGCTTCATCAGTTCAGTAGAGTCACAGGGTCCCCACTGCAGTTTTGCTCTACCATGAGTTGCTTCCATTTTTCCAGCGGAAGAGCTGTGCCTTGCCTGAGTGAACTGCCCCCCAGCAGGACAGGTACCGTGAGCCTGGAAGACTAGGAGAATGACTTATTGACTCCTAAGAGTCCTGCACTTAGACTAAGCCAAGCAGCAGAGGTGACCAGGAAGCGCCGCTGTCTCAGTTCCACATATTTGGTAGGGTTCCCCAAAAGGGAACTGGGGGAAGAAGATGAACGAGAGCCAATTGCCTGTCTTGTTTTTTGAGAAGTTAGTTTAATTGCTTTGAGCTTAGAATAATGCATAATTTTTTAAAAATCTTCATATTGTGATTAAGATAAGTTGTCTCTAGCCAATATATTAATTAACTCTGTAATCCATTGAGGTCTTACCTGGGTGGTCCCTAATTTACATAGAAATTAAAATTTACTTTGGTTTAAGAAAGGCACTCAAGGACTGGAGCTGTAGCTCAGCAGTGCAGCGCCTGTTTGGCAAGCATGAGGCCCAGGTTTGTTTACGGGTACCATATTAAAAAAAAGAACAACAAGAAGAAAAGAAATGTAGTGTAGAAATGCACTCAAAATCTCATTTCCTGTGAAAGGATTTATTGCTAGTAATCCCAATCAGACCAGAGATACTTTGAGAGTCTACTGTATTTGTCAAACCAATGTTCAGATTACTTCCTGTTCAGTTAAAACGGAATGTTGATGTATGTCAGATCTTCATTTGCAGAACAGGATTATTACCAGTGCAGTTAGCCTAACATTTCCTAAGAAGCACAGAAAGTGTCTCAATAGAAAAAAATGCCTGGATGACGAATATTTAATTTGGTATAATTTTCTCTTTGATAACTACCACATTACTCTCAGTAATTAAAAATGAGCAATCTTACAAGTCTCTCAGAGACCTTAGCACATAAATATTGGTTGGGTTATAAATATTAATTAAAAGAATCAATGAATGAATTGAGGCACTTCAAACTGGTGTTTAATTTATTTATGACTATATTACTATTTCTCCTCAACATCCATTAAGAAATGATAGTCAGCTGTGCGATTCCTTGGAGGAGCGAGCGGGGAAAACTGTGGTGAATGGAGGCATTTTGAACTCTGCTGGCAAGGACAGGCATCAGTGCCAATCACATCATCTCCACAAGCGTTTCCTGTATCTGGGATGAGTTGTATCCATGGGAAAATTCTAGTCTTGCAGGTAATAGAGGAGTAAACACCCCATAAGCTGAGTGTATGTTTTCTATTCAGATGCAAGAAGAGTAAGCACCCTAAGTCACTGTTGTTCAAAATAGAATCAAAAGTGTTGTTTTTAATTTGGACTTCACCTTATCAAAGGGAGATTTGTGTTTGTGGAGAAAAGGGAGGCTTCAGTGGTCCCTGGATCGGAGGCTCTTGCTGTGCTGTCACTCACTAGAAGCAGCTTACTAAAATCTGGTGACTGTTATGGCTTATGTTTGAATGGCCCCTCAAGCCTCATACAGTCATGGAGGCGGCTAAATCTAGCGTTTGTGATTGGTTGGTTGTCTAGTGCTGGGATTGATGGTGTAAGTCTGCACCCACCCAGAGGTGGTAGCTGGCATTCTGTAAAAGAGAGGGAAGCAGGGATGATTTGCCCTTATTACCCTTTTCGGTCTCGTCACTTGCGACTGCCATGAATAGCTGCCCCTTAACCACGCCACCCTGCCTTGGAACCAGCTGAGTATGGACTGAAACCTCCAAAAACTGTAAGCTATATAAACTTTTCCTTTCATCATTTTGGGCATCAGATATTTTGTCTGAACAATGAGAGAAAAGTAAACAAGGCAGTGATTGGTTAGGAGAACATATTTGGCTTTAACTAGTTGTTCTTCAGTTAAAATTAGAGGCCAAAACATGGAATCTGGCCATTGTGATTTTTGCAGTGCTGAGAATGAAACCTGTGTCTCACGCGTACCACGCACGCACTCTAAGACGCCAGGTTGCATCCTTATCCTCAGCACTGGCAGTTTTCCCCAACAGTTGTGCAAACAGCTTGGGCTGGTTGTGCACAGGTTGGGATTTGGCTGAATGGGAGATGGTTCTGCAAAGATGATGGATCACAGCTCTGTTTTTATATGCGCTCATACCTTTAATATCATTTATTTAAAAAATCTTATATCTTCTGAAATATCTCGCCAAATAATTTTATGGAAAAAAGAACCCCAATTATAGATTCGTAAGTGGAAGTTTGTGAATCTCACACACTTGACATTTATTTGCTATGAGTATTTATTTATTTGACTTTGTTTAATCTGACAGTGATAGATGGGGTAAGGTAATTGGAAAGAAAAACATGTGTCGTAGTGATTGTGTGTGGGGAATTTGAATATGGCTTTGGGTGCGGGACATTTAAAATCCAAAGTGTCACACAGGAAGAAGCTAGAAGAAGCTGAGTGCAAAGACAAGATGAAGTCACCAGGGCCCCACGCGGTGGCCGGCTGGAGCTGACCCTGAGCTCCTGAGGTCTGGGATGTTCGTCCAGCTGAGCCCCACATGGAGAATGTGGAGGAGCTGAGGACACGAGAGCCTCTGTAACTTGACTTAGCCGTAGCGTAGATGGGTCTGCCGCGTTCCCCCCTGGGTGCCAAGCTACTTTGCTGAAGATGTACAAACAGATTGTAATGTCTGTAATGTTACTGAGCTAGAATCCTTTAAAGAAGTGCTACCCTGTCAGTTCGTCTGTCAAAGTGAAGTTATGTTATCATTTTTCTACGTTAGTGTGTGTGTGTGTGTGTGTGTGTGTGTGTGTGTGTGTGTGTGTGTGTTTTAGAACTTCCACAGGCTCGTTGCTCCCTTGGAGAAGTCATGTAAAATCTGGGGACTTTTCGTCCTCCGTAGTACCTGCCATCTGTCATGTGAGAAAGGACAAATGAGTCTGCTCCTCAGTCCATTGGCACATGCAGGAAGACACTGCGTGCTCCGCAGAGCAGAGGCCCGCACAGGCGAACTCTCCTGCTCCTTTGCCATGGTGTAGATGACAAGGAGCGGGACCATGGGGAGGTGAGACCTGGACCGAAGTGCGTCAGCTACAGGCTGGGAGCAGGTTCCCAGAAGGAAGAGCCACAAGGTGGTGATGAGGTCAGGCGAGTGGAAGGCATTTGTAGCTGTAGCCAGCTTGGGGGGCTGAAGCAGGAGGGTCACCTGAGCCCAGGAGTTCCAGGCTAGACTGGGAAACATGAGACCCTGGATCAAGATGAAAGGAAGGAAAGAGAAAGAAGGAGGGAGGGAGGAGAGGGGAGAAAAGAAGCAGAAAACAGAACAACAAATGGTCACCAGACCTTCCTAACTGACATTTTCCAAGGGGCCGCTTTCTCACTTACCAAAGTCTTCATCAGACAGTGTGATCTAAATGAAGTAACACTGATGTGAACTGTACCAAAAACCCCTAGTGTTAACTGTCATTGACTGGTCTGGCTTATATGAGCAAATATACTGATTAATTTTGATATTCTTGAAAATCATTAAATGAAAATTGTATCTTCCTAGAAGTTGTCTCCCAAAGACTGCCAAATATGCACTGGCTAGCCAAGGATCAGATGCTCTGATGGCTTCTCTCTCTCTCTCTCTCCCTCTCTCTCTCTCTGTCTGTCTGTCTTTCTCTCTCTCTCCTTCCCTCCCTCCCTTCTTCCCCCCTTTCTTTCCCTCTGTCTCTTTCCCTGTCATAAATATATAAATATATTTAGGAAAGTTTAACTCAAAGGTGATGTGTTAAACCCTTTAAAAAAATGAGGCGGAATACATAGAAATATTGATGATGTAATCTTTGCAAGAAGTTGCTCTTTACATACATGCCTATTTGGCTTCCAAATCGAAATCGATGTCCAAGACACACAGACTCACCTAGTATAAACTCACTGTGATTTTCTAATGACTACCTTTTGTTTGCTGATGTAGAACTCACTAATATATTTTTTGACAGAAGGTTTCTTTGAGGAAGGCTGCCTAGAGAGGCTTCCTTAGCTTTTGTGTGTGTACAAAAGTAGTGTACACATCACTTTTTAGAAGCTTGGTTGAAGTGATACCCAGTTTCAGCAAATGTTCTAATACAGGCATAACTCTGGCTCTTATCCTCAGGATTTCTAACCTAGCATTATTAGTTGCCTTGAATTAAGATAACTACAGAGCTAATTAGATAAATATGGTGATTATCATGATCTTATCATTAAGCAGCAATTTTCAAAGGCCTTCCATGAAAGCAAATTTCTTCTGGTTTTATAAATATTGAAAGACAGCAATATGACAAAACTGTGTGATCTGAGTATAAGAATCTAGCCAGCAGTACAGTACTGGGATTTACAAATATTCCTTTTGCATGTGATTGGCTTCCGTGTATGTATTTGTCTCAGTTCATTTTCGGCTGCTATAATCATGTCTTCCAACCTGCAAAATTCATAAGGAACAGAAAGTCGTCACCCCATAATTGTGGGGGTTGGGAAGCTCAAGATAATGGGACCGAAGTCTGGGGAGGGTCTTGTTCCTGCATGGTGACTCGGGAGAAGGCAGAAGGGCCAGCGAAGGAGAGGAGAAGCAAAGGAAGGGGCTAGACACGCGGTGCTTAAGGCGCCCGCCCGGTTCCCCAGCAGCTGCTGTGGCTGCAGTCGTCTGGACATGAAGGCAGAACCCCTGACCCAGACGCCTCGCACTGAGTCCCTCCCTCCCAGCATTATCTCCCTAGTTACCACTTCCAGCATGTGCGCTTGGGCGACATAGAGCACAGCAATACTTACTTGAAAACGGACGTCATCCATGCGTACTCCACTCCGCGGTCTTAGAGTATCTCACAGGCACCATCTTCCGCCAGTGCTGGAGCCGCCCCACTCGCACCCTCCACCCCTCTACGTGGTGGTCTGGGGATCGAATCACCCCCACAGCTCCACGTCCCCAGCGTGCGAGCCCTGCTCAGGCTGCTGCTGCTGGTTGCATTGTCCCTCTGCCTTTCTAGGACTCTTTTCTTTAAATCATGCCTGGCTCTGGTGTGGATTCGGCCGTGTTGTCTGGACACTGCTGCTGGCCTCTGTGTATCCCCCAGTGACCCAGAAGGCTCAGTCTTAGCCTTAAGCCCTTGGTAGGGTGGGGCCTGGTGGGAGGAAGTTGGGTCAAGGGGAGTATCCTCAAGGGGAGTGTGGGGGTGCCGGCCCTCTTCTCACTTCCTCTTTGGTGTGAGCTCCTCCATGACGGGCTGTGTGGTCTCAGGCCCAGAGTGGCAGAGGCGGGCAATCACAGACAGGAGCCATGTGCCAAAGTCGAGTTCTTTCTGTGCTAAGTTGGTCTCAGACAGTTTGCACAGTGAAGGGAAACTAGTGTACCACATACTGCAAAAAAAACCACCACCTTCCTTCTTGTCCTGAGGAGAATTCTGCTGCAGCTCCACCAGGAGAAGGAGAAAAGTATGTATTTTTACAGGTAGAAAAGAACCACCCGAAAGCCTTCGTAGCAGAATATAAGCCCATGACCAGTGACAGCGTCTGACTCAGGGAGGAAGCAGAGACCGCAGTGACCGAGCTGTTTCCACCCACTTGCTTCCCATTCACTGCGGAAGGGGTCTCCAGACGTTTGGGAAGCAGCTGCGGCCTCAGTTTCTGGCTCTCGATCATCACTGTGGTCCTCCAGGCAGCACCTGAGTCATCCGCAGGCACCCTCTCCACACACAGGTGCAGCTCCAAATTCTATTTCTGTGTCCCTACTTTGAAATTCTGCCTGTTCCTCAAGAAGCAGGTGCCTTGGAAGGGCTCCCTGACGGTCCCATTTCCGTGGGGTCCCTGGTACCCTCTCTGTTCATCACCACGGGTTTGTTTCCAGTGTGACTCTAGGCTGGTGGCCCAGCTCGCCCTCGGGTGGGTCTGGGCTCCTACCCAGCCGTGACCCTCGTGTGAAGACCTTAGTAAATGCTGTGCAGGGATTGGATTATTGCTCATTCCGCTGGTATAAAATGAGTGAGGCAAAACATTCCAGAAAGTAGTGTATACATCAAATAAAGAGTATAACAAAAAATCACACGTAATTCTCAACATACATAGTGATGTAAGATGAATAGTGTCAGACACAGCTATGCTACCAAGTCTCTGTTAGTTCATCAAAAAGAGCAGTTTGTGCTGTCATGGTTTGATTGTTTGATCATTTTTCATGCCTAGATCTTGTAACCTGAACAATGATTTCTAAGATAACAATATGCAATATACTGTCAATTTTTTTACTATTTCTTAAATTCTACATTATTTCCAAAATTTTTTCTGTTTTGCTTTTTTAATAAAGATGAAGTCTCTGAAATGGGCACTTGAGATAGTGTGTGGCCTTTGTAACACTAAGAATAAGTTAAAATACACCAGTGACCCGTGGAGCATTTGGTGATTCTAAGAATGACGTGAACATTGAAGTCCTTTTTCCCGGTGCTAGGGATGGAACGTGTAAGCCTGTTTCTGTGTCAGGCAGGCGCTCTCTCACTGAGTTACCCCTCAGACCTGAAAGGGAACTGTTCTAAGTGGAAGAAAGTAAGGAAGGACGGGGCTTCTGCAGCTCAGGAGGAAAGGAGAGGCATGGTCCTGAGGCACCTTGCTTTGTGGCCGTGAAGGAGGGTGTCACATAGGAGGGCTTCTGGACCTACACCTGAGGGCTGAAGGAAAGTCCAGGTCTGTGAGGCGGTCAGGGAAGGAGGACAGCGTTTGCGTAGGTGGTTCTAACACTGCATGCTGTTAACCCACAGGGGACAGTCAGCACACATGACAAATGTGAGGGCTGGAAAAATGACAAGACTCAGAAAATCTTTCATGTAACACACCCTGAGAGTGGGCCACGAGAAACACGTGACTGGGGGTGTCCTGGTCTAGAGAGACTCCTGCATCCAACCCTGGCTTCTTTGGGGTCACAGCCAGCCTCCTGGAGACTTCTGCTCAGTGCCTCAGGCTCGGGAGAGCCCCAGGGACCTGTACCAGGCCACCTTGACAAAACTCAGACCACAGCAGCATGAACGCATCACAGTTGAGTTGCTTTCACGGAGGTGGATGCGCCCACATTTCTGTACGTGGTCCAGCTCAAGGTTGTTCATACCACAGCCCCAGCGCCTGTCCTGCTCATGGCCTCGTCTCTCCTATCCCAGCTCTTGTGGGCCAGTAGGCAGAGTGGCCAGGCCTCAGGTCACAGGGAAGTCTTCTGCCTGCCATCCACCTTAGTGCCTTAAGCCAGGTTAGCCTGGCCGTGGAAACTGCATCCTCATCTGAAGTTTCATGCCCAAAGCAGGGCACAGCCTCTGAGTGCCCGTTAGTGGGGCTGGACATGGAGAAAGGCTTGACCCGCAAGGCAGGTGTTCTTGACAGAGAATGAAGTGGCTCTGGGACCTGATTTGTGGTGGTAGCAGGCAGGTGACAGAAAGCCACTCACCTGCGGAGAGGCAGTGCGTGTAGCTTTTGCAGCCTGCTTTTGTCTCTTTCCTCACAGTTCAAGTCAAGCGCAAGGTGGTGTCTTAGGTGACCCTTGACTCTCACATGAGACCGGGTCAGTTTCATCAGTGGAACTCGGGCACCACTTCAGACCTCCAGGGAGCCCAGTGTCCCCTGATGCGGGCAGCTGCCCCCACATGGAGCACCTGCACTGCAGGGCTGAGTGTTGCGTGCTTCACTGCCACACACATGAGGTGGCTTTTCTGTGTCTTTGTCCCTGGCTGGGTTAGGGAAGGAGATGCTGTGTCCAGAGCCCCTTCAGCAGGGTGGAGAGGGAGCCCAGTCTTGCATGTGGGCTAACAAGGGAAAGACCTATCTAATAAATGGAAGAAGAGGCTTGGAAGAACATGGCTTGCTTCAAATCACCCCAGCCCCGTCAATCCAAGCTTCAAACCCTCTTCTCACACACTAGAGGGGAGACAGCAGAAGGAAATCAGTGGTGTTTCCCTTAGCAAGTTGTCCAGCAAAGAGCTTCTTCATAATTTGACTGGGTCTATTAAAAAATTGTATTTTCATAATTTGTGGCCCGGCGTGTTGGTGTGTTGGGAGCCGCGTCTGTGATAGCTCGCCTTGCGCGGCGGACGTGCGGCCTGTGGTAAAGAGCAAAGCCTGAGGTAGATTGCCCCTCCCATCGAGCACGTTAGTTTCCTGCTTACCGCGTAAACAACCCGCTCAACAATATAGTCTGCCTGGCAACTGATGATGTTAGCCAATCAGCTTGCCTTGCTTACTTTAACATGATTGGACACTGTACCCATATATATACCGGTGCCACCCCTGGGCGGAAGTAGAAGCCAGGTAGAAGCCCAGAAGTAAAAGCCCAAAAGGAGCCGCGGAGAGCGGACCGGTAGAGGCTTTGGGGCAGACTGAAGCACAAAAGGAGCCGCGGGGAGCGGACCAGAGGAGGCTTCAGCTGGGAGAACCCAGGGCAGGCTGTACGGAGAAGGAAAATAAAAAAAAAAGGTTGTCCACTACCAGACTTTGTCGTGTGTCCTTCCTGCCGGCCGGGAGCGGACATCGACATTGGTGCATGCCTATAATCCCAGCACTCAGGAGACTGAAGCAGGAGGATCACCTGCTCTGAGTTCCAGGTCAGGCAGGGTTATATGGCAAGACCTTGTCTCAAACAAAACAAAAACAAAATGAAACAAAACAAAACAAAACAAAACAACCAACATAATTTGTGAAGGTTGATTGAGTGGTGTGTTGCAGGTGAGAAAGTGGGTGCCTCACGCCTCATCTCTTGGTTTATGGGACCCTCAAAGGTGCTGAAGACGGCAGGTTGGCGGGGGCAGCTACCTGGCATATACACCCTGGGGCAGGTGTAGGAGGTGTCTGCCTGTGCACATTTCTGTCCTTTTTTGAATCCCCCACTGCATGGCTCTGTCCTTGCTCCCAGAAAGAGCACCTGTGGGAGAGATGCATGGTTCTTTAAAATGACACATGCTCTCTCCGTCCCCCAACACCTGTGTCTCCACTGTGTGCTCTCCGTGGCTATATGGGGTGGTTAGGAATAGGCAGAGAGAGGCCACAGTACCCACTGGGTCTTGCCTTTGGTCTCCTCTGCTTTCTGCCTTATCTTCCACCCTCTGATGTGGTCCACTCTGGGCAGCATTACAGCAAGGACACTGTACTGCCCACTGAGCTGGCCTGGAGAGCCAGGGCTCTGTGCTGGGCCCCTCGCTCTGCAGAGCTGCAGTCCACACTGACTGTCTTTGGCTGGCTCCCCAGCCCTGGCCTTGGGCTGGCAGTCGTTCTGTGCCGCTGCCAGCTCCTTGTCTCCACGCTGGGCTGTTCCCATCTGGGCTGTGGTGATTGCTGTGCCTAGTGTAGGCTGTGCGTCCTATGAATTGTCATTGCCTGGGTTGGTCAGGCTGTACCTGCTCTCATCCTGTCCCTTGCCAGGGAGCACTGCTGACATCCACGTCCAAGGCAAACGTGTTGGGCCTCTGAGGCCTCTGTACATCACCTCTGAATGCCAGGATTCTGTCCTGAGACAGATTGCAGACACCTACAGGGCTGCCTGGGCCTTCCCCGTGGATGGGAAGTGGTGCTCTGGGAGGGAAGGGACCGCCACACCACAGGGGTTGTCCTGGGCAGAGTCAGGTAGATACTAAGTCTGAGAGAGCTTTCAGAGATGGATCAAACTCATCATCTTGTAGATCAGGGGACTCAGGACTGGGAAATGTCTATGAGCTTTTTAAAATAAATGATAGCACAGCATCCTGATCAGTGGTTTAAGTTTTTAAACTGTAAAAGTTGATTTGTCTCCAAAAATGGTTTTGTCTTTCTCTGACGATGTTTACGTGACCTGTGACAATGCGCTATGCATCCGCCTGCTTTTACTGAAGAGAAGAGCCCTGGCCCAACCCGAATGTGGTTATTCAGATGATTTCCAGGTGGGGACAGGTGGCATCTCCTCCTCAGGCCTCAGCCTGTGTGGACACACACATGCCGAATGCCTGCCATGGCAGGCTCACTGAACCAGCATGGAGGTGCTGAGGTGCTCTCTGTGGAGCTGGCAGGTTCTGGAGATACTTGTGGAGGCTGTGACGGCATCAGGCAGAGACTCCCAAGGAGAAGCTGGAGTAAAGGCTCATTCCAAACTCCAGGTCCGGTCTTTTACAGAGTGACAGCTTGCGGCATTTATGGAAACTGATTCACCACAGAGCAGACTTCTCAGAGCAGCGCCCTGCAGGGAGCCGCTTGGCTCTGGGATCTGAGAGGCTAAATTGCACTGTAGTTTTGCCCCTGCCCTGCCGGATCTTCTGTCCTTGAGAGGGAAGCTTCCTCTACTTCCCTCCCCTCGCTCCCCACCTGCTGGTGGATCTGTCTGTTACCAGCTTTGAGAGTCTGAAAGCCGAAGAGGGAGAAATCTCAGTGGGGTGAAGCTTGCACGGGGGTTTCTGTCACCCTGAGGACTTATCAGTTGTGCTCTTTGCTGTAAAGTGGGCTTTTGAAGGCAGGCGCCTCCCTCTGGCTTGAGCCTTCTCTGGGAAGTTCCCAGCACAAGGGGAGAGTAGCCCCTTGGGGCTTAGTGCAGCAAGAGTCCTGTCTGCTGGCAGTTCCCAGGAGGTGGCCTCAAGTGAAAGACCAGAAACTTCAGTTTTGGTTTTGAGGACAAACCTGTGACTTGGGACTGAATCATCCCAAGCCATGAGTTTCATTCAACCTTTCCTCCTTGAAATATTGTAGCTGTTGGGAGTTGTGTTGAACAACAAGAAAGCTAAAAACTACAAGCGCCCAGGATGGACCAACAGCAGATTTGCCCTGCCAGGCTTCTGTGCCAGTAGTGAAGAGGAGAACCTTGTTGCCAGGATGTGGCACTGTCATCCACATGGCTCATCATCTGAACAGGCCTTGGACAGCAGACACCTGCAGATGTAACCCTGCCTTACTCCTCCCAGAGCTGACTCACCCTCAGGAATGTCCTGTGAAACACACAGTCCTGAGCTCTGTGCTACAGAGGATATATTTTACTCATATCACTGATTCTCCAGTAGACTTTCAGTCTTTCGAAAATGCAGGCAAACAAAGAATCAGATTCTCTAAAGAATAATTTTTGGAGGAGGCAAAATAGTAGAACATGACAGTGAAAACACACATGCTGTAATAAACTATGAGCATATTCAAGGATGCTGCCTGCACGGGAAGGAGCCGTGAACGTGGGGGTGCAGATAGCTCCTTTCTTTTCCTTTGTTCATGTAATCTAGTGGTGGGATTGGTGAACACCACAGCAGTGTTTTGAAAGTTTTAAGGGTCTTCCATACTGTTTCCCGTAAGTCTGTACTAATTTATATTCTCACAAGCAGTGTGCATGTCTCTCTCCTCCCACATCCCCTCCAACACTTGCCATCCTTTGTCTTTTCGATTCTAGGCATTCTAACAGATGTGCACTGATAGTTCATTGTGACTTCAATTTGCGTTCCTTGATGATTGGTGATAGCAAGCATTTTTCATATAGCTTTGACCCTGTGCAAGTTTCCCTGGAGTACTGTCTGGGAAGTCAAATCATTGAATTTTTTCTGCTGTTGAGATTTTCTTGTATTGCATATAGATATATTCTTATCAGATGTATTGCCAATATTTTCTACCATTTCATAGGTTGTCTCTTCACTGTTTTGATTTTCTCCTGGATTCCCTAGAAGCATTTTAGGTTGATCAATCCCATTTGTCTGTCTTCACTTTTGATGGGGTTGTTTGCTAGGTCTGTCATAACATAGTGCCCCAGACCAGGTAGTTAAGTAATGGAAAGTTATTGTCTCAATGCTGGAAGCTGGAAGTCCAAGATTAAACTGTCTACAAGGTTGGTTTCCCCGGGCCCACTCCCAGGGCTTTGGATGGCTGCCTTTTCATTGTGTCTTCCCTGGCTGCTTCTCTGGGCAGGTACTCCTGGTTTCTCTTCCTCTTCTTAAAAGTACACCAGTCCTGTCGGGACAGGGCCCCACCATTATGATTTCACTTAACATTAATTATCTCTTCAAAAGCAGTTTTTTGTCACATTGGGAGTTAGGGCTTCAACATACAGATTTTTTGAGGGGAAAACAATCCATATCATGTGAAGATAAAAGAAAGTTATGCACAGTTTTCCTCTTTCTGGTGAAGAAAAAGTGAAATAAATCAAATTGTAAGAACAGCCATGACTCCAGAGAATAGGGAAAATGATGCAGGATGTGGTGATTAGGGATCCAAGGTGACCCTGAGTGGCAGGGCAGGAAGCAGCCAGTCCACTGGAGCACGGTCGTAAAGGCAGAGCCAGGGCTTTCAGATTCTTTCCTCTCCACACTTCCCATGTTACAGTAGCAGACAACGATCCAGGTTCCAACTGTTCGCATCTCTGCTTGAGTAATGAGGACAGTGTGTGTCCTCAAGGGTAGACAAAGGTCATATGCATCCGATGAGAGGAGCTGAGCACCGCAGGTTTAAAGGGGCCCTCTCAGTAGCTGTCATCTGGTTTTGCTATTGAAGGTCAGAGTTGGAGGTGGTGGCTCCTTTCCCAGTGGCCCTGGGTGTATTTATCAAGAGCAGTCTCCATGTGGCTGGGTGTTAAGAATGCTACTTTCAAAGCAAGGATGGAACTGGAGATCCTGATCCTTACTGGGTCTTGGGGATTCCACTGTATGGCTCCTCATCCCGTTTTAAGTGAGTGGTTTCTTTTCCAATCTAGTTGGACAGTTTTGAAGCACTACCTGGCAACCTTTCTCGTGACCTCCCCCAGTCGTCTCACCCGTCTCCCCTCTGAGTCCCTAAGAGGTTTGCAGGTTTACATGCTCCCTTGTTAACTTCCTGAAGCGGGATGCTGTCTTTACTTGAGGTAGATACTGTCTTTAACAGTTTAGGAACTGAGAACTCATACATGAAGCAAAAGATAATCTGTGGTGTAGAATAAATCTACTCAGTAAAGGTTCTTTTGAACTTTAAATTTGCAATTTTTTTTAAAAATTTAAAATCTCCAAAGTTACAATATGAGAAAATCACTTCCAGTTTGTAGGCTCTTTCTCTTGATGCTGCCTAGTGCCATCTTCTACACAAAAGAAATTTGTTTTCTGGACTGATCACTGTATCTGGCACCCATGAGAGCCTCTAGTTTTAAATGAGCTGAACTCTCATTCCCATCCTAGTGAAGGATAAATAAATTCCTTTTTGGAAATGGAAACATCAGAACCCACTCCTCTCAGAAACAGAGGCTGTCACACATACTGCAAAAAGGCTTTGTCTCAGCAGCAATGATAAAGTGACACCCATCATAAACTTTTCCAAAAGAATATCAATGGGAAATTTACTGCCACAAAGGAATGAAAGTGATGTGAATTCAGCACTGAAATGCAGTGTCATACCCGAGTCCTATTTTCCCGAGTTGAGTGACACATTCATCTCAGTCCCAGCGTTCAGTCATCTGTAAACTGTTAAGATCCAGGAACATTAACCTACTGTACAGGCACTGTTTTGCTGAAATCACCAAGTCCTAATTCCCTGTAGCCATTCATTCTAGACAAAAGCGATGCTGCGACTGATACTGGGTATTCCCCACATGAGAGATCTGAACTTGTCAAATCCTTCCTCAAACAAGCAGATGACGCCTGTAGTTAGTCATTTTAGGAGCAGATGGGAATGTCTGATTCACAGATGGAACCCAAAATATTTAAAATGTTCATTGTTTTCTATTGATTTGTGGGAATAATTTTTATTTTAAACTTATAACCCCAAACTGCTATGCCTCAGACTTGATCTCTGCTAAGTTAATTTTGTTCTGATAGGGTTTTAGGTGCATGTTTGTGAATCCTTTTCCTGGGTGGTCCATGCTAGGTGCTGAGAGAGTGGGCTGCATCCCCCGTGAGCAGCGAGGTGGTGGAGATACTGTCGTTTAGAGAGCTGCATTTTAAAAAGGGGCTGGAAGGACGAGCCCCGTGTTCTGAGGATACACAACAGGACGAGTTCCCATGAAGTGGCAGGAAGAGTGAGTCTCCTCAAACACTTAGAAGCCAGGAACAGAGGATGGGCGGAGCTCCACTCAGGAAGAAGGAAGATCTAGAGGCGGTGACATAGGCACCAGGGATCTGCGGACACCACCTACTGCTTCTAGAGCCGAGCTGACACCTATTCCTAGGGCCAGGCAGAAAGGCCCGAGGTACGTGAGGTTGAGGAGTCATCAAGCGAGGCTCGGGAGCTGTGCCCGGAGGAGGGAAGGCTGGGAGCTGTAGATGGGCGGTCCATGAACACCTGTGCAGAGTGGCACAGCGGAAGCCTGCTGGGCTCACGAACACCTGTGCATTTTATGGAGCAAAGACTGAGAGAAGAGGAGTGGTGAGCACAAGTCCATTCTCAGGTGCACGCATAGCAAATGTTTCACCCTGGTCCGAAGCTTTCCTTGGCCCCTCTAGCTGTGCCTTCTGCAGAGCAGCACCTTTGACTTTAAGGAAGTGTGGTGTGTGTGTTTTTACTGTGTCTATCCATTTCACATGGATCTCCTTGAAACCCATCTCAGAATCCACGCTCAGGAAGGTGTTCTCCTGTGTTATTTTCTGGGAGCTTTAGAAGTTATGTACTTTGGTGAGAAGTCCATTTGGGGGTAATTTGTATGTGTTGTGATCTTTCTTTCTTTCTGGGTCTGGATAGCCAAACACAACACCATTTGTTGAAAATATTATACACCATTTTTGGATCTTTTGGCAAAACAATCAGTGATGCAGATTCTCTGTCTTGTTCTGTTGTCCAGTTTGTCGGGCTTCACCACACTGTCTGGATTACTGTAGCTTTCCAGTGAACCTTGAAACTAGATAACTCTTGAACTTGCCTTTCTTCTTTTAAACTTATTTTGGTCACTATAAGTGCTTTACATTTCCACTTGAATTTTAGAAACAATTTGTCAAATGTATGCACATGGCACTGTGGATCAAACCCAGGGGAGCACTAAGGCTGAGCTGCCCCAGACCCCTACTTGAAACAGGGTCTTCTCCCTAAGTTATCCAGATGTGAATTGAACTTGTGATGCTTCTGCCTCAGCCTCCCACAGTGCTGAAATGACAAGTGTGTGCCTTTGGACACAACTCTGTTGTCACTTTCTCAAGGATGTACTGCCGGGGTTTAGATTAGGATGCATCAAGTCTACTGGCGTGGAGAAATAACACCTGAATCTTGTTTATAACACACAGACATACCTCATTTATTTCTTCATTTATTCAGATTTTTAAAATCTCTATCTGGAAGGTTTTTGTACTGTCAGTGTAATTGTATTTCACTTATATCTGAGATATAATGTGTTGCAGTACTGGGGACTGAAGCTAGAGGCTTCTCACTGACTACAGCCCTAGCTTTTTAAAATTTATTTTTATTTTGACACAGGTCTCACTAGGTCACCAAGTTGCCTTGATGGGCTCGGATTGTCCTCCCGCCTCAGTATCCCAGGGCTCAGAAATTATAAGTATACAGCACAATTTCTGGCTGTATTTCGTATTTTTAAGTGGCTAGTATACCAAAATACAATTTCCTTTTCAGATTGACCTTACATCATGCAATCTTGCCAGTGCTCTTTTACAAAGGCTTCTGCAGTTTCTGCCCAGTTGTGTATCTTCCGTACCTCGGATGGTTATTGTAATCACTGGAACTTGCAGTACACAAGTTCAACAGAAACAGTGTGATTGGCTGCCTTTGTATCCTTCCTGAGGTGAGAAGGGAAGCATCTAGATTTTGGCCATGAAGCGTGGGGTTAGCTCATAGTTTTATGGATAACACTTATCTAATTAAAGAATTATATTTGTAGTTTACTGAGAGGGTTTTTAAAATTCAGGAATAGATAGCTTTTGGCAAATTTTTTATGTGCATCTGCTGATATGATTATATGATCTGTTTTGAGGCTTAAAATACAGAAATATCTCTAACAAAACGTAAAGACCTTGAAAGAGATGCATGTGGATGCCTGGCAATTGAATTCTTTTCTCTCTCCTTAAAATGTGAATGCTGATTGAGTCTGGGGCGTCCCTGCCCCAGCTTTTTTCCGCAGAGCCTGTTGGCATTGGTCATGAAGTCTTCATTACCCTACACAGAAACCACAGCCAGACAGACTGAGGAAGTGGACCCTTTAGGGAGGACACACTTTGCAGTCCCTGCCCAATACTGGAGCTTGTAAGGGGGTGCAGTACCTCAGATTGATCTTCTGAAAAGGTCGGAGGCCAGGAGCCCTACCTAGAAAAAATGGCAGAGGAAATGCAAGAGGTGGGTTGACAGTCACCGGTGAGGAGGAATTCTGTTATAGACACCTAGGTACGGGGAAGTGGTAGCCTGTGGGAACTCGGTTCTGTCCGTCCTCTTGCCTGGGGAGCAGAGCAGACCAGAGAACAGAAGGGAAAGTCTCTTCCGGAAGGTCAGAGCCCTGCCCCCGGCCCTGCCCATTGCAGCTGCTTCCAATGACTTCCCTTCCTGAATGGGTCTCCAGCCTTTGGGGTTTTACCTGCTCTACCAGAACTGCCTGTGTCTCCTCATCTCTCCCTCCTGTAATCTGCTCCAGTGCATTCACTGCTTGTGGCTGGTGACCATCAGAGAGCCAGAGTGGAGGGTTCTGAGGCCCAGGCACATCCTCCTGAAGGCCTCTGCACAAGGGAAGGTGGGAAGCAGGGAGGAGAAGGCCAGGTCTGTGCAGCAGGGAAGGAACTCGAAATACTACTGCAGCCTTCTGGGACCCGCTGAGCAGGGAGTGCGTGTGTGCATCTGGGGGTGCAGCGGAAGCATGCACCCTTACGGTGTGTAGTGGGGTCACCAGCATCTAAAAGATCAAGAGCTGGCAGAGGGCAGGGGACATGCATGCAGGCACGAGGGATGCTCAGGGAGCTGTTGTATGTTTAGGCTTGTCAACAGAAACTGGTCCTTTCCATCACATAACCACTTTTGAGGTATACATCTAGTGTTACTAAGGGTGCTGCATTCATGTAAGGATCCTGTGTGCAATGTGTTCAGACTGAACCTCTAAACTCCTGAAAGGAGTGGTTTGGTTTTGGTTTTGTAAGTCCTGATACTAACTCAGGGCTGAATCATCCACCTTAACACTGGAGCACTGCAGACCACAAGAAGCCCTCACCCCAGCCACCCCAATGGAGGGGAACTGGGGCCCTGGAGGAGGGGTGCTTCACAGAGATTGCATCTTTCCTCTTGCTCAAGAAGTTACACAGAAAGTTTCTCAAAAACATCTGTGATAGTTCTGCTGCTCAGAGATCCAAAATAGAATAAGAGCAAGTAGATTTTAGACACTGCACGTTTGGGGTGGGTGGGGTAATTTCTCTGTATTAACTCAGGGCCTTCACACTGAGCTATATTTCCTGCCCTTTTTATTTGGAGACAGGAGGGTCACCCTAAGTTGCTAAATTGCCCAGGTTGGGCTGCAATTTGCAATTCTCCTGCCTCCACCTCTCAGCAGAGTGCTGGGATTACAGGTATGTGTCACCACGCACTTCTGACATTTCAGTTTTTGATCATGAACTAATAATAATAAAGCAATTTAACAAAGTAACTACCGAAATGAATATTCTATAAAATCTGTTGAAAGATTTGTCTCAAGGACCAGGTAGTGAGTATTTGATTCATCTCAGCTACTGACCTCTGACTGCAGGTACCGAAGCAGCGGAGACCACATGCAGCCATGCGTGTGGCTTCCCCTAGAAATCTGTTTATAGAAACTGGCAGTGAGATAGGTTTGACCCTCAGGCCACAGTCTGCCGATTCTTGTTCTACAACAATGATGAAAATCTGATAAAGAATGAGAATGGGAGACTGATAGAGTATTATGTCTTCTGTCTGAAAATGGAATTTTCTTGGGATGCTTGTTTGATATGTGGAAGCTTTGTTGCTTTATTAACTGTAGATACTTTAGTAAATTGTACTTCACATACATCCTTTGTTGATGTAAATTGGATAACAAGGTGTAACTTACACTGCCATAATGAAATCCAATCTTCAGGAACTCAGCAGTGGGTTTTTATTTCCTTTCATGTAGTGGTCCTGACTTGAACTGTCAGGTCTGTGGGTTGACTGTTCCTCACTGTCACTCCAACACTCAGTTTCCTTCTGTGCTTTGATTCTTTAGACCTAAGAACATTGTCACATACTACTTAGTGAAGCTAGGCCACGTCTTTCTGTGCCTCTGGTGGTAGCAGAAGAAAGGGGCGGTGGCTCCTGGCACAGGGTTGCACAGTTTCGATCCTTCTCCATGGCGGGACTCAGGTAGTCTGCACACACTCCCGGCCGAGAAACAGGAAGTGGAGTCAGTCTGGAACCGGCTGCAGGTGCAGTCACTGCAGAGAGTGGGTGTTCTCAAGGGTCACGGCGAACCTGCCAAGAGAGAACACTGAGGGCCACTTAAACCTAGGGCCAGTGTCTACCTGGCTGCCTGCTGCACCTTGGTGCCCGGCTCACAGGAGCAGTGCGGTGCACATGCTCCATTCAGTGATGAGCATTGCCCCAGACAACCCTAATGCTACGTTCTCCAGGTTCAGCTGTTTAGTGGGTTTGTTGTCTGCTGATGTGTAAGAGCAACAGCTGACAGCAACAAACACATAAGATCTTAGTTTCTGAGGGGCAGGGATTCATGAGGAGCTAAATGGGGTGACTGTAGCTCAGCATTAGTCCAGGGACTGCAGTTGAATTCCTGCTGGAGATCAGCTGACGAGGAGCCTCATCCAGGCTCCCTCAGTGCTTGTTGGTAGGAAGCCTCGGGTCTTCACCACGTGTTCCCCTCTGTGGTCACCTGAGCTCCTCAGGTGGTGGCAGCCTGCTTGCTCTAGTAGGAGCAGTCCTAGAGAGAGCGAGTTTGAGATGGGAGCTGCAGTCTTGTGACCTAGTCTTGGGAGAGGCATGCATCACGGCTGCAGTGGTCTACCAGACACCTCGACCAGGCTTGTTACAATGGGGGAGGTGCCGTAAGGCATCAGGTGATAAAAGACAGTGACCACTGAGGCCATCTCAGTTTCTACCAGATGCTCCTGGTCACATGTCAAAAGCGCCACACCTCACCTCGGGTCCCGAAGACCCGATAAATACCGTGCTATTCCTTGGGTCAGACATATGGAGTGTGAGGAACATTTGCATGCAAAAATATTTGTGAAGCAGTGACTTGAAATATTGATGTTTGTCATACGATTTTAGCACTTCTTGAGGTCTTTGATACACTCACATTCCTTGTGAATCTCAGTGTGATAGGAGCTTGTGATGGGCCTTATACCCTAGTGTTATTAGATCATAGGACACCTTTCTCATGAAACCTCTATTGATGGTTCATAGATGTTATTTTACAGAGGAATGCTGCTCTAGATGAAGATAATGAACACTACAGAACACAAGCCCACCAAGTGTATAAAGTTGAGGGCATAGTAATTATCAGCAGTGAAAAATCACATGCCATTATGTGATGTATGTGTTGTGGCCCTGGCCTTCAAATGCTCCCACACTCTTCCAGTGGAGCGTTTCCAACAGTGCCTTTCTTACCGTCCTCCCTTCATATAAGTGCATGATACTTTACTCTTAACGTCTGAACAAAAATAATTTGTCTTACCTAGCACAGCACTGTAATTACTCATGACAAATAGCATTTCATTAAAATACAAATTAGCCTTAAAGGTCTCTCACATAAATATTATACTTTGCATGTACACCTTTGAATAAAATTAGAAGGCTTGTGGCAGACGTGAGGGGAAGAACCATGGAATTGCCCTGTGTTTATGAACTGAAGTCTAAGGAGGGCAGAAGGATGAATTAGAGCTTTAACAAGCTTACCATTTCCTGAGCATCAAGCCATAATGTGCGACAGCAACATAGCGAATATGTTTAACCGTGACCCCTGGAATTAGGGACAGTAAACCATATGACGGTGCCGATGATGTGTGCATAAGGATTTCAGCCATGCATGTTACTGTCAGACACCAGCCAGAGTTATAGTCTATTATGTGTTCCCAGATTGTCCATCAGTAACTAAGTTTTTTATTTATGTTCATGTTTCTTTGCAAATCTGCCAATTATTTCTTTGAGTTACAGCAGCAATTTTACCCACTTTGGATGGTGAGACCAGCTTTCATGTAACAAATGCTTTAAATATCCTAAAATAACCAAATTTTTAGTATCTCAACTGTTTTGTGAGGTAGGCCTTGGTCACTGATCCTACTAAGACAGGACCTACATGA
The DNA here is from genome assembly GCF_034190915.1 of Cavia porcellus. NCBI lineage: Eukaryota > Metazoa > Chordata > Mammalia > Rodentia > Caviidae > Cavia > Cavia porcellus. Next base: position 3,039,183 of record NW_026947489.1, on the reverse strand, counting down.
ACTACGTGGAGAAAGTGATTTTATGCGCAGTATTCAGAATAGTGCAGCTCCTTGCTTGGGATAACTGCTTTCCAAAGCCTAGTTCTTCCTACCAGCTCACTCAAGTCTTTTCCCACTGGCCCGGGGCTGGATATCTGGTAGTTTCCAGTTGTGGTAGTCAGGGATTGTGTGGAGAAAAACTAGAACAATTAGAATTAGAAATTAGGACACAGAATTTATAATACTATTTTACAATGATCACCCAGAGTTAAATACTGAAAGTGCAGGAAATCTGTCCACAACACTAAAGACCCAGAATATTCAACCAAAGGCCTAGATCCCATAGCCATGTCCTACGTGAGTCCAGATGAAGACCTAGAGCCCATGACAATGCTTCCCAGAAGTCCAACTGGAGGTCTAGAGCCCACAACAAGCACTCACACCAGTCTGTTTTGCAGATACATGCTGGGAAGGCCCAAAGGTCAGCAGTGGAAGCTAGAAAGTCTATGCCAGTGGGGTGAAGGAGCTGTGCTGGTAGCTTGAGGGTTCTACACTGGAGCCGAGAAGTCACGCTCATAAGTCATGCTCATAAAGCCCAGGGTTGTCCTGAAAAGCACCACAGCAATCCTCAGTGACATGGAGGTCCCAAGCTCCTCTGATTATTACCACAGTGGAGTACAAGCCAGAAAGCCAGCATGACGAGTTTGTATTAGAGATTAAACGGCACATATCTCCCCCTCTTGAGCCAGGAACCGATGCTCGATGTAAGGATCAGAGCTCCCCCAAGTGAACAACAACCACTTTCACCAATAAGGTCCCAGCTCCTCTGATGACAATGGTGGAACTCACACTGGGGAAGTTAGTCATGACAAGCTCCTCCAGGAGAACCAGCAGCTCAACAGTAGCACATAGGAGAACCCACAACACCTCACTCCGCCATGTCTCTATTTATGCTGGCAACTTTCCTCAGGTGGAACATCTACGTGTAGCACCATGCTGATTTAATTCAGCTGGTGCTAAGTGGACCACCAGTTTTTAGTCCATAACACCAGTGTTCACCAGTCTTCCATCTTTTTTTTTTTAGTTAATAGATTACATATTGTCATCTTAGAAACAGTTGTCCAAATTACAAAATTAAAGCATACAAAGTGGACATTCATATAGTGAGACTGCAGACAGTTCTGTTCAATGATCCAGCAAAAACTCAGTAATATGATCTTCTGTCCTACACACTTAAATATACATGCAGTTGTATCCTTTAGACCCCTTTCTTTTCCTCTCTTTTTTACAATAACAATTACACTTTTTGGGTTTTATTACTCCCACAGTTCTTATTACGTTTTTTGGAAGAGAATAAAACCAAATGTGACAAAACAAAACACAGTCAGTTAGAACAGAAGGATGGACAAGTACATGATGCAAAAATAGAATACCAGGTGATCAAAAGTGGTTACCATTATGCCTCTTGCTATCTTAAAAAGAGTTGCCTATATCATCAGGTATAATAGAATTGAACAAAATAGTACAGAACAAGACCTACAAAACCTACACCAGTCTTCCATCTTTTGAAGCAGATGAAAATTGAAAACGTGTATTCTTATAAAAGCTGTCAGGCTAATGAGCTACTTGCCAGGTGTTGGCATCCTTTCTTGACAAATGGATAAACCTTGATCAATCAAAATAAGGTCACCAAGAGAAAAGTGATAATTAGCTGCTGATTTCTGAAAGGAAGGCTGTTCAGGAGGCTTCTGATGTCATTTAATAATGAAAACAAATGGCAGTGAGGGCAGAGGTGTGGGAGGAAGAAGAGAGACTAGGACTGGAGTGGTGGAGACCTTAAACTGATTGACAGTGACCTTGAGCATTTTGCGTTTTATTACTCCCACATTTCTTATTAATTTTTTTTTGAAGAGAATAAAACCAAATGTGACAAAACAAAACAGAGTCAGTTAGAACAGAAGGATGGACATAGTACATGATGTAAAAACAGAATACCAGGTGATCAACAGTAGTTACTATAATACCTCTTGCTACCTTAAAAAGAATTGCCTATATCATCAGGTATAATAAAATTGAACAAAACAGTACAGAACAAAATTGATGGACTGCAAAAGAAGATAATAGTCAAACCAGAATGGGCATCATAGTGAATCTTATTGCCTTCAAAGTAGTTGCCTATACCCTCAAACTTGATACTATCAAACAATACAGAATAGAGTAAAATCAGGTGAGAGCAATACAGGGCTTCAAATCAAGTTAATAGGAGGAAATTTTAAAAATTACTATAATATATCCTATTAATTTATTTTTCCCTTAATTAAAAAATAATTAAATAAATTTTTTAAAAGTGGAGAATGAGATAAAAGAGGACATAACAACACAGGTCAGAACAGAACAATTTAAGCAGCATAGTGTTTTACCACAAGATAGCCCGACATAACAGTAGTTACCATAGTGTCTCTTTCCTTGAAAAATTTGAGTATAACTTCGTATACTATAGCATCAAACATATCAAGACAGGGTAAAACCATTCAAGAGAATGAAAGTATTACAGGGTATTTAGAACCAGCTAACAGAAAACAAACAATGGTTTCTAAGGAAGTTTAAATTGTTCACCAAGTGCTCACTGCTCTGGACCCGTGCAGAGGGGATGGAGTGGGTCCCCCGACCATCTGAAGCAGGACTGTGACTCCTGGGTGTGTTGTCATCACCTGTTATACATTTGCTTTTCATTCTAGGAGATTTTATAGATTATATAATCTCTAAATTTTACCTATTGATGGCAAATCTTCTCAGTAGACACTCATTTTGAACTCTCAAGATGTAAGCAAGGCTAGGCTGATGTACCAAGAAATATAATGTGAGAGCAGAAAAGTCCGATCTAGGAATTATCTTCTGCAACACTGACTCAGTGAGAGCAGTGTGATGCTGTCTTAATCACAGCATCTTGACAAGGGAAGCACAGCTTACACAGTGGGTGAGCATTTCGGATGAGCAAAAAGACAAAGGCTCATAATTGGGGCTGTGAGCCCTGTTTTATTCTGCCTGTGTAGATGTCATTGGAATCATGTGTTTCAGTGGGGTGGAGGAAGTATTTCCATCCTATGCCATTTTTCTTCATAACCAAAACAGAAACAGAAGTTTGGTTGATTGGTTGTCTAGGAAGTTTGTTTTCTGTTAAGAGGAAAGAGAAGGAAGAAAAGATTGCAGCTCAAAAATGAATGATGCTCTGGGTGGGGAAGGCCAGGGCATAGCAGAAAGAGCTGGGCTGGCATCTTCAACTCTCAGGAAGGAGACGTCTTTAGAAAGGCTGAGGGAGATAACAGTCCCCTGTGGGCCACGCAAGAAACCAGAGAAGAGTCTTGCAATTTTTGTCTTACTTTTCCTTGATGAAGTCTAAAGAAGAGTTCACTGAGAAAGAAGCAGAGAAAATGGAACCTTTCTGAAGATTTCTGTCATACAAAAGAGTGACAAGTGACCACCTGTTGTTTTCCAGTCTTCTTGTCTGTATCCGCGTTGTGTTTCTTCCTAATCACCGTGTGACATTGCAGGGCCCCGTGGACATTCAGATACAAACTGATTTGTGTTGTGCAATTATGAAGACAGAGACTATAATTAGTTACCCTAAATTCCTTGATGACTTCTGAGAATCAATGGTGCCTAAGTGGAGGAGATTAATAGCCGTAATTAGTGGAATCAGTACAGAACTATTCCTGGACTTTCATTGTTCTAGGACACAAAACATATAATCATAGAATGATCCACTGATAGCTGGACATTGGTTCCTGTAATGGATTTGGCCTTTCTTCCTGCCTTTTCTCATTTTCTGCTTCATAACAGATTACCATATACTTTGACCTTATTTTAGACTACCGTGATTTTGAATAATTGCATTTTAAATTTACTTTTGTAAAAAATAAAGAGGGAGAAACTTAGAGGTCATTGAACCGTCATTTTTATTTTGACTGTTTATTTTGAGATACTAGAGATTAAGAGAGAACTGCCCGAGTGGAACAGGCCTTCCTGGGTAACATTTAACCCTCTCCACTGGGAACAATGTCTAGCATAACTAGTACAATATCAAAGTCAGGCCATTGACACTGGTGCCATTTAAAAACCTGATTCAGATTTTCCCAGTTCTTTGTGCATTCACTGTGTGCCTGGGTGTCAACGATGCATTTTTATGATGCATGTTGGCTCTTGGAGCCACCATATTGAAGGCACAAAACTACTCCACTGACTGGAAGATCTAGGAGGAGCAGCCCCTAAACTGATTGTTGATAGCCACACCTATCCCTCCTGCAGCCTTAACACCTGAAAACCATTACCGTGTTGTTTGAGAATATTTTATGAATCAAAGCATGCTGTATCTATTACCTTTTGAGAGTGCCTAACTTCACTCAGACTAATTCTCTTGAGATCTATCCAAGTGGTTTATATCAGTGGTTTATTCTTTTTTTAATTTCTGAACTGTATTTCTTGGTATAAATATACATGGTTTGGTTAACCATTCACTCCTCCATAGGTATTTGGATTACCGTATTTTTGATCATGAGAAAGAAAAGCTTCCTGCACAGTTTTGCATAGGCATTGGTTTAAATTTCTCTGACAAAAGCCCAAGAGTGTGACTGCGGGATAATATGTCAAGGGAATGTTTAGTTTAATTGTTTAGAAGAAACTAGCAAACTCCTACAAGGCTGTACCGTCCTATGTCCTCAGGAGCAAAGCTCAAGGCGTGTGTTTTCCTGGCAGGATCTTGATGCTTGTATTGTTTTTTATTTTAGCTTCTGTAGTAGGTTTCTTGGTGTCTCATTGTTGCTTTAGTTTACCATTCTTTTAGGTAAATTAAGTCCAATGTCTCTGTATATTATCTATTTGTACTTCCTCTTCTGGGAAATCTCTGTCTGTTTGACCCATTAGCTGAGTAGTTTTTCACTCTTAAATTTCCAGAGTTCTTCCTGTGTTTGTAAATACGCATTCTTTTTCAAATCCATAAATATGTCTTTTCAGTTTGTAGGTTGTCTTTTCTTTCTTTTTAAAATCATTAGGGTTTCTTGTTTGTTTGTTTTGTTTTGAGGCTGGGTCTTGCTGTGTCTGTCGGGCTGACTTTGGAGCCTCTGTGCAGCCTAGGTGGCCTCCCACTAGTGAGGATCCTCCTGCCTCACTTTCCGAAATCCTGAGATGACACATGTGCACCTTAATATGTATTTTTTAAATCTTTAATAGAGTTCTGAAGAGCAAAACTTTCAATTTTGAAGTATAATGCATTGACTTTTAGATGGATTGGAATGTTTTCCCTATTGGAGATTGAACCCAGGGCTTCTCGGCACTGAGTTGCTCTCCAGACCTTTTCACTTTGACATGGGGCCTTGTCGAGTCGCCCGGGCTGGGCTGGAACTTGGATCTTCCTGCCCCATCCTCCCAGGGGACCACTGGCTGGATTTGTGTGCATGGGTCATGAATAAGAGCTCTGACATTACTTTACATTTTGAAGGATTTCTTCTAAAATTTTTCTCAGTTTTAGGGGTTTGCTTTTTTAAAAATGTGAGATTAATGTCCGTTTTCCCCAGGGATATTCTACTGCTCCACCAACATAAACTGAGGACTGTCCTTCCTCAAGTGACTAGCATACATGCGATCAAAAATCAGCCTCCTTTTATGTTGCTTTCTGGATTCTCTATTCGGCTCCACTGATCTGTTTTTCTGCTACTTTACCAGGTACACACTACACTCAGCTGATTGCTGTAGTCACATAGTAACAGAGTGATTCCACTTTATTTTTCATTTTTAAAAATTGCTGTAGCTATTATGGCTTGGCTTTCCTTATACACTTAGAATAAGTGTTTTTATGCCCGTGGAATTTTTATGGCCACTGCATTAAACATGCAAGCCAAGTTGGAGAACACTGGTGTCTGAGCCATGGAGTAGCCTGTGTGAATGTAACGTGTCTCCTGCGTCTTCAGGTCTTTGACCTTCTCAGCCTTGTGAGGGTTGGCTCTGGAGTCTCCCTCGAGACTCCTGTGCTCAGAGGAGAGCTCTGGGTGGTGACGGGTCATGGGAGCTGCATTCCTCCATGCATTCGCCTGCCTGCTGACACATTCTTAGCGGACTTGCTTTCAGGAGCAGGGTCTGGTCAGAGGCATCACTGGGGTGACTTGGGGGGTGCATCTTCCTTCTGACTCCTCCCTTCTCTCTCTGCCTACTGGCAGCCCTGAGTAGCTCTCCTGCCCGGTTGCCCTTCTGCCATGCCCTTCCTGACTGCTGTGGGCTGTGGCGTAAGCCAAAATAGACCTCTGTCCTTTAAGATGTGCTGTTACATATTGTGTGTCAGCAATGTCTAAAGTGTCTTATGCCCTCAGCATACGGGTCTTATGGCTAGGTTTATGTTGTATGTTTTATATTGCACAATGATTAGGAATTATACTGTGTGTATGATTTGTACCACTTTCTTGAAAAAAGAATTATCCTGGTCCATGGTGCATAATTCTTTTTAAATATTCCTGATTTGCTTGGTTCATATTTTATTATTTTTGCATTGTGATTATGAAGGAGATTGGTGTTTCCCTTTTGTACTGCCCTGCACGGATTTGCAGTCAGGCAACACGTAGTTTGTAAGTGTTCTGTCCACTTCTGTTATCCTGAATCGATAAAATAAAACTTGACTCTAGCCTTTTAAGGGTCAGGCAGAATTTCCTGAAACACATAAGCCTGGAGATTTTTTTGCTGAGGAAATTTAGGCTTCAGATTCTAGTATTTGTGATTATAAGGCCACTTGATTGCTTTAACACAGGCTGGGTTTTGGCAGTGTGCTTTTGGAAGAAACCATCCATTTCCATAGATCGTTGAGTTTATGTGCGTGGCGTTCTTTATGCTTGTGCCTTATTATCCTCTATAATGACACAAATATTTCAGTCCTGGTATGGGTAATTTGTGTCCTATTGCTTCTTTTGTTGGTTTTCTTTGTTATTTTTCAATTTTATTGATTTTCTTCAAAGAATAACAATTTTCCTCTAACGATTTTCTCTATTGCTTTTTTTCTGATTTCATAGATTTCTGCTATTATCTTTACTTACTTTTTTGGAAATATTTTGCTAGTCTTTTGTTAATTTCTTAGATGGATACACCTTTTCTCTTTAATCTAAATATTTTATGCTATTACCTTTTCAGACTGCTTCAGCTTCATCCCACAAATTTTGACATTATCTTTTATTTTAACGCAGCTGAATGTGGTTTGGATTTTTCTTTGTTCTTTACTTTGACCCACGATTATTTCAATGTATGTTTTATACTTTCTACAATCAGAAGGTTTTTCGCTCTTTCTGGTATTGCATTTGAAGGCCGGGGACCTCTTTCCCCAGGCACAGTGCCTGCCTGGTATTGCTTTTCAGTTTAAATCTGCTAAGCTCAGAAAGAAGACTGTATGATGTCAAACATTTTGAATTTGCTAAAGTTTGTTTTATGGTTGAGGAGATGATTTAGGTAGGTGAAAGTTTGATAACTGCTTGAAAAAAACTTCTTCTCTTGGTGGTGGCAGAGAGTTCTGCAAATTCCAGGTCAACTCTTTTGGGTGATCGTGGTGTTTAATCTTTTTTATGTCCTTATCTTTGATTAATTCTTCTGTCGACATTGAAGAGTGAGTAGGAAAGCCTGCACTGTAATGTGGGTTAATCCCTTTCTCCTTTCAGTTTGGTCATTGTTTGGTCTCAATTTAAACTCTATTTCGCTTGTACTGTGTACACACTTAAGGTGCTGGGCCTCCTTGATAGGCTGGACATTTTATCAGTCAGTAATGTTCCTGTCTCTCATAGGTTTCTTTGCTCCGAATGTGCTTGTTTTTGATGGTCCTAGGGAGTGAACCCAAACCCAGATTCTTTGCACTGAACTGTCTATCCCGGCGGTTTAGTTTTCTTTTTCTTTTCTTTTCTTTTTTTTTTTTTTTTTTTTTTTTTTTTTTTTTTTGAGACAGGGCCCTACTAAGTCACTAGTTCTCAGCTGGGCTTGAACTTGTGCTCCTCCTGTCTCAGCCTCTCCAGGTACTGGGATTACAGGTGTGTATCACGTGGCCAGCTTGCTTCGATCACTGTGCCTACCTTATAGCAAAACTGAAAGGGAAGTCATGTCTGTTATATTTGCCCATGGGACCCCACACAGAGGAGGTGTTTCGTATTATTGAGCAGCAGTGGAAATCGGGGTTCCAGCCCTCACCGACACCATCCTGGTGGGGTACAGGGACTTGCTATGATTTTGAATATGTCCACGAAGTTTCACCTGTAGGAAACTTAGTTCCCAATGCAAGTGTTGAAAGGGGGGACACTCAGAAGATACACAGGTGAGTGCTGTTGCCACAGGAACGTTTGGCAAGTGGGTTCCTGCTAAATGGGCATTGAGTACCCTCTGGTCATTCTGCCTTTGGCCATCAGATGGTGTGACACAAAGGCCCTGATCTTTCTGGCCACCAGAGCTATAGAATGTGCAACCCCATCTTTACAAATCACCTGGTCACGGGTGGTCCGTGGCCACAGCAAGGTAGGCCAGGACAGACCGCTCTGCCTACTGGGACTCCCACTTGGCCTCTGCTGGCACACGGAAGGGACGGGGGCACTTTTCTCCATCAGATGCTGGTGAATGTGTTGGGCAGGGAATTCGACTTTCCCTTTCTCAGCTTGGAGGTCCAATATTTTTTAACTGTATTTAGTAAGAGAGATAAAGAAGAGAAGTACTTTTCATCCTGTTCAGAACTAGAAGTTCTCTGTCACACCGATTTTGTGGTCTCAGAAAATTAGAAGCCAGATTAAGCAGGGCACATGAATAGAAGCACAAAGATTCTCCTGGTGTTAGCTGCTGGGTTTGTGGAACGTCAGCCACTTTATTTAATGCTGTGATTTATGTAAACACATTTAGAAACAAGCTTAGGATGTGCTTCCTTGGGAATTAATATTTGTCAAAATCTAGCATTGAAGTTTAATATTCTCAAATATTTGCCAAGTAGCCCTACAAATAGAATTGCACTCAAGTTTGTTCATGTACATGAAAAGATAAGGAAATAAAGGTAAAGTAGTCTGCGTGTACTATGTATATACTAGCAGCCTCTGGATGTTTCTCTCTCTTTCTGCCTGTCTCTCTCTCTCTCTCTCTCTCTCTCTGTCTCTCTCTTTCTCTCTCTCTCTGTCTTTTGTCTCTCTCTCTCTCTCACACACATATAAGCACATACCAGGCAGTGCCAGAGGAAAAAGCACCTTTTCTCTTTCTCTGTTGGGAGATTGTGGGCAGAGTGGGTAGCACAAAACAAACTAGCAACTTGGAAAAAGCTGGAAAATCTCCAGCCATCACCTACCTTTGGCAGGAGTTTCTGTGGGGACAGCATGGTGCTCATCGCTGGCCTCCAGACTGTAGAATCTGACTAATGATGTGCAGGAAGGGGGCTACTCTCTCTCTCTATGGTGCTGCAGTCCAGAATGGAGACTGCTCAGGAAAGAATCAGTTGTTATGGAAATCACAAAGACAGTGAGTGTGTTTGTTTTCCTGCTCAGTAGGTAACCTCCACGTGTTGAAAGCAGGGTTACATGTAGTTAGGGAGGAATCGCAGTCCTTTTATTCTGAAGTCTTCATGCTTTTCTTGTGTTTGCTCTCATGGCTTCTTTTACTCTGCTGACAATGGAGAGTCTTTGTATTAATTCTTAAAGTACTGGGAGCTGTAGTTGCCTTCAAGATTTTTGTCATGGGTAAATGACAGGGTAAATTGACCCGTTTCTCTCTACCCAACTCTGTCCAGGTAAATTCGCGAATTTTACAAGACAAAAATTGTTTTAGAATGTATTTGCTATAATGTGATAGCTGTGTTTTCCAACTTCTTTGCACAAATGTGTGTGTGTTTCTTGTTTGCCCAACAGAATCACCTTATCTCTAATACCGTGCAAAAGGGATAAGGCAGGAGACAGACTTTGTATCTTGTATCAGGAAACAGCAGAGAAAGCACTAAACTTCCTAATACTTCATTGTTACACCAGAAAAATGGTGTTACATCTTCCTGACAAAATGTCGCAGCTTATTGGAATTTTTTAAATGTCTAAAATTCTAACATCGTGCTTTGAATTGTGAGAGGCATTTACTAAACTGGGAGCTGCGGTGAAGCTCAGCGATAGCCCACCTCTGTACTCGTACTGGGGTCGGCGCTCAGGACGGCCACCACCACCACTGCCAGCACCATAAGGGACACTGACAGCAGCAACACAGGATGGAGCAAGTAAGGAAGCCAAGTACGCCATGGCCTGGTGAGCCTGTGAGCCTCACGGTGACGCAGTACCGCGATCTGTCCCCTAATCCTGATCGGCGGCTCCCCTTCTGATGCCAGAGGCAGTGCCCTTCGGAAGGAGCAGGCCTGCAGCCCTCTTTTCCTGGTCCTGCTTATGACTACAAAGCTTTCCCTCGTTGGGAAAAGTGATGGAGTTTCAAGGCAGGTGGATGCCTTCATCCCGACCCCCGTACGCCAGGCGGGTCACACCTGGCAGGAGGTGACTTGTGTCAGGGGCTCCGCCTCACTTCTTAAGAGCAGTTCTGACCTCTCCACGGCTGCGTCTACTGTGTCACTGTGCTGGACCTGTCTGCGGGCAGCCTGCAGTACTCAGAACGCAGCTGGTTCGGCTTCCTAGCAGTTACCCAGTGCTCGGGCCATGGTCGGTTCAGGATGAATTAATAAAGTAGGTTGGGGTTTTAGTTGGCTTAGGACTCATTCACTAAAATAAGTACTCCAAAGAGACCAGAGAGAATAAAACTAATTTTCTATTTACAAATCAGGTAAAAGGGCAGGGTGAAATCAGTTTTTTACATTCAGCTTTCATGCATTCACTCATCAAGCATTTCCTGAAAGTTCCATGAAATAAGATGGATGCAGCATTGATTTCTTGTATCCAGAGCATGATTTAACTTGCTTTTGGGGGGTTAAGTCTTTGCTGAAGGTCGTTATCTCTAGACCATTTTTTTTCTCCATGTCTGACTGCTCTGTTCTATTTGGGGAACTTTTGACAGCTTCATAATTCTCCACGCAAGAGTGGGTACAGGAACACGGCTTCTTCAGACTGGGCCTGCAGATGGGGACAGCGACAAAGGGAAGTCTGTCCAGTGTGGGGAGGAAATAGTGTTAGCAGAGAGCATCTGCTTAGTAGTGGGGAAGAGTCATGTTGGAACTGAATCACTCTGCTAATTAGAGGAATCAAACACCAGTGATTCTGGGTAGAAGCAGTACAGTTTGTATTTTCAGTGTTTGGGAAATTTTACCAGAAACATCAGTCACTGCAGTCCTGAGAGTTTCAATGCTTTTGGTAGAAGCTCTGAAATAACTAATGAAAAATATAAAACCTCATGTCACATCAAGTATTAACTATATTATAAGGAGCACCTTACCTTGCAAAGAGCAGGAATGCGTCACACTGCCTTTTAACCAGGGCTCAGTTATCCACAGAAGGCCAGTCCTGCCTCTTTGGCTTACCCTGCCCACCCGCCGCCCCACCTTGCCGCTGTCTTAGTGAATTCCAGGTCTGGTCCTCTTTTCCCTGGACAACAGCTCCTGGCTTCAGACCCAGGTGCTCTCGCCCACACACTCATTCCTCTGTGACAATCCAGACCGCAGATGGAACAGAACGCAGACTGCACTGCTCCACGGCGGAGAAGCCCTGAGCAGAACGTTCCACTGTGTAAAGCAGGCTTTCTAGAAATGGATTAAGTCTTCCAGGTCGAGGGAATTGTGCACCACTTCTGTATCTCCATGATCTTTCTGCCTGTGGAGTCCACCAACTTCTGAATCCCCCATCGTGACGGGAGAGGTTGCTGTGCACCCGTCCGCCCTCCTCTGTGTATGCTTCACCCTGTCTGCTCCTTGCATATTTCACGCCATGGCCTTCTTGGCGGCAGATTAGTCCCCTTTATCCAGGTGTAGTAGCCATTTTGTTCCTGATAATTGTCTTTGTGGTGGAGTCTGTCTTATCCTGCACTAAGGAAAGATGTTCAGTCTCTCTATTTAGTTGCCTTGCGGCAAAGCTGGATACTTCTTCAAGGAAGCTGCCATTTGAACCTGTGCTCTGGGGAGGCTATAGAGCCTTGTCGTGAAGTGGTGCTCATTGCTGCAGCTGCCACAGCTCCCTCTGCAGGCCTGTCTTAGAGACGGTGCGGGCTTGCCAGGGCTCACTGTGAGTGCTCAGTGTGCATGTCAGGGACCCAAAGCCCGCCCCTCTGACCCTGCAACTCCCAGGGCCCTCTCTGTGCCTCAAGCCCAGCAGTGTGAACTGAAGCGGCCAAAGCTGAGTACCTTCACCTGCTCCAAGTGTTACAGAGATGAATCTGGAAGCTGGCAAGGGGGTGCTGAGAATGCCACCCACCTGGTGGCAGGGGTAATGCATGTTACAGGCTTTGCCCGATGCCTCCAGGAGAAGTGGCTGCTTCAGCCATCACTGACTTTGTCATCTCTTGAAGTAGTGTTGTTTTAAGTTATATGATGCAATTGTCCATGGATTAAGAAACCATGAAAGTGAATCAATAGGCAAAGACAGGAAGAATGTATTGCAGAAAAGTGTTAGGAGGATAAAAAACTGTTTTCCCATATCAAAAATTAAAAATATTATTCTCATCAAATATAAATAAATGAGAAATTGAATCCAGTAAAATAATTTTATTTCTGGGCTGGGGATCAAACCTAGGTCCTTGTAGTTGCTATGCAAATGCTCTACCACTGAGCTCCCTGAGCCTCAGGCTTGCAAACTCGAATTTTAAATAGCACTTATGAGTGTTTTAGGCTGAGAAATTTTAATCCTGAAGTGAGGAAAAATGTTTTTAGAAGGATCATGGGTTAGACTGAATATAGTCATCAATAAACAGCTTTTTGTTCTATTAATGATCCAACACAGAGCCAGGGTCTGGAGGTAAATTTATATGATTTCACAGAGTTCTTGACCCTAGAAATTCAAATTACTTCTTCCTGTGAGTAACAGAAAATAGTTTAACCCTGTCTCTAGAAATTGCTGTTCGGGAGATTTATTATATTAAAAATAGAGTGAAAATCTGGTTAGCTGACATGTATGGGAAATATTTACAAAACTTGTGTTTAATATGTTACTGGTAAAAATAGAATTATTGAGTCAACACAGTTAGAAAAAAGATTTGGTTAAAAAGTCTTTGTCACCAATTTATTTGAATATATAAACAGCGGGGTATAGTTTTAAGGTTGTAACCAGCACAGGACAGGGAAGAAAATGGGGTCTCCGTGGGTGGAGGACAGGGACCACGGGTGCTAAGGGCAGAGTTAGAGAAGGCCCTTCACCTGATCTTTTAGTGATTTTGCGTCTGGAACACCTCTGATAAAATGGTTCAAAGTCAGGGGACACCAGGGTAAGTATCTTAGTTGTTTTTTTCTCTATAAAGATTTTGGTGATACGCTGTAAATAGAGTCATTAAGTCTCTTACTCCTTATTGAAACTAATACCCCATTTAACTTTGAACAAATACACACTTTCAGATTTGTTTGAGCATCAATAAAATGATGTGTTCTTTCCTATGACATGCATTTTTCATTTTTTTTTTTTTCACTTTTAGAACACTCTCCCATCTGAGCTTCTTGGTCTGATACAGAGATTTCACAACTTTTGTGTTCACCTGCTGCTGAAATGAAACGTCAGGGAGTTAGTAAGAGCCTCTCTGTACCAGCTTTTCTGGTGTCCCCAGGAGCTGCTGCTCAGGATTAAACGTGCCACGGGCCACCAGTGAGGGCTCCCCCTACCCACAGGCCCTGGTGACCATTCACACAGTGTGTTGCATTTGTAAATCAAATAATACACAAAAGATCATCTCAGAAGTCACTGATGCTGGCTCAGCCATAGTGAGGCCAGTTTGACAACTTCAGTTAAACACTGACTATTTTCGAAACTCATTTCCAAGAGTTTTGTGATAGAAATGAAAGTTTGCTCTACCAGGAGCTTTATGACTGCGTATGCCTTCATCTTATCAGGCTGAGAAGTTTTCTCTCCAAATAGGTTCTCAAAAACAAGAGGAAGGTTAATCTATAAGGTGGAAAATAGTAAAAAGAAATGTTAAATGATGTAGAATACTAAAGAAAATTACTAGGGGAAGATGCATAAAAACAGACATGCCTAGATTTCCTAGAAGGAAGCAAAACTGACAAATTACTTTGGAGAACAATCAGGTAGAAATCATTTTGAAATAAACTAAATATTTATATTTTATCCTTTTACAACTGCACTTTCAATTGCTGAAATGTTTTAAATTTTGATTTGCCTTAATATGTACTAGGAATGAGGAAGGATTCTTACTTCAACTGAGGATAGCCCTGTTTTTCTGCCTTACGATGTTGATTTGAATCCTGAGTCAACCTCACATTCCTGGTTTAATATCGGTTTGTTCAGGAGATTTGTTGTTTGTATCAATGTTTGCATCTTTGTCTGTGGATGGCGGGATAATCTACCCCACTTCCCACGTACACAGCCTCATATACAGAATGTGTGAATATGCTACTTTGCCTAAAAATAAAGGTGTCTGTGGAGCCGATGAAAGATTTTGAGGTGCAATCATCCAGGGTGTCTCTAAACTAATCAAACCATCCTTGTCCGAGGGGGAGGCAGAGGTTCTAAGTCAGAGCAGAGCTGATGAGAGAAGGGGCAGTTGAGCGTTTTGGAGAGAGGCGCCGAGAATGGATCTCTAGAAACTCCAGGAGACAAGGAAGTGGCTTCCCCCAAACCACAGGAGCACGGCTCTGCTATCCTCTTTAGTAGATTTGTATTGTTTTACACCACTGAGTTTGCAGCATTGGCTACCACAACCATAAAAATTAACTCAGTATTTTCAACTGTATTGGCACTTTTTGTGCGTTTTCTTTGTTTTGTTTATTGGTAGCATTTCAGGGAGTTTAAAGTCGGAGGACTTTCTGAGTATTTTTTCTTTTCTTTCATGAGTACACGCATTTTATGGTCCCCTTGGAAATTGGTGCATATATTTAACAGTTTGTTTCCTTTTTAATGCCCTCCCCTCCCCTTCCTCTTTCTCAAGTTCCCCCTTCCCCCTTTTTCACTCCTGTCGATATTATTGATCTTAGTTCATGTTGATGGCATGTAACGTCCACATTCACTGAGGCTCTTGGGACCCCAGGCGTGGCGTATCTTCACTCTGTGTATTTCCCCATTCCTTCCCCCTCCCCCTCGCCCTTGGTCCCCTGGATGCCTTCCGTCTGCAAGAGTCTTTTTTCCCTGTGTCTTTTTTCCCCTTCTATCCATCCTTTGCTTTCTGTTAGTTTGTATGGTAAGAGACTAGGATTCAGTTTCAATCTTCGGCACACAGATAGCCAGTCTTCCCAGCACCACTGCGGTGCTTTTTTCCAGTCATGCTTTTGACTCTTTTGTCAAAGATGAAATAGCTGAATGTGTCCGGTGATGTTTATGGATGTTTACGTCTTTTCTATTCCACTGATCACATACCTGGTTTTGTTCCAGAACCATGCCGTTTTTATCTCTGTTGATTCTTAGTATTGCTTGAAGTCTGGTATCGTACAGTTTCATGCTTTGCTCTTCTTGCCCCAAATTGCTTTTGCTATCTGGGTGTCTTCTGGCTCCATATGAATTTTAAGATTGTTTTTTGTTTTTGCTTTTCATTGATTTTTTTTTTTTTTTTTGATGCCTGGTATTGAACTCACAACCTTGCACTTGCCAGGCAAGTGCTTGTGCTGCTGAGCTAAACCCCCATCCCGTAGGACTGTTTTCTTTAGTTCTGTAGTATGCTGTTAGTATTTTGATTGGGATTGCATTGCACATATTTAACAGTTTTGGGGATATGGCCATTTTGAAAGTGTTGGTTTTAATGATCCAGGAGCAAGGCAAATCTTTCCGTTCTCTGATGTCCTCTTGTCTTGTGACTCGGTTTCAGCAGAAATTTATCTATACTAATTATCAGTAAAGAGTGTCTTACAACTAGCTGGGCCCATATGTGTGTTTTTCCTTCAGGTGAGGATAAGGGAGGGGAAGGCAAAAATTAGATGTTTTATGACAATGTTAGGTTTTTTAGTTTAAAGTAGTGGCTTCATGGTTTTAATTTATTCTTACATCAGGTTGATCACTAAGTTTTGCGGGAATTTACCATTTCACCTGAAACTTTAAACTGACCCTCGCTAGACGGTACTCTCACATGCTTCTGTTTGGCTTAACACACACACTGTGGCTACACTCCTTTCCCTTCCCTGCATTGTGTTTTTTCCATGCCTCTTGGTCTGTCAGTCTTCTTGAAGCTATTTTAGTTTTACTGGGTACCTTTTAAAATCTGCTCTGTCTTTTCTCTAGCTTTAAGTATAATTTATACACAGTAAAATTTGCTGTTACTGAGTATGCAGTTTATCAATCTTTAAACAACCATGCATTCATGCACCTACCATCATAAGCATAATGCTGTGGATTTCCAGTGCTTGAATATTTCCATCATTCTGGAAAATATTCTTGTCGTTTGTATAGTCAGTTTCCTCCACTGACCCCTGTGGTAACCAGTGATGTGCTTTTGACTGCATATTTGGGCTTTTTCCAGAATTTCATCTTAATGGAATAATGCAGTATATATATAGTAATTTATACTAGACAGGTTTTATCTCATGTCATGTTTGAAGACTTACTCATGTTGTTGTGGATGCCAATAGTCAACTTCTTTTTATTTTTAACACTTCATGATATATACTATAACTTGTTTATCCACTCACCACTTGTATATTCTGATTAATTTTAGTGTTGGGTTATTATAATTAATGATTCTTGAAGATGTGCAAACAGCTTTTTATGAACATACTTTTATTTGAAGAAAGGTGGGTGAATACCTAGGTTTAAATAATACTGAGCTTACATAAGAAGTATAAAGTCAACTTAAGACACCAACAAATTATTTCCTAGTTGAATGTACCCTTTGGTATCTGTAGTAGCAACATCGAAGATTTCTAGCTGCTCCGTGTCTTCAGTAACTGTTATTCTCATCAGTCTTTTAGTCTTAGTCATTCTTGTAAGTTTGGAGTAGATCTTGGTTTGAGTTTTCTGTTTCCCTCATAAATAATGGCTTTGAACGCACGCATGCATGTGAGTGTATGTGTGTGTATAAGGGAGTACTAAGTTATATTCCTAGACATTTTAATTCTATTTAGCAACAGAGACTCACTAAGTGGCCTGGTCTGGCCTCAAATGTGTGATTCCGCTGCTTCAGTGTCCTGAGGAGCTGACAGTGTAGGCATGTGATATGGTGCCTGGTTACTTTGAGTATCTTTGATAGATGTGGGCATAAGTTGGCAATTTTGATTTTTTTTGTAATTCCTTTTGAAATTCGTTCACATTTTTTTACTTTGGGTGATAGTTTTAGTATTATTAAACTATAACTTTATTTTTAACTGTTTTATGAATAATAATTTGTAATATTACGCTGTTGGATCCAGAAATTAAACTATGTATTCAGAAATTTTTGTATCTACTTTCAGTTAATGTTGTATTGCTCATGCAAAATATAAAACCTTAGAAATGTATATGCTCTTATACTTCTCTCCTATGATTTATGCTTTAGTTCTGATATGTAGTAAACCTGTATAGATAGTATATATGTAGAGGTATAATTTTTGTTGAAATATGTTATATGTTTTTAAAGAAATTATGCAGAAAACTTTAAAATGTAAGTGAATTCATTTACACAACTTCTTACAAGCTCTTCCAAGTTTTCATGTAATATGTTCCTTAAGCTTGTTAATTTATCATTTCTTATAATCCAATTCTGTTCATGGTAATCATTTTATTATCTGAAAAGTTCTTTGTTATGCACTAATTTTTAAGGATACTTTCATTACATGTAGAATTCATGGGCGACAGCTTTCTCTCAGCACTTGAAAGATATCCCGCCATCTTCTTGGGTCCATATGCTTGAGGTTAAATCAGTATCTTTTATTTTTAATGTGTGGTATCTTTTATTTTTTGCTGTGTTCAATGTTTTTATTCATATCTTTTTTTAAATCTTACTTCCTAATACTTTAAAAGATGGGGTCTTCCATGCTGCCAGTGCTGGCTCCACACTGTTAGGCTGAAGTCACTTCCTGCCTGTCCTCCCAGGTCGTTGGGACAGCAGGTAGATGGTAAACTTTTTATCTGTGTGCTTTGCAGGTTGATACTGACGTGGCTACACAGGGTCTTCTCTGCATTTGTCGCATGTGGGCTTTCCTGTGCGTGTTTAAATCTGTGACATTTCCCCTTGATTCAGTATTGAGGATATGTGTACACTGCCTTGAAACTTTTTGTCCCATTCTGCCTCTCCTTGTATCCTGAGACTCCAGTTGTATAATGGTGAGGGTATAACAAGGCTGAGAGTCTTACATTTTTACTTGACTTTCTTCGAGTGGAGTATTCTGTCTTCAAGCTTACTTTACCTTGTGTGTTACTCCCTTAAGCCTCTGTTCAGTGCAGAATCTCACAAAACAATTGTAGCACAAATGTATGGAGCGTGGTCAATGACACTCAAGATGAAAATAAATAATAATAACTGTTCATAAGCATGGTGCACAATTTGATAAAGTTGTATCACCTAGAAGTAGGCTGTCATGCCACTGTAGCACATACTAGAATCAATCAAATAAGTGAATGAGTGGTAGAGGGTAGAAGTAAAGCTTTTCCTGGTTGGGGTGAAAATTTACCAGTAAATGAAGGGAGGAGACTGGGATCGTCTGTATGGTAATGATTTGGATGAGGCGATATCATATGAATTTATGTTCAGCTTCACATAGATACAGATGCTTACAAATTGATGTGTGTGTGTGTGTGTGTGTGTGTGTGTGTGTGTCTCTGTCTGTCTGTCTGTGTGTGTGATCCTGATAGTAGAACCAACAGATAGATGGTGGACACTTGTGCACGGCAAGAAAACACCTCCAAGTGTAAGTCCAATAGTAAAAGACACAGTGGCTGTATCTATTGAAGATAACAAGAGTATCTGCCCAGGAGAGGTCCCTGCCCACTGAACCGGAACATGGCATGCACACAAAAGTAGTGTTAGGATAACAGGAAAATAAAAACACACAGATAACTCAGCTTTTAAAAGAAGTGCACCCCAATTTGGGTGCCTCCCATCAAGTCTCTAGATAAGATTGATGGAAATGATTGACGGGGTGCTGAGTTGTCTCGGGGGCTTTATATGCACATGCCTGTTCCAGAATCCACTGACCAAACTTTTATACATGAGAGTCATTCTATGTATAGATGTATCAGGTGAGGCAAAGATCACTGCAGGTGATAGCACAAGATCTAAACCAAGAATATGCTCTGGCCTGACACTGCATGATATTTTCAGGTTCTTTATTATTAATTGTTTCTCTTAATTTGTTTTATTTTTGTTTTTTTAAGACAGGATCTCTATTTGCAGATTAGTCTGGCCTTGAACTTGTGGCAGTCCTCCTTCCTCAGCATCTTGAGTGCTGGGATACACATGAATTCTTCTTCTTTTAGAACAATGCCCAAACTCAGGTGGGCAGATGAGGCAATTGTACTGCCTGTACTATATGTACAGGCCTAGTCCCCACACTAAGATAATTTCTTTGTTCTTTTAGCGCAAATGACTTGGAAAGTGACAATGCAGAAGCGATAACATACTCAGTATTCACATATTAATTTACTGTACTAGTTTTCAATAATGAGAACCAGGGATCCTTGGAGAAGTGGCTGCTTCTACCTATGGGAGTATGGAGTACTATGTAGTTCTGAAGACAAGGAAGTACAAAAACAAATGAGGAAATACCGTGATAGACGACTGCAGAGCTAACTTAAATAGCTCCTAATTGCCGAAGTGGAACAATTTGAGCCACAAAATAAATACAGAATGTTGAAGTGTATGAGCCAAGATATAAAGTAATTAATGACCGTGTATCTTTATAAATAAAAGATAGATTAAAGAAGTATGAAGAAGAGGCACATCTTCCTTGGAGAAGAGTTCTGCATATCTTGCATAGGTAGTCTGGCTATGGAGCTTAAGTGGCTCCTCCCCTCCAACAACACACACATTTAAATGTGGGGTGAACAGTAAAGTTTTCATCCAAGGAAATTACACATAAAAGAGGCAAAAAGTAAGTGTAGAGTGGGGAACCAGAAAATAGATTCTCATCCAGGTATCAAGACTAACGTCATCAGTGAGCAGTCCTGTGGCCAGTGTGTACCTTTCACATGACATCGGTGACGGTGGCCTTGACCTCTGTGTCTTCCCTCTCCAATCCTCACCATCCATATAATCATGAGGAAAACAGCGGTGACGCTGATGGTGGTGGTGGGGTGGGTGGGTGGGTGGAATACACCGGAAGCTAATTCCACAAAACTTCATCATTTGTACTTCCATAAACCATTAAAGTCATGAAAAACATGAAATCTGAGGAAATTATCACAAGGAGGAGGAACTTAAGGGGGTATGAAGACTCTAAAACTGCTTTAAAACTTTTAAAAATATTTATGTGCTAATAAAATAAAATTTAAAACATTTTTAAAACCTTGTGCAGTGAAATACATGAGTCCTTACAACAACACGCATTTCTCTGTTTCCTTGTAACAGGTCATTATTTGCAGGCAATTTTATACATGAGATTTAAAAGTGTACATATATTTTATGTTTGTATCCCACATGTATACATAGACATTTTAACCAAGCTATTTGTACTAAAAATTGCTAAGATATACAAGAATTTTCATAACTGACTGTTTTAAAGTTACACATAACTCGTGCTTATGAAGGTAAAATAGTAATTTTAAAGAGCTTGCATTCCTGGGTAGTATGACTTTGTATGAAACTACATATTATTTATATTTTAGGGGGTTAGTTTTAATTCACTATAGGTTGTTATGAATCTTAATGCTTTGCATGTTAAATATCTATGCTACACTTGGATAAAAATTAGTGTAACTTTTACTTTTATGCTAAACATTAATCATTAAAACCATCTTTTTCTATGTTTTCTCCCCCCATGTGATTGGTTCCCAATGAAATCCACCAATATGGTGGAAGATCTACTTAATTTAAAACCAATTTTGTGATGATTTGTGTCTGAATGTCCCTCCAAAGCCTCATGCAGTCATGGAGCATGGGCGTTTTGGATGCAGCTGACTGTATAGGTTTGGATTTTTTTCATGGTCCAGTGCTGGGATTAAGGCTGTGAGCCCCACACTGGTCCTAGGGCAGGTAGCCTGCACACAATGTAAGGGACAGAAAGAGGTTTGTCTATCTCCTCTCGTTCAATGGTTTTGCTGTCTTCTGCCCACCATGAATTGTTGTCTTCTGTGAAGCCATTCTGCTTTGGAGCCAGCAAATTATGGACAGAAACTTCTACAAATGGTGAGCCAGATAAACTTTTCGTCTTTTAATTGTGGGTGTGGGTATTATAGGTGTTGGGTATTTTGTCTCAGCAATGAGAAAAGTAATTAAGACAAGTTTTCATTTAATTTCAAAGATGAAAAAACTGAACTAAAATAGCATATCCGCTTTCCGAAAGTTTCTTACTGAATAGAAACATTTCACAAAAAGTATCTAATCATTATTCAGTGTACTCAATTTTTGCCAAAATCACTGAGCTATTTTGAAATGAATTGAAGTACAAACAAATGTCATTTCATTTGACTGATTAATGTGTACCCACTCTCCGTTAAACCAGCCCCACTGAGGGACAAGCCTGGTGTTTTTCTGCTTTGTTGCAGAAGTAGAATAAGATGTGTGTAAGAGACAGGCTTGGAGTGGTGCTGCGAGGCCACCAGCCTTCAGATGGAGCTGGCTACATGACTTTGTTTTCCCAGTAATCATCACGTCAGTTAGCCACAAGAAGGAGCGTGTCCTGAGAAGCAGAGATGGGAGGAAGCCACAGTGTGGAAGCAACTTTCCTCGAGTTGTTACCATGACTACGCGACACAGACTATTTCTATCTCAGCAGCAAATAGAAGTGCTTTCAGAAAGGGGACAAAGGGAAATCAGACTATTTCCATAGCAACAGAAGGATCTGCTGTGGAGAGGCTACACTTTTTTTCTACGTAGTAATATTGATATTAGGCATTAATTTTTCGGGAGTAGATCTAGAAAACCCTGACCCTGAATCAGTGACTTAAAGGATAAGACATAAAAAAAAATGCCTTCACTGGACATTCCTCTGGGGTTCGGGGTTGGTGGTGTGAATTTGGATGGCTGCCACTTTTTGAAGTGAAGGGATTACTGGCTGCTACTAATTTGCCATTTATTCACTGCAGAATTCAGAAGAAATTTCCTCGGCTTGCTTCTGCCAAAGACAGTGTCAGGTTAATGGGTGTGTGACACAGAATAAGTGTACATTAAAGAAGCAGTGTGGGAGGAACTGGATTCCGAGCGTGTTAAAGGAGTCTGGATAGAAATGCAACACTGCGTAGCAAAGATGTACTTAATTGAAAAGACCAGCTTTAAATTACATAAACGATGCTGAAGTGGAGGCATGTTTATGGGGAGCAGACTTTGGAAAGAACAGGGAGAAAGGAGCAAAGAGAGGGTAAAATTAGAGTTTAAAGGTAATTTAGGGTTATACCTAATACTCAGTTTGCAAATGAAGTGTTGTAAGATGTTCATTCCTGTACATGCTACTATTATGCCAGGTACTTCTCCAAGTACTTGAAACACATCATCTATTTACACAAACAAAAGTCCCTGTGTGGGGGACTGCATTCTCAAGGGAAACCACACCGAATGAAAAGTAAAGACAGTAAGAATATGTGAGGGAGACCAGTGCTTATAATAAAGCAAAGCAAGTGGGATTTAAGGCTGGTGAGTGAGATTGCTATTCACAATAAGGTGTTTTACTAGAGAAACCGACATAACCCAGAATATAGAAATGTTTAAGAACTTACAAAATTGGCTTTAGTGGCCATCCACAGAGTCAGATGAGAAAAGTGCAGAAAGCGTCTGCACACTGGAGATAAAGGGTTCAGAACAATCTGGAGCTCACTGCAGTGTGCCCCATGAGTCTGTGGCAGGAGGCCAGTGGGTGCTAGAAGCCTGAAGAGTTTATGCTGAAAGACTGAAGGATCTGCCCCTGAACCCAGAGTCTGCACTGGAAGCCAGAAGAGGACGTCCAAGGTGAAGGGAGAGCTCGAGCTCCTCTGAAGAAACAGAAGCAGATCTGTCCTTCGTTTCCCCTTTATACCATCCAGGCAACAGGCTGCCCTAGGATGGGTTCCCTACGGTGTGGAATCGCAGAGCCGGTTAAGCTTCCCTTAACTAAACTTCTCAAGTTGGCACAATCACTCAGCCATCACACAGGGAATCAGAGGGGAGCTGTGAGGCAGGCAAATTTCCAGGGAGTCAGAAGTGCCAAAATTTGGAAGATGTGCATCCCAGTGGAAGGAAGACTATCTTTGGCAAAAATCTTGTGGCCAGATCGTAGAACGCCCAGATGGAAACCGGACCCTGTGCTCAGATGCTGTGGCCTGCTTTGTCTTCCACCTCAACGTAGTTGCCTTCCAACCTACTTTTCCTGCTCAAGGACTTGTGCTTGGACAGTGTGACCTTCAGCCTGAACTTGGAACTTAGAAATTTAAATTCTCTGGATCTATCTGAGACTCACTGGGTCAGCACACTGGAGGTGTGGACAATATTGCCTCTGATTAACAGGTCCCTCGGGCCTGTTTTGAGACTTCCTTCTGTCAACACAGAGCACATTTCCTTCAGTGATCTCCCTCACTTCTGATTCAGGGGTATAAAATCTCTCCTAAGGAGCCCAAGTTTGCCAATCACTCTTCCAGCCTGCCTGTCACCCAGTTGGGTTGTTCACCAGAATGTAATATGCACAAGTGATTGTGAGGGGTGTGCCCCCAAGAGTCCAATTAAACCAGGATGACTGACCGGAGATGAAGATTTTGCAGGTGCAGGTCCTGGGACATCAGCTTACCCAGTGTCAAGGCAACTGACAGAAGGGTGTCCCAATTGCAGTGAAACAGGATTTTCTAGAACCAGTCTGAAAGCAGAGTCCACCGGTAAGAGACTCACCCAGTGCCAGAGTCTTGGGTCAGTTTTCATGCAAATGGGGGGAAGAATAAGTTTTAATTTACATTTTATTACTGTGTTTTCCTGTTCATTTCTTAGCCTTAGATTTACACTTCATACTGGTGTGAGTAAGCACCTCGATCCCTGTCTTTCTAGTTCCCTCACTTTCTTGGTCTGAAACCTCATCAGCTGTCTTTAAAAGATTTTGACCCATACTGAACCGTGAATCTGTTTTCCATATCCATTTTGAAAACAAGTGCTGGACTTCTGATAACAGTGACTAAGAGCAGAATTAGAACTCCCTGGGAGTAACCACAAAGACTATGCCAAAATATGAAAATTCTACCTGAGACGAGAGAGTTAGCACCATGTGGTTTTGGAAGAGCTGCTAATAGACTGATACCATGAAAGAAACCCCAGATATCCTCATAGAGAAAGAGGAGATTTTTGAAATAGAGGTCTAGGCCCTCTCCTTTTGTATTTGGTAAAACATGAAAACTTTGCTCGGCTGGGAACACCTGGGACACCTGTAGCCTGACTGAGCCACCTCAGACTGCTGCTACTGGGCCCGCCCCTTGGCCCTACATGCCTGGATCACCTGGAACTGCCACTGCCAGCCTGTCCCTCGGCTCAGAATGTCTGGGATGCTCCTGACCACCTCCGCAGGCCCATCCCTTAGGGGAACCCACCCGCCTCCTAGACCTAGTACTGCAGTTGATCTTTGGATCCAACCCCTTCTCCTAGAACCTTGGATTAGAGTGGATTACCGTGCTGGCTGGATGGCAGACTCAGGAACCCCGCACCCAAACAGAATACCTCAGCAGACTCCAGTCAGTGTGGTGAGTTTACCCCTAAAATTGAGGTCTGCAGTGTGTAAATAGGAGTGGAAGAGAAGCTCCCTCCAACTGTAGGACCTTGGCAAGCCTGGTAAGAGAGTAGATAATCCCTCCTCCACACAGAGAACATCAGACAGGTTGAGGAACATGCCAGTAAGACCGCCACCAACTTGGAGAAAATTAAAAGAGCTTATGAGGTCCCCAGTAACACAGAAGGGTCTCAGCTGACACAAACACTATAGACAGGGAGATCTGGGGGCCTGCAACAACCTGAAGACATAGCAACAGCAGGAAATAAGAGTTGACCTACATCAATACTTGTAGGCTAGTTAGCCCAGAGAGAATATAGGACCCACCCAACAGGCCCTGTAGGAGGAATTCAGGTGACTAGCTCTCCTCTTCATTGTGGTACCCAGCAGTTGGTCAAACATCAACCACACATTAGGACCTCAAAATTCACACTACAAACAGTTGAGACTGTTGGGATTGAAAGACCAGATATTTACCCAAAAGGTGAAAATGACAAACAAAAATGCAAAATGCAATCTCAAGCATCTAGTCCATTAGGAGCAAGCACAGGCAACATTGAAATAGAGGACTTTAAAAGTCATACACCAGAAATCTCTGAAAAGATAGCAAATGAAGTAAAGAAACAAATCCATGAGGCTATAGAGGGACTCAAATTAGAAATAATGCCTTACATAAAAACAGAAATAACAACTTTAGTAAATCAGTTGTTCAACATAGCTAGAGAAGAAATAGTTGAAAAAAATTCAGGAGCATGGGAAATTGATTGAAACTTTGGAACAATGCAGAAAACAAGCAGAATCCATGAAAGAAATTCAAAGAGATATCCAAGAAACAAAACAATTCTATGGAAAGCTGGCAGAACCATTTAAATGAAGCTGAGGATAGAATTTCAGACCTTGAGGACAGTATTGCAGATAGCAATCATGAAAAGGTAGAACTTACAAAATAACAAAGCAGCATGAAATGACAATCCAGAAGCTTCAAGATGATGCCAAGAGAAACAATATAATACTAATAGACATCTGTGAAGGTGCAGGAGACAATGCAAATGATACAGGTAAACTATTCACAGAAATAATGGCAGAAAATTTCCCACAAATAGGGAAAAAATCTGATATGCAAATAAGTGAGGCATACCGAATGCCAAACAGTCCCAAACAATATAAATATACACCCAGATATATAATAATTAAGATACCAGACATACAGCATAAAAACAGAATACTAAAAGCTGTTAGAGAAAAGACTCAACTCACCTAGCAAGGAAAGCCTATTATGATCACAGCAGACTTTTCAGCACAAACCTTTCCAGCACAAAACAAGCTTGGAGTGAAATATTTCAAGCCCTAAAAGAGAACAGCTTTCAACCCAGACTGATGTACCCAGAAAAACTGTCTTTCAAATTTAATGGAGAAACAAGACACTACCATTACAAAGAACAATTGTAGGAATTTATGTCCACCAAACCAACCCTAGAAAAAATACTGAGAGACATGCTAGATAGAGATAAAAATGATTACAGTCTCCAGAACAACAACAGAAAGAAACCACCAGGCTGGACAAGAAATTAAGCAAGGGAGAAAACCAGGAAAGCAACATTAGGAACACAACATGGCAAAGTCAAGCCAGTACGTATCAGTGACATCCATAAATGTAAATGGGCTCAATTCACCTATCAAAAGAAACAAGTTGACAGATTGAATCAAGAAACAGGATCCCACAATATGCTGCATACAAGAAACACCTCTGACTCAAAAAGAAACTGACAGATTAAAAGTCCAAGGGTAGAAAACAGTATTCTATGCAACAGGAACCCAGAAAAAAAAAGTGTAGATATTCTGTTTGCAGACAAAGTGAATTTAAAACCTAAAAGGATTAAAAGACATAAACAAGGCCACTATATACTTGTAAGTGGAAAACTACAAGAGGAAGAACTAACAATTATAAATATATATGCACCAAATACAGGAGCACCCAACTATATAAGACCAATACTAATGGACATGAAAAACCAAATACACAAGAACATAATTGTAATAGGAGACCTTAACACCCCACTGTCACAAAGAGATAGATCAACTAGACAAAAAGTCAGCAAAGAACAGAACTGAATCATATCGGTGAATGAATGCACTTAGTGGATGTTTACAGTGTTCCACCTAACTACATCAGAATTTACATTCTTCTCAGCTGCACATGGGACATTCTCCAAAATAGACCATATATTAACCCATGAAGCATTCTTAACGAAATGCAAAGGGACTGAAATTATCCCATGCATGATATCTGATCATAGTGCACTAAAATTGGAAATCAATGGCAAAAAACCTACAAACCATGCATGAAAATTAAATGACAACCGTCTGAATAACCAGTGGGTTAGAGATCAAATTAAAGAAGAGATAAAACAATGTCTACAATACAATGAAAATGCAGATACAGCATACCATAACCTATGGGACACAATGAAAGCAGTCCTAAGAGGGAAATATATGGTAAGAAATAGTCACATCAAAAAAATGTAATGAACATAAATAAATAACCTAATGCTATATCTCAAGCTTCTAGAAAAGGAAGAGCAAGTCAAACCCAAAGCTCATAGAGGAAATTGTAAAGATTACAGCAAAAATTAATGCAATTGAAACAAAAAATACAAAGAATTAACAAATCAAAGAGCTGGTTTTTTGACAGAATAAACAAAACTGATAAACCTCTAGCCAACCTCAACAACAAAAAGAAAGAAAAAATGCATATTCATTCAATAAGGACTGAAAAGAGGGAAATACTTCAGATTTCATGGAAATTCAAAGATCCTGAAGACCTACTTTGAAAATCTCTATACACATAGTGTGGAAAACACAGAAGAAATGGGCAGATTTCTGGAAACATATGAACTTCCAAAGCTCAATCAAGAAAATATAACAATTTTGAATAACCCAATATCAGCCACTGAAATTGAAAATGTGATTTAAAACTTACCAACAAAGAAAAGCCCAGGTCCTGATGGATTCACAGCCGAATTCTACAAGAAATTTAGAGAAGAGTTGTCTCCAGTACTCCTTAAACTCTTCAGTGAAATTGAAAGAGAAGCAGTCCTGCCTAACTCATTCTTGGAGGAAAGTATCACTCTGATACCAAAACCAGAGGAAGACCCAACCAAAAAGGAGAACTATAGACCAGCTTCACTAATGGACATGGATACAAAGATTCTCAATTGTCGGTGTCGCTCCCGGCCGGCAGGAAAGACACACGACAAAGTCTGGCGGTGTGCAACCTTGTCTTTATTTGTCTCCGCGTGGGCCCCGCGAGGCCTCCACTCTGCCACCAGCCCTTTCTCGCCGGTGGACTTTCTCTATCTCTCTCTGTGCTTCTCTCTCGTGGCGGGAGAGGCATTCACTTTTATAGGGTAACAGTGGCCAATCAGTTCAAAGCGCGCGATGCGGGCTGATTGGCTAACATCAGTTGTTGCTAGGCAGACTATTCTATTGCGCGGGCTGCTTACGTCGCCAGGGCAATCAGGGGGCAGGAAGCAGGCGCCAACTTGGCTCACTCGATGGGAGGGGTAATCTAGCTCAGGCTTTGCTCTTACTTACAGGCCTCACGTCCGCCAAGTAAGGCGACCGGGCTGGGCCGCGGCTCCCAACATCTCCCCCTATTTTATTTATTTTGAATGAATGTACGCATCACAGCCCGCCCTGGATTGAGTGCAGAGGCTTAAGCCCTGTGTTGAGGCCCACCGTAGGCCCTTGGCTTGGACCCTGGTCGGCCGTCCCTGGGTCCGCCAAGGCCTTGAGACCCTCGTCCTTTTTCCAGGGCCAGGAGTGAACTGGACGGAACCTGGATGCACATAGGCATGCACTCATGCCCCTCCGTGCGATCCCCTCGGAGAGGCATCTAGATCTGGGCAGATTCTAGTAATCCAGCAGCTTTCGTGCAGTATGGGGTAGGGCCTGGCTTAGGTCGAGTCGTGCTGGGGAGGCACGCTCTTACCCGTCATTGACTCACCCACCCTGCTGTGTGGTGTCAATAGGGAAAGAATGCGGAAGACCCGCCACATCTAGACCCGGTCGTAGGCCAGTCGAGCGAGCCATGTGTAGGCCTGGGGGTCATTGTGCCCATCACGGGCTGCTGCCAGGGCCGCATGGGCAACCAGGCGTACTTGATGCCAGGCCGCCGCAAGGCGCCCATTAATAAATGATGTGACCCATCGGAGCAAGCATGGTCCTATAAGCAGGAGCAAGAACAAGGAGCATAGAGGGCCTAACAAGGGTAGCACATAGGGGAGCAAGTCGTTCCAGGCCCCCAGAAAGGGATTGTCCTGCAGTTCTTTTAGGGCTCATCTTGTTGTTGGGTCTGCGGTTGGCCTCTGGTGGAACAGGCCTGATCTTCAGTTGAGGGACTTGTCGCGTCAACCTCTCTGGGACCCACAGTGGTTCTCATCCCGGTTCCTGCGGAAAAACACAAACCGCGCCTCGGTTCCAGCTAATTACCGGATCCGGGCCCATCCATTGTAATGCCATAGATAACCGCGCCTTTGGAGGCAGGCCTTGGCTTACTCCCCTTTTTTTTTTTTTTTTTTTTATCGGTACCAGGGATCGAACTCGCGATTGCCTGCTTACAAGGCAGGCGCTTATGCCGCTGAGCTAAATCCCCAACCCCTGTTTCCTCGACCGGCATTTCTCTCAGCCTGCTCGGCAGAGAACTCTGCGTACCATGCTCGCCAATCAAGATAACTACCCGAAGGAAGGCACGCCTTGGCCAGCTGCATCCAGTCACCCGGTGTAAGAGGCTGAGAGGCAAGATTCTCTAGCATAGCTATGGTATAAGGAGCTGTGGGCCCGAAGGTCGTGACAGCGCTTTTTAATTCTCTGATCTGTTTTATTTCAAACGGTTCCCAAACATTGCGCCCTTTGCCTGGGGCCATTTGCACAGGGTATACTCCATAAGGACCGTAATCTAGTCCTTGCATCGGTGGATCCCCTCCGGACCATCGTTCACCCCTCCATAGCCACCCATGAAAATACCGTCCGCCCCGCAGCGCGACGTCATAGGATGGCGGCCGCGACAGAGTGGAACGGGGCGTCACTTCCTGTGCCGGCTGAGAGAAGGGAGGGTCCCCTGTAGCAGCCTCTCGGCGGGGAACCGCTTCTGGAAAAGAACTCCAGGGCGGAGCGGATGGCTCTCTATCTCCTCCCCGCCAGAGAGCGCTCGGGGGTCCTTTCTCCTCTCTCTGCTTTTCTCAGGCGGCGCACGCACACAATTCGCGGCGCAACTCGGCATAGGGGTTTTGGGCCTCTCGGCTTCCTGCCCCACCTTCTAGTTCCTCCTCGCTATCTGAGTCGGAGGACTCTAGAGCTTGGGTGTCCTCTATCTTTCCCTGGATCTTCTCCCCCTGGATGGATCCCTCCCGAGAGCATTTCGATTTTGCCTGCTCAAAAGCCTTGCGTGCGTCCATGATTTCCGCGTCTTTAACTGCCGACGGGAACCCCTTCCCCTCCCCTTCAAGGCACGCATGTATCATTTCCCACAGGGGGCGAATAGCCAGCGAAATATCGCCTCCCAATTTTGC
The DNA here is from genome assembly GCF_034190915.1 of Cavia porcellus. NCBI lineage: Eukaryota > Metazoa > Chordata > Mammalia > Rodentia > Caviidae > Cavia > Cavia porcellus. The sequence continues at coordinate 3,008,745 of NW_026947489.1, read as the reverse complement.
CGAGGCGAGGTCCCCGCCTAACTTCTCCCATGACGGCAGGTTTAAATGCCCTGTGGGTAAAAACCAGGGAGCCACCCTATCTACCTCCGCTATGAATAGTTCCAATGTTTTTTGACCTACCCTGAGGTCCCTAGATTTTAAAAGCTTCTTAAGGGCCTTTACCAAGGGCCGCGCCTCCGCGCTCGGTAAATTACCCATCCTTAACCTCCGAGGGTTGTTACTCACCGCGTGTGACTTAGAGAACCCGTCACCTACGCGTGAGCCTGAGGGGAGTCTAAAAGCCCTGTAGGTGCGCGCCACCCAGAGCCCAGGCTTATCCCCCACTCACCTGTCCGGCAGCACCACGCTGGAGCGTTGCACACCACCGAGGGGAGTGATCAGTTCCCTGTATGGGCCACCAGATGTCGGTGTCGCTCCCGGCCGGCAGGAAAGACACACGACAAAGTCTGGCGGTGTGCAACCTTGTCTTTATTTGTCTCCGCGTGGGCCCCGCGAGGCCTCCGCTCTGCCACCAGCCCTTTCTCGCCGGTGGACTTTCTCTATCTCTCTCTGTGCTTCTCTCTCGTGGCGGGAGAGGCATTCACTTTTATAGGGTAACAGTGGCCAATCAGTTCAAAGCGCGCGATGCGGGCTGATTGGCTAACATCAGTTGTTGCTAGGCAGACTATTCTATTGCGCGGGCTGCTTACGTCGCCAGGGCAATCAGGGGGCAGGAAGCAGGCGCCAACTTGGCTCACTCGATGGGAGGGGTAATCTAGCTCAGGCTTTGCTCTTACTTACAGGCCTCACGTCCGCCAAGTAAGGCGACCGGGCTGGGCCGCGGCTCCCAACATCTCCCCCTATTTTATTTATTTTGAATGAATGTACGCATCACAGCCCGCCCTGGATTGAGTGCAGAGGCTTAAGCCCTGTGTTGAGGCCCACCGTAGGCCCTTGGCTTGGACCCTGGTCGGCCGTCCCTGGGTCCGCCAAGGCCTTGAGACCCTCGTCCTTTTTCCAGGGCCAGGAGTGAACTGGACGGAACCTGGATGCACATAGGCATGCACTCATGCCCCTCCGTGCGATCCCCTCGGAGAGGCATCTAGATCTGGGCAGATTCTAGTAATCCAGCAGCTTTCGTGCAGTATGGGGTAGGGCCTGGCTTAGGTCGAGTTGTGCTGGGGAGGCACGCTCTTACCCGTCATTGACTCACCCACCCTGCTGTGTGGTGTCAATAGGGAAAGAATGCGGAAGACCCGCCACATCTAGACCCGGTCGTAGGCCAGTCGAGCGAGCCATGTGTAGGCCTGGGGGTCATTGTGCCCATCACGGGCTGCTGCCAGGGCCGCATGGGCAACCAGGCGTACTTGATGCCAGGCCGCCGCAAGGCGCCCATTAATAAATGATGTGACCCATCGGAGCAAGCATGGTCCTATAAGCAGGAGCAAGAACAAGGAGCATAGAGGGCCTAACAAGGGTAGCACATAGGGGAGCAAGTCGTTCCAGGCCCCCAGAAAGGGATTGTCCTGCAGTTCTTTTAGGGCTCATCTTGTTGTTGGGTCTGCGGTTGGCCTCTGGTGGAACAGGCCTGATCTTCAGTTGAGGGACTTGTCGCGTCAACCTCTCTGGGACCCACAGTGGTTCTCATCCCGGTTCCTGCGGAAAAACACAAACCGCGCCTCGGTTCCAGCTAATTACCGGATCCGGGCCCATCCATTGTAATGCCATAGATAACCGCGCCTTTGGAGGCAGGCCTTGGCTTACTCCCCTTTTTTTTTTTTTTTTTTTTATCGGTACCAGGGATCGAACTCGCGATTGCCTGCTTACAAGGCAGGCGCTTATGCCGCTGAGCTAAATCCCCAACCCCTGTTTCCTCGACCGGCATTTCTCTCAGCCTGCTCGGCAGAGAACTCTGCGTACCATGCTCGCCAATCAAGATAACTACCCGAAGGAAGGCACGCCTTGGCCAGCTGCATCCAGTCACCCGGTGTAAGAGGCTGAGAGGCAAGATTCTCTAGCATAGCTATGGTATAAGGAGCTGTGGGCCCGAAGGTCGTGACAGCGCTTTTTAATTCTCTGATCTGTTTTATTTCAAACGGTTCCCAAACATTGCGCCCTTTGCCTGGGGCCATTTGCACAGGGTATACTCCATAAGGACCGTAATCTAGTCCTTGCATCGGTGGATCCCCTCCGGACCATCGTTCACCCCTCCATAGCCACCCATGAAAATACCGTCCGCCCCGCAGCGCGACGTCATAGGATGGCGGCCGCGACAGAGTGGAACGGGGCGTCACTTCCTGTGCCGGCTGAGAGAAGGGAGGGTCCCCTGTAGCAGCCTCTCGGCGGGGAACCGCTTCTGGAAAAGAACTCCAGGGCGGAGCGGATGGCTCTCTATCTCCTCCCCGCCAGAGAGCGCTCGGGGGTCCTTTCTCCTCTCTCTGCTTTTCTCAGGCGGCGCACGCACACAATTCGCGGCGCAACTCGGCATAGGGGTTTTGGGCCTCTCGGCTTCCTGCCCCACCTTCTAGTTCCTCCTCGCTATCTGAGTCGGAGGACTCTAGAGCTTGGGTGTCCTCTATCTTTCCCTGGATCTTCTCCCCCTGGATGGATCCCTCCCGAGAGCATTTCGATTTTGCCTGCTCAAAAGCCTTGCGTGCGTCCATGATTTCCGCGTCTTTAACTGCCGACGGGAACCCCTTCCCCTCCCCTTCAAGGCACGCATGTATCATTTCCCACAGGGGGCGAATAGCCAGCGAAATATCGCCTCCCAATTTTGCCGAGGCGAGGTCCCCGCCTAACTTCTCCCATGACGGCAGGTTTAAATGCCCTGTGGGTAAAAACCAGGGAGCCACCCTATCTACCTCCGCTATGAATAGTTCCAATGTTTTTTGACCTACCCTGAGGTCCCTAGATTTTAAAAGCTTCTTAAGGGCCTTTACCAAGGGCCGCGCCTCCGCGCTCGGTAAATTACCCATCCTTAACCTCCGAGGGTTGTTACTCACCGCGTGTGACTTAGAGAACCCGTCACCTACGCGTGAGCCTGAGGGGAGTCTAAAAGCCCTGTAGGTGCGCGCCACCCAGAGCCCAGGCTTATCCCCCACTCACCTGTCCGGCAGCACCACGCTGGAGCGTTGCACACCACCGAGGGGAGTGATCAGTTCCCTGTATGGGCCACCAGATGTCGGTGTCGCTCCCGGCCGGCAGGAAAGACACACGACAAAGTCTGGCGGTGTGCAACCTTGTCTTTATTTGTCTCCGCGTGGGCCCCGCGAGGCCTCCGCTCTGCCACCAGCCCTTTCTCGCCGGTGGACTTTCTCTATCTCTCTCTGTGCTTCTCTCTCGTGGCGGGAGAGGCATTCACTTTTATAGGGTAACAGTGGCCAATCAGTTCAAAGCGCGCGATGCGGGCTGATTGGCTAACATCAGTTGTTGCTAGGCAGACTATTCTATTGCGCGGGCTGCTTACGTCGCCAGGGCAATCAGGGGGCAGGAAGCAGGCGCCAACTTGGCTCACTCGATGGGAGGGGTAATCTAGCTCAGGCTTTGCTCTTACTTACAGGCCTCACGTCCGCCAAGTAAGGCGACCGGGCTGGGCCGCGGCTCCCAACACTCAATAAAATATTGGCAAAAAGAATGTAGCAAATTATCAAGAAGATTGTACACCATGATCACATGGGATTTATTCCAGGAATGCAGGGATTGTTCATCATATACAAATCAATAAATGTAATACACCACATCAACAGAGCCAAAAATAAAATCACATGATCATCTCAAGAGATGCAGAAAAAGCTTTTGATAAAATTCAGTACCTTTACATAATAAAAGCCCTACAGAAACTCATAATAGATGGTGTGTACCTCAATCTCATAAAGGCCATCTATGATAAACCAACAGCCAACATTATACTAAATGGACAAAAACTGAAAACCTTCACTCTAAAATCAGGAACAAGACAAAAATGTCCACTATCACCACTCCTATTCAATATAGTTCTGGAAATATTAGCTATAGCAGTCAGACAAGAGGGAGAAATAAAAGGAATAAAAATAGGAAAAGAAGAAGTTAAATTATCATTATATGCAGATAACATGATACTGTACATACAACTCCCCAAAACCTCCATTAAAAGACTATGAGAAGTAATAAACAAATTCAGCAGCATAGCTGGATACAAAGTCAACACTCAAAAATCAATAGCATTCCTGTAAGCAAACAAAAAACTCCCTGAGAGAGAAATTATGGAAATATCACCCTTCACAGTAGCAATTAAAAAAATTAAATACCTAGGAATCAACCTAACCAAAAATGTAAAAGTCCTATATGTTGAAAATTATACTACTCTAGAAAGGGAGATCAAAGAGAATATTAGGAAATGGAAGGTTATTCCTTGCTCTTGGTTAGGAAGAACCAACACTGTGAAAATGGCCATACTCCCATACTATATCTGTTATACAATCAAAACAACGCAATACCAATCAAAATACCATTAACATACCTTACAGATCTAGAAAAAATATTCCTAAAATTCATCTTGAAACAGAAAAAACCTAGAATAGCAAAGGCAATTCTGGGCAACAAAGACAAGACAAGCGGCATCTCAATTCCTAACTTGTAACTATACTACAAAGCCACAGTAATAAAATCAGGATGATACTGGTAAAGAAATAGACCTGAGGACCAATGGAACAGATTAGAAGATAAAAACACTACTACAAAGACACGCAGCCTCCTTATATTTGACAAAGGGGCGAAACATTTTCACTGGAAGGATAACCTCTTTAATAAATGGTGTTGAAAAAATTGGCTTTCCATGTGACAAAGACTAAAACTAGACCATGCCTTTCACCATACACTAAACTAAAGTCAAAATGGATCAAAGATCTAAGTATTAAAATAGAAACACCAAATCTACTGGAGGACAAAGTAGGTAAAAATCTTGGAGACACAGGGGTAGTCAGAAAGTTCATGAATAAAACTCAAACCTCATAGAAAGTACTTCAAAGTATCAGCAACTGGAATCTCATATTATTAAAAAGTTTTTGCACTTCAAAAGAAATCACCAACAAAGTGAAAAGAAAACCCACGGAATGGGAAAGAATTTTACCCAAAGGACTTATATCCAGAACATATAAAGAACTGAAAAACGTCAAGCCCCCAAATTCAAAGACCCTCTCCAAAAATGGGCATCTTAGATGAACACACAGTTCTCAGATGAATACATAAAAATGGCAAATAAATATATGAGGAAGTGTTTACCATTTCATGGTCATTCGTGAAATACAAATAAAACCAGCATTGAGATTTCATGTCACCCCAGAAAGAATGGCTAGCATCAAGAAAACAACTGATAACAAATTTTGGTGAGAATGTGGGGAGAAAGGAACACTGCTCCACAGTTGGTTGGAATGCAGACTGGTGCAACCACTGTGGAAATCAATATAGAGATTCCTCACAAACTAGGATTGGAAGTTCCATTGAACCCAGCTATTCCCTTCCTGGGTATTTTCCCAGAAAAATTGAAAAGATCATGTCACAGTGATATATGTGCAGCCATGCTCATAGCAGCAAAATTTGTGATAGCTAAATTTTGGAAACAACCAAAATGCCCATCAACCACAGAGTGAATGAAAAAAATGTGGTATTTTTATACAATGGAATGCTACTCAGCTATGGATGATCTTGAGGCCTTTATTGGTAAGTGGAGGCAACTTGAGACTATCATCATTAGTGAAATAAACAAGACTCACATTGTCTCTCTAGTGTAAAAAATAATAAAAACTGATGGAATAATGGGATCCAAAGCATATAACAGATATTGTAAAAATGAAAGGGAAGGAAAGTGTTCTAAAGGATATAATGGTATGTGTAGTGTGTAAGACAGATGACCATATTACTGAATTTCTATTAGATCACTGAACATAAGATATTGCACTGTCAATGTTTGAGCGTCTGGCCAGTTTTTATGTTTTGATTTTGTAACTTTAACAACTGTTGTTAAGATGACAATATATAATGTATCAACTAGTGATTTATGATGTTAATTTCTTTTGAAAAAAAAAAACATGAAAACTTCGAGATCCATCCCCTAAAGTCTACAGACAAGGATGAAAGTAGAACAGAATCGGATCTACCCAATACCTAAAAGTAGAATATATAAATGTTGGGAAAAATCAAATACATCTATGGCTATTTCCAGATAAAATAAATGGCTTTTATCTGAAGATTCTGCATTTACAGATTCAGTTAATCTCCTATTAAAAATATTGGGGGAAAATCACATTGTATGATAATAGTATACTTTACATAAGGTATATCAATTCATCTAGATATGGCAAAGCAGACAGGAGCACTGCATAAATTGGATGGGAATACCATGGCATTTTCTGTAAGGGAATTGACTTCGGTAACTGTGAGGGCTCTGTCCCCATGATTACTGGGACAACTGTAACTGTAGATGTAGAGTGGCTCTTGGAATATTCTCTGGGAAGTCCAGCACACTTTCTTCCTGACCATGGACCTGATGGAATGTGGCCTGACAGAATAATCGTTTGATTGAAGGAAATGATACGTTGCATGTGTGTGCATGTGCACACACACACACACACACACACACACACACATGCACACACACTCCTTTAAAGTCTACAAATCTTGTTCAGATGGAGATTCTGCAAATAGAGAATTGTTGATTGTAGAAAACGTGGGCAGTCTGAGTAAAAACAGGTGTCCCTAGTATTTGAGCCACTCTTGTCATTCTTTGTCCGTGCTTCTCCATTCTCATCTTAGGGAAGCCTTACTCAAGGTACGGTGTGCTTAGGAACTCGGACAAGGGTGCTCCTCCTTCTTCAGATGTCAGCTGAGCTTTGCAGTCCAGTGGGGAGGGCTGGCTGCTGATAAGCCTCAGGCAGAGGTGTGGAGAGCTTCGGGGGTTGGTCTGCCTCTGCCTTGGGCAGATCATCTGCAAGTCACAGGATCTGGGGTGCAGACCAGGTCCTCTGCTTCTTCCAAAGCAACTCTGCTTTGTGAGCCAGCACTGGGTTGGGGGCCACCCTGCAGTGTTTGAGGTCCCATGTTCCCTATCGGCAGGCTGTGGCAGCAATGATGAGGCACCAGGATTCAGCCTGCAGTGCCCTGTGAGCAGGGGCTGGTCAGACACACCCTCTGACCTCTCCATTGCTCCCACCTGGAAGATCTGCCTTTCAGGAATACTCAGGACGGTATGTCTTTATGGCTGGAAGTTAGTGACTCTAGAGTAATTCAAATCCACATGGAAAAAAAGCACAAGAACCAGCAAATGCAAATATGTTAATTATAATAATTGAATATTTTTTCTCATTTTCTCTTCATATGCTTAAAAGCAAGTACATAAACAATATGATTATAATGGTGTTATTGTGCTCATAGCATATAGAAATTACTGTAACAATAATAGGACAAAGGATATAGGAGGGAACCAAATTGTATAAGATTCTAAACATTAGTGATGACTTCACTCCCTTGGGGAACAAAAAGAAGCAGAAATGGTGAATAAAATGGTCAATATAGCATATTTTGTGAATACAAATATATAATTGTTTTCTGTTCATCATTTAGATATGAAAAAAGTGAACCTTGGGGTCATCACCTAAATCATCACCATTGGTTTAAACAAACAAGCAGACACATCACTAAAGAAGATATAAAGGAAGCAAAGAGACACCATAAAAGATACTTAGTACCCTCACTAGGTTAGCAAAATGCAGATTAAAACCATAATGAATTACTTTGATCCAAGTATTTAAAATATTTTTATATGGGCTAGTTAAAAAATACTTGCAGCAGCAAAGACAGATAATGATGTGGACTGGTGAAACTTTCTATTTTTAATGAAAATGCAAAATTTTATAACATACTGGGAAACAGTTTGACAGCTTTTTGCAGATTTAAATATGTTCTAAAGTATGACCCAAAGGTCTAATTCTAGATTTTTATGCTAAAAAGATGAAAATTTATTTCCACATAACTCTTGCACATGAATATTTATATATACTTTACTCATAACTGTTAAAAACAATACTACTCAAATGTCCTTCAGTTGGCGAATGGATAACAAACTCTGCTATGTCTCTACACTGAAGTAGAATTTATAAGAACTCTTCGTTCGCATTACTACTTGGACAAATCTCAAATGGAAAAAGCAAAATTCAAAAGGTCACATATCGTATAATACCATTTGCATGATTTTCTCAAATAATGCAAAAAGAAAATCTTGAAAATTACAAGGCTGGGGGCTGGAGATTTAGCTCAGCGGCATAAGCGCCTGCCCTGCAAGTAGGCAGTCGTGAGTTCGATCCCCAGTACCGATAAAAAGGAAAAAGACAAAAAAAAAAAAAAAAATTACAAGACTGGAGAATTTATCAGTGATTGCCAGAAATTATGGGGAGTGTTATGGTTTGTATCTGGGTGTAACCCCAAAGCCTCATGCAGTCATGGGAGCAGGCTTCTGGAGTTTGTGATTGATTGGTGGTCCCGGGCTAAGATTATGGGTGTGAGTGCTACGTCACTCTAAGGTGGGTGTGGCTATATACAATATAAAGAAGCAAGAGGCTTGCAGTGTCTTCCCTCCTCCTTTTGCTCCTGGTGCTTTTGACGTCTTCTGTTGCTATGAACTCTTGCCCCTCTGCCATGTGCCGCTCAGCATTGGAGCAGCTGATTATGTACTGAAACCTCCTCAAACCATGAGCTAAATAAACTTTTGCTTCCTTAATTTTGAGTGTCAGGGACTTTGTCTCAGCAATGAGAGAAAAGTAACCAAGCGAGGTGTGGAAGAAGATGACTACAAAATGACAGGGGAGTTCTTTTCAGTGGTAGAACTATTTTGTGTACTGATTAGGTTGATAATTACACAGATATATACACTTGTTTGATAAAATTCATATACCCTTGTGGGGGAAGATGTAAGTGTATGATAAACATGAAATTTCAAAGAATATTATTTTCAATAGCATCAAAAATATTGAATGCCTAAAAATACCATCTGAATACTATTTCCCTGAAAATTAGACCTGACATCCTTGAGAACTATAGGTCAAAAATGCCCACCACAATAATCCTGTCATCACCTTTCCTGCCATCATAGAGTGGTCACAGAGCAAGAGAATAAATAGTGAGAGGGCTCTTCTGCATGATATTGACCATCACCATGGTGACAACCAACCAGGGTTCACTCAGCTTTATTTTCAGAGAAACATGGTAGTTAACTACAAGCTATTGTTGAGAGAAATTAAAATAAACCTAAACGTTGGTATATTCCATGTTCATGGATTGACTATATTGGAAGGTAATTACCGATGAACTGATTTGACAAGTCAGTGCGATCCTAGGAGAGAAAAAGATGAAGATACAGAATTTATAAGCTGATTCTAAAATGTAATACGCTCACATAACCAGAAGTGGCCTACTGTAATTTTCAGTAAAAATAATGATCACGTAGGACTTGCTTCACTGGACGTGAATATTTATGAGAAAGCGGAAATGGTGAAGACGGGAATTTGTTCAGGGGAATTTGACAAGTCAGTGGAATCTATCAGAGAGCCTAGAGAAGACCCAGGTGGAGCCATGACAGTGGGTTTGTACAGGCAGGGCACTGCAGGGCATGAGGAAACTCCAGCCCCTCAGTAAATGCTGATGGAATCAGTGAGTATCCACAAGAGAAGACAGGAGGATCAGGTCCCCAGTTCACAAAAAACCCAGCTGTCATGAGTCACAGGTTCAAATATGAAAGTCAAAATAGTAGAAATTCTGAACTTCAAACAATGGAGCTATCTCCATAGATTCTGACAGGTAAGATTATTTTATGCCAATAGAAAAAATACTAAAATTCATAGAGAATTATGAAACACAATGATAACCTACACACTCTTGAAAAAAGAAAGCAGTACACTTCCTGATTTAAAAATGTATTATAAAGCAACAACAATTAAAATAGTATAACACTGGCATAAAAACAGACATAGAATAAAAAGCCCAGAAATCAGTCCATACATACATGTAGCAAGCTGACCTTCACTAAGAGTACCAGGAATACAGGGGGGATGAAAGAACCCTTATTTTATTTACACTGTGCACAAACATCAACTCCAAATAGATTACAGTCTTAAATATAAGACCTGAAAATGTAAAAATCCCATAAAAATCTTCCTGACTGGTCTTGGCAGTGATTTCATGCATGTAACACAAAAGCACCAGCAATAGAAGCAAAAGTGGACAAGTAGCATTATATCAAACTAAAAAGTTTCCTCAACAAATCACACATGAAGTGGGGGGAAATATTTCCAACTGTCTATAATAAACTCCTTTAACTCAGTAGCGTAACACAGCTTTTTTTTGCTTATTAGTATGTGTGTATAGTACATAACATTTTGATACATGAATGTAGCGCATTTTAATTCCCCTTTTTATCCCTTATCGTTTCCTTCCCTCCCTTTCCACATTTGATCCTCTCCTTTGAGAAGGATCTGTCTCCCTGCTTCCTATTATCTATCATTTATTTTGCTTTTCATTTTTAATCTGGGCTTTCTGTTTAAGAGAAAGATGTGATATTTAAACTTGTTTGTCTGATTTATTTCACTTAACTTTATAGTCGCAAGGTGCATCCATTTTCCTACAAGTGATTCAAGTGTATCTCTCTTTATGGCACAGTCGTGCTCCATGTGTGTAAACAGCACACTTTATTTGCCTCTTCGTGCCATTGGAGTGCTTCTGATATTTAGCTATTATGGATATTGATGCTATAAACATGGTTATGCATGAATCTCTACAGTACGATGTCTTTGACTTCTTTGTAAAGATACCTAGGAAAGGAATAGCTGGATCAAGTGGAATTTCTAGTTTTAGATTTTGAGAAATCTCCATCGTAATTTCCATAGTGGCTGTACTGTTCACATCCCACCAGCAAGGCTGAAGGGTTCCTTTTCCTCCTCAAAGCATCTCTAGCATTTGTCACTGATTTCTTGATGATGGACATTCTTTCTGGAGTAAGATGGAATCTTGGTTTAATTTGCGTTTCTCGAATGACCAGCAGTGTTGAGCATTTCTTAATGTGTTTATTAACCATTTGTGTTTCTGTGAAGTGTCTTCATTGAGCTTGCCCATCTTTGAGTATTTATTTTAGGGATTTATTCTTTAAAACTTCTTTAAGTATTCTACATACGAGTCCTCTGAATCAGTGGCAAAAAATTTTACCCACTCTGTAGGTTGTCATTTCACTCTGTTGGTGGTTTCTTTTGCCACGCAGAAGCTTTTAAATTTAATCTAATCCCATTTGTTCTTTCTTGGAACTATTTCCTGTGCATCTAGGATTCTGTTCAGAAAGTACTTGCATATGCCTGTGATTTCAAGAGTTTTACCTATCTTTTCTTCCAGCAAGTTAAGTGTTTCTGGTTTAATGTTTAGTTCTTTGATCCATTCTGATTTTAGTTTAGTACATGGGGAGAGATATATTCTACATGCAGTCTGACATATGGACAGCCATTTTTCATGGCATTTAATAAAAAGGCTGTCTTTCCTGCAGTGTGTTTTTGGCCCTTTTGTCAAAGATTAAATAGTGGAACGAACCTGGAGTTGTTTCTCATCCTCTCATCCTCTGTTCTGTTCCGCAGATCTTCATGCGTGTTTTTGTGCTGATTGCATGTTGTTTTGTCACATGACTTTGTAATAGGACTTCGAGTCTGGGATTGTAATGATTTCCGCTTTGGTCTCTTTACCCAGGATTGCTCTTTCTATTCTGATTCTTTTCTGGTTCCATGTGAATTGTAGAATTTGCTTATTTTTCATGTATATGTGACCATTTCAGGAGGAAGACATGGCTTACCACACGCTGGTTTATTTGGAGACATTTGAAAAAATTATTATACAGAGATATAAGCATTGTCATTAGTGTTTTAGTCCTCAGCAGTGGGAAAATTGGAACCTGAGTGGCATTCTTCCTCTTGTGGTAAGAGATACAAACAACATTACTTATATGTCCACTGAAGAAATCCTACACTGCAAAAAAAAATGGTAATACTTATCATTTTGTAGGATGTATTCAGATATATGTTAGCCTTTCTTAGATGTATGTGATTTTCTGTGAAGTCCATATGTAGGCTTTGAAAGTGTGTGTTTACTCTGAGCTCTGTTTTCCCAGGCCTGCTCTTTTGCAGTTCGTATTACTTTACTGCACACTTTGGAAACCTTTAAGTCCTGATTTTTGTGCATGTAGCATTTCACAGTCTTACATATCAACTGTGGTGAGTTCTTATTGAAAATGTTTGCTTAATACACCTTGACAACGTCAAGTATTATTCTTCTGTTATAATTGTAAAGTACATTCCATTATTCTACTTTGTAATCAAATGGTATTTTTGACAAAAATTTTAAAATGTGGAAATGGTCCGGGGCTGTCTTCTAGCTGAATGGAATGTGAACCTTTTCACTGACATCATTTCATTTTCCCCCATTTGGGTAGAAAATGGGGAGGCTAACTCACAAGACTGACAGGTTAAAGAAAGGATACTTGGAAATCAGTAAGTGCACAATAAATGTGGACTGCTTATGTTTTTAGATACCTAATATTGCAATCCAGTATTGCATTTTTGTTTTTCAGTCGTGTAATATTTTTTGAGAAAGATTGTCTCTGTCACTTTCCCTGTCCCTGGGATAAAATAACCAACACCCACAGCTTCAAGGAGTATAATTTGCCTCACAGTTACAGTTCCTGATCAGCCAGCTCCAAGGCAGAAATGCCTGATAGGAGGACCCGCCTGGGAGGACATCATAGTGTCAAGCGGAGGGAGAAGGGAGCCCTCGGGAGGTGGGTACCCCATGACCTACCTCCATGCAGACCATCCCCTAACACAAGGGTTTTAGGCAGGCGTAGTATCTAGCATGACATACGATTTCCATATACACAGACAATCAAACGAGGACTGTGGTTTTATGAAATGATGTTTTTCATCTCTACTATTTTATATGAGAAAGTGTGAATTTTATTAGACTTTTTTATTCAAGTTAATAGCCTTTCTTAAATATGTTTGGGAAACCTGAAAATTTTAACTAGAACAAAATTAACAGTTATAGAAATACATTCCTATGATGTGAAATGTAGTTTGCACACCAAGCATATCCTCTTGCTGCTGACTTTCAGCCCTCAGTTCATACAGTTTATGTAGTCTTGATTTATTTTCTGTGAACTTTCTAGCTCGCAGAAATGAATTTTGGAGCATTTCTGAACCTCTCTTCATTTTTATAATTACTGTCCTGGTCTTTTTCTCCTGTTTCTGCTGTCCTCTTTTTAGTAAGGGCCAGCTCACGTTCTTTCTGTGTTCTTAGCCCTGCATTGTGACCCTGGTCCTTCCCCCTTCATAGGGGTCTACGTAAGAGGTCTTGTCTTTAGAGCTTTTGCAGAGAGTTTGTGCCACCTGCAGTGCTCCACTGGGAGCTGGCTTTGTAAGCTGGAGTGACAGCCTTAGCTCCCCCTCTGCAGAAGTGCCTCAAGCTATTGCTGTTTGTATCTGCATGTTCTTGTACTGTCAGAGTACCCAGTCTACTGTCTACTGCAAGTCTCCTGTCACCGTTCCCAGAGTCAACAGGTGTTTGTTTCTTTCTCCATTTCATTGGCCAAACTCAGCCAAACTTCTTCACAGTCACATTGTGCTCTCCAAGAAGCCTCACAAAGTCCTTTCGACAACTGGCCAGTGTCACAAGACAAAGCCAAGGACCCCTGTGTTCAGCCCAGCTGTTTAACAAAGGAACATTTTAATCCAAAGCAAAAATATGATTTGGCAATAACTACAATAGGGTATGATCACCAAATGTGACATTTCATACTGGCATCCATCGTAAAACAAAGAATTTGATAAAAGCTTAAATTATTTTCTCCTGAAAAGCTCAAACAGAACTTAAAAGAAAGTGATTGAAAAGTCTTCTCAAGAAATCACGCATAATATTCCTGATTTAGAGACTGGGCATGAAGGGAGTCCATGGGCATTTCTTGTCATGTTTTTTGCTCAGAGCATTAAACCTAGCAATATTAAATCTGATAACACAGAATCCAGAAATGTAACTCAGCAGAGTGCAACTTTGGCCTGTGCAAGAACCTAGATTCAGTCCTTGGAACAAAACAAAACAAGACAAAGCCTCGCAATGTGTCTAACACTCTCCATGTTAAGACAACAAAAAAGAGAAAGAAAACAATACACAGTATGAAATCCTTGGCAAACAGAAAGAGCTCAAGCCAATTTTCTTGTCACCAGGACAAAATTCCTAATATCCACAGGAGCCAATTTTCCTATTCAAAAACAGCAAATAACACAATAAAAATCATGCTTATATAAAGCTTACCTAATGCAAGTTCCTTTACCAAGCACTATTAAAGCACCAGACCTTCTGAAACTCTCCTGATTTCTTTTGGAGGAGTAGATGTTGCCGGTTAAGCACAGGTGGTAATGTGTTCGTGGTCCCTGGAGGGTAGACAGCTGGAGCCCAGGTTTCACTTCTTATTGTAGGTTTTGTGTCATATCACAGCCGCTCCTTGGACCATGCTGTATTCTTTGAAATGCGGTTTAGAAACCAAGTAATTTCTAGAGGGTTTTATTGGAACTAAATATTCTTAATGTTCTTGCCTTGGCTGTTGGGGCTTCTTCCTTCTGAGTCCTGTGAATGTATCTGGGGATATCTGTGGCGGTGTAAGCAGATGGCATTAGTGTGGACAGGAAGGGACTCGTACAAAGAAAATCAGTTACTGTTCTGAGTATGAGTGGAATCCATCTCATGGGAAAAATAATCGTGAAAGTTGTCTCCTACTGACATTTTGTTTCCTTGAACTTCTCAGAACTTGTATTTCATGAAAAACATGCCATAAAAAGGTTTTATTTTGGAAGGAGGATATACTAGCAAAGAGATGAATAATTCTTTGAGAAGAAATTTTTAATGGTTGACACATGTGTCAACTTGAGAAATTTAGAAGTTTAAGTGACTCAGCAGGGAGCCAGGGTCCCTACTTTTAAACATCCTCAGCCTGTGCAAGGGGAGGGCAGGGAGATGGTGTCAGTGCTGCACCAGCCCCAGGGGAGGCAGCCTGCTTGCAGTGTAAGGGAAGGAGGAGGCTTGCTCTCCAGCCCTTTTTGCTTATCTTGATTTTGCTGTCTGTCTTCTGCCGCCCTGAGCCGTTGCCCCTCATTACGTCACCCCGCCTTGGAGCAGATGATTACGGACTGAAACCTCCACAAACTGAGCTAAACCTTTCCTTCCTGTTGAGTGTTGGGTATTTCTGTTCCTGGAAATAGAACAAAGAACAGTGTTTGTGTAATGGAAGCCTGTGTCTCAGCAACAAGAGAAAAGTAACCAAGACAGAATCCCTGTACTGTATTAAACAAATAACTAAGGAATATGTATAATACACATAGATACACGTGTGCAGATATCTCTAAGTGTATGTAAATAAACTTTCAAGTTGATCTTTAAATGATGACTTTATGAGGACTAAATAATTTCTTAAAGATAAATGTAAACTAGAAGATAGGGATTTAGCTCAGTGGCATAAGTGCCTGCCTGGCAAGTGCGAGGTCATGAGTTCAATCCCCAGTACCAAAAAAAAAAAAAAAAAAAAAAGGTAAACTAGAGTTTGGAATATAATTGAGAATGAATAATTATTTTTCCCACAAATTTGCCCTGAAAACATTTGACATGGGTAGGTTTTTGGCTTCTGTTTTTTCATTTCTTCTTTTTAAAATCAAAACCACAGATGCTATACCCCTGATCTGCATCTCTAACCCTTTCTAATTGTTTTTTTTATTTATTTTGAGACCAGAGTCTAAGTTGCCCCGTCTGACCTCCAACCTGTGATCTGCCTGCCTTAGCTTTTCGACGTTCTCCACCCAGGCCTGGTGCATACAGCATTGTGAAAACATCCGGATTTTCATCACCCGTGGATGGTGAGGCTGCTCAGGGCCCAGGCAGCCTGACTCCGGGGCTGAGTTTCAGCTGTGATACAAAGAGAGAGAAAGCCCAAGGAAGAGCAGGCGCAGCGAACTCTGGAGCTCTTCTTTGGGAAAAAGAACACAAGTGCAGCCAACTTTCCGGGGGCGATCGGACCAGAGCCCGAGGCTCTTTGGGCGCCTTGAGCTTTTGCTTGTGCCATGGCCTTTGCAGAATGCTGGTCACCAAAGGGAAGTAGCTTTCGAAGCACTTCCTCCTCTTTCCAGTTGTTCCAGGTTTGCCACGCTTGGAGAGCTCCTGGAGAATCCCTCAGTCCTGATCTTTAAAAGCTTTTTTTGAGTACCGGAGTCACAGTCAAGGGCAGTCACTGCACATGCTGCTTCTATTATCTGGTGGAGCAGGGGACTCTGTAGCCCTCTTTTGAGATTTTCTTTAAAGATAAGAGTGCCTGCTTGGTATATAGTGGCCAAGGGATAGGAAATGAAAATCACTTCTTTACCATTCTCTTTTCATTCACGTTTGACACAAGACCATTAACCGCCTAGCAGGTGTTTGTGGTCTCTTTCAGTGAGGACATGGTTATATTTTTTGCTGTGACTGCATTCTCTTAGGCTTGTTTCCACCATAACCCCGACTACTTTAAGCAGAGATTCTTTCCCAGTGACATTTTTCTCTTTTGAATCTGATCTGTTCCTGGAAGTAGAACAAAGAACAGTGTTTGGGTAATGGAAGCCTGTGTTCTCTCAAGTGGGACTAATGATGCTCTTCCAGTCCATTCAGGAACCTCAAACAATTTTGCTAAATACCAGTAAAACCCTTAGACATTTATGTAAGAATCCAACAGGAGTATCTCAGTATTCTGGTGGGTATGAATTACATTTTTCTTTCACCATGAAAATAAAAAAGTGCCATAAAGGAGATGAATTGAGAGCTAATATTTGTTTGCAGTGCTGAGGATGCAGTGCAGGGCCTTGTGCATGTTAGGTGAGCTCTTTATCACTGATTATTGTGTCCCAGCCTCCTAATAGATGCTATTTAAAGAACAGTGTAGACACTACCTCAGTTGTACCTAGGTTTGCAATACACTTAAACAGTAGGTTAAGGATGTGAAAGTCACAAACCATGACACTCGAATGCTGCAGGAAAGGGAGGCAGAGATGAAAGCCACGTAGCATATGCAACGCCTGCTGCGTAGTGTGACCACTTCGCTTGCTGCATCCTGCCCTGGGGTTTGTGTCATTCTTTAGGATTATGAGCAGACAGAGCAGTCACCTGGGGTCTCTGAACTGGGATGATTCTATGAGGGTGACTTCACTCATTTGTCTGGAAATGGGCTTGGAATCAGCTCAGCTTGGGCTGTAATCTTGACGGTGCTGTCTCCTACAGTCTGGGTTAATCTTCATTTTGGTTGTTGGATCATGGTTTTCAGGAACATGAAGCTCTGTCCCTGTCATGCTGCTGTTAAATTTGCTGCTCAGTTGCATGGCCATGTGTAGAGTCTCTGCAAGGGTTTAGCCAAAGCCATGGACAGAGGAAGGAGAAACATTATGGCTATTTTAGAGCTAACTTGTCAGAGCATGCTGCACACTTTAATGCAGGATCGCCCGCCACTCAAAAGTGCAACTGATGTGCACATTGAGATTCTGTATAGCAGATTTCCACTTGTAGTATATTTGAAATAGATAAGTTTTTGAGACAGTTTAGTGACTATCCAGACAGTGAAAGTTTCGGCAGCAAGAACAGGCAAATTTTGAAATGAAAAAACTTGAAAGTACAGACGAACTATATTTGAGGACAAATGTCATGAAAGGTTTGGATCACTTTGTACTTTATCTGTGATATGTTCAACCTGCTTTCTTCAGACTTTTCCTTCAATGTGATGTAAAGTGTTTTTTTTAATTAGAAAAAATAAGCAAAATAAAACAAAATAAAGCCAATCAAAGCAAGGCAGTGTAAGTGACACAGGATTTCAAAACAAGTTAATAGGAAATCAACAAAGGCTATGCCATAATGCCTCTTGCTGCCTTCAAAATAGCTACCCATACCATCAGACATGTTAAAATCAAACAGAACAGAATAGAACCAATAAAGACAAAACAATGAATGTATTACAGGTCTTAAATCCAAAATGGCCACCATAATATGTCCTGTTATCTTTGAAATAGCTGCCCATGCCATCAAATATAGCAAAATCAAACAAGATAAAACCCAACCAAAAAGACCCAATGCGAATAATACCAGATTTTGAAACAGTGGGGAATTAACAATGGCCACCACCTTCAGAAGGAGATCCCCCATAGATGCTACACTGCATATTGTTATCCTTTAAACAGATGACCAGACTGTGGGCTTTAGGCCTGAAAAGTGAATGAAATACTAAACACTACAGCATTAAGTTGCATTTTCCTCAACAGCTATCCCCTCAGCCTGTGTTTCTCCACATCAGCTGGTCATTTATGGGGTTAGTGGTGAGGATAAATGTGGGCTCTTCTCATCTCTCTGCCCACGTGCTGGAAGGGGCTAGCCCTCCCCAATCAGCTGCACATGGTGCCAACTCACAGCAGGTGTTGGCTTCTTGTGCACTTCTTGTTCTCCTCCCTACAGTGTACAAATGGCGCCAACTCACAGGAGAAGGCTGCTGTCTGCCTATCCCCCAGTCAGCCCGCGCATGGTGCCGACTCACAGGAGGTCTATTGGTCTCTCCTTGGGCTGCCTTAAAATTACTACAGACCGCGTTGCTTATGCAACAGACATTCCTTTTCTTATGGTTTGAAACTGGAAGTCTGAGATCAATGTGTTGGTAAAGTTGGTTTTGGGGTCTTCAGCCCTTGGCTGGTAGATGCCCATAATTTTTTGTGTTTTCACATGGTCTGTTCTCTGTCTCTGTCTCTGTCTCTTGTTTCTCTCTCTCTCTCTCTCTCTCTCTCTCTCTCTCTCTCTCTCTCTCTCTGTGTGTGTGTGTGTGTGTGTGTGTAAATTTGTTCTTATATGGACAATTAGGTTAGATTAGGACCAAATCCAGTGGCCTTATTTTAATTTAATTATCCTTTCAAAACCTGATTTCCACAATCCAGTCACATTCTGACACACTGGGCAGTGGGGCACCAACATATAAATTTTAGGGGGACATGATTCAGCCAATTACTAGCCAGCTGGGCTTTCCTGCACCCTTTTCTGCCTGCATATTGCTGATGAACCAGCTCTTTCTGGTTGGAGGGGAACTGGGGACACAGATTTTTCCCTTTGACTAAATGAGCATTCATACAGCAGACAGACTCCAGAAGCAGGAATGAATCAGAAATGAGTTCATGGTGGCCCTCACTATCCACAGGAATGCGTAGGTTTGCTTTCCAGAGTGAGCAAAGAAACTATGAGTGGACACAGAGTAGAGTTCCAGAAATGTGCTGGTTCCGGGGAGCCAGGCTCTTTCTGACTTGGAAGAGGAGGCCC
The DNA here is from genome assembly GCF_034190915.1 of Cavia porcellus. Taxonomy (NCBI): domain Eukaryota; kingdom Metazoa; phylum Chordata; class Mammalia; order Rodentia; family Caviidae; genus Cavia; species Cavia porcellus. The sequence goes on along the minus strand of NW_026947489.1, from coordinate 2,989,356 downwards.
AGCAGTGTCATCATGTCACTGGTCAGGCAGTGCCCATGGCTCTGAGCCAGCTGTCCAGAGGGCTGAGTTCTGTGCATTGGGGTGCACATCCTTTGGTAGTGCTCAGAGCTTCCACACACGGGTCAGGGCCATCATTTAAAAGCATTAGGCAGACAGCAAGTTCCTCCTTTCCGTTGTGTAAGAAGAATCAGCTCTCAGTCAGACTACAGAATCATGGGTTATCACAGGCTGCTTTGTAGTGAAAGTGTGTGATCTTGGTTCATCAGTGGGCACTTTTGTGTCTGTGGAAATTGAGTGTGCTTAGCCAGAGTAGATTTCTTGATAGAGACCAAAAGGAGAGTTTGCACCAGAAGAGGAATCATAGTCCATGTTACCATTCTCTATCCTGAAGATATTAATTGTGAGACACATCAAATAGAAAAATAGGGCCCCGGCAGATGGAGAACAGTAGTGTTTAAACACTGCATAAAGAGGGAAGGCTGTGGGAGGTTACACAGACGCCTCAGGAAGACGGGAGGAGGACAGGCAGGCTGCACAAAGCGACTCTTGGTGAGAGGGCTGCATGGTGTGGTGAGAGGGCTGCATGGCACAGAGGAGCAGGCAGGACAACGCTGTGTGCAGGGGCATACCATGTGTGCCACACCGTGGCTGAGGTCTCAGGTTTGCTTGTGGGACGGTGGGATGGACAGGCTATAAAGCCAGATCCTTGGTGACCTGCGTATCCGTGTGAAGAAGTTTAAGCCTGTGTTAATACTCAGAGTAGCCTTTATGCCTTTCCTTTCTGAGGGACTGGTGGTGGTGAAACCCAGACATAGACAGCATCACTGACCGACACCCCAGTTCCCCCAGCCCCATTACACTTTTTACATCCAGGGGAACTTTGACCATGTGCGCTGAATCGCTTAGTCCTGATCTGAAGAATTTAAAGTGGAAGCCACCAGTGAGGGTGAATACCAGAGAAAGGACAGCTGCTCAAGGGAGAGAACACTGAGAAGGGAGATGGTCAAGGAGGGTGGACGGTCCCCAGGCTGGCCCGCCTGTCCTTGCATGGATCCACTCCCGCCTCTGCCTCTGCAGCCACCCACCACGGAGGCTGTCCCCACAGCCTTTCCAAGGACTTGGGGTGGACGGAGCTGAGGGAGAGGGGAGATGTGGCCTTCTCACTCCAGCAAGGTCTCCGTTTTGTTTTATTTTGAAACTGACCTTGAACTCAGTTCTAGCCTCAGATTGCTGGTGATCTTTCTGCCTCGGCCTCCCAAGTGCTGGGATTACAGGCATTAGGAACCATGGCCGGCCAATAGCTATAATTTTTAGACTTTCCTCATGGGTCCTGCGGTGACCTTTGCCCGGTGACAGATCCCTGGCCAGCCCTGGAGCAGTGTGCCCACTGTGGCAGAAGGAGGCCCTGGTTCCTGCCGCGTCCAGGCAGCAGTCACTGGTTCCTCACAACCTGCTCATCTCAAAGGGGCCTCTCCTTTCTACTGGCTGAGAGACGCACCCTCCCCTCTCACCTTCTAGCTGCTGTGTGAGTGTCTAACGCACCAAGCTGCCCCTTGCACTAAGCCCAGGTGCTGGGCCCCAGGCTCCCAAGTCTGTTGTTTCTTTGCTATGGTGAGAATCAAAACAATGGCCTTGAGCAAATTTATTTATTTATTTATTTATTTATTTTTTTTATTTAAGGAGAAAAGAAAAGAAAGAAAAAAAAAAACAGTGAAGGGGTACAAGTTACACAGATTTACAGAAGAAAAAAATGCGCAGTAGGAAATCACTAGTTAATGGATTACATATTGCCATCTTAGAAATAATTGTTCCAGTCACAAAATTAAAGCTTGTAGAGTGGACATTCCAACAATGATACTGCAAATTTAGCAAGCTCCTGTCACTGTTAGATCTTAGCCCGATTTCGAAATTTCAGTTTGGAGACAGGATCTGAGTAAATGGACCAGATTGGCCTCAGTTTGTGGCCCTGGCCCTCCTGCTTCTGCCTTCCGCTGGGATTACAGAAGTGGCCTACACATGGTTCCCAGCCTTATCCCTACCCAGGGATAAGGGCCCGGGGGAGAGTGGGTTGGGGAACCTCAGGGAGGCAGGAGCCTTGGAGCCTGGTGGAAGGTTCCCTGGGAGCAGCCAGCAGGAAAACCCAGGATGTCCAGTGTGGCCGTCCCAGGCCCCAGGAAGACTGTGGGGCCACTGTGAAAGCCTTGTCGCCTAGGACTGATTTTAGGAAATTACAGATCTGAGGAGAGAAAGCCATAAACAAAACTAGATAATGCTTTCCGATTTCATGAGGAAGGAATTACAGACCTTGGCCATATTTAATGGGCACGAGTGTTTGACTATGTTTTTTATATAAAGAATTATTAACTGCAGCGTTTTTTGTTTTTGAGATGGAGTGAGGGCCTGACCCTGGCCACCTGTGTGCTGGGCCTGCCCTTCCCTGGCGAGCCGCCCCTCAGCTGTGGGCTTCCATTACATCTGACCCTAGCGGTGCGCTGCAGAGCCAGGACCAGAGGGCCGAGCTGTGTCCCCCAGGCATCTGTGTCTCCAGCGGCCCAGACTCCAAACCCTGCAGTAATCTGTTATTTTTTTCCTGCTTGGCCCTCTTTGGCAATGGAAGGGAGAAAAGTGTGAGGAACTAATTTTCAGATTTTTAGAGTTAACATGAGTATTATTATTAAGAAGCTCGGTTCTTGCTCCGTCTTGTCAGAATGCTCTGCAGCAATCCCTGGCGTCTTTAGGGAAACGAAGCTTTCCTGTGACTAACAGGGCTGCAGCCTGTCACCAGCATGGCTGTGGAATGGGGTGTGCAGCCCTGCACATTTTTCACCTGTTACATTTATTAGCCTTTCAGACACACTAATTTCATTGCCATTTATGAGTTATATAAAATGTTGTTTATTTTTAGACAGACATTGTGAGAGTGACTTTTTTTCCTTCTGCAGAAAAGGATGATTAATGCCATTACAAAAAAAAGTTGATGAGAGAAAGGAAATTATTTCCCTGTGGGTGGGAAGTGTTTCTCTAACATTAGTCAGGGTAGACACAACAGAACATCCACACACTGCGTGGTCTCAGGTTTCTGACCACGGTATCTGAGGCAGGCTGTCTGATCTGTGGGGAGCAGACTCCCCTGCCTGGGGCACCGCAGGACGCTCCCCTCTGTCTCAGGAAAGTGGGACAACTCCTGCCCCCGCAGCCTTGCTCTGAGGCACTTCCCAGCTGCTTCATGCAGGTGTCAAGCACGGTAACTTCCTTGCAGTGGTGGAAGGTGGAACACACGGAGGGGTCAGCCAGTCGTGTCCTTGGAAAACTAAGACACAGAAACGAGATGGAAATGAGTCGGTTTCAACAGTGGAAGGCTCACTCCAGGCAGGAGTAAGGAAACATCCTTGCATTCAACCCAACAAGTGCTCCTTTTGCAGATGAGGAAGCTGAGGCCAAGAAGGGAAACTCAGTGTCACAGGGCTTGCACACAGGGTTCCCCATGTCCAGTGGCCTCCTTTCTTTCCCCTGTAGTGAAATCAGACCCTGGGTTTCAGCTGCAGCCCCTCCCAGCCACACCCAAGAGGTAGATTCTGACTGCAGAAGTTAGAACAACTGGAACCGAATAGCTTCGTCAGTGACTGGAAGGAAAGGGCAGGAAGGTGCAGGACATGCAGGAAGGAGAGCGAAGGGCGCTGCTGGCCTCAGGCAGCCTTTCCTGCGGGAAGCCTTTGGGTGGCCGCGTTCCCTCTGCTGGGGAGGGGGTGTCGTGCCTGTTTCTAGACCTCGGTCTCCCTGCTGTGAGGAAGAGCCAGGACTCTGTCTCCACGGTCCCAGTGTCTGGGCAGAAGGTGCTGTGCCTTCCAGAAGCCGTGGGCAATGCATCCTACTTGGTTATCCCAATTCCAACCTCCATTTTTCAGGAGAGGCACAAATGGTACCTTCACGGAGACCAGAAGGAGAAGAAAAGGCAAAGAGGATGCAGCACTGCTGTCACTGTGTCTGTTATTTACAGGTGAAAGGACTTATCTCACCGGTCAGGTTTTAGTTAGGATCCCAGAATTCAGAATAGTTAAGCATATTGAGAAACTTTGGCAAAATTCATCTAATTTTCTGAGCTTCTATTTTCCTGGTATAATACTGAGGTTCAACAGACAGATTGGGAAAAGTTGAACAACTTTCGATGGTTCCTATAGTGCACTGATTAGGGTGTTTTCATTCCCTGATGCCACTGATCTCATTGGCAAGGCTCAGACATGCGTCGGGCCACACTGTCACCCTTTTATGGTTGCTTATCCAGAAAACAAGTGTGAGCGGAGAAGAATGAACTCTTCTAAATAGCCATGTATGCTACCTTAACAGTCTCACACACCGAATTTTATTAAAAGTGCTGGGTTTTGACAAATAAATCATCACTGTTATGCCAAATCCTGCCATTAGGATGGAAGAGGGATGACGCATGCCTGTAACTCCGGCTCTTGGGAGGCCAAGGTGGAAAGGTTGTGAATTCTAAGGCAGCTTCGGAGACAGTGAGTTTCAGGCTGCTATGGACAGTGTGGTCCATAATACCATGTATCAAAGGGGAAAGAAGGAGAAGAAGGATGCGGCTATGATGGGGCCCCTGGGAGGCAGATGCAGGAGGATTACCATCTCCAGGGCAGCCTGAACTACATGCGGATGTGCTGTCAGAGAGAGACGGACAGACAGACAGAGGGACAGAGAGGATGGAGGAGGAGCAGGACAAGGAAGAGGAAGAGGAGAAATGGCTGCTGGCCTTACCAAGTCCTTTCTACAGGCAGGTGCTGTGCTCGCCTGTGGCTGCTAGCATGGCTCCCTCTGCCTCACCGCACACACGTCATGTTCTAAGATTTCCTGTCTCTTGAGCCCCCGTTCTGCAGTTTCCTCCTTCCCCATCTGTCACCACACCAGTGGGACAGGCTGGGATCGCAGCCACTCCAGGTAACAGGGCCAGGCCGTGGGTCTAGTGTGTGTTGTCAGGGACTCTGCTCCACATAGGCGGTCTCATCACAAAAAGCGCAAGTGAGTTCCACTCCAGCTCTTTGTAATCCCTGCCACACGTACGCACACTCTTCTCCTTGTTGTTCACCTTATTAATGGGGTGCTCACATCCGGAACAGAGTGATTCTAGCAGGTGCCTGCAAGGAGAGCTGCGAGACTCAGCATCAGCTCCAGTGACCACCATGATCCAAACCAGCTCCTAAATAGCATCTCCTTTTCCCTCATCAAGAAAATGTTTCTCGGGGCTGGGAATTTAGCTCAGCGGCATAAGTGCCTGCCTTGCAAGTATGCGGTCGTGAGTTCGATCCCTGGTACCAATAAAAACTAAAAAGACAAGAAAGAAAATGTTTTTCTCTTCTTGAAGGAGAGGCAACTCAGAAAGTCACCCTATCCTAGCCTCAAGGTCAGGGTAGTGTACAAATGCATACACAGTTGGGCTTCTCTATCCGTGGTTTCCCCGCTCCAGTTTCGACCATCTGTTATGGAGCAAATACATGGGAACCATCCCAGGAAGTTCCAGAAGAAACAAAATTTGCACTTCCTGTACACTAACCATGATGCCACACCCACACAGGGAAGCGATCTGTGGATGGAATCTGCCCTGGCCTCTGTGGGCCTTAGTATCTCCAGACTTGTTCAAACAGAGTTGTTCATCCGGGTTCATTCGTCTATTGTATGGTTAAGCGTGTGATTGCTGGATCTTTACAGAACATGGCAGATGTTTTTGACCATTCCATAAACAATAAAATGCAGCAAATATTTACATACCATTCCATTGCACTTAGTATCATGGGGTATCCGTGAAGTTTAGGGAAGGATTTCGGTAGCCTGTGCCATTTTATATAAGGAGGTAGAGCATCTGCACATTTTGGCAATTGTTGGGATTCTGGAACCAGTCCCTGGGTTTACTGGAGGATGACCACACATGCCCACATGCCTTGATCAAAACACCGTCTGTACATGACTCCCTGCGTTCTGCTGACCTGTACCCTCCGAGGAACAGGTAACTACACCCCTGTCCTCCCTCCATGTGCTGTGTGTACCTAGGCTGGGATGGAGTTGGGGTGCACTGTCGCTGGTTTTAACAGCTGTGGTACCTGGGAAGATCCTGAGTGGGCTCCCACAGTAATTCTGTTTCCTAGGCAAGTCTTCTGTTCCCTCTCTGACTCCTAACAATAAACAATTTTGGTATTTTAAGAGGGCATTGGAAAATCAGCCTCCTTTGGAGGCAGGGTGTTGTTTATCAAAGACACAGCAGAGTCTCATGTCCTCCCTTGTCCTTCTGACCTACGGTTCTGTCCATCTGCAGCTGTCTTCTCAGCGTGACTCTGAGTTCCTGTACCTGTCTTTGCTGTTGTAGGTGCCCGCACCCTGCTTTCACCTTCCCTGTTTCTCTCTTAAACAAAAGGGGCCATTGTTTCCAGGATCCTGTCCAAGACCAACCTCAGCAGATTCCCGGCTTCCATATGTAAATGGCTGAGTGTTTGCCTGAGAACTCTGCAGTCTCCCATGTAGAACGTACGTTCTGTATAAGTTGTTATACTGTGTTGTTTAGGGGATAATGACAAGCAAAAGTCTGTACATATTCAGCACAGATCTAATTTTTTAAAATACATTTTCCATCTGGAGTTGGTTGACTCCATTGATGTAGACCCTGAGGATCAGAGAGCTGACTGCATGGGAAACTTGGCCCTGCCAGCTTTGATGGGACTGCAGCACCTTCATTTTTTTCTTGAGTGCTACTTTCATAATTAAAGATTTTATAGGGTGATAGCTTAATCCATTTACAGGTTGGTGATGGCTGACTTTTTTCTGCAGAGCTGCTGAAATAGGCGTTGGGCACTGCTGGCAGCTCTAATAAGCCTTTCCTGATGGGATGACAAGGCTTTGCCTCTCCCAACCCTCTCGGGCTCCGAGTTGGATTTCTCTTTCTCTTTTCTTTTATAATTGCTTTCAAAGTGCCTAATTCCATTATGAGAAATTTCTTTCCTTGATAACTTTCCAAGCGCAGCCATTAGCAGTCAGCACATTGCTAGTTAACATTCCTTTTCAGTTTCTGCTGAAAGAGCTCCATGCTCGTTTGACATATGTTCTGCCTTGTCACAGGTGTTGGGTTTGCCGAGCCTTTCACCATGCATGACACCAGCCTGCAGGCCAGTTGTGTGTCCATCAGTAAATGCAGAGTTGAGTAACAGAGAATGAGGTCTGTGGACCTGAACACACGTGTGTCTGCACGCACACACCAACACACAGTTCTTCTCAGACCCTCCTTCTAGGTGTAGCTGTAGTTTTGGAGTCAATTAAGGAGAGGTACATACACATTTTGGAAGACACTCGAAGAACAGAAACCACTAATCTGCAAATTTGAACTTCTGAGGTGGCCGCTGTGGTGATATCTTTCTTATCACTGAGACACAATACCGGATGCCCACACGTTTAAGGTTGGAAAGGTTTATTTTGGCTCACAGTTTGTGGAGGTTTCAGTCCATAATCCATTGGCTGCAAAACAAAGCAGCATGGCAGAGGGAAAGCAGCACATGGACTGTCAGCAGAAAACAGAGAAGGATAAAAAGAGAAAGGAAGGTGACAGCCCTTCCAGGCCATGCAGCAGTGACACCTCCTGCAACCAGGCTTCACCTCCAACCCCACAGTATAACCTCGCCAGGGGAGGAATCCACTGCTTAGTGTCACACCCCATGAGCATCCTCCTGTGAGCACATGAGACTTCAGGGGGTCATCCAGGCAGAAACCCTAACAGCTGAGTATCACACACCTCTCTATATGGGGAAGAGCCACACTGATTCCAGGCGTGGATAGAAGTTCTTGGGTAACCTGCTCCCTGAGATGACCCCCGGGTTGCTCTCTCCCTGGCTACTCAAATACTTGTGCAACATCAGCTTCTCGGCACCACAGTTTCTCTTCCACTGAATACTTGAATGCTATCTTAGTTCAGTTCCTTTAGCCATAATACAGTACTTGAGACTAGGTCACTCAAAATTAGATCAGAGTTTTCTTTGGCTCACAGTTCTGGAGCCATCTAGGCCAAGAGGTGGTGGTGCTGGCACCCTCTCAGCCCCACCCTTAACTGTAGTTAGCACCCAAAGGCCCCAACTTTGAATGTGCACAGTATATGAATTTGGGTTCCTAGCTCATGCAGCTTTATGAGTAGCTGCCTTTTGTTCTCTTAAACAGAGCCCTAAGTGATAAGTTAGCCATATTTTCTGCATAATGCATGTGACTTCTGGACCCCATCTATTTCTGAGCTATCTGTTTCTGCAAGGCCTTTCTTCCCTGGCTAGAATGCAAGCTCTGTGAGGCCAAGAGTTTTCTTTCTCACATGCTGCTGAGCTGCTGCTGGTTTGCAGGCCCTGGCAGAGTCAGTGCAATAAACAACAATGAGTGAACCCATCAGTAAAACAGTGCGAGTTGCATCATAAATCTGTCTGTTGTAATACTTAGGAAGGTTCTTTAACTGGAAACTCAGCAATAAGGAAGTTGATGGGAATTCCCGATCGTTCCTGAATTCTGTAATCCTGAAGTATCTCACACGTAGTGGGAGCTATGAAAATATTAGAAATACTGAAGTCTCTAGGGATCAGTCTCTCCATTCTTCGTATCCTGGATAATCCTTTACACTGAGGTGAGAGAGTAGTCTCAGAGGTGGGCCCATCTGGAGATAGTCTCTAGGTCCTTCTGTGATATCAACCATTATCTGATGGCCACTGCAGTGTCCTCTTGGCACTGCAGGCCTGTAGCCTTCAGGGCTATGCTTTTGCCTCTGTCACTGGAAGGCCTGCACCTGTCTGTGGGGTCAGCAGCTGGCTGGAGCACTGTCCTCTCTGTACCGCGGTTCTGTGCTCTTGCTTGATTTACTGACTTTTCTGGTATTTGGTTGTATTATTTGCGCTCTTCTGAATAACAATAACTATTATTATATAAGCTACTATTATAGATCACTGTGCTCATGCTATATAGTAGAGTTTGGTGTTTAATTACTTCCCTTTGCTTGATAACACATTAGGAGGTAGACGTGATTTCCCTGGTTTTACAGAGCACAGGCGCTCACAGACTGCACTGCTCATCAGGGCTGGCACTGGGGGGGAACAGTCTGCTGCCTCATTCAGCTCCTCCTCCTGCTTTCTGGAACCTAGCATTATATTCCATTGCATGTTTTTAAACTGCTGACCTAGCATGTTGGCTCTCATCTGTGTCACACCAGGCAGCGTCTCAATCCCTAACAACAGGAGGAGTGACAGGTGGGCGTGCAAACACGGAGGAACCCAGACTTGGGACAAAGAAAATGAAGTGTGTGGAAGGAACTCACTAATAGAACTGCCGTGCCTCTTCTTTGCTGTGTTTCAGGAATACCAAATCGATATATTTTTTGCTCAGACCTGGACTGACAGTCGCCTTCGGTTCAACAGCACCATGAAAATACTTACTCTGAATAGCAACATGGTGGGCTTGATATGGATCCCAGACACAATCTTCCGCAATTCTAAAACTGCAGAGGCCCACTGGATCACCACCCCCAATCAGCTCCTCCGAATCTGGAACGATGGGAAAATTCTTTACACTTTAAGGTAAGATGCCACATGGTGGTTCTTTAAAAGTTTTAATCGACATATAACATTTATGCATGCCTACCAAGTGCAGTGTGAGGACACAGTGCATGGACACAATGCATATTGATCAGAGCAGGATGGTTGGTGTTTGTATGTCCACCAGTGGCTCTCATTTCCACATGATGTTTGGAATTTTTGGACTCCTCTAGTAATTTTGAAATGCATCATAAATTATAGACTATTACACTATAAAACGAATTCCTGCTGTGTATGTGGCTCTTTATTATGGTCTAATTTTAGATCCTTAATTTAAATTACTATTGCCATGAGACCCTAGTTTTAGCTCAAAGTTATACCCTTTTTCGTGTTTGACATACTAGATAGCATCCTAAAAGCATTTGTTCTGGTGCCACCTGTGTGAAAATGAAAGCAGGTAGATAATCTGTGACAAGTGCGAAACCATCCGTTGGTCAGAATTTATTTCTGCAGGAAGACAGTTTTGAAGTCATCTTTCTTATATTTTATATATTTAGCCCCTTGTGTCCACTCAGCTGGGAACACAGAGAAGGGCTTGAGTCTGATCTAACATATGAGCAATTGTCAAACTGACATTGTCCAGCATGCACAAGACCCTGAATTTCATCCCTAGTGCTGCAAAAGGGATGTAAAACAAATCTGAGATCACAGGGGCAGCAGGTGCAATGGGCACATCCCTAGCTGAAGTGGGACTGCTGTGCAGGTCCCCCTGAAGGTGGGGTGGTCCTCGCAGAAACCCAAGGAAGTGGCAAATTGTGCTTCAGAGGAATCGCTTGAGTTACCAGAATCCCTGCAGCGGATTGGCGGGAGCAGAGCTCCCCACCTAGCTGAACCTTGGCAGCCTAACTGAGCGGAAGCACACTGCACACTGCACCGCACCACTGATCCTCCTCTCTGGAAGCCATGCCACCTGTCCAGTGCCAGGCCCAGGATGGCGTCCAGTGGCATGGAACTCCAGAGAGCACTTCCCGGCTCACCCCAAAGCGCTGTGCGCTGCCTGTCTGTGTTCCTGTCTCCAGAGGCACATGCACCCTCCCTTGCCTTGAGGCTGCGTGTCCCCATCCTGCCCTTTCTGCCTGCACCTGGCCTCTGTCACGTCCCATTTTCCCCTTGGTGAGGCTCATCCATCCCTGGGACTCAAGGGCAGACTCCTGTGTGCCAGAAAAGCCTTCTAAACTCCAGGTTCCTGGAGCTGCATTCCTGTTCCTGCAGGCTGAGAGGCGTTTTGAACTCAGCCTGGCTCAGGGGCTGTCACACTTCCTTGCTTCTGCTCAGTGTCCTCCCAGCTCCTGGAGGCCCCCCAAGCTCCCTGCAGCGCTCTTTTTTCCTCATCCCACACACAGGGCCAAGAATTTTTAATTACAGGCGCTCATGGTCCTGAGCAATCTGTGGCTCCCCATGTCCAGCAAGTGTCCAGAGCATTAATGTAAATACAGACACCGTCAAAATCAGCCAAGCTAGGAGAACAGTAAAGTTCAGGGAAATAATAATTTTGCCCACAGGGAACAACAACAATAATAATAATTTTTTAAAAGCTACAGCAGGGAGGTTGGCCGTGAAATACACTGAGTGAGCTGGGATCTGTGACAGGTGTGTCACTGGTCCTAGAGCAACCAAAACAAGATTCTGAAGTGAAGCTGACCTCACAAAACCTGCGTGAAGAACAGAGATGCAGCTGGTCCTGGGATTCTCAGTAGGAATCCTGTCTCTAGCTTTGGAAGGGTACAGTGGACTCACTTAGTAGGGCCATGGCCTGCTGCTCGAAGGCCAGGGCATTGTCCAAGCAGGACGTCCCTTACCCCATCCAAGTGGGTTGATTTTGGCATAACACCCATTTAGACAAACATGCCAGTTTCAAAGGGAGGAATATTTCATTAAACAGATTGAAAACAACAACTTATTAAACAACAGTTGGTTTATTTCCTCCTCTCTGACTTGGCTTGGATTTTAGGCACAGTTGGAATTTTACTAATTGGAGTTCTGTCTACTACTGATAGTTAAAAGCAACACAAAATAAACAATTGAAAAGCAACCAAGTGGCCGCACTGAGTTAAGGCGGTGCCCAGGACGGACCCAGCTTCCGGGCCTGCCTGCCCTCCCACTTGCTGCCTTGCGGGACCTTAGCCACCCTGCGGCCCGCCCAGGTGCCTAGGCCGCGCTGTTGTCCCCGGAGTGACTGTGGCTCTCCTGCAGGCTCACCATCAATGCCGAGTGCCAGCTGCAGCTGCACAACTTCCCCATGGACGAGCACTCCTGCCCGCTGATCTTCTCCAGCTGTGAGTACCAGCCTGGGGTCCAATGCTGGGTGGGGTCCACGGCCCTGCGCTGGCTGCTGGGAGAATCACCTGATGGGAGATGGTGGCGCTAAACAGCCACCATGGTTTTAGAGTTGGTGACCTGGGTACTTTTACACTAGAGTTTGTTACATAGGCCTCGTGTTTCACACAGCTGTGGCAGAATGCTCAGCAGCTTAGCTGTGCACGGTAATGCGCACAAAGTCAGAAATTCATGATCACTTGATGAGCTAAAGGCTTCCGTGCTAATGAGCCCTAAATATTTGGAAGTACACAAAAATCATTTTGTGTATTTTTATGTTTATTATTTTAAGGACAGATGATCTGTCTTCTATACAAGAAGATAAAACATTTCCCTTTAAGTAGATTATATTGTCTCATGGAATTATTCCAAGATAAAATTTTTACAGTATTTTATCTTCAAATGTTTTATTACCAATAAATTATTAAATTTATCATAGCTAGCAATCTTCTGTAAATTCTTAAAGAGAATATCTAATATTAAATGCAAGAGTAGGTATAAAGTGCAATATCAAATATCAAATTTATTTGCCTAGAAAGCTTTCAGTAAAGGTCAGTATGGAAATATATCTGTTGAATTGAAAAAGGTTCATTTAAATGTATTAATCACAAGTACTTCCGAATGAGACATAAAAATTCAATTAACTTTACTCGGTCTTTTAAAAATTATGTGCAGAACATTAGAAATAAACTTAGTGAAAGTCAGACATCTTTATGAAACAAGGAATGACCACATGTGACAGCTCACTCTAGGTTAAGAAAGAACACAATGGAAAGCAAAATGTCACTTGCTGATCTAGCCGAGGTAAAAATATTCTTATATACAGAACAGTTTAATTACTTGAATCTTATATATGTTGACAGCACCAATGGTGAATAACTATCAAGGGGACACAAGTGTCGCTAAACTTTTATGTGGAGTCAATTGATCTGGGTTTTCTTTCTTTATTTAAAAGTTACACAACTAGCTAGGGATTTAGCTCAGCAGCATAAGCACCTGCCTGGCAAGTGCGAGGTCATGAGTTTGATCCCTGGTACACAAAAAAGTTATACAACTGACCGTCTTATCTAGTGTTTTGTGTGTTAGTTTGGGGTGTGTGTGCAGGATGTTTTTGACTCATTTGTACATTCATAGTTCATTGATGAATCCGAGTAGTTCATTGGTTACCCAAGTTACTGAGTGTGTAGCTTCGGTGATTGGAATTTCGTTATTGGATATTTAGTTCTGTTGCTTTTCTAATCTTTAATGCAATCTTGCCAGTCACCATATTTCCAATGACATCTTTTATTTAAATGTTCAGAAATACTGATGTCTTTGCGGGAAGGATCTGCACAATTCGTTGCTCAGCTACTCACTAGTTTGACCTCATGTTTCCTGAGACTTCCTTCTGGCTGAGTCTCACATCTAAGGGAACTTCTTAGAATAGCTTGTTCTACCCCTCCTGATGACTGTTATCACCTCATTATTGTTTTTTTTATTCTAATTTATCAAACTAAGTAGCGCTAACAGTTTACCAGAGCCACTGCCACAGTACCTGGAGTTTCAACTCACTGATACTCAGTGTGAAGTTGATGCATTAATTTCTTTTTAAATCCCCATTATTGAAGTATAAATGTTATGCAGTAAAATTCAGTGAATCCAATGAAGAAAGTTCAATGAACATTGCATATGCCTGTGTAAACAGCAGTACATGCAAGACTTAGACGGTGCCCATCACCTCTAGATTGCTCTCTTCTGCAGCTTTTTTGAGGAAAGATCCTGGGGACGGAACGCAAGGCCTGGCATGTCCTAAGCACCCCTTCTACCCCTGAGCTACACCCCTAGTCCCTCTGTCACATCTCTGCAAGCAATTACCATACCCTTTGTCATGGTAATCGCTGATTTCTCTCTGTTACCACAGATTAATGGTGTCTTTTAGAATTCTGCATTTCATGCCTGACTTCCCTCACTGAGCAGAATGTCTTGAGATTCACTCCTGTTGGCACACATACCAGTAGTTGATTTTTCTATCACTTTAAATGAAAGTCTACGCCTGGAACCTGGGCCATATAGATGGTGTGAATTTCAGCTACATCCGTGCCTTTGTGACACAGCTTGGTGGTTACACACTCTTAGGGTGGAAAAGTAATATTTTGCCTTTACATTGTCTCCATAGCCAAGGCTGATCAGGGCATCTCCTTTTAAGGAGAGCTTCTTATCAATACCGCCATCCTAGGAACCAGGCCTGGTCCTCGTCCTATGCTTTGCTTGTGGGGATGCTTATGGGGAGCCAAGGCTCGGCAGCAGAGCCTGGCACAGCCCTTGTGTGCCAATGCAGATGCCCTGCTTGAAATTCTTACCTCTTCAGCCCTGATGGTTTCCTTCACTCCATCATAATTTAAAAATATGCTTAAATATTTCACAACCCCTTTTAAGTTCTCTGTTCTTGACACTGATTAGCTGCATGTGAGATGTGCAATCTTGCTCTAAAGAAAAGAGATTGTAAATTTGAGAATTTAAAGTAATTTAAATCCTTAAAGAGAACTCATATAACAAGCATCAGTGAGGTAAATACTACCTAAAATCGTAGCTATCAATAATGCCTTTCTGGACTTGGTTGGCTTTAGCGTGGAATCTAATCTTAGGAAAATGGTCTGTGAGAAAAAGTTCACTTACATCCACACCTCTGGTGTGCTATGGTAGTAGGGTTAGCACAGTGAATGTAAAACCCAGGTCAGAAAGAGTCTCATATACAGTGTCAAAGGGGGCACTTTTAACTACATGCAAACCTAAGCTCAGTTGTCTGGAAATCAGATAATACAGTAATCACAGATTTTTGGCAAAAACATAAAAGAAGTATTGTAAGAGCAAAGCTGGATATTGGCCACCACCCACCACTAGATGGGTCAAAATTGCAAACACTGAAAACTTCACATCTGTGAGCCTGTGGGACCACGGGACTTCTCATTCATTACTGCTGGGAATGAGAAATAGTATAGCTACTGTGAAGGCCCCCTGGGTAATTTCTGACAAAATTAAATGTATTTTCACCTTATGAATCAGAATTTTGATTCACTCTTTGGTGTTTCTCCAAATGAACTAAATTTATACAGAAACCTGTTGTAGCAGCTTTCTTCATAAATGCCCACATTTGGAAGCAACCATGATGTCCCCTGTAAGCGACTGAGTCATTTTCCTCATGGCTGGGACAAAAGCTGCTGCACTTGAAGGAGTAGCGGTTCATGTTAGAGACTGGGTCGTCGGCTGGCTGCAGGGCAGAAGCTGCCTGGGGAAAGGGCCTGCCTTACGGGCAGGGGATGATCACACATCACAGTGGTCAGGAGGCAGAGAGGGAGGGAGGGACTGGGCAGGGAGGTCCACTCTTGGAGGTCACGCCCTCAGTGACAGCCTCCATCCACCAGGGCCTGCTCCTCACAGCACCGTTAGCCTCTCAGTGATCCATTCAGCTTTAAAGGCCTTGTCCCTGGGCTCGTGAGGCTCTTGGGGGACGTCTAATATAAGCCTGGACGGCAGGTGACTGGAGGAGTGAACTGTGGGAGTCTAGCTATGCCAATATTATTTAGCACTGAAAATGAGCTATGAAACCACATGGAGGGAACTTCTGTGCATATTCTAAGTCAAAGAAATCGAACTGAAAAGTCAACATACTTTGGATTCCAACTTCAGGACATTCTGAAGGGGACAAAAGTGAGGATACAGTAAAGAAATTGGTGACTTTTAGGAGTTAAGGCAGGGAGAGGTGAACAAGTGGGAAATAGAAGGTCTTTAAGAGAGTAAAGGTACTCTTCCTGGTGCTGGAGTCATGGATGTGTGACCCTGTGTATTTATTTGGGTGGTGTGAGGGACGCACCAAGCATGAGCCCTAATGTAAACCACGGGCAAAGGCTGGACGATGTGTCTAAGTGGGGTCACTGAGTATGGTGATCACACTGCTCTCGTGGGGCTGTGGACAGCTGGGAAGGCTGTGAATGGAAGAAGGAAAGGTGCATGGGAACTCTGTGCTTTCTGCTCAAACTTCACAGTGTGCCTAGAGCAGCTTTTAAAGAATCCAGTCAAAAAAATCTTGCAGTAGAGCAGTACGAGTCTATTCAAGTCATAACTGAGAATGCCCTGCGGAGCCATTCTATGAAATAAAAATTAACTGGGAATCCCCAAGTATAACACTGTGCATTAAAATATGAATTTACCAAGCTACTTTACATGTATGAAATTCATTCATCTGTGTAGGATTATCTTTTTAATAAATGAGAATAATGGCACTTTATGAAAACATGTCTTTATAATTTAGAGCTATGAAGCACAATTATATCTGTATCAGCTCAATGTGTAATTTGTGTCTACACTGTGGATTTGTGTTATCAGGAAAATGCTGGTCATGATACTGATGAGCAATTGAGAATGCAGTGGAGTTTCTGTCTTGCATGGTACTTTTTAGTTAAATATAATCAGAAGCTTATGTTTTTCCATTTAAAAATTGAAACAATGCAAAATTGAACAACTATTTTCTGTCATACAAATAAAAGCTGGGGAAACTTCCCAGCATGTATAGAAAGATTTAGCATGATCACTGAAGTGATGGTAACATCTTTTTACTTCATAGACAGCTATTTCTCAGGGTAAAAGCTTCACACAATGAGCTAGGATTAAATGTCATTTTTGTGCAAATGTGTGTGGTAGTAAATTCCCTAGCAGAATGCTTTTACCTGAGTAGGCTGACTGTCTGGCAGAGTTGCACAAGCAAATATCTCAAACAATGAAAAATACATAAAATTTTCCAGTATATGCACATATGCACAGTGATAAGGTGATGACATTTGCTATGTAGCATGTTTGTTATTATTGTTAATTAATTGGTTTTGGACCTGGAGATCAAACCCAGGCTTTGCTTGAGAAATTGCCTACAATTCATGTGTGTGTGTGTGTGTGTGTGTGTGTGTGTGTGTAAAATTTCTGATTTATTTGATAACTCTTAATTGAATTCTTTGGAAAACAAAGTATTTTCGATAGCCACACAATTTTATATTCCTAGTTTTTCACCATCTTCATCAAAACTTGGTCTTTTTTCCTTTTTATTGCTAATCGCCATCTTAATGGCTATGATGCTGTATCTTGTGCTTTTGAGGAGTGTTTCCTTAATACTAAGGTTGTTCTAATACTTGCAACTGCAAAGATATTCTCATGCATAGCGTGACTTTAGATACATCATGCTAATTGAAATAAGCTTTCTTTAAAAAAGAAGACAAACCAGAGAAGATACCCATATAGCAAAAGCAAACCTGGGCAACAAGGGCAAAGGAGGAGAAATCACAGTCTTCAATTTCAAGTAATATTGCAAAGCCACAGTGATAAAACAGCGTAAACACTAGGCGTGCAGGTCAGTGCAGTGGAGCAGAGGAAGCAGAAACAGCCCCAGGCACATTCAATCACGTGGTCTTCCACAAAGAGACAAAAACCGCTCACCCAGGAAGTATAACCTCGGTAATAAACGTTGCTGGGAAAACTGGCTGTGCACATGCAGAAGATTAAATCTAGACCCACGTATCTCACTACCACTAAAATAAAGTCAAAGTGGATGACAGACCTGGGTACTAAGATGAAACAGTCTGATGGAATATAAAATAGGTGAAATTTTTGAGAACACAGGCACAGGAAAGGACTTTTTGAACAGAATCTCAGTTGCAGAGGAAGTAACATCAAGAATCAACAATGAAATCATATCAGATTCAAAGATTTAATTTTAGTTTTTATAGGAGTCCCATTTGGAAAAGTATAAACAGAATATCAATTTTACCATTATATATAATGCCATCTGCCCAGCACATGATCATTTCAGTATGGAATTAATATGAGAAGGTACTTGAAATATCGTACAAGTAGGTCCTGTCATAGCATTTGTGCTATTTATAGCCGTGAACACCCGCAATCCACATGCCTGCTCCCTGCCAGGCGGCTCAGCAAGGTGCAGCTGGTGTCGCAGGCTGGCCGCGAGGGCCGTCTGCGGGGAGCCCTGTGCGCTGTTCTTCACATTGAGGGCACTTTCCACGTGGTGTGCCCGCGTGTGGTTTGCTCAGTCATCTGTCTTTAGCTCATGCCACTGTCGGGAAAGTCTGGACCTTCAAACAAGCCGCCCAGCTTCAAATCTGTGCTTCTTTTGACACCAGTGACATCTGTAATTCCTCTTTTCCCATTGTTTTGCTTTATTTTGACACCTTTCTTTTTCTTAATTAAGTTTATTGGTACATTTTAGATACACATAGGGATCACATTCGTGGTGGAGAATTTGTGTCTGTACATGACAATCTTGATTCTTCTTGTATGCCCCTTTCTCTCCACTGCTGTCAACACCTTCCCCTCATTTACAGGAGGTTGTTTCCAGTTTCCCCTCCTTTTCTCATTTTCTTTCTTTTCCCTTCCTTCCTTCCTTTCCCCTCCCCCTTCTCCAGTTCCCTTTCCGTTTGAACGCTTTCTTCATTTTTTCATAATATCTATTAAAATTTTTGTTATTTACACTTTCTCACACTAGAAAAACAATGAGATATTTACACATGTATGTCCAATATGTTACACTTAGAGTATGGTCTCAGAGTGCCTCCATTTACCTAGAAATGTCTCAAGTTTATGCTTCTTTATGGCTGGATAATACTCTATTACATATTTTTTAAAAACACGTCTTCTTTATCTATTCATTGGTTGATGGGCATTTGGGCTGTTTCCAAGATTCAGCTATTACAAACTGTGCCATGATAAACATGGGTGGCATATGTCACACCCATGTGTGGTACTGTACTTTTACTTCTTTAGGAAAAATACCAAGAAGGGTAATAGCTGGGTGAAATGGGACCTCTAGTTTTGGATTTTTGAGGAATCTCTGCACTGATTTACACAGGGGTTGCACTCAGCTATGCTCCCATCAACAGTGGAAAAGTGTTCCTTGTCCCACAACCCCGCCAACATTAGTGTTTGGTTGCTGAGTTGGTGGTAGCCATTCTTTCTGGACCAAGATGGGATCTTAGTGTTGTTTTAATTTTCATTTCTTGAATGAACAGAGTTGTTGAAGAACATTTTTTCATATATTTATTTACTGTTTTTATTTCTTCATCTGGGAAGTGTCTATTCATTTCAGATGTTTATTTTTGGATTGGGGAGTATCTGATTGGGGGTGTCTGATTTTTTAAAATTTCTTTATGACCATGTTGGAACTTAGGACACTGGGAAACCAAGCAACCAACTCAGCTGCCTGGTAAGTGGCTGTGGTGTGGCAGGCTGTGGCCCCTCCAGGGAGAGAACCACCAGCATCTCCTGAGATCCATGCCCTGTTGGAACTTAGAGCACCGGGAAACCAAGCAACCAGCCCGCCTCCCCGCTAAGCAGTAGTGAACCTACCGGTGCACAGGCTGAGAGTCAAACATCCCACTTCCTCTGCCCCTCGTTAGCAGGTGGAAACCAGAGATCTGAGCATCTCTTGGGAGGTTGACCATATGCAATACAGCAAAGAAGGGGGATTTCCTTCTACCATCTCTTTGAAGGCAAATATTTTACTGCTCTTTTGCTTTATTCTGATTAATGGTACTGCTGTATTCAATATTCTGTTTTGATAAGTTCTATAATGTTCTGTATTTCATTTTATTTTGCTATACGTGATTGAAAGAACAACTATTGTGAAGATAACAAGATACACTGTGATACTTATTACTGTTATCCCGGTAACCTGCTGTGAAGTTCTGTACCAATTTCACTACACTGTCTCAATCGGCTTTGTTCTGTCTTGTTCTGTTGTATTTTACTACCTTCAAAAGAAAAAAAAACTGTAAAATTTCTTTATATATTCTAGATATTAGTCCTTTGTCCGAGGAACAGCTGGCAAAAATGTTTTCCACTGTGTGGGTTATCTCTTTATTCTTTTTGTGATTTATTTTGCTATGCAAATCTTTTTTAATAAGGTAAAATCCTAGTTTTTGATTTTTTGTAATGCTTCTCATGTGATCAGGGTTTTGTTCATAAAATCTTTGCCTACTCCTACATCAAGAGTTCTATCTATTTTTTCTTCCAGCATATCGTTTCCATTTTAATATTTAGATGTTTGATCCATTTCTATTTTAGCTTAGTGCACTGAGAGAGATGGACCTAGTTTTAATCTTTTGCTTATAGAGAGCCAGTTTTCCAGCACCATTTATTAAAGAGGCTGTCTTTCTCCCAGTGAAGGTGTTTGGCCCCTTTGTCAAAGATCAGGTGGCTGAGTGTGTTTGGAGTTGTTTCTGCATCTGCTAATCTGTTTCCGTGGTCTGCAGATCTGTTTTTTGGGTCAATGCCTTGTTTTTATCACAGTAGCTTAAATTACCTGTATATGAAGGTGATATTATACTCTACCCAGAAGACCCAAAACTCCACCAAAATACCTCTAGATTTAATGGCCAAGTTTAGTTGTGGAGCTGGGTAAAATTCAACACTGAGAAATCAATAGCACTCCTATACATAAATAACAAACTCACTGAGAAAGAAAGTAAGAAAACTGTGTCCTTAATAGCACTGATAAAAAAATGAAATATTTAGCAATCAGTCTAACAAGGAAGTAATAGATCTTTATATAGAAATCTCCAGTACTCTGAAAGAAGAGATTGAAGAAGATATCAGAAAAGAGAAAGACATCCTTTGTTTTTGGGTAGAAAGAACCAACACTGAACATGGCCATACTCCCCAAATTGTAGACTTAATGCAATCCCAATAAACTTACCAATGGTATATATCACAGAAGTAGATGGAACAATCCTAAATTTCATTTGGAACCAGAAGACACCTAGAATAGCAAAACAATTTTGGGCAACAAAGGCAAGGCAAAAGGCATCATAATTCCTGAAATTGAAATACAAAACTATTGCTTTAACAGCCAACACCTTTCCTGATAGTTGCCCTATACCTTTATTCTCTCAGCCCTACATCTGAAACACAGCCATCTGACCAATCTTGACTTTTAAAAGTCTACAGATGTTGACAGAAATGTGCACATGATATGCATATGTGCAACTAAATCTCATACACAGAAAATAAACCTCATGATTCATACAGCTCCAAATTACCCAGATGCCTTTGTGAAGCCTCTGCCTATATATTTTTAAGAACACAGGCTAAAGGCTTTTGGGAAATTGTGTCCTAGTGTAATAGTATGTTTTTATGTTCTCTGCATCATAAAGAGGAAGATACTTTATGTGATCTTAAGGTACTAATTAGAGTCATCCATCTTCTCCAGTGGGTGGATTCTAAGACTTCCCTGCTTCCCACATGAAAATCTGTGTATTTGTAAGCACCTTACATAGCATGCTATGTATAGTGTCTGCATCTAACCTGTGTGCGTCTTCCTTTAGACTTTGAATTCTCTCTGCAGTAATTTTAATTCCTAGTACATTGCCTACCCGTGGCTTTATTCACATGGATTCAGCCTAGTGCTCAGTAGAAGGCAAATTCAACTTGTGCTTTTTGAAACTTTCTAGAATTTCTGTTTTCCAAACATTTTTGAATTGCTGTTGCTGAATCTGCAGTGGTAGAACCCTGGAGATGTAACCCGTAGACAGACATGTCAGACCACCTATAATTTAGCACAACATAGAATGAGGGAGAATTAAAACTAAGCGTCATTCATTGTTTTCTGATCCTCATGGAGATCATGCACTTCTACCCGCACTGCTCAGGCTTGCCGTGTCTGCCACGCAAGCTTCACTCGCTGGTGAGGACACTCAGAGGCTGAGCCCTGTCTGTGGTGAGGAAGGGCAATCAGACGCCAGTTGCTTTTACTGCTTGTGTTCCAAGATGTTCCTGAAACTCAGTGTGCAGACAACGTAGCACACAGTGGAGAGACTCTGGTCGTTTGCTTATTTCTCCTTCGGGGTTGCCCCAAGAGTATCCTTTATTTCTCTTTTAAAACACATTTGCCACCCTGAGATACCAGCCCAAATGTAAGATGATCAGGTTTTCCCACTGTGACAGCTCTGTGGCCTCAAGTTGAGGGCATTCTTGCTGACCTTGAGTTGGGCCCTGGATCACCATATTCTCAGCTCTCCATGGCCACAGGAATGTCTTGAGGAATGTTAAAACGATACTTGACCCCCCCCCCAGGAGGGTCATAGTCCAGATTACATGCCCAGGGATGACAGAAAGGGACCAGCTGTGTTTCATGGTCAGTTTTGTCCCCTCAAGGCAGGGAGGCAGGCTGAAGAGGACAGGAAGCCAGGGTTCAGCCTGGAACCGGGCTCCAGCAACGACCCTATTCCCTGTGCGGAGATGCAAGCAAACCAGCTAAGGTTTATTTCTAGGAGCCACTAATTCCTGTCTTCTCCTCGTGTGTACTAAGCCAAATGTTTTCAGACCTGGAGAGAGAAAGAACTAAGGGCCCCTGATTCGTTGAGATGCTTTATAACAGAACTTTTGAGTTGAACCCAGCCCAGGGAAAAACCTTCTTGTTCCCTGCTGCTGCCCCAGTGCGTCCACCTGCCAAGCGGAGCTTAGCCAGGGGCCTCTGCCCACACCTTTTCCCTGTAAGAAGAGGAACACAGTGCTCCTTGAAAGTCCTTTGTCCCTTTTAGAGCAAAAGGGTGCTGAGGAACCAGTGGCCCGTGTTCCCCTGAAGCAAATATTCAGGCGTGAGACTTCCAAAAGGAAGCCCACCTTCCAAGGAGAGGCAAAGCCACCGTCCCTGCCTGCCCGACTCAGGAGCTCCAAAGCCCCAGCTGCTCACGAGTCTCTTGCATTCCATGTTTCAGAGGCTGCTGGAGTGAGCTTTTCAGCGGGCAAGGAGACAGCCAAAGCCCACATCCTGGACTTGCAGGGGAGAGTGAAGATGGTTCCAGGTTTCCCCGTGCCCTCTCCCTGTCTGTCTGTCTGTCTGTCTGTCTGTCTGTGTCTCTGTATCTCTGCCTCTGTCTTTTCTCTCTGCCTCTCTCTCTCTGTCTCTGTCTGTATGTCTGTCTGTCTGTCTCTCTCTCTCTCTCCTCCTCTCTCTGTCTGTCTCTCTGCCTCTCTCCTGTCTCTCTGTCTCTGCGTCTCTGTCTCTCTCTCTCTCTCTCTCTCTCTGTCTGTCTCTCTCTCTCTCTCTCTCTCTCTCTCTCTCTGCCTCTTTGTCTCTCTCTCTGTCTTTCTGACATGGAAAGATGAAGTGCAGTCAGAGAAGATCAGTGCAAAGTGAAAGTACTTTATCATGGATATCGCATGGGTATCATGAGCATGTGGCTCAAAGCCACTCTTTGTACAGTGCAGGAACACAGCTGAGTCTGAGCTGTGGTCCTGTTTTGTGGGGCAGAGGTCAACCCTAGACTGAGTGGATATTGGGCTTGTTGCTGAGGGTGTGGTCTTGTGGGCTGCTAGGGGAAGTTGGGTAGGCACAGACATGGCAACCTGCACCTGGAGAGGTGGTGCCATTTGCACAGAGATGGGTGTCAGCTTTGAGCCAAAACTGCTTGAGAACTTCTTGCTTGTATCCAGGCAGAGGCTGGTTTTTCTACTTTGTACAAAGGGCCCAGGTCTTTACATTAACCCTGCCTAAGATCCCATCTGTCCCTACCTTGGCCCATGCCTTGCCCATCTGGTATGGGACTGCCAGATATAGGGGGCGAAGCTGGACAGCTGCGTATGATCCCCTCTGTGAGCAGCACTAGAGTTGACAGCAGAAAGGACCAGGTGAGCTGAGGATCAGTGGAACAGAATAGACAATGCAGAAATAACTCAAACACATTCAGCCACCTGACCTTTGACAAAGGGACCAAGCACTTCACTGGAATTAAAAGGAAGGCTCGTTAGTACATGGTGCTGCGAAAACTGGCTTTCTGTATGCCATATCTGTATCTAACCATCGCCATGCGCTAAACTAAGGTAGAAGCAGATTAAAGATCTAATATTAAAACAGAGACATTTAACATGATGGAAGATAAATGGGTAAAATAGGCAAAGACTTTATGAACAAAACCACGACCCCATGGGAAATATTGCAGCTGTGATCTCATGAGACTAAAATGCCAACAGTGAAGAAACAACCCACAGAATGGGAAAAAAATTTTTTTACCAGCTTTCCTCAAGGACCAATATCTAAAATATAGGAAAAACTAAGAAAAAAAATCAGACCCCTCAAATTTAAAGACCCAATACAAAATGGATATTTGAAATGGATGGATACTTTTCAAATGAAGAAGTACAAATAGCAAGAAAATATGTGAAAAAATGTTTAACATTACTGGTCATTTGAGAAATGCAAATTAAAACAATGCTAAGATGTCATCTCACTTCAGAAATCAGCCAAAAACAAATACTGGCAGGGCCGTGGGGAGGGAATATAAATTTTTCCGCTGTTAGTGGTAGTATAAACTGGTTGAACCGATACAGAAATGAGCATGGAGATTACTCAGAAATCTAAAACTAGAGTTTCATTTGATCCAGCTATTCCACTTCTTGGTATGTTGTTCCCCAAAGAATTAAAAGCATCACATTACAGAGATATATGGATGCCAGAATTCATAGCAGCACAAATTGTAATAGATAAATCTTGTAAACTGCCCAGATGCCCATTAAGGGATGAATGGATTAAAAAATGTGGTATCTATACAATTAGATACTTTCCAGCCTTAAAAAAAGACAAACGAGACATTTCTAGATACATGGACGTACCTTGAGACCATACTTTCAAGTGACATAAAGCAGACATGCATGTGTAAATATCACATTGTTTCTCTGTGTAAGAAGCCAAAAGTGTAAAAAAGGACCAACACATACAACAGGATGGTTGACGGATGCTAGGAAGTAGGAAGAAAATGTTCAGTGAGAAGGGGACTGAGTGGGTGGGGGGAGGAAGAAATGGACGCACAGCTTTTGTAAATAAGCAGGAGAAGGGCAGGGGGAAAAAAGACTCAAGATAATTATGTCCAGGTACAAATTCTTGGTAATGAATGTGATCATTATTTATACCAAAAAGAGTACAATAAAATTAATTTTTAAAAAAAGGAAAATAAAGGCCCAGGTGGGGTTTGGGATCCTTTCCCACAGCAGCTCTCATTCTCACATTGGCTGGAAATTATTTAAATGCTGAACCACTGCTACACAGGACTGCGCTGACGCCTTCTGCCCCGTCCTGCAGGTGCTGCGTTTCATTCCGGCATCGGGAGAAGTAATGTGCTCAGACAGGTTACAAGCCTGGTCTTGCTAAGAGAGGCAAAGTGCAGCAAAGACTGCGAACCCCGCTCTGCACTGCTGAGCCAGCCCTGGGCGTGCTGTAATGACTGCTGCCTGTGAGCATCCTGCCCCTTCCTTCAGCGCCCCACACGATGGGGGGTGGGAGGACACTGCCAGGCAGGATGGAGGTGACTCGGAAGGGCGCCCTTGCAGCATTCCTAGTGTTATCACACAGCAACTGAGCGGGCCGCTAGGACGAAGAACATTCTCCACTTCTGTAAATCCTCCAGCCGTGCTCTCCACATTTGCAAGTGGGACATGGCAGCAAGTTAGACACGATGGAGGGGGCTCCAGGCTCGCCCTCTGTAGAGTCCAGCTCCGGGGAGTCAGGGGTGCAGCCATCATGGCTGCACGGGCAGGGGGCCTGGGGAGAGGGGTACAGATCTCTGAATCCCAGGGCAGTGCTGTGCTGCAGCAGCCACACTGCCCAAGGAGGGACTTCTGGGGTAGAGAAAACAGGGGGGCTCATTGACCCTTCGGGAAATGTGCTCCCCTTCAGGAGAATCTGCTCCGGGAGAGTCTGCTCTGCAGCAGGCCTGTGACTACAGTGTAAGCCTTCCGTGTAAACACCAAGGGTGGGGGGTGGAAAATGAAAGAGGGGTGTGGCCAGGACCCCATAAGACGCAGGATTTGAAAGAGCCACTGGTGGTTCCTGGAATTACTAAACCGTATTATAAATATTACAAGATTAACAAGCTCAGGAAACCTTCGTGGCACTTACACCATGAGACTTGTATGCGTGATCTCTGTCTTTGCTGAGGTGCGGGGAGTTGTGCCTTTCTGATTTTCTCTTGACTGAGAAAGGGGGGATCTTTCTTCTCTTGTGTGGCTGCCATC
This sequence comes from Cavia porcellus, assembly GCF_034190915.1. NCBI lineage: Eukaryota > Metazoa > Chordata > Mammalia > Rodentia > Caviidae > Cavia > Cavia porcellus. The sequence goes on along the minus strand of NW_026947489.1, from coordinate 2,963,395 downwards.
ACGGCACCGGGAGTTGGGCCCTCCTTGGCCAGTGCCAGCTCCGGTGGAGGTGGAGCCATGGGTCCAGGGTGTCGGGATTCTAGACTGAAGCAGCTATGCTGTGTGGAGGAGGGGACTGGAGGTGAATCCTCTTTTCTTGTTAAGGCCTCAGGTTTTTAGGGGAAAGGGGGCAACTGGTCTCAGTCACCAGCACAGGGTGTGATCTATCTCCTCCTGGGATCCCGGCCAAGCATTATTAACAGATCTACAGCTGACGTACCCAGTTCCTGAGCTGTCCGAGCTTCGTCCAGATGGATGGGGCAAGGATGGGGCTTTGTACTTCACCACATTAGCTTTTGGGTTTCATCTGTGGGGTGTCACCCCACATCCTTAAGATCAATCCAAGGCAACTATCAGGGATATTTTGTTTTGTTCCCTGAGCCCTGGGTCCCCTAACGTCCTAAGTGGGAAACACATTTGTTTTCCGCTCTGTCTGTCCCAAAAGCCCAAGGCTGAATCTCCAGTGCACAGAGATGACTGCCAACAGTCAGTGTAAGGAAGTTGGCTAGGATGCCTGGGATCCCTGCAGCAACCCCAAGCTCTTGGCTAACTGTCTCCTCATCTAGTGAGCCCTCAGAAGGCCATCCCTCCCCAAACGCTGTCCAATCTCTGTTACAGAAGAGCTGGGGTTTTCTGGGAGTCAGTTTAGCACCATAAGCGCCTGAATGTCCTTTTCAAACATGCCCTGGAGGGGAACTGGTTCACTCTGCTTCCCACCTGTTTCCTGCCTCTCACAGACAACTTGCACACACAAGAGAAGGAAGAAGGAGGAGGGGTTTAGTGGGAAGAAGGGCCTCACGCTGGCTTCTTCCATCTCAGCGCTCTCTCTTTGTGGAGATATTTCGTGCACCCCTGGGCGCCCAGGGGCCTGTGTTCCCCCTTAGTGTACGAGGGCTGCTGCAGAACTTGTGGATCACGGCTTGGCACTGGCCTCGGCCTTGCCCCTTCATGCTGTCCGCCTCGTTGTCATGCAAACACAGAACACCAACGCCTGGCCAGTGCCGTGGGGTGCAGCTCTCTACCTTGCGGGCCTGCTCAGACAACTCTGGCACTGCAGTCCGCCACCCAGTTCCTGAGAGCTGTGGTCTCAGTTCCAGGGAAACTCACTCAGGAGGTGATCAGTCTCCCTTCTGCCTCTTTAAAGGCAAACTGTCGAACTGAACTTGGGTCTTACCAGTCTGGTAAGGGGTGACACTCCCTGCACTGCTTCCCGGGCTTGTTGGTTCTGCTGGGCATCTGGAGCTCTTGTTCTGGTACATTGGGAAGGGCCAACCTCCCCATGGGTCAAACAGTCCTCAGGAGCCAGGCGAGATGGCATCTCCCTGCACTCCGAGGTTCACACTCCAGTGACAAAGGAGGTGGAAACACACTGTTACCAAATCACAGCTAGAAGCCTCCAGAAACGCTGCCGGATTTTCCTGTAGAGACGTGGATACCATACCGAGGCCTTTTTCCCAGAAAGCAGATTTATTCACGCTGGCACTGACTCAGCATATTCTTACCAAAAGCCTGAGCGCCAAACGTGGCATAGTGGCACCTTTTATACCATGTCCGTGTCTTTATCTCCCTTATATGGGCACACACTAGCATTTGACAGCCTGGTGGACCTACACTAGCATTCTACAGTCTGGGTATTGTTTATATGACAGAGGTGCATCAAAACCACACATGCATGCACATCACTACATTGTCCAAGTTTCCACCTCAGCACTTCAGGGAAAGCCCTACCACACTACTTTAAATTTTTTCATGGAAAAGTGTTTTTTGACTTTCTAATTCTTTATTTTTATTGTTTTCTGTTTGCCCTGCTGTAAGTCTTGATAGCAAGCATTATTTTGTGAAGTAAAAGTAGGTGAACTCCAGCTGTGTTGTGTGTTTTTGTTTTTTGCTATAAATAGTACATGCATAGAATAAAAGTTTTTAAAGCTTTAAAAACCAAACTGACGCTGGGAACCTAGACCCCCTCTCCACGGGGGACTGCTCGGGGAGCTCCGTGCTGGAAGTGAAGGGTCCTAACTCTCTCACATGCATTCGGGACACCCCAGGCACTGCTCATCCCACACAGCCACACAACCATGAGCTCGTTTGCTTCTAAAAGTGATGTTGGAGTCTGACATTTTCCCCAACAGCTTTCCTAGCTGAGAAAACTGAACGGAGATGTGAGGTCATCCACTAGTCTCATCCAGGACAAGGACAGCACCTGGGTTTGCACAGACAGAGTGATCCTTGACTCCGCTCTTGATAAATTCAGCACAGTGCTCCTACAAGGCTCTTGATTATTATTATCACCATTATTGTTATCATCGCTGGAAGAGGACGACTGAAGCAAAAATTAAAACCCGCCTCTCTTGCCACAAAATAACGCATTTTATTGGGGCACAGCTCTGCTTCGGTAAGCCATTTGGGATGAAAATTTTAAAAATATGTGGGACAGTTTATCTCTGACAGCTTTGTCAGCTGAAACCATGTTGGAGCTGGAGAAATTCTTAGGCAAGTGTCACTGCCATCGCAGTGATGTTAGAGATGTCTGAAAGCTGGCTGGTTTGCAGTTTGAAAGGCAATCCTCCATTTTCCCAAGGTAATTACATAATTTGGAAGAAGCGTAAATGCCAGTTAGCAGATCTCGGTGTCAGCACACCCGGTTATACTGAGCACATTAAACCAGATCCCCACCCTCATCTCCATCACTCAGCGTGATGCAGACCCAGTGCTGTGTGGGAGCCAGGGTGAGAGGAGGGTCCCTATTCTGTGCATGCACTTGTAGTCAATCTCCCAGAAGCCCCCTCCCCATTCTTTCCCCCACTTAGCAGCCCTTTTAGCAGATGCAAAAAGTGAGACTTAACAGAATGTTCTAGTGTCCTGTGTACTGTTCTAGTGTCTAGTGCCCTGGTAAGTGACAGTAGGAACTCAGCTCTTGCTTGTCAGAGTTTCTGTTCATTATGCAGCCTGTATCTGAGGACAAGTGCTAGCCAAGGAGAACAAGTGTCAAAGCAAATGACCTCTTCTAGACTTTTCTAAACATGTGTTCTTTACAGTCTCTAGCCATACTCTGGCCATATCCCCTCCACAGAATGGATGAGAATCAAGGGCCAGCGTGCAGGACAGCTCACTGCCTTCCTGAGGGCACAGGCTCTGCAAATTCTCAGAGGTAACTAAGGGTACGATGCACAGGTCAGAAGAGGAGCCTGCACATTGTCCCTCCAAGCGTTGTGGCTGTGGTTTGTAAGCAGTGTATTAAATGACATCTTTTGAATGTGCTTTACCCTATTCTTTGTCCTTTCTCATGGGTGAGCCATGGTGCAGAGGCCACTTCCTGAATCCTAACTCACAAGGTTCTGCCTGAACAAATGAGCCCTGGATATGGACATTTGGTTTGCTCTGCCCTGGAATCTGAGCTCTTGAGCAGGCTCGCCTAGCAATACCATACACACCAGTCTGGGATTGCTTGAGAAAAGCAGTGCGCACAGGAGCGTAACCCAGTGTTGAGAGTCACCTGTCAGCGCAGAATCTACACAAACACTTCTAAAACCCCGCCTGTCTCCTCCAGCACCTCTCCTTGCTTCACAGCTGCTCCAGGGATACTGGATTTCTGGGGCCCCTAGCTGGCCTGACCTTGCGGTGGATGGGGGAATGAAGGGAGGGGCTGAGAGCTGAGAGCTTAGCTTTCCGTGATTCGGGGAAACCACAGTACACGCTGTTTCATTGGGGTGAGAAAGTCACGGAGGGTGGAGGACCCCATGTCTGTCTTGCAGGGCTTGGGGTCTCACAGTGAACAAAAGCCTCTCAGGGGTGCTTCTTGCTGTCGGTTTCACAGCATGAAGTGATGGAAATCTGTAAACCAGATAGTTTCCCCGCTGGGCTGTTGAAGCCATAATATAATCAGAAAGAATGTCTATCAATGCATTTTGACTATAAATAGCTCTCTGTCTTGTACACTTAATCAATAGTTTTGAAAATTTTGGTCTTCCTGCTCTTTGGAGCTTTGGGAGCTTGCCTTCTGTGGACTCCTACATTTCTTGCTCACCGTAGGTCCTCAGTAGATATTTACTCTGTGTTGGTGGCTAGGGGAGATCATCGTACTAGGAGCTGAAGGTCAGGCAGCTCACACTGTGCCTCCTTTTGACGACTGCCATCCGAATAAGCAGATCTTCAGCTCATTAAGAGAACGGTGCTGTGACTGACTTGGAATGCCACACAACTACAGGCTCCTGAGTCACATCTCAAAGGACGCACCGGAGTGAAAAATAACAAAGACCTGGCTGAGGTTCAGTTTGGGTTGTTGGCAGTCTCTGGGAATAGAGTCCCCATGGCTTCGCGACAGGGTGTTGCCCGGACAGGGTGTACAGGAGACACAGGCAGTGTTCACATTTGCCCAGTAGCCCCCTATCACATTTTAGACACATGTCCTCTCTTTAAGTGACCAAGTTTTGGAAAAAATAATCGTACAACCTATTTTTTTTTTTTTAAACTATGCCAGCAAGAGATAGGGTGCGACTTCAGAAAGTACAAACTTTAGAGCTTAAATAAAAGTAAAGGTTGCTGATCATGGTGAGTACTTTATTCCAAAGTTCTATAAGTGTACTGGACACATATTTCATATTACTGGGAATGTATTTTCAGAGAAAAGCTGAAGAGCATGAGGGTTTTAGGGCATCATGCTAGAAATCACAGGATCTGTTCTGGTAGCCTGAGAGCATCATGAATTTCTCCAGTAGGTGGACTTGCTCTGAATGAATATGCATATGTGTGCTGGTATATACGGGTGATGGAGATCGTGAAGCCAATGCCCAGGCCTTCTTTAAGTGAAGAATTTCCACAATAATCTTAATTTTTAGCAAGCCAGATGGATGACTTGTTTTTCATTTTTATAGTTATGGTACAGACTGTGAAAGTCAGTACAATAAGTTTTGCTGTTTGGTGTGTCTCTTACCAGGCCCATTCTGTTATCCAGACTTCTAAGGTGTTTTATTGTAGCGAAAGCTAGGTATTGGTCTGAGCTGAGTAGTTTAAACCCCCTTTCAATTTAGCTCTGTTAAACGCTGTGAAGCTTTATTAGCACATATAATATTTATAATGAGGTTATTTGGACCATTACATCAGCTTCTTAAGCATTTATTAAACAAGTTCAAACACATGTTGGGGTACTACTTTATAGTGCAGGCTTATTAATTAAATAGAAAGTTGAGGCATCTGGGTGTGGCAGTGCACAGCTGTAATCCCGGCAGTTGGAAGGCTGAGGCCAGAGGATTCGTTGTGAGTTCGAGGCCACCCTAGGCTATATAGTGAAACCCTTTCCTAAAGAAGGAAAATAAAACAAAACTAAAAAAAAAAAAAAAAAAAAAAAAAATGAGGGTTGAAAACTCATTCTTCTTAAATTCGAATTTGAATCTTGGGTTTACCATTTCATAGCTGAGAAAATACGTTCACTGAGCAAGATGACAAAGTCTCCGTAAACCTTGGATTCATGTTTCTCTCCTCATTTCTTCCAACTCTGCCCCTGTGTTCGCTGTTCCTTTGCTGGCTATAGACGTGTTACGGATGGTTTTGTCTTCCTGGAGGATGAACACTGCTCTCACTGTGTAGTGTCACTATCTACCCTGAGCAAGTCCTTGTTCTGGTGTCTGCTTGGTGTGAAGCTAACAGAGCTACTCTGATTTAATGTTAATTAATGCTAATGTGGTGTGTTGCTCTCCATCCTTCCCATTTTAATGAGTGTTTGCATTTGAAGTGAGTTTCTTGAAAACATCATAGAGTTGCAACTCCTTGTTTTAAACTCACCCAGCCAATCTCTTTTATTTGTGCATTTAGAGCATTTACCTTAACAGGATTACTGGTGTGGATGAGTGAATGTCTGTCACATTTGTAATTGTTTTATATTAGTTGAATCTGTTTGTTTCCTCTCCTTTTTATCTGTATTCTCTGATTTCAGTGGAGCATTTTATGTGATTTGATCTTAATTTCTCTTAGTGTATAAATTATACTTTTTTAAAAAAAGTTAAACACTATGGCACATGGCTGTAGTCTCATCACTGTGGGAGGCTGAGGCAGGAGAACTCAAAGTTCAGTTCTCTCTTGGGCAATTTACTGAGACTGTCTCAGAATAAAAACACAGATCATGAACCTCGGACACAGCTCAGTGATAGAGCACCCTCTGGTTTGATCTCCAGTCCCACAAAAATAGGGGAAGCTTCTTTAAAATTCATGCTTTATGTTTTTAACAAAACAAAATCCACTACAAATAATAACACACTGCTTCAAGTGCAACATAGGAACCTAAACAGAGAATTTCTGATTCTTTTATCCCGACCCTTTTCAATGTCGCTGTTCTCAGTTCTGCATTCTTTATGTTATGGTCATGTTGTTACCTTCACTTCTTTAAACAACAACCTTTTATAATACGTAAGAAAAACAAAACAAAACAAAAGATATTTTCAGTTTCTTCTCTAGGGTGCGCCTTCCTGTATGGGATCTGAGCTTCTGACTGATTATTTTTCTTCTGCCTTGTTTCAGCATTTCTTGTAACATTTTCTGTTATGGCTTGTTTGTAGAAGAACTGCTTGTCCTTCAGTGTTAAAGGATAACTTCTCTGGATTCTGAATTCCAGGTTGCTGTCTTACTTTTTCTCTGAGTGCTTCACTTATTCTGCAGCCCGGTGCTCTCCTCCTCCACGGAGTTTCCTGACCAGAAGTGTTTCTAAAAGGTTGACATTTACTCCCTCTATGTCCTAGCTTTTCCCGAAACTGACTGTCTCGGGCTGTTCTGCAGCTGGATATAACTTTTGTATGTGGCATTTTAAAATGTTTTTATATTTCTGTTCATTTGTTTCCACCCTTGTGTTCTCGGAACTTTGTTTTGTGGTTTCCTGTGTTTAATGCTGGAAGAGGCTTACCGTTAATTTCCCGCTTCAGCTTGTCCCTTTTCTCTCCCCCTTTTGATACCTGAATTATGTGTATGTTGCATATTTCGTAACTTCCCTATGGCTCTCGGTGTGCTGACCCTTATGTTTGTTCCTCCTTGCCATTTGCTCACCAAGTTTGCGCTGACCCTTGGGTGCTCCCCAGTCTTCCCTTAGCTCCGACAGGTCTCTGCTGAGCCCGGCCAAGTATTCCTCAGTCCCCTGCAGCATGTTTCGTTAGCATTATTTTCATTTAACTCCTTGCTATTTGCAGTTCCCTGCTTACATTGTCTACCTATTCTTGCACATCATCTCTGCTTCCCATTAGGACCCTTGACGTATTAAGTGTAAGTATTTTAGATTCCTTACCTGATAATTACAACATCTGTGGCATAAGTAACATTATTCCAATGATGGCTTTGTCATGTTGATTATTTTTATTTGTGTTTTTTCTTGTGTCATGCTTCATGTATTTTCCTTGATTGTATTATTTTAACGGTAATAGTTATTATATTTATGAGGTATGATCTGATATTTTGATCTGTGTATACATTATAGAATGGTTCAGTCAAGTTTGTTGACACTACATCAAGTCACTAAGCAATCTTGGTGGTGTAGTGAAAGCATTAAAAATTATAGCTGTAGCAATTTTGAGATATACATTCCATTATTACTATGACCTGTGGCCACTGTGCAATTAGGTCTTTTGAAAAGTGTTGGTTAATAGGTACCAAGGTGAGTAGCTCTTGGGTATGAAAATACACATTGACCTGGCTGGGAGTTGGGCTTTGTTTAATGTTTGCTGTATCTTTAGCCGCTAGAGGCTCAAAATTCCTCCCCCGTACTCCCTCTTGACTCCCTGTGGAAATGGGCGTCCCAAGCACTCCTCCAAGACAGTCTACGCCTTGCAGCTCTTTTGGCTTTAATCTGCGTTATTAGACCAGAGCCCTGCTCAGATAATGGCTAAGGGTCGGCCATGAGACGCTTTGTAGAATCTTAGGATTACAGTAGTCTGTTGATATTCACAGGTCGTGGATTCGAGGAAGCCCATGGGTACCAAGATTTGAAGATGCTCCAGTCCTGTGTGTCTAATGGTGCAGTATTTGCACAGAACCCATGCAGTTCTCTCCCATCCCCTAAATTATCTCTAGAGCTCGTCTCTAGAATGGTCATTATATGCTTGTTATGATGGAAATACCACAAATGTAGCTGTTATGTCCATATTTAGGAGATAATTAAAAGGAAGATCAGTACAGATGCACTATTTGAAAGTATTTTCTTTCTGTTGTGGCTGACCCTGTGGATGTGGAGCCCCTGGTGCTGTGGGCTAACTGCACACCTCAGTGTTGCAGTGGGGCTGTTCCCTGGGCTCCAGCGTGTTCCTCCAGATTCCATCCTTTTCTTCCTTTATCCCTATCTCCTTCCATGGCTGGATGCCCATCCCGTTTCCTGGAATCCCTGATCCCTGTCCTCTGTCCCTTTCAGAGGCAGAAAGGTAGAGAAAGGGGGATAAGGTCTGACAAAATCTGTTCCCTTGTCGTTGGGTCTCTGTTATGACAGGCGCTCTGGGTATGTTTCATAGTGATGAATGTCAGCCTAAAACAGAGAAAGGAACTTTCTTGGATGTTCACTTTGAGAGCCTTTTAGGGTTCCTGGGCATAAAGTCTGTGAAGGTGATAAGGGACCCCCTGAAGATATCACACTAGAAGTTGGTCACTGTCTTCTTAGCCCCCAGAAATTCATCCACATTATTATTTCAGTTTTCCAGCTACTTTTTAATTCGTGCAGCTTCTGCTCCAGGTGGCTGCTTCTCCACTGTGACCTCCTCTGGAGGGCAGTCTCTTCAGTGTTCAGGGTGGCAGTTTGCTCCAGGATCACCTTATGAGTGCAACACAAGTGACCTCATCGTCAGTCCAGATTTTTGCCTTCTAAGGACCAGCAGGACCACGTTGAGGGCTTCTCACTTTGGAGTGAACATCAGAAGTCCTTTGCATGCTGCCTTATCATTGATGCTTAAGAGGTGGGAGGTTTCAGTGGCATGTGTAACTGAAACGGGTAACCAGGGAGGTCAAGAGATGTCCTGTGCTATGTCACTGCTGGACAGAGTGGTCTCCATGCTGGTCTGGTGGAAGTTTCAGATTGTGTTATGGGTTAGGCATAAAATACCCTCCAAAAGTCTTGAGTGGTCCGAGGTGGGGCTTTGGGGAGGTGATCTGACCATGGGGGTGCGGTGCTCATCAGTGGGTGAATCCATCAATATGCTCACGTGCCTTAGAAGATGGACCTGACTGGATGTTTTGAGAAAGATTAATAAGTAGCAGAATTCAGGGAGAACTGGGGAGGAAAGTGTCTGAGTGCAGTCCTCTATTCTGGGAGAACACTTTCAACCAGGTAATTTATAAACAGTTCTGGGAACTCAGAAATTTAAGATCAAGGAACTTGTGGGCCTGGTGCTTATGAGAGCTTTGTGCGATTCAGAGGTTGTGTCTTCTTTGCAGTGTCCTCACATAGCTGGTGACAAACAAAGCTGAGACAGTTTTTAAAACTCCCTCAGACCTCTTTCTGAGAGCAGTCATCCCATTCTGGAGGGCTGGCTTTAAAGGCAGCCGCCGGTGCCAAGCTTTGCTTCCTCACCCACAGCGCTGAGTGGAGGCCACCGCCTGGATTTCAGAGGTGCACACGTTCAGATCACGGTGAGGGAGCCGCGCTGGGCAGGCTGGGCACAGGGTTAGTGTCTGCCGTGGGAGTGGAGGGGAACAGTGTGCGGAGAACTGTGAGGAACAGTGAACAGGGAGGGAGGACGCTGAGGAAGAGGAAGGAGCTGAAATGCACCCAGCATGCCAAGTGTGTGTGACTGGAGGATAGTGAGAGATTGCTGATGACCAGATGTTACACACACACGTGCACACGCGCACACACACACAGTTGTGGAAGGGTGCATCTCCCTCCCTTGCTGCTTCATCCTTCCCTGCTTCCTGGCTGCCGTGCATGAGCCACTGTCCTTTGCTGAGGCTTTCCACCATGCTGTTTCTGCCCTGGGGACAAGCTGGCTGTGGACTGAACTGTGAGCTAAAATAAATCCCTCCTGCTTTGAGTTCAGGTGCCGGTATTGTGTCTCAGCAGCAAGATAAAATCTAGGAAGAATGTATTTAACTCACACAGAGTAAGCCATAGCATGCAGTCCTCAGCTAGCCTTTCCAACAGGACATCCTCAAAGCTGTCAGGTAGGCCACCTGCTTGAAGTCGCCCAGCCTGGGGCCCCCCTGCTGAGGCCTGTGACCCGCTTTCTCCTTAGCAGCCTCCCCAGGGCATTTCTCATTGTGTGCCTGGGATAATAACAGAGTCCTGCCTGCGTCCACAGCCATGTGAAAAGCTTTCTGCAGCTCACTGTTTATCAGGTAAGAGAGAAAAGGACTGAGAGAATCAGAAGGTTGTGAATTGTAGGTACACACATTTCAGCAGCCCAGTAATGCTGCTTCTTCCTCTGGGACACCTGTTCTTTTGGACTCTCCGCATCATTACAAACCATGTTTATCCCTCTATGTGTACATAACTGAATTTTTTGTGAACTTAATTTCTTTTTAGTCTTTTTTTTTATTTTTTATTTTTTTTGGTACTGGGGATCGACTCACGATGTCATGCTTGCCGGGCAGGAGCTTATCCCACTGAGCTAAATCCCCAGCCCCTTAATTTCTTTCTTTCAGGGACTACAAAAACAAAACAATATGAAATAGTCTTTTCCTTAGTACTTTAGGCAACATAAACAGTAACTGAAAGACTGGACTGGGATTGCAATGTTACCCTTTGTACACAAAAGCCACAGAAATGACCGTGCACTCCGTACACTTCCCCACACACTCACGTGCCCATCATATAGGGCTTCCAGGTCTATCTGCATCCCAGGCAGTTAAAGGTTTCAGGCCCGAAGGCATCTTGCAGGCCACCTCATCCAAGAATTTCATTCCATGTGTGAGGACACGAGGCCCAGGGCTGTTCCGTGTCCCTCTGTGGAGCTGAGGTGGGAACTACAGCCTCTGACTTCCGGCCCCACATCGTTTCCACGGTTTGCCTTTACACCAGAGGAAAACCCGTACCAATAAGCATTGAAAGGGAACCCAGCAACTCTCAGTACGATTCTGCTGAAAATGGATTGCCAATAACTAAGACTGAAAACATCAAATGTAAGTTGACACAAGGATCCTGCCTACCTGGAGGTTGAGTGCAGTAGGAGACGGGACATTGTCATGGTTTGAGCAGGTCTGCTCCCTGCTAAGCTCATATCTAAATCTGACTCCCAAAGTCGTGTGCTGAGAGGTGTTTGGGAGGTATTAGTGCAGCTCTCACGGACCTGGGTCGGGTCTGTCAGTGTGAGTCCCTGCTGTCTTGGGAGAAGATGAGTTATGTGCGTGGGCTGTTACAGGGTGAAGCTGCTCCTCCCGTCCTGTCTCTCCTTCTTCCTACCATGTTGTGGTGCAGTGTGAGGCCCTCATCGGCAGCAGGCCAGTGGCGGTACATGCCGTGATCTTGGATCTCTGTCACTTACAAATCACTTCATCTTGTGTGCTCATTATGGCAGCAGAAAATGAACTAAGACCGACAGATACGTCAAGATGGGAAAGAGGTGACTGGCTGCCCAGTGAATTGTAGGAACCCCATCATGCCCACACTGAGGGTCTCTGGAGGCAGATTTTGTCCACTCACATGTTAACAACATCTCCAGGTGGAGCCGCACAGCCTCCGGAGAGAAAGGACAGACAGATAAGGAAGGATACAGCGCCCGTCAAGGGCTGGGGGGAACTCTGCAACCAGCAGACACCAGAGACTTCTCCTGGGGAGGTGCTAGGTGGGAGGGTTCAGCTTTATGGCATCAAGTGGGCAGAGTCCCCACAGGAGTTTACATGCCCCCGCCCAACTCTGGGGCTGAAACACACGGGTAGTGACAAGCCAGGTGTCCATTCTTGTGTGTTTGTGTTTTTTACCGTAGATCTTTTCAGGACTCTGGCTACAGAGGGACTCTTCCAAACTGTCCAACCATCTCCGTCTCATTGCCTCTCTTCCTGCTGTAACTCAAGGCAGACGGAAAAAGACAGCTAAAGACGGATGTGTTCATGTTTGACGCCCTTACTGCTGTGTATGGGGAACTCCTTCCCAATTTTTCTTACTCATTTAGCTGAAATTAAGAAAAATGATTCTTGAAGTCCCACAAAACTGTAAATCTAAGGTGAGCCAACCAGCCTGATCATCTTCTAATTAGTAATAAAACTCCAAGAATGAGAAGTTGAGGTGACGGTGAATGTGGTTTGGATCAGGAGCTGGGCCACCTGCTGTTCTTATGGTTCACTGTGGGCCCACAAGCCTGAGAATCTGTGCCCACTTGCAGTGACCATGAGGGTCTTGCTGAGGCCGGCCATTCACATCTTCCAGCAAATGCTGGCCCATGCCTCTTGTCATCACCTGGGCTCGTGCGCCAGAGTGCTCGGCTATGTCCCAGTGCTCACCCTCCGCTGCACTGATCACATAAGTCAAATGCCTTTTATGGCCTGCAAAGCTTCTTGCCTCCTTCCAGACACTCTTGGTTCCTCTGGGGCCCCACCATGCTGCACCCTCGGGCCATACACACACCAAGCGCCCCACCACAGAAGCTTGCCGCAGCTCTTCTCTTCCCCCAGATGGAAACGTAGTTTTTTCACTGTCTTCAGGTCTTTGCTGCAAAGCCACCATATACAAGGGGACTGTGCAGCTTATGCTAGGCAGGTTGATGGCTGTCCCCCGCCCAGTCAGACTTTCCTTCCCTTCCTCTGAGACACCATTCGTGTCCTTATGCTGTGTCCTTTCTCACCTCGCCACCCCACAGACACCAGGAGGGCCAGAGGGTTTTCTCTCTGTACTGCACTTTGGACCCCAGGGCAGGTCCTAGCACTTTCAACAGGAGAAGGGAGGGAGAGAGGAGAAGATGCCTGATGACGCTGAAGTTAGGTTGCTCTGGCTCACTCCAGATCCTGTGTGACTGTGGATAGTTCTCTGAATCTTTCCAAAGCTTAGTTTCATGACCTTAGAAATAAGGGAGCTCACAGGTTCACTAAGTCTTATAGAATGGTGAGCTAGCTCTTGAAATCTAGGCGTGGCTTATTTTTCTGCAGTTATCACAATAACGGGAACAACTCAAATCCCTGCCTATCACTTTTTTCTCCTCAGAAAAGCAAAAGGAATCCATTGGAAAGCTATGGTCACCATAACCTGCCTCCTTTCTAATTATGGAAGGCAAATCGTTTCCAAATATTCTGACTGCAGTTCACGAATCTGCCTTTGCCCAGGACTTACACTGCTTTGGAGCAGCAAGAATGCTTTGAAACCACAGAATTAGGTGGAAGGGACCGTGTGCCACCGCGTGTAAACACCTCTTTGCGGCCAGATACTCCCCAAGGGTCCAAAGAAGGACAGAGGCAATTATCTGTGCCAGAAAGAGTCTTTAAAAATGTTGATGCCTTTTCTCATATACCGTGGGTGTGAGCAGCAGTGTGCCCAAGTCGAGGCTCTGTTGTGGAAATTTAACACCCAGGGTTACTGTGGGGCTCTGGCCTGTGTGTGAGTGTCACACATGCATTTATGAGGCGATCTCGATATCTACTGTAGTTTTATGGAAAGTCTAACTCTTGGACACGGTTTCCAAGGGTCAGTGGCGGCAGCTGCTGTAGAGGCACCATGTATGTAGTGCGGGGCCCAGGTAACACATATCCACATTGCAGGACTTTCTGGAATGAACTTTTTTTTTTTTTTTTTTTTTTGGTACCAGGGATTGAACTCAAGACTTCGCATTTGCCAAGCAGGCACTTACTAAAACCCTGGCCCTTGGAATGAAGTTTCAGTGCTGGGATACTCTGTGTCTGTACCCAGGCCTTTTGTGGTGTGTTGTTTCTGATTCTAATCAGAACATCTTTGAGACAGAAAGAACATGGCTCACAATGGGGCAGGACAGCGGAACACAGTGTCAGGTGGCCAGCGTTTGGCCACCTTACACAGGGAAGACTGTCTCTGCTGGCTAAACTGACAGCAGCCTCTTTGTCTCCCGAGCTGTGTCTCATATCCCACACCAGCTGGGAGGAAGCTGCTTCATGACCCCGAGTCTCTGGTAAATTGGACCTGTCTCTGGTACACAAATGAGCAGGCCTCAGGCAGAGGAAGAGCCGCAGAGAATGTGTGTACAGCTCAGCAGCGGACCCCTCCCTTCTGTTAGGCTTGGCTCTGTTTATCCTGGTTTTCCAAGACCCTGAGAGGTATCGCTAGGTTATTTGCGATTTCTCATTTTTTTAATGTAGGCCCTCATAGCTATAAACTTTCTTGTTAGAACTACCAAGAATTCTGGTGTGTTGTATTTCCATTTTCCTTTGATTTTATAATTTTCAAAAATCTCTTCCTGGTATCTTCAATGAGCCACAAGTAGTTCAGAAATAATTTGCTTAATCTCCACGTGTCCGTATAGTTTCTGTCATTTCTCTTACTATTGATTTCTACCTTTATTCCATTATAGTCTGATAAAATGCAAAGTTATTTCATTTTTTGGTATTTGGTAAGCCTCCTTTGTAACCCCCCATATAATCCATTTTGTAAAACTTTCAATTTACTTCTGAGAAGAATGTGTGTTCAGTAGTAGTTGTATTAATTATTGAATATTCTGGGGCTGGGGATTTAGCTCAGTGGCATAAGCACCTGCCTTGCAAGCAGGTGGTCATGAGTTCAATCCCCGGTACCGATAAAAAACATTATTGAATATTCTGCATACATCAGGTAAATCCACTTGATTGATGGTGTACTTTGTTGATTTTTTTCTCTCATTTTTATCTATTGGTGAGTGTGGCATGTTCACTATCTTTGTTTTGGGATCTACATGCTCCTTTTTATGGAGTAGCATTTGTTTTATGAAATTGTGTGCACCAACACTCAGGATCTGTGTTCACAATTTTGTAACCTCTTGGTGGCTTACTCCCTTTACCAGTGGCTTTTTTTGTTGGTCTCATCTTACAAATTTTATCTTGAAGTCTGTTTTGTCAGGTAGGATGATAGTGACTTCTCCTTTCATGTCTGGATTCCATTTGCACAAGCTTTTGTCTTCTATGCTTTCCTTTTTCAGTCTGTGCACACCTTTACTAATAAGGTGTGCTTTTTGAAAGAGCACAGAATTGGGTCCTATGTTTTAACCCAATATTTCAGTCTATCATTTAATTGGAGAATTGAGACCATCCAGAGTTATTACAGAAAAGGAGGTACTAATTTCTGCATTTTGCTGTTTTTCTAATGCTTGATTCTTTCCTAATTCTCAATAGTGCATCTTTGCTTCCTCTCTGTGCAGAGGATTTCTGTAAGTATCTTCTGCAATGCTGGCATACTAGTCATGAATTTCTTCAGTTTATTCTTACCTTTGAAGGTTTTTATTTCTTCAGTTTTGAAGGGTAACTTTGCTGGATACAGCCATCTAGATTGGTACTATTTTCTTTTAGGACTTGAAGTACACTGTTTAATGGCCTTCTGGGCTCCAGGATTTCTGTAGTGAAGTCTAAAGTTATTCTGGTGGGTTTGCCTTTGTATGTAACCTTGTACTCCCCTCACATGGCTCTCATTTCTCTTCTCCTGTTCTGTACTCTTGCCATTTTTTAACTACAGTATGATGTGAGGAGGTTTATCCTGGTTCCTTACTGACTGTTGCTCTAACGGCCTCCTGTATCTAGTACAATGTAAACTGTCAGTGGGTATTAGAATTTTCATGATAAAGTCCTTTCTTTTCTTGGAAGTTTAAAATTGCCATAATAAAATGTAAAAACAAATGATCCCAAGAGGAAAATGTTACCTCGTATTTTAGATTTCTTTCTGTAGGGGATTCCATTGGGATTCACTCTTACAAAAACTGCTACCTTTCATTGTGTTCATGTGCATTCTGTTCTCAGGTGAAGCTGTCTCTTAATGTACACTCCTAATCATGCATTTCTGTTGAGCAATTCAATCTCTTAAAGTACCTTGGTCGTCAATGGAATATACACTAGCATCTATCTTGGTTAATTTTTTCTCATTGCTGAGACAAAATACCTGGCACCCAAAATGAAGGAAGGAAAGATTTATTTAATTCACAGTTTGTTGAGGTTTCAGTCCATAATCAGCTGGCTCCAAGGAAGGGTTAGCCCAGCACAGGGTTAAACTTCAAGCTACCAAAAGACAGCAGCAAAAGCATAAAGGGAGTGAACAGGCCTCCTTTGCTCCCTTATATTGCAGACAGGCTGCCCCGCACCCGTAACCAGGATAGATGTAGCACGCACAGCACCTGGGGCCTCCTCTTGCACAGACTGATGATGTTTCCAAAATAAGAATCCTGGTTCCTTGCTGAATCACTTTGTTAAACTTCTAAACTCCTCAAATTGGCACAATGTATCAACCATAACAACCTCCATGAAATACGAATATGTAAACTGACATAAAATATAGAGCTTTCAGTCCAGGAATGTACAAACACAGCAAAAATACTCTCTTATTCAAGCCACTTAAAATTTTTGAACTCCCCCAAATTTTAATTATGTAGGTTACCACTTTCCATACTTATTATAGTATTAGAAATTGAAATTTATGCACTGAAATATACATGTGTTCATTTAAAATAATGTAAAGCTTATTTGAGTAAGCTGTCTATAAAATAGGTATTTAAAAATAATTTGGTGAGAACGGTGACACAAATTTATGTTTTGCAAATATCTTTGATGTGTGGTTCAATCAAGGGCATGATTTTGCTTGGTCTGTTCCACACCTGTTCTGTCATGCTATTTAATTTTGGCAGAAGAAATCCGGCCGGAGACAGATAAGCAGTTTGGAAATGGGTGAGCATATTACATTTTTCAGATAATAGTGACCACTGTTTCTTAACATGACACCAAACTTACTAGTTGCTTCTTAAATTTTAGTTACAATGTGGACCGTGGTATCACATTTATTCATACTTTGCTTTCTTGCAATCCATTCATCTGTCCAACACTTGGACTATATCTTTACCCCTGCCTGACTTTGTGACATAGTGCCATGGTCCTTTGAAAAAAATATTAGTTTACCGAATTATGTGCATCATTTAACTGTGGACAGAAGTTGGCATTTGTTAATATCTTCACCAATCTTCTTAACTAGGGGTTTAAGGACTAGGAGTCCATGAAGCCTGTGACGATGAGGGTAAGTTCTACAGGCTCCCTGTTTCCTCTTAACGTCTCTGATCTTACTATTGGCAACAACAGAAGTGACAGATTTCATTTGTTTTCTAGAAAATCCAAGTCTGAAAATAACCGTAGCTTACTACTCTTACAAGTAGAAATCCTATTTCACGAGGAAACCTCTGTCCTTCAGTCCCCTGGCTCAGGGACGGTGCTCGGCTGCCTTAGTCCCGTGCCACGTAGTGCTCTGAGTGGCTCTCTCAGGAGACCTGCGGTGAGGTCATGCTCCAGGAGTTCGTTTCTCATAGTTCTGGAGTCTTCAGGTCCAAGATACGGCCTGCATCTGGGGAAGACCTTTTTAATGCATCTGCCCATGGCAGAAGGTAGGAGGAGAACAGGTGACTGACCCGGCAGCCAGCCCTTGGTATTGGCATTAATCCGTTCCAGAGAACCTAAGCACCTTTTCACGTCCGCTTCCCGACACTGTTGCTTGGGGGATGAAGTCTCAGGCACGTTTTGGGGGGCAGGGAAACATGTGAACTGCAGCAAACATGGGTTCATTCTAAGCCATTTGATGAGGCTGTCTGAGAGCTGTGCTGTAGGAGGGACTGTCTTCCTGGCTCTGAAATATATTTCAGTAAAACACTCAATAAAGGTAGAGAAGTCTACTAAGAAACAGCGGGAAGAGGGCAGTTAGGCCGCGGAGAGACTAGACATGACACCCTTATCTTTTCTGCCTGGAGGTCTAACACAGCTCCTTTATCCTATTATTCCCAGCAAGTTCCACCAAAATCCAGAAAGGAAAACAGAGCAGGAGTGCAGGGTCTGTGATAAATGAGAGGCGGATGAGTATTTAAAGATTGCCATGCGAAAGGATTTGACCCCTGCTCCAACAAATGTCTCGTTACATCACAGTGGGGGGAATAGAAATTAACTTGCAAATCTGATAAACATAGGGAACCATCGTAGCTGTTGATAAGCATGTGATGTTTACTTGCGTTTAGTCTGTCTTAGTTGGGGATGCATACGGAAGAACATGTGAATGCAGTAGCATTGTATTTGGAGTTTGCAAGGATGGCAGGTGGGCAGCATGCAGCTAAAGCAAGGCTGGCCGCGAGCTGGTGGCTGAGAAGCTGGATGACCGTGCACAGAGGACATGGGGACCTGGCTGCGCCACTCTCTCTGCTTTGGGAGGTAGTTGAAGACTTGCGTATTGCAGTGTGTTTATCACAGACAAACAGACACCGCGTGTATCTCAAGGGCTACTGTCAGGAAGTATTGGGAGACACATAAGCCGGGATTCTGATTTCCCTCTTGACGCACACGGTGGCTTAGGAGGGCTGAGATGCTGCTTGCTGCGGGAACTTGCTGGTTTGAGCAGCCCAGCATTTTGGGCTGGCAGCATGCAGGGCAGCTTCTCTCACCTGACATGATTGCAAAATCTAGATGTCCTGGAGTTGAAATCTGCTTTGAATGGGCTGAGGCAGGCGGGGTAGAAACCTCTGTGGTGGTTAGGTTAAGGATTGCAGTAAGGGCCCGGGATAGACCTGAGCGGCACAAGCTTCTGCCTGGCAAACACAAGGTCCTGAGTTCAATTTCTAGTACAACAAACCAAACAAAAAGAGCACTACAGCAACAACCTTTGGTGGCAGGCGTGCCCTGCAGGCTCCTTGTGTGGACACTGATATTTGGAGGTGAGGACCCAGTATGTACAGCCTGCAGGGGGAAAGCTGAGGTGTCCTCCTCATGGTGCCCTAGCCAGCTGGTGCAGAGCTGGGTGGGATTGGGTCAGCTGTGGGGTCACCTGCCCAGAGGGTCACCTGTGCTGTGAGCATTCAGCTTGCTCACAGGCAGAACTGCCTTCTGTAAAGGGCCATGGCCTTAAAAGCATGACGCATTGCTTACTTTGCTCACTGTTCCATGGGCCCTCAAGCTGTTGCTACTGTTGTGTGTATTTAGGGATTTTTTGGTCTTTTTTCCCCAGTATGTTCACTTTTCATCAGATTTCAGTATTTTCCATAATAACCTGTAACTGAAGTTTCAATTAATGAGAAGAGTTCAGTTACTTTTTGAAAATCACCAAATTAAACATAAAAGAAAGCTAGGATAAAACAATAAAATTATAGCAGCCAGGTATTCTAAACTCTGATCTGAATCTGAGAAACAAATATTTGCAATACTCTCATGGCTGAAAGCATAATAAAACAAAATCTAGAGTAAAGCGCCTCTGTGGTAGACACAGTGAGTAAACCTGTTCCAGTCTAAATGTTGCTGCGAAACTTTCTATGAAGTTTCAGTAGGCAAATAGCATGTTGGAGATTTTGAACATTTAATAGATATGTTCCATCTTCATGCATTTTAAACCACATCCAAGTCTTTCTTTTCTGTAACGCGGTTTCAAAACAAAAGTGTATGTAAACTAGAGAATCAGGGCAAGATTATCTGAACATCTTTTTAAACCGGCAAGCTCTTGCTTAGCTCTGAATCATATTATTTTCATATGTGTTCTTCTTGAAACTTATATTTTCCTTTTTTTTTTTTTTTTTTTTGAGTGATGACTGCATGCCAGACCATTTGCTGAGGTCTGGGGATGAAGTTAAGCTGTAGATCTTCTGGGAATGGGGCGTTTCCAGGACCTAGTGTGCTGGTTCAAAAGTGCTGCATCTTGGGGAACAAATGCTGAGGTGCAGGCAGACAGTAAGAACAGGGAGAGCTGAGTCCATCTCTCGGCAGAGGCAGCCTTGGCCAGAGCAGGGAGCTTCTCCAAGTGCCTCATCAGAGGCAGCCCGTGGAAAACCCACTGAAATCCACTCGCGGTTGACAGGACTCAGCAGACCTTGGGAGTGGTGCTGCTCTGTCTGGGGAGTTGGCTCCAAGAATAAACAGAAAGGAGAAGTCCTAGCATGTCATTGTCTCAAACCAGAAGAGCTTGCATTTCTTCACCTAAATACTAAGTGGCCCTGGACTCAGCGCCCCGTCCATCAGCTGGGAGATATTTCACCTAGGAACCCCCAAGCCAGCAGAAACACTGTTTTAGTCTATTTTCTGGTGCCAAGAACAGCATGCCACCAACTAGGCGAGTTCTAAGAAGGAAGGATTGTTCAGGCTCAGTTGGGAAGGTCGGGGTTCTCATCTGGTAATGACCTTTGACTGACAGAGACCCAAGATAACAGAGGGCACCACAGGGCAAGAGATAGTGTGTGTGTGTGTGTGTGTGTGTGTGTGTTTAATCTCCTCTGGTCTCTCTCTCTCTCTCTCTCTCTCTCTCTCTCTCTCTCTCTCTCTCTCTCTCTCTGTTATAAAGCCTTCCGAATACAGTCATGCAGACCTCATCCTCAGGATATTGTTGAAGCCCAATCACCTCCACAAGGCCTCATCCAAACACCACAATCAGATCAAGTTTCTGCCCTCTTACCACCTCACAATGGGGATTGAAGTTCAATACGTGAAACATGGTCCTAGTGTAGCGGTCACCCTGGGCAGGGTGTGGTCTTGCTTTGATGAGCCCGTATGAGACCCAGACCTGGATGAGATACCCTTCACCCCTAACCTTCCACGCTGTATCTGGGATATTGCCTTGTGCGCGTCTCGTGGGAAGAATGCAGTACCACGCACATACACGTGTGCACACACACTCACCCTCCACCATTCCCACGGCAGTGGCAATGTAAGCTGTGGCAGAAATCCTTTCCTGCTGACACGGGACCCCTGCTGCAGACGACCCCCCCAGAGTCCACAGGTTTCTGCAGCAGTGCTAACATCTTGTCTGGTTCTGGCTGCTGTGTGGGCCATGGGTTAGGAGACTGCAGTTCCAGCATGCAAAGACTTAGTTTTCTTGTTGAGGCTGATGTCACTGGCACTGTGTGACTGTGACATTAAATCACTATGGAAATGCCAGAGCGCAGTGCTTGGCGAAGAATGAGATTTAGTGCTCGTGGTTGGGTATGACTGTGGCCTGCAGCCTTCTCGGCTGACAGGAGCACTTGAAAGCAGGGTCCTTCCTGCCCACTGGCCAGGCTGCAGGGCTTTGAAAGAGTATGTCTATGGGGCCCCAGCCAATGGGTTCATTAGAACACCTGGGGGCAACCCCGTCCACTGGCCCCAGGAGATCTTTCCAGGTGTCCTCCATCGCTGGTACAGGTAACTGTTCTGGTCTGGCTGTGGTTCATGTGCCAGAAGTGTGGCTCCCAGGAGAGTGACATTGGTAGAGTGGAACTGCTCAGAGGTGGGGCTAATGTACAGGGTGTGGAGGCACCGTCTGCAGGATGGGTGAACGTATCATCATGTAGTGCCTGGTTAATTTCTAAGTGACTGTCATATAAAGTGAGTTGTCATATAAAGCACGAGCCTGACCGAGTCCCTCTAGTCTTCTGTCTCACCATGTACTCTTGCCCGTGTGCCCTGTCGCCACTGCAGTGCCCTCTCCTGTTAGACCCTGACCAGAGGCTCAACAGATGGGGCCACATAACTGGACTTTCAGCCTCTAAAATGGTGGTAAGTGAATCTCCTGTTCATACAGTATTCAGTATTGGGTCCTTTATTACAGCGACATAAGGTGAACTAATGTAGTCCCTCAGGGTGTGACTGGACACCTGGACAGTACAGTGTCTTGAGATTTTGAATAACATCCTTGCCGGGCAATGCTAACTCTCTGAAACCTGGGACTGGCTCAGGGTTCTGTCCAAATACCACACTACTCACAAGGAGAGGATGGAAGGGGTATCATGGTTTTTCAGGGTGAATTTCTATAAAATGAGTTTAGCAACCAGTAAATTTAGTGTGTAAACTATTTGGTCTGCTTATCACCCCTGCAGCTCCCCTGCAGAAGACAGAGTTCATCTTCAGGCTGAGAGCCAGTGTCTGTCTGTACGTATGGGGGAAAGGGTCGCAGGAAGACGCGCCATCCTTTGGGAGTGAGTGATCAGCAGTGTGCAGGGCTGAGCTGCTTCTCGGCCTTTTGGCTAAGATCAAGTGTAGTATCTGCTCTTATCAGTTTAATATCTGATACGTCCTCTATCCGAGGGTAGCATGTTAAATGGATTTTTGGAGCTGGGAGATGGAACAGGGACTTGCTCCATCCACTCCATGCATCATCCTGATACTGCAGTACCTCCACGAGTGAAAAACAATACGCAAGGCTGAGAGTGCTGCATGTCCTCCAGCTAACTGTTCTCACAGGAGTGCCACTCGCTTTGGGTTGTGTTTCTGAATCCAGCTATCAGCAAAAATCAGGCTAACCGAAGATGATGTGTCAATTAGGCCACTTTCCGGGGCACCCATTCAATCTGACATTTTAACATTTCAAGAATCCTTGTCTTTAAACATTAAGACTTACTTACACTGATGTTCAGTAACTCCTTGGAGGATAATCTGACAACATACATTTTACCCACTGAGAGAAAAGACCAAGTTCAAAAAATGAATATGCATCCAGATGTTTTACACACACACACACACACACACACACACACACACGCACGCACGCACCATTTTCTGATTCTGCCCTCCCTGTTTTTGGTGATGGTGCCCCTGCATGTTAACCATTTTAAATGACTTACTACTTGTCAGGTAACTTTAGTGCTGGCTCAGATGATCTTCCATGCTACTGACTGCCTGTCAGGACCTCAAACTGGCTCAGTTAAAATATACAGACTACTGTAAGCACGGGAGCAAAAAAGTGAAATTGCACGCTGCTATCATCCTTCTCTTGTTCTCCTTCATCAGCAGTACCTACAAACTGATGTTGTGATAGTGACAGAATTAGGTTACCACGTGGAATCTAGAAGGCCGTTTACACCAGGAAGAATTTTTGTACCCCACAAGTACCTAGCAGGATTCACCTCTGAGGTTCAAGCATAGAAATAAAGATAACATTGAGGTTTGAATCAGGCCCTGATGTTATCCTTTGGAAAATATAAAAAGTGAAAATAAAAATGTGACCTCATAAATCTGCAAAAGCAGAGACTTTCAAAAGACTAATTTTTGGCTAAGAAGCAAGTATAAATTGATTAATGCTTCTCTTAATTGTTACCTTTCTTGTGTTCTTCATTAATACATGTTTTCCAGGCATGATTATATTCATCTTAATTCATGTTTTTTGCATTAAGAGTGTACCATTTTGAGTTTTTCTAGTATTTTAAAACACAAAACGTGTATGTGTGGCTTCCCTTTTTGGAAATTCACCACATAGCAGGCAGTGGGATTTGCACCACGGACACCTTGCTCTGCATGCCATGACATCTGCTGGAGGCTCTGACTTAATACCAACATCATGTGAGGTTTA